>NW_027478706.1:0-675178 GCF_051014685.1 Ptiloglossa arizonensis | reverse complement strand
AGTTCTGATGCTCGAAACGAGTAACTAGAACGGCCTAGGGGAAAAGTACGCATACCGTTGTAATCGGGCGAGTTTCTACTTTCAGATGCAACAGAAATTTTGCGGATTGGTCAATCCGTTCGCGAGATATGGCAGTTTGGAAGTAAGAAACGCTTGAGAAACTCAAAATTTTCGCAGTTCTGATGCTCGAAACGAATAACTAAAACGGCCTAGCGGAAAAGTACGCATACCGTTGTAATCGGGCGAGTTTCTACTTTCAGATGCAACAGAAATTTTGCGGATTGATCAATCCGTTCGCGAGATATGGCAGTTTGGAGATAAGAAACGCTTGAGAAACTCAAAATTTTCGCAGTTCTGATGCTCGAAACGAGTAACTAGAACGGCCTAGGGGAAAAGTACGCATACCGTTGTAATCGGGCGAGTTTCTACTTTCAGATGCAACAGAAATTTTGCGGATTGGTCAATCCGTTCGCGAGATATGGCAGTTTGGAGGTAAGAAACGCTTGAGTAACTCAAAATTTTCGCAGTTCTGATGCTCGAAACGAATAACTAGAACGGCCTAGGGGAAAGGTACGCATACCGTTGTAATCGGGCGAGTTTCTACTTTCAGATGCAACAGAAATTTTGCGGATTGGTCAATCCGTTCGCGAGATATGGCAGTTTGGAAGTAAGAAACGCTTGAGAAACTCAAAATTTTCGCAGTTCTGATGCTCGAAACGAATAACTAAAACGGCCTAGCGGAAAAGTACGCATACCGTTGTAATCGGGCGAGTTTCTACTTTCAGATGCAACAGAAATTTTGCGGATTGATCAATCCGTTCGCGAGATATGGCAGTTTGGAGATAAGAAACGCTTGAGAAACTCAAAATTTTCGCAGTTCTGATGCTCGAAACGAGTAACTAGAACGGCCTAGGGGAAAAGTACGCATACCGTTGTAATCGGGCGAGTTTCTACTTTCAGATGCAACAGAAATTTTGCGGATTGGTCAATCCGTTCGCGAGATATGGCAGTTTGGAGGTAAGAAACGCTTGAGTAACTCAAAATTTTCGCAGTTCTTATGCTCGAAACGAATAACTAGAACGGCCTAGGGGAAAGGTACGCATACCGTTGTAATCGGGCGAGTTTCTACTTTCAGATGCAACAGAAATTTTGCGGATTGGTCAATCCGTTCGCGAGATATGGCAGTTTGGAAATAAGAAACGCTTGAGAAACTCAAAATTTTCGCAGTTCTGATGCTCGAAACGAGTAACTAGAACGGCATAGGGGAAAAGTACGCATACCGTTGTAATCGGGCGAGTTCCTGCTTCCAGATGCAACAGAAATTTTGCGGATTGGTCAATCCGTTCGCGAGATATGGCAGTTTGGATGTAAGAAACGCTTGAGAAACTCAAAATTTTCGCAGTTCTGATGCTCGAAACGAATAACTGGAACGGCCTAGGGGAAAACTACACATACCGTTGTAATCGGGCGAGTTTCTACATTCAGATGCAATAGAAATTTTGCGAATTGGTCTATCCGTTCGCGAGATATGGCAGTTTGGAGGTAAGAAACGCTTGAGAAACTCAAAATTTTCGCAGTTCTGATGCTCGAAACGAATAACTAGAACGGCCTAGGGGAAAACTACACCCACCGTTGTAATCGGGCGAGTTTCTACTTTCAGATGCAACAGAAATTTTGCGGATTGGTCAATCCGTTCGCGAGATATGGCAGTTTGGAAATAAGAAACGCTTGAGAAACTCAAAATTTTCGCAGTTCTGATGCTCGAAACGAATAACTAGAACCGCCTAGGGGAAAAGTGCGCATACCGTTGTAATCGGGCGAGTTTCTACTTTCAGATGAAACAGAAATTTTGCGGATTGATCAATCCGTTCGCGAGATATGTCAGTTTGGAGATAAGAAACGCTTGAGAAACTCAAAATTTTCGCAGTTCTGATGCTCGAAACGAGTAACTAGAACGGCCTAGGGGAAAAGTACGCATACCGTTGTAATCGGGTGAGTTTCTACTTTCAGAAGCAACAGAAATTTTGCGGATTGGTGAATCCGTTCGCGAGATATGGTAGTTTGGAGGTAAAAAACGCTTGAGAAACTCAAAATTTTCGCAGTTCTGATGCTCGACACGAATAACTAGAACGGCCTAGGGGAAAAGTGCGCATACCGTTGTAATCGGGCGAGTTTCTACTTTCAGATGCAACAGAAATTTTGCGGATTGATCAATCCGTTCGCGAGATATGGCAGTTTGGAGATAAGAAACGCTTGAGAAACTCAAAATTTTCGCAGTTCTGATGCTCGAAACGAGTAACTAGAACGGCCTAGGGGAAAAGTACGCATACCGTTGTAATCGGGCGAGTTTCTACTTTCAGATGCAACAGAAATTTTGCGGATTGGTCAATCCGTTCGCGAGATATGGCAGTTTGGAGGTAAGAAACGCTTGAGAAACTCAAAATTTTCGCAGTTCTCATGCTCGAAACGAATAACTAGAACGGCCTAGCGGAAAAGTACGCATACCGTTGTAATCGGGCGAGTTTCTACTTTCAGATGCAACAGAAATTTTGCGGATTGGTCAATCCGTTCGCGAGATATGGCAGTTTGGAGGTAAGAAACGCTTGAGTAACTCAAAATTTTCGCAGTTCTGATGCTCGAAACGAATAACTAGAACGGCCTAGGGGAAAAGTACGCATACCGTTGTAATCGGGCGCGTTTCTACTCTCAGATGCAACAGAAATTTTGCGGATTGGTCAATCCGTTCGCGAGATATGGCAGTTTGGAGGTAAGAAACGCTTGAGAAACTCAAAATTTTCGCAGTTCTGATGCTCGAAACGAATAACTAGAACCGCCTAGGGGAAAAGTGCGCATTCCGTTGTAATCGGGCGAGTTTCTACTTTCAGATGCAACAGAAATTTTGCGGATTGGTCAATTCGTTCATGAGATATTGCAGTTTGGAGGTAAGAAACGCTTGAGAAACTCAAAATGTTCGCAGTTCTGATGCTCGAAACGAATAAGTAGAACGGCCTAGGGGAAAAGTGCGCATACCGTTGTAATCGGGCGAGTTTCTACTTTCAGATGCAACAGAAATTTTGCCGATTGATCAATCCGTTCGCGAGATATGGCAGTTTGGAGATAAGAAACGCATGAGAAACTCAAAATTTTCGCAGTTCTGATGCTCGAAACGAGTAACTAGAACGGCCTAGGGGAAAAGTACGCATACCGTTGTAATCGGGCGAGTTTCTACTCTCAAATGCAAAAGAAATTTTGCGGATTGGTCAATCCGTTCGCGAGATATGGCAGTTTGGAGGTAAGAAACGCTTGAGAAACTCAAAATTTTCGCAGTTCTGATGCTCGAAACGAATAACTAGAACCGCCTAGGGGAAAAGTGCGCATTCCGTTGTAATCGGGCGAGTTTCTACTTTCAGATGCAACAGAAATTTTGCGGATTGGTCAATCCGTTCGCGAGATATGGCAGTTTGGAAATAAGAAACGCTTGAGAAACTCAAAATTTTCGCAGTTCTGATGCTCGAAACGAATAACTAGAACCGCCTAGGGGAAAAGTGCGCATACCGTTGTAATCGGGCGAGTTTCTACTTTCAGATGAAACAGAAATTTTGCGGATTGATCAATCCGTTCGCGAGATATGTCAGTTTGGAGATAAGAAACGCTTGAGAAACTCAAAATTTTCGCAGTTCTGATGCTCGAAACGAGTAACTAGAACGGCCTAGGGGAAAAGTACGCATACCGTTGTAATCGGGTGAGTTTCTACTTTCAGAAGCAACAGAAATTTTGCGGATTGGTGAATCCGTTCGCGAGATATGGTAGTTTGGAGGTAAAAAACGCTTGAGAAACTCAAAATTTTCGCAGTTCTGATGCTCGACACGAATAACTAGAACGGCCTAGGGGAAAAGTGCGCATACCGTTGTAATCGGGCGAGTTTCTACTTTCAGATGCAACAGAAATTTTGCGGATTGATCAATCCGTTCGCGAGATATGGCAGTTTGGAGATAAGAAACGCTTGAGAAACTCAAAATTTTCGCAGTTCTGATGCTCGAAACGAGTAACTAGAACGGCCTAGGGGAAAAGTACGCATACCGTTGTAATCGGGCGAGTTTCTACTTTCAGATGCAACAGAAATTTTGCGGATTGGTCAATCCGTTCGCGAGATATGGCAGTTTGGAGGTAAGAAACGCTTGAGAAACTCAAAATTTTCGCAGTTCTCATGCTCGAAACGAATAACTAGAACGGCCTAGCGGAAAAGTACGCATACCGTTGTAATCGGGCGAGTTTCTACTTTCAGATGCAACAGAAATTTTGCGGATTGGTCAATCCGTTCGCGAGATATGGCAGTTTGGAGGTAAGAAACGCTTGAGTAACTCAAAATTTTCGCAGTTCTGATGCTCGAAACGAATAACTAGAACGGCCTAGGGGAAAAGTACGCATACCGTTGTAATCGGGCGCGTTTCTACTCTCAGATGCAACAGAAATTTTGCGGATTGGTCAATCCGTTCGCGAGATATGGCAGTTTGGAGGTAAGAAACGCTTGAGAAACTCAAAATTTTCGCAGTTCTGATGCTCGAAACGAATAACTAGAACCGCCTAGGGGAAAAGTGCGCATTCCGTTGTAATCGGGCGAGTTTCTACTTTCAGATGCAACAGAAATTTTGCGGATTGGTCAATTCGTTCATGAGATATTGCAGTTTGGAGGTAAGAAACGCTTGAGAAACTCAAAATGTTCGCAGTTCTGATGCTCGAAACGAATAAGTAGAACGGCCTAGGGGAAAAGTGCGCATACCGTTGTAATCGGGCGAGTTTCTACTTTCAGATGCAACAGAAATTTTGCCGATTGATCAATCCGTTCGCGAGATATGGCAGTTTGGAGATAAGAAACGCATGAGAAACTCAAAATTTTCGCAGTTCTGATGCTCGAAACGAGTAACTAGAACGGCCTAGGGGAAAAGTACGCATACCGTTGTAATCGGGCGAGTTTCTACTCTCAAATGCAAAAGAAATTTTGCGGATTGGTCAATCCGTTCGCGAGATATGGCAGTTTGGAGGTAAGAAACGCTTGAGAAACTCAAAATTTTCGCAGTTCTGATGCTCGAAACGAATAACTAAAACGGCCTAGCGGAAAAGTACGCATACCGTTGTAATCGGGCGAGTTTCTACTTTCAGATGCAACAGAAATTTTGCGGATTGATCAATCCGTTCGCGAGATATGGCAGTTTGAAGATAAGAAACGCTTGAGAAACTCAAAATTTTCGCAGTTCTGATGCTCGAAACGAATAACTGGAACGGCCTAGGGGAAAACCACACATACCGCTGTAATCGGGCGAGTTTCTACATTCAGATGCAATAGAAATTTTGCGGATTGGTCTATCCGTTCGCGAGATATGGCAGTTTGGAGGTAAGAAACGCTTGAGAAACTCAAAATTTTCGCAGTTCTGATGCTCGATACGAATAACTAGAACGGCCTAGGGGAAAACTACACCTACCGTTGTAATCGGGCGAGTTTCTACTTTCAGATGCAACAGAAATTTTGCGGATTGGTCAATCCGTTCGCGAGATATGGCAGTTTGGAAGTAAGAAACGCTTGAGAAACTCAAAATTTTCGCAGTTCTGATGCTCGAAACGAATAACTAGAACCGCCTAGGGGAAAAGTGCGCATACCGTTGTAATCGGGCGAGTTTCTACTTTCAGATGCAATAGAAATTTTGCGGATTGATCAATCCGTTCGCGAGATATGGCAGTTTGGAGGTAAGAAACGCTTGAGAAACTCAAAATTTTCGCAGTTCTGATGCACGAAACGAATAACTAGAACGGCCTAGGGGAAAAGTGCGCATACCGTTGTAATCGGGCGAGTTTCTACTTTCAGATGCAACAGAAATTTTGCGGATTGATCAATCCGTTCGCGAGATATGGCAGTTTGGAAATAAGAAACGCTTGAGAAACTCAAAATTTTCGCAGTTCTGATGCTCGAAACGAGTAACTAGAACGGCCTAGGGGAAAAGTACGCATACCGTTGTAATCGGGCGAGTTTCTACTTTCAGATGCAACAGAAATTTTGCGGATTGGTCAATCCGTTCGCGAGATATGGCAGTTTGGAAGTAAGAAACGCTTGAGAAACTCAAAATTTTCGCAGTTCTGATGCTCGAAACGAATAACTAAAACGGCCTAGCGGAAAAGTACGCATACCGTTGTAATCGGGCGAGTTTCTACTTTCAGATGCAACAGAAATTTTGCGGATTGATCAATCCGTTCGCGAGATATGGCAGTTTGGAGATAAGAAACGCTTGAGAAACTCAAAATTTTCGCAGTTCTGATGCTCGAAACGAGTAACTAGAACGGCCTAGGGGAAAAGTACGCATACCGTTGTAATCGGGCGAGTTTCTACTTTCAGATGCAACAGAAATTTTGCGGATTGGTCAATCCGTTCGCGAGATATGGCAGTTTGGAGGTAAGAAACGCTTGAGTAACTCAAAATTTTCGCAGTTCTGATGCTCGAAACGAATAACTAGAACGGCCTAGGGGAAAGGTACGCATACCGTTGTAATCGGGCGAGTTTCTACTTTCAGATGCAACAGAAATTTTGCGGATTGGTCAATCCGTTCGCGAGATATGGCAGTTTGGAAGTAAGAAACGCTTGAGAAACTCAAAATTTTCGCAGTTCTGATGCTCGAAACGAATAACTAAAACGGCCTAGCGGAAAAGTACGCATACCGTTGTAATCGGGCGAGTTTCTACTTTCAGATGCAACAGAAATTTTGCGGATTGATCAATCCGTTCGCGAGATATGGCAGTTTGGAGATAAGAAACGCTTGAGAAACTCAAAATTTTCGCAGTTCTGATGCTCGAAACGAGTAACTAGAACGGCCTAGGGGAAAAGTACGCATACCGTTGTAATCGGGCGAGTTTCTACTTTCAGATGCAACAGAAATTTTGCGGATTGGTCAATCCGTTCGCGAGATATGGCAGTTTGGAGGTAAGAAACGCTTGAGTAACTCAAAATTTTCGCAGTTCTTATGCTCGAAACGAATAACTAGAACGGCCTAGGGGAAAGGTACGCATACCGTTGTAATCGGGCGAGTTTCTACTTTCAGATGCAACAGAAATTTTGCGGATTGGTCAATCCGTTCGCGAGATATGGCAGTTTGGAAATAAGAAACGCTTGAGAAACTCAAAATTTTCGCAGTTCTGATGCTCGAAACGAGTAACTAGAACGGCATAGGGGAAAAGTACGCATACCGTTGTAATCGGGCGAGTTCCTGCTTCCAGATGCAACAGAAATTTTGCGGATTGGTCAATCCGTTCGCGAGATATGGCAGTTTGGATGTAAGAAACGCTTGAGAAACTCAAAATTTTCGCAGTTCTGATGCTCGAAACGAATAACTGGAACGGCCTAGGGGAAAACTACACATACCGTTGTAATCGGGCGAGTTTCTACATTCAGATGCAATAGAAATTTTGCGAATTGGTCTATCCGTTCGCGAGATATGGCAGTTTGGAGGTAAGAAACGCTTGAGAAACTCAAAATTTTCGCAGTTCTGATGCTCGAAACGAATAACTAGAACGGCCTAGGGGAAAACTACACCCACCGTTGTAATCGGGCGAGTTTCTACTTTCAGATGCAACAGAAATTTTGCGGATTGGTCAATCCGTTCGCGAGATATGGCAGTTTGGAAATAAGAAACGCTTGAGAAACTCAAAATTTTCGCAGTTCTGATGCTCGAAACGAATAACTAGAACCGCCTAGGGGAAAAGTGCGCATACCGTTGTAATCGGGCGAGTTTCTACTTTCAGATGCAACAGAAATTTTGCGGATTGATCAATCCGTTCGCGAGATATGTCAGTTTGGAGATAAGAAACGCTTGAGAAACTCAAAATTTTCGCAGTTCTGATGCTCGAAACGAGTAACTAGAACGGCCTAGGGGAAAAGTACGCATACCGTTGTAATCGGGTGAGTTTCTACTTTCAGAAGCAACAGAAATTTTGCGGATTGGTGAATCCGTTCGCGAGATATGGTAGTTTGGAGGTAAAAAACGCTTGAGAAACTCAAAATTTTCGCAGTTCTGATGCTCGACACGAATAACTAGAACGGCCTAGGGGAAAAGTGCGCATACCGTTGTAATCGGGCGAGTTTCTACTTTCAGATGCAACAGAAATTTTGCGGATTGATCAATCCGTTCGCGAGATATGGCAGTTTGGAGATAAGAAACGCTTGAGAAACTCAAAATTTTCGCAGTTCTGATGCTCGAAACGAGTAACTAGAACGGCCTAGGGGAAAAGTACGCATACCGTTGTAATCGGGCGAGTTTCTACTTTCAGATGCAACAGAAATTTTGCGGATTGGTCAATCCGTTCGCGAGATATGGCAGTTTGGAGGTAAGAAACGCTTGAGAAACTCAAAATTTTCGCAGTTCTCATGCTCGAAACGAATAACTAGAACGGCCTAGCGGAAAAGTACGCATACCGTTGTAATCGGGCGAGTTTCTACTTTCAGATGCAACAGAAATTTTGCGGATTGGTCAATCCGTTCGCGAGATATGGCAGTTTGGAGGTAAGAAACGCTTGAGTAACTCAAAATTTTCGCAGTTCTGATGCTCGAAACGAATAACTAGAACGGCCTAGGGGAAAAGTACGCATACCGTTGTAATCGGGCGCGTTTCTACTCTCAGATGCAACAGAAATTTTGCGGATTGGTCAATCCGTTCGCGAGATATGGCAGTTTGGAGGTAAGAAACGCTTGAGAAACTCAAAATTTTCGCAGTTCTGATGCTCGAAACGAATAACTAGAACCGCCTAGGGGAAAAGTGCGCATTCCGTTGTAATCGGGCGAGTTTCTACTTTCAGATGCAACAGAAATTTTGCGGATTGGTCAATTCGTTCATGAGATATTGCAGTTTGGAGGTAAGAAACGCTTGAGAAACTCAAAATGTTCGCAGTTCTGATGCTCGAAACGAATAAGTAGAACGGCCTAGGGGAAAAGTGCGCATACCGTTGTAATCGGGCGAGTTTCTACTTTCAGATGCAACAGAAATTTTGCCGATTGATCAATCCGTTCGCGAGATATGGCAGTTTGGAGATAAGAAACGCATGAGAAACTCAAAATTTTCGCAGTTCTGATGCTCGAAACGAGTAACTAGAACGGCCTAGGGGAAAAGTACGCATACCGTTGTAATCGGGCGAGTTTCTACTCTCAAATGCAACAGAAATTTTGCGGATTGGTCAATCCGTTCGCGAGATATGGCAGTTTGGAGGTAAGAAACGCTTGAGAAACTCAAAATTTTCGCAGTTCTGATGCTCGAAACGAATAACTAGAACGGCCTAGGGGAAAAGTACGCATACCGTTGTAATCGGGCGCGTTTCTACTTTCAGATGCAATAGAAATTTTGCGGATTGGTCTATCCGTTCGCGAAATATGGCAGTTTGGAGGTAAGAAACGCTTGAGAAACTCTAAATTTTCGCAGTTCTGATGCTCGAAACGAATAACTGGAACGGCCTAGGGGAAAACTACACATACCGTTGTAATCGGGCGAGTTTCTACTTTCAGATGCAATAGAAATTTTCCGGATTGGTCTATCCGTTTGCGAGATATGGCAGTTTGGAGGTAAGAAACGCTTGAGAAACTCAAAATTTGCGCAGTTCTGATGCTCGAAACGAATAACTAGAACGCCTAGGGGAAAACTATACCTACCGTTGTAATCGGGCGAGTTTCTACTTTCAGATGCAACAGAAATTTTGCGGATTGTTCAATCCGTTCGCGAGATATGGCAGTTTGGAGGTAAGAAACGCTTGAGAAACTCAAAATTTTCGCAGTTCTGATGCTCGAAACGAATAAATAGATCCGCCTAGGGGAAAAGTGCGCATACCTTTGTAATCGGGGGAGTTTCTACTTTCAGATGCAACAGAAATTTTGCGGATTGATCAATCCGTTCGCGAGATATGGCAGTTTGGAGATAAGAAACGCTTGAGAAACTCAAAATTTTCGCAGTTCTGATGCTCGAAACGAATGACTACAACGGCCTAGGGGAGAAGTACGCATACCGTTGTAATCGGGCGAGTTTCTACTTTCAGATGCAACAGAAATTTTGCGGATTGATCAATCCGTTCGCGAGATATGGCAGTTTGGAGATAAGAAACGCTTGAGAAACTCTATATTTTCGCAGTTCTGGTGCTCGAAACGAATAACTGGAACGGCCTAGGGGAAAACTACACATACCGTTGTAATCGGGCGAGTTTCTACTTTCAGATGCAACAGAAATTTTGCGGATTGATCAATCCGTTCGCGAGATATGGCAGTTTGGAGATAAGAAACGCTTGAGAAACTCAAAATTTTCGCAGTTCTGATGCTCGAAACGAATGACTACAACGGCCTAGGGGAGAAGTACGCATACCGTTGTAATCGGGCGAGTTTCTACTTTCAGATGCAACAGAAATTTTGCGGATTGATCAATCCGTTCGCGAGATATGTCAGTTTGGAGATAAGAAACGCTTGAGAAACTCAAAATTTTCGCAGTTCTGATGCTCGAAACGAGTAACTAGAACGGCCTAGGGGAAAAGTACGCATACCGTTGTAATCGGGTGAGTTTCTACTTTCAGAAGCAACAGAAATTTTGCGGATTGGTGAATCCGTTCGCGAGATATGGTAGTTTGGAGGTAAAAAACGCTTGAGAAACTCAAAATTTTCGCAGTTCTGATGCTCGACACGAATAACTAGAACGGCCTAGGGGAAAAGTGCGCATACCGTTGTAATCGGGCGAGTTTCTACTTTCAGATGCAACAGAAATTTTGCGGATTGATCAATCCGTTCGCGAGATATGGCAGTTTGGAGATAAGAAACGCTTGAGAAACTCAAAATTTTCGCAGTTCTGATGCTCGAAACGAGTAACTAGAACGGCCTAGGGGAAAAGTACGCATACCGTTGTAATCGGGCGAGTTTCTACTTTCAGATGCAACAGAAATTTTGCGGATTGGTCAATCCGTTCGCGAGATATGGCAGTTTGGAGGTAAGAAACGCTTGAGAAACTCAAAATTTTCGCAGTTCTCATGCTCGAAACGAATAACTAGAACGGCCTAGCGGAAAAGTACGCATACCGTTGTAATCGGGCGAGTTTCTACTTTCAGATGCAACAGAAATTTTGCGGATTGGTCAATCCGTTCGCGAGATATGGCAGTTTGGAGGTAAGAAACGCTTGAGTAACTCAAAATTTTCGCAGTTCTGATGCTCGAAACGAATAACTAGAACGGCCTAGGGGAAAAGTACGCATACCGTTGTAATCGGGCGCGTTTCTACTCTCAGATGCAACAGAAATTTTGCGGATTGGTCAATCCGTTCGCGAGATATGGCAGTTTGGAGGTAAGAAACGCTTGAGAAACTCAAAATTTTCGCAGTTCTGATGCTCGAAACGAATAACTAGAACCGCCTAGGGGAAAAGTGCGCATTCCGTTGTAATCGGGCGAGTTTCTACTTTCAGATGCAACAGAAATTTTGCGGATTGGTCAATTCGTTCATGAGATATTGCAGTTTGGAGGTAAGAAACGCTTGAGAAACTCAAAATGTTCGCAGTTCTGATGCTCGAAACGAATAAGTAGAACGGCCTAGGGGAAAAGTGCGCATACCGTTGTAATCGGGCGAGTTTCTACTTTCAGATGCAACAGAAATTTTGCCGATTGATCAATCCGTTCGCGAGATATGGCAGTTTGGAGATAAGAAACGCATGAGAAACTCAAAATTTTCGCAGTTCTGATGCTCGAAACGAATAACTGGAACGGCCTAGGGGAAAACTACACATACCGTTGTAATCGGGCGAGTTTCTACTTTCAGATGCAATAGAAATTTTCCGGATTGGTCTATCCGTTTGCGAGATATGGCAGTTTGGAGGTAAGAAACGCTTGAGAAACTCAAAATTTGCGCAGTTCTGATGCTCGAAACGAATAACTAGAACGCCTAGGGGAAAACTATACCTACCGTTGTAATCGGGCGAGTTTCTACTTTCAGATGCAACAGAAATTTTGCGGATTGTTCAATCCGTTCGCGAGATATGGCAGTTTGGAGGTAAGAAACGCTTGAGAAACTCAAAATTTTCGCAGTTCTGATGCTCGAAACGAATAAATAGATCCGCCTAGGGGAAAAGTGCGCATACCTTTGTAATCGGGGGAGTTTCTACTTTCAGATGCAACAGAAATTTTGCGGATTGATCAATCCGTTCGCGAGATATGGCAGTTTGGAGATAAGAAACGCTTGAGAAACTCAAAATTTTCGCAGTTCTGATGCTCGAAACGAACAACGGCCTAGGGGAGAAGTACGCATACCGTTGTAATCGGGCGAGTTTCTACTTTCAGATGCAACAGAAATTTTGCGGATTGATCAATCCGTTCGCGAGATATGGCAGTTTGGAGATAAGAAACGCTTGAGAAACTCTATATTTTCGCAGTTCTGGTGCTCGAAACGAATAACTGGAACGGCCTAGGGGAAAACTACACATACCGTTGTAATCGGGCGAGTTTCTACTTTCAGATGCAACAGAAATTTTGCGGATTGATCAATCCGTTCGCGAGATATGGCAGTTTGGAGATAAGAAACGCTTGAGAAACTCAAAATTTTCGCAGTTCTGATGCTCGAAACGAATGACTACAACGGCTAGGGGAGAAGTACGCATACGTTGTAATCGGGCGAGTTTCTACTTTCAGATGCAACAGAAATTTTGCGGATTGATCAATCCGTTCGCGAGATATGTCAGTTTGGAGATAAGAAACGCTTGAGAAACTCAAAATTTTCGCAGTTCTGATGCTCGAAACGAGTAACTAGAACGGCCTAGGGGAAAAGTACGCATACCGTTGTAATCGGGTGAGTTTCTACTTTCAGAAGCAACAGAAATTTTGCGGATTGGTGAATCCGTTCGCGAGATATGGTAGTTTGGAGGTAAAAAACGCTTGAGAAACTCAAAATTTTCGCAGTTCTGATGCTCGACACGAATAACTAGAACGGCCTAGGGGAAAAGTGCGCATACCGTTGTAATCGGGCGAGTTTCTACTTTCAGATGCAACAGAAATTTTGCGGATTGATCAATCCGTTCGCGAGATATGGCAGTTTGGAGATAAGAAACGCTTGAGAAACTCAAAATTTTCGCAGTTCTGATGCTCGAAACGAGTAACTAGAACGGCCTAGGGGAAAAGTACGCATACCGTTGTAATCGGGCGAGTTTCTACTTTCAGATGCAACAGAAATTTTGCGGATTGGTCAATCCGTTCGCGAGATATGGCAGTTTGGAGGTAAGAAACGCTTGAGAAACTCAAAATTTTCGCAGTTCTCATGCTCGAAACGAATAACTAGAACGGCCTAGCGGAAAAGTACGCATACCGTTGTAATCGGGCGAGTTTCTACTTTCAGATGCAACAGAAATTTTGCGGATTGGTCAATCCGTTCGCGAGATATGGCAGTTTGGAGGTAAGAAACGCTTGAGTAACTCAAAATTTTCGCAGTTCTGATGCTCGAAACGAATAACTAGAACGGCCTAGGGGAAAAGTACGCATACCGTTGTAATCGGGCGCGTTTCTACTCTCAGATGCAACAGAAATTTTGCGGATTGGTCAATCCGTTCGCGAGATATGGCAGTTTGGAGGTAAGAAACGCTTGAGAAACTCAAAATTTTCGCAGTTCTGATGCTCGAAACGAATAACTAGAACCGCCTAGGGGAAAAGTGCGCATTCCGTTGTAATCGGGCGAGTTTCTACTTTCAGATGCAACAGAAATTTTGCGGATTGGTCAATTCGTTCATGAGATATTGCAGTTTGGAGGTAAGAAACGCTTGAGAAACTCAAAATGTTCGCAGTTCTGATGCTCGAAACGAATAAGTAGAACGGCCTAGGGGAAAAGTGCGCATACCGTTGTAATCGGGCGAGTTTCTACTTTCAGATGCAACAGAAATTTTGCCGATTGATCAATCCGTTCGCGAGATATGGCAGTTTGGAGATAAGAAACGCATGAGAAACTCAAAATTTTCGCAGTTCTGATGCTCGAAACGAGTAACTAGAACGGCCTAGGGGAAAAGTACGCATACCGTTGTAATCGGGCGAGTTTCTACTCTCAAATGCAACAGAAATTTTGCGGATTGGTCAATCCGTTCGCGAGATATGGCAGTTTGGAGGTAAGAAACGCTTGAGAAACTCAAAATTTTCGCAGTTCTGATGCTCGAAACGAATAACTAGAACGGCCTAGGGGAAAAGTACGCATACCGTTGTAATCGGGCGCGTTTCTACTTTCAGATGCAATAGAAATTTTGCGGATTGGTCTATCCGTTCGCGAAATATGGCAGTTTGGAGGTATGAAACGCTGAGAAACTCTAAATTTCGCAGTTCTGATGCTCGAAACGAATAACTGGAACGGCCTAGGGAAAACTACACATACCGTTGTAATCGGGCGAGTTTCTACTTTCAGATGCAATAGAAATTTTCCGGATTGGTCTATCCGTTTGCGAGATATGGCAGTTTGGAGGTAAGAAACGCTTGAGAAACTCAAAATTTGCGCAGTTCTGATGCTCGAAACGAATAACTAGAACGCCTAGGGGAAAACTATACCTACCGTTGTAATCGGGCGAGTTTCTACTTTCAGATGCAACAGAAATTTTGCGGATTGTTCAATCCGTTCGCGAGATATGGCAGTTTGGAGGTAAGAAACGCTTGAGAAACTCAAAATTTTCGCAGTTCTGATGCTCGAAACGAATAAATAGATCCGCCTAGGGGAAAAGTGCGCATACCTTTGTAATCGGGCGAGTTTCTACTTTCAGATGCAACAGAAATTTTGCGGATTGATCAATCCGTTCGCGAGATATGGCAGTTTGGAGATAAGAAACGCTTGAGAAACTCAAAATTTTCGCAGTTCTGATGCTCGAAACGAATGACTACAACGGCCTAGGGGAGAAGTACGCATACCGTTGTAATCGGGCGAGTTTCTACTTTCAGATGCAACAGAAATTTTGCGGATTGATCAATCCGTTCGCGAGATATGGCAGTTTGGAGATAAGAAACGCTTGAGAAACTCTATATTTTCGCAGTTCTGGTGCTCGAAACGAATAACTGGAACGGCCTAGGGGAAAACTACACATACCGTTGTAATCGGGCGAGTTTCTACTTTCAGATGCAACAGAAATTTTGCGGATTGATCAATCCGTTCGCGAGATATGGCAGTTTGGAGATAAGAAACGCTTGAGAAACTCAAAATTTTCGCAGTTCTGATGCTCGAAACGAATGACTACAACGGCCTAGGGGAGAAGTACGCATACCGTTGTAATCGGGCGAGTTTCTACTCTCAGATGCAACAGAAATTTTGCGGATTGGTCAATCCGTTCGCGAGATATGGCAGTTTGGAGGTAAGAAACGCTTGAGAAACTCAAAATTTTCGCAGTTCTGATGCTCGAAACGAATAACTAGAACGGCCTAGGGGAAAAGTACGCATACCGTTGTAATCGGGCGAGTTTCTACTTTCAGAAGCAACAGAAATTTTGCGGATTGGTCGATCCGTTCGCGAGATATGGTAGTTTGGAGGTAAGAAACGCTTGAGAAACTCAAAATTTTCGCAGTTCTGATGCTCGACACGAATAAGTAGAACGGCCTAGGGGAAAAGTGCGCATACCGTTGTAATCGGGCGAGTTTCTACTTTCAGATGCAACAGAAATTTTGCCGATTGATCATTCCGTTCGCGAGATATGGCAGTTTGGAGATAAGAAACGCATGAGAAACTCAAAATTTTCGCAGTTCTGATGCTCGAAACGAGTAACTAGAACGGCCTTGGGGAAAAGTACGCATACCGTTGTAATCGGGCGAGTTTCTACTCTCAGATGCAACAGAAATTTTGCGGATTGGTCAATCCGTTCGCGAGATATGGCAGTTTGGAGGTAAGAAACGCTTGAGAAACTCAAAATTTTCGCAGTTCTGATGCTCGAAACGAATAACTAGAACGGCCTAGGGGAAAAGTACGCATACCGTTGTAATCGGGCGAGTTTCTACTTTCAGATGCAACAGAAATTTTGCGGATTGGTCAATCCGTTCGCGAGATATGGCAGTTTGGAAGTAAGAAACGCTTCAGAAACTCAAAATTTTCGCAATTCTGATGCTCGAAACGAGTAACTAGAACGGTATAGGGGAAAAGTACGCATACCGTTGTAATCGGGCGAGTTTCTGCTTTCAGATGCAACAGAAATTTTGCGGATTGGTCAATCCGTTCGCGAGATATGGCAGTTTGGATGTCAGAAACGCTTGAGAAACTCAAAATTTTCGCAGTTCTGATGCTAGAAACGAATAACTAGAACGGCCTAGGGGAAAACTACACCTACCGTTGTAATCGGGCGAGTTTCTACTTTCAGATGCAACAGAAATTTTGCGGATTGTTGAATCCGTTCGCGAGATATGGCAGTTTGGAGGTAAGAAACGCTTGAGAAACTCAAAATTTTCGCAGTTCTGAAGCTCGATACGAATAACTAGAACCGCCTAGGGGAAAAGTGCGCATTCCGTTGTAATCGGGCGAGTTTCTACTTTCAGATGCAACAGAAATTTTGCGGATTGGTCAATCCGTTCATGAGATATTGCAGTTTGGAGGTAAGAAACGCTTGAGAAACTCAAAATTTTCGCAGTTCTGATGCTCGAAACGAATAACTGGAACGGCCTAGGGGCAAACTACACATACCGTTGTAATCGGGAGCGTTTCTACTTACAGATGCAATAGAAATTTTGCGGATTGGTCTATCCGTTCGCGAAATATGGCAGTTTGGAGGTAAGAAACGCTTGAGAAACTCTAAATTTTCGCAGTTCTGATGCTCGAAACGAATAACTGGAACGGCCTAGGGGAAAACTACACATACCGTTGTAATCGGGCGAGTTTCTACTTTCAGATGCAATAGAAATTTTCCGGATTGGTCTATCCGTTTGCGAGATATGGCAGTTTGGAGGTAAGAAACGCTTGAGAAACTCAAAATTTGCGCAGTTCTGATGCTCGAAACGAATAACTAGAACGGCCTAGGGGAAAACTATACATACCGTTGTAATCGGGCGAGTTTCTACTTTCAGATGCAACAGAAATTTTGCGGATGGTTCAATCCGTTCGCGAGATATGGCAGTGTGGAGGTAAGAAACGCTTGAGAAACTCAAAATTTTCGCAGTTCTGATGCTCGAAACGAATAACTAGATCCGCCTAGGGGAAAAGTGCGCATACCTTTGTAATTGGGGGAGTTTCTACTTTCAGATGCAACAGAAATTTTGCGGATTGATCAATCCGTTCGCGAGATATGGCAGTTTGGAGATAAGAAACGCTTGAGAAACTCAAAATTTTCGCAGTTCTGATGCTCGAAACGAATGACTACAACGGCCTAGGGGAGAAGTACGCATACCGTTGTAATCGGGCGAGTTTCTACTTTCAGAAGCAACAGAAATTTTGCGGATTGATCAATCCGTTCGCGAGATATGGCAGTTTGGAGATAAGAAACGCTTGAGAAACTCAAAATTTTCTCAGTTCTGATGCTCGAAACGAGTAACTAGAACGGCCTAGGGGAAAAGTACGCATACCGTTGTAATCGGGCGAGTTTCTACTTTCAGAAGCAACAGAAATTTTGCGGATTGGTGAATCCGTTCGCGAGATATGGTAGTTTGGAGGTAAGAAACGCTTGAGAAACTCAAAATTTTCGCAGTTCTGATGCTCGAAACGAGTAACTAGAACGGCCTAGGGGAAAAGTACGCATACCGTTGTAATCGGGCGAGTTTCTACTTTCAGATGCAACAGAAATTTTGCGGATTGATCAATCCGTTCGCGAGATATGGCAGTTTCGAGATAAGAAACGCTTGAGAAACTCAAAATTTTCGCAGTTCTGATGCTCGAAACGAGTAACTAGAACGGCCTAGGGGAAAAGTACGCACACCGTTGTAATCGGGCGAGTTTCTGCTTTCAGATGCAACAGAAATTTTGCGGATTGGTCAATCCGTTCGCGAGATATGGCAGTATGGATGTAAGAAACGCTTGAGAAACTCAAAATTTTCGCAGTTCTGATGCTCGAAACGAATACCTGGAACGGCCTAGGGGAAAACTACACATACCGTTGTAATCGGGCGAGTTTCTACATTCAGATGCAATAGAAATTTTGCGGATTGGTCTATCCGTTCGCGAGATATGGCAGTTTGGAGGTAAGAAACGCTTGAGAAACTCAAAATTTTCGCAGTTCTGATGCTCGAAACGAATAACTAGAACGGCCTAGGGGAAAACTACACCCACCGTTGTAATCGGGCGAGTTTCTACTTTCAGATGCAACAGAAATTTTGCGGATTGGTCAATCCGTTCGCGAGATATGGCAGTTTGGAGGTAAGAAACGCTTGAGAAACTCAAAATTTTCGCAGTTCTGATGCTCGAAACGAATAACTGGAACGGCCTAGGGGCAAACTACACATACCGTTGTAATCGGGAGCGTTTCTACTTACAGATGCAATAGAAATTTTGCGGATTGGTCTATCCGTTCGCGAAATATGGCAGTTTGGAGGTAAGAAACGCTTGAGAAACTCTAAATTTTCGCAGTTCTGATGCTCGAAACGAATAACTGGAACGGCCTAGGGGAAAACTACACATACCGTTGTAATCGGGCGAGTTTCTACTTTCAGATGCAATAGAAATTTTCCGGATTGGTCTATCCGTTTGCGAGATATGGCAGTTTGGAGGTAAGAAACGCTTGAGAAACTCAAAATTTGCGCAGTTCTGATGCTCGAAACGAATAACTAGAACGGCCTAGGGGAAAACTATACCTACCGTTGTAATCGGGCGAGTTTCTACTTTCAGATGCAACAGAAATTTTGCGGATTGTTCAATCCGTTCGCGAGATATGGCAGTTTGGAGGTAAGAAACGCTTGAGAAACTCAAAATTTTCGCAGTTCTGATGCTCGAAACGAATAACTAGATCCGCCTAGGGGAAAAGTGCGCATACCTTTGTAATCGGGGGAGTTTCTACTTTCAGATGCAACAGAAATTTTGCGGATTGATGAATCCGTTCGCGAGATATGGCAGTTTGGAGATAAGAAACGCTTGAGAAACTCAAAATTTTCGCAGTTCTGATGCTCGAAACGAATAACTAGAACGGCCTAGGGGAAAACTACACCCACCGTTGTAATCGGGCGAGTTTCTACTTTCAGATGCAACAGAAATTTTGCGGATTGGTCAATCCGTTCGCGAGATATGGCAGTATGGATGTAAGAAACGCTTGAGAAACTCAAAATTTTCGCAGTTCTGATGCTCGAAACGAGTAACTAGAACGGCCTAGGGGAAAAGTACGCATACCGTTGTAATCGGGCGAGTTTCTACCTTCAGATGCAACAGAAATTTTGCGGATTGATCAATCCGTTCGCGAGATATGGCAGTTTCGAGATAAGAAACGCTTGAGAAACTCAAAATTTTCGCAGTTCTGATGCTCGAAACGAGTAACTAGAACGGCCTAGGGGAAAAGTACGCATACCGTTGTAATCGGGCGAGTTTCTACTTTCAGATGCAACAGAAATTTTGCGGATTGATCAATCCGTTCGCGAGATATGGCAGTTTCGAGATAAGAAACGCTTGAGAAACTCAAAATTTTCGCAGTTCTGATGCTCGAAACGAGTAACTAGAACGGCCTAGGGGAAAAGTACGCATACCGTTGTAATCGGGCGGGTTTCTACTTTCAGAAGCAACAGAAATTTTGCGGATTGGTGAATCCGTTCGCGAGATATGGTAGTTTGGAGGTAAGAAACGCTTGAGAAACTCAAAATTTTCGCAGTTCTGATGCTCGAAACGAGTAACTAGAACGGCCTAGGGGAAAAGTACGCATACCGTTGTAATCGGGCGAGTTTCTACTTTCAGATGCAACAGAAATTTTGCGGATTGATCAATCCGTTCGCGAGATATGGCAGTTTCGAGATAAGAAACGCTTGAGAAACTCAAAATTTTCGCAGTTCTGATGCTCGAAACGAGTAACTAGAACGGCCTAGGGGAAAAGTACGCACACCGTTGTAATCGGGCGAGTTTCTGCTTTCAGATGCAACAGAAATTTTGCGGATTGGTCAATCCGTTCGCGAGATATGGCAGTATGGATGTAAGAAACGCTTGAGAAACTCAAAATTTTCGCAGTTCTGATGCTCGAAACGAATACCTGGAACGGCCTAGGGGAAAACTACACATACCGTTGTAATCGGGCGAGTTTCTACATTCAGATGCAATAGAAATTTTGCGGATTGGTCTATCCGTTCGCGAGATATGGCAGTTTGGAGGTAAGAAACGCTTGAGAAACTCAAAATTTTCGCAGTTCTGATGCTCGAAACGAATAACTAGAACGGCCTAGGGGAAAACTACACCCACCGTTGTAATCGTGCGAGTTTCTACTTTCAGATGCAACAGAAATTTTGCGGATTGGTCAATCCGTTCGCGAGATATGGCAGTTTGGAGGTAAGAAACGCTTGAGAAACTCAAAATTTTCGCAGTTCTGATGCTCGAAACGAATAACTAGAACCGCCTATGGGAAAAGTGCGCATACCGTTGTAATCGGGCGAGTTTCTACTTTCAGATGCAACAGAAATTTTGCGGATTGGTCAATCCGTTCGCGAGATATGGCAGTTTGGAAATAAGAAACGCTTGAGAAACTCAAAATTTTCGCAGTTCTGATGCTCGAAACGAATAACTAGAACCGCCTAGGGGAAAAGTGCGCATACCGTTGTAATCGGGCGAGTTTCTACTTTCAGATGCAACAGAAATTTTGCGGATTGATCAATCCGTTCGCGAGATATGGCAGTTTGGAGATAAGAAACGCTTGAGAAACTCAAAATTTTCGCAGTTCTGATGCTCGAAACGAATGACTACAACGGCCTAGGGGAGAAGTACGCATACCGTTGTAATCGGGCGAGCTTCTACTTTCATATGCAACAGAAATTTTGCGGATTGGTCAATCCGTTCGCGAGATATGGCAGTTTGGAGGTAAGAAACGCTTGAGAAACTCAAAATTTTCGCAGTTCTGATGCTCGAAACGAATAACTAGAACGGCCTAGCGGAAAAGTACGCATACCGTTGTAATCGGGCGAGTTTCTACTTTCAGATGCAACAGAAATTTTGCGGATTGATCAATCCGTTCGCGAGATATGGCAGTTTGGAGATAAGTAACGCTTGAGAAACTCAAAATTTTCGCAGTTCTGATGCTCGAAACGAGTAACTAGAACGGCCTAGGGGAAAAGCACACATACCGTTGTAATCGGGCGAGTTTCTACTTTCAGATGCAACAGAAATTTTGCGGATTGGTCAATCCGTTCGCGAGATATGGCAGTTTGGAGGTAAGAAACGCTTGAGTAACTCAAAATTTTCGCAGTTCTGATGCTCGAAACGAATAACTAGAACGGCCTAGGGGAAAACTACACACACCGTTGTAATGGGGCGAGTTTCTACTTTCAGATGCAACAGAAATTTTGCGGATTGATCAATCCGTTCGCGAGATATGGCAGTTTGGAGATAAGAAACGCTTGAGAAACTCAAAATTTTCGCAGTTCTGATGCTCGAAACGAATGACTACAACGGCCTAGGGGAGAAGTACGCATACCGTTGTAATCGGGCGAGTTTCTACTTTCAGAAGCAACAGAAATTTTGCGGATTGGTCGATCCGTTCGCGAGATATGGTAGTTTGGAGGTAAGAAACGCTTGAGAAACTCAAAATTTTCGCAGTTCTGATGCTCGACACGAATAAGTAGAACGGCCTAGGGGAAAAGTGCGCATACCGTTGTAATCGGGCGAGTTTCTACTTTCAGAAGCAACAGAAATTTTGCGGATTGGTCAATCCGTTCGCGAGATATGGCAGTTTGGAGGTAAGAAACGCTTGAGAAACTCAAAATTTTCGCAGTTCTGATGCTCGAAACGAATAACTAGAACCGCCTACGGGAAAAGTGCGCATACCGTTGTAATCGGGCGAGTTTCTACTTTCAGATGCAACAGAAATTTTGCGGATTGATCAATCCGTTCGCGAGATATGGCAGTTTGGAGATAAGTAACGCTTGAGAAACTCAAAATTTTCGCAGTTCTGATGCTCGAAACGAATAACTAGAACCGCCTAGGGGAAAAGTGCGCATACCGTTGTAATCGGGCGAGTTTCTACTTTCAGATGCAACAGAAATTTTGCGGATTGATCAATCCGTTCGCGAGATATGGCAGTTTGGAGATAAGAAACGCTTGAGAAACTCAAAATTTTCGCAGTTCTGATGCTCGAAACGAATGACTACAACGGCCTAGGGGAGAAGTACGCATACCGTTGTAATCGGGCGAGTTTCTACTTTCAGAAGCAACAGAAATTTTGCGGATTGATCAATCCGTTCGCGAGATATGGCAGTTTGGAGATAAGAAACGCTTGAGAAACTCAAAATTTTCGCAGTTCTGATGCTCGACACGAATAACTAGAACGGCCTAGGGGAAAAGTGCGCATACCGTTGTAATCGGGCGAGTTTCTACTTTCAGATGCAACAGAAATTTTGCGGATTGATCAATCCGTTCGCGTGATATGGCAGTTTGGAGATAAGAAACGCTTGAGAAACTCAAAATTTTCGCAGTTCTGATGCTCGAAACGAGTAACTAGAACGGCCTAGGGGAAAAGTACGCATACCGTTGTAATCGGGCGAGTTTCTACTTTCAGATGCAACAGAAATTTTGCGGATTGGTTAATCCGTTCGCGAGATATGGCAGTTTGGAGGTAAGAAACGCTTGAGAAACTCAAAATTTTCGCAGTTCTGATGCTCGAAACGAATAACTAGAACGGCCTAGCGGAAAAGTACGCATACCGTTGTAATCGGGCGAGTTTCTACTTTCAGATGCAACAGAAATTTTGCGGATTGATCAATCCGTTCGCGAGATATGGCAGTTTGGAGATAAGTAACGCTTGAGAAACTCAAAATTTTCGCAGTTCTGATGCTCGAAACGAGTAACTAGAACGGCCTAGGGGAAAAGTGCGCATACCTTTGTAATCGGGCGAGTTTCTACTTTCAGATGCAACAGAAATTTTGCGGATTGATCAATCCGTTCGCGCGATATGGCAGTTTGGAGATAAGAAACGCTTGAGAAACTCAAAATTTTCGCAGTTCTGATTCTCGAAACGAATGACTACAACGGCCTAGGGGAGAAGTACGCATACCGTTGTAATCGGGCGAGTTTCTACTTTCAGAAGCAACAGAAATTTTGCGGATTGATGAATCCGTTCGCGAGATATGGCAGTTTGGAGATAAGAAACGCTTGAGAAACTCAAAATTTTCGCAGTTCTGATGCTCGACACGAATAACTAGAACGGCCTAGGGGAAAAGTGCGCATACCGTTGTAATCGGGCGAGTTTCTACTTTCAGATGCAACAGAAATTTTGCGGATTGATCAATCCGTTCGCGTGATATGGCAGTTTGGAGATAAGAAACGCTTGAGAAACTCAAAATTTTCGCAGTTCTGATGCTCGAAACGAGTAACTAGAACGGCCTAGGGGAAAAGTACGCATACCGTTGTAATCGGGCGAGTTTCTACTTTCATATGCAACAGAAATTTTGCGGATTGGTCAATCCGTTCGCGAGATATGGCAGTTTGGAGGTAAGAAACGCTTGAGAAACTCAAAATTTTCGCAGTTCTGATGCTCGAAACGAATAACTAGAACGGCCTAGCGGAAAAGTACGCATACCGTTGTAATCGGGCGAGTTTCTACTTTCAGATGCAACAGAAATTTTGCGGATTGATCAATCCGTTCGCGAGATATGGCAGTTTGGAGATAAGTAACGCTTGAGAAACTCAAAATTTTCGCAGTTCTGATGCTCGAAACGAGTAACTAGAACGGCCTCGGGGAAAAGTACGCATACCGTTGTAATCGGGCGAGTTTCTACTTTCAGATGCAACAGAAATTTTGCGGATTGGTCAATCCGTTCGCGAGATATGGCAGTTTGGAGGTAAGAAACGCTTGAGTAACTCAAAATTTTCGCAGTTCTGATGCTCGAAACGAATAACAAGAACGGCCTAGGGGAAAACTACACACACCGTTGTAATGGGGCGAGTTTCTACTTTCAGATGCAACAGAAATTTTGCGGATTGGTCAATCCGTTCGCGAGATATGGCAGTTTGGAGGTAAGAAACGCTTGAGAAACTCAAAATTTTCGCAGTTCTGATGCTCGAAACGAGTAACTAGAACGGCCTAGGGGAAAAGTACGCATACCGTTGTAATCGGGCGAGTTTCTACTTTCAGATGCAACAGAAATTTTGCGGATTGGTTAATCCGTTCGCGAGATATGGCAGTTTGGAGGTAAGAAACGCTTGAGAAACTCAAAATTTTCGCAGTTCTGATGCTCGAAACGAATAACTAGAACGGCCTAGCGGAAAAGTACGCATACCGTTGTAATCGGGCGAGTTTCTACTTTCAGATGCAACAGAAATTTTGCGGATTGATCAATCCGTTCGCGAGATATGGCAGTTTGGAGATAAGTAACGCTTGAGAAACTCAAAATTTTCGCAGTTCTGATGCTCGAAACGAGTAACTAGAACGGCCTAGGGGAAAAGTGCGCATACCTTTGTAATCGGGCGAGTTTCTACTTTCAGATGCAACAGAAATTTTGCGGATTGATCAATCCGTTCGCGCGATATGGCAGTTTGGAGATAAGAAACGCTTGAGAAACTCAAAATTTTCGCAGTTCTGATTCTCGAAACGAATGACTACAACGGCCTAGGGGAGAAGTACGCATACCGTTGTAATCGGGCGAGTTTCTACTTTCAGAAGCAACAGAAATTTTGCGGATTGATCAATCCGTTCGCGAGATATGGCAGTTTGGAGATAAGAAACGCTTGAGAAACTCAAAATTTTCGCAGTTCTGATGCTCGACACGAATAACTAGAACGGCCTAGGGGAAAAGTGCGCATACCGTTGTAATCGGGCGAGTTTCTACTTTCAGATGCAACAGAAATTTTGCGGATTGATCAATCCGTTCGCGTGATATGGCAGTTTGGAGATAAGAAACGCTTGAGAAACTCAAAATTTTCGCAGTTCTGATGCTCGAAACGAGTAACTAGAACGGCCTAGGGGAAAAGTACGCATACCGTTGTAATCGGGCGAGTTTCTACTTTCATATGCAACAGAAATTTTGCGGATTGGTCAATCCGTTCGCGAGATATGGCAGTTTGGAGGTAAGAAACGCTTGAGAAACTCAAAATTTTCGCAGTTCTGATGCTCGAAACGAATAACTAGAACGGCCTAGCGGAAAAGTACGCATACCGTTGTAATCGGGCGAGTTTCTACTTTCAGATGCAACAGAAATTTTGCGGATTGATCAATCCGTTCGCGAGATATGGCAGTTTGGAGATAAGTAACGCTTGAGAAACTCAAAATTTTCGCAGTTCTGATGCTCGAAACGAGTAACTAGAACGGCCTAGGGGAAAAGTACGCATACCGTTGTAATCGGGCGAGTTTCTACTTTCAGATGCAACAGAAATTTTGCGGATTGGTCAATCCGTTCGCGAGATATGGCAGTTTGGAGGTAAGAAACGCTTGAGTAACTCAAAATTTTCGCAGTTCTGATGCTCGAAACGAATAACTAGAACGGCCTAGGGGAAAACTACACCCACCGTTGTAATCGGGCGAGTTTCTACTTTCAGATGCAACAGAAATTTTGCGGATTGGTCAATCCGTTCGCGAGATATGGCAGTTTGGAAATAAGAAACGCTTGAGAAACTCAAAATTTTCGCAGTTCTGATGCTCGAAACGAATAACTAGAACCGCCTAGGGGAAAAGTGCGCATACCGTTGTAATCGGGCGAGTTTCTACTTTCAGATGCAACAGAAATTTTGCGGATTGATCAATCCGTTCGCGAGATATGGCAGTTTGGAGATAAGAAACGCTTGAGAAACTCAAAATTTTCGCAGTTCTGATGCTCGAAACGAATGACTACAACGGCCTAGGGGAGAAGTACGCATACCGTTGTAATCGGGCGAGTTTCTACTTTCAGAAGCAACAGAAATTTTGCGGATTGATCAATCCGTTCGCGAGATATGGCAGTTTGGAGATAAGAAACGCTTGAGAAACTCAAAATTTTCGCAGTTCTGATGCTCGACACGAATAACTAGAACGGCCTAGGGGAAAAGTGCGCATACCGTTGTAATCGGGCGAGTTTCTACTTTCAGATGCAACAGAAATTTTGCGGATTGATCAATCCGTTCGCGTGATATGGCAGTTTGGAGATAAGAAACGCTTGAGAAACTCAAAATTTTCGCAGTTCTGATGCTCGAAACGAGTAACTAGAACGGCCTAGGGGAAAAGTACGCATACCGTTGTAATCGGGCGAGTTTCTACTTTCAGATGCAACAGAAATTTTGCGGATTGGTTAATCCGTTCGCGAGATATGGCAGTTTGGAGGTAAGAAACGCTTGAGAAACTCAAAATTTTCGCAGTTCTGATGCTCGAAACGAATAACTAGAACGGCCTAGCGGAAAAGTACGCATACCGTTGTAATCGGGCGAGTTTCTACTTTCAGATGCAACAGAAATTTTGCGGATTGATCAATCCGTTCGCGAGATATGGCAGTTTGGAGATAAGTAACGCTTGAGAAACTCAAAATTTTCGCAGTTCTGATGCTCGAAACGAGTAACTAGAACGGCCTAGGGGAAAAGTGCGCATACCTTTGTAATCGGGCGAGTTTCTACTTTCAGATGCAACAGAAATTTTGCGGATTGATCAATCCGTTCGCGCGATATGGCAGTTTGGAGATAAGAAACGCTTGAGAAACTCAAAATTTTCGCAGTTCTGATTCTCGAAACGAATGACTACAACGGCCTAGGGGAGAAGTACGCATACCGTTGTAATCGGGCGAGTTTCTACTTTCAGAAGCAACAGAAATTTTGCGGATTGATCAATCCGTTCGCGAGATATGGCAGTTTGGAGATAAGAAACGCTTGAGAAACTCAAAATTTTCGCAGTTCTGATGCTCGACACGAATAACTAGAACGGCCTAGGGGAAAAGTGCGCATACCGTTGTAATCGGGCGAGTTTCTACTTTCAGATGCAACAGAAATTTTGCGGATTGATCAATCCGTTCGCGTGATATGGCAGTTTGGAGATAAGAAACGCTTGAGAAACTCAAAATTTTCGCAGTTCTGATGCTCGAAACGAGTAACTAGAACGGCCTAGGGGAAAAGTACGCATACCGTTGTAATCGGGCGAGTTTCTACTTTCATATGCAACAGAAATTTTGCGGATTGGTCAATCCGTTCGCGAGATATGGCAGTTTGGAGGTAAGAAACGCTTGAGAAACTCAAAATTTTCGCAGTTCTGATGCTCGAAACGAATAACTAGAACGGCCTAGCGGAAAAGTACGCATACCGTTGTAATCGGGCGAGTTTCTACTTTCAGATGCAACAGAAATTTTGCGGATTGATCAATCCGTTCGCGAGATATGGCAGTTTGGAGATAAGTAACGCTTGAGAAACTCAAAATTTTCGCAGTTCTGATGCTCGAAACGAGTAACTAGAACGGCCTCGGGGAAAAGTACGCATACCGTTGTAATCGGGCGAGTTTCTACTTTCAGATGCAACAGAAATTTTGCGGATTGGTCAATCCGTTCGCGAGATATGGCAGTTTGGAGGTAAGAAACGCTTGAGTAACTCAAAATTTTCGCAGTTCTGATGCTCGAAACGAATAACAAGAACGGCCTAGGGGAAAACTACACACACCGTTGTAATGGGGCGAGTTTCTACTTTCAGATGCAACAGAAATTTTGCGGATTGGTCAATCCGTTCGCGAGATATGGCAGTTTGGAAATAAGAAACGCTTGAGAAACTCAAAATTTTCGCAGTTCTGATGCTCGAAACGAATAACTAGAACCGCCTAGGGGAAAAGTGCGCATACCGTTGTAATCGGGCGAGTTTCTACTTTCAGATGCAACAGAAATTTTGCGGATTGATCAATCCGTTCGCGTGATATGGCAGTATGGAGATAAGAAACGCTTGAGAAACTCAAAATTTTCGCAGTTCTGATGCTCGAAACGAGTAACTAGAACGGCCTAGGGGAAAAGTACGCATACCGTTGTAATCGGGCGAGTTTCTACTTTCAGATGCAACAGAAATTTTGCGGATTGGTTAATCCGTTCGCGAGATATGGCAGTTTGGAGGTAAGAAACGCTTGAGAAACTCAAAATTTTCGCAGTTCTGATGCTCGAAACGAATAACTAGAACGGCCTAGCGGAAAAGTACGCATACCGTTGTAATCGGGCGAGTTTCTACTTTCAGATGCAACAGAAATTTTGCGGATTGATCAATCCGTTCGCGAGATATGGCAGTTTGGAGATAAGTAACGCTTGAGAAACTCAAAATTTTCGCAGTTCTGATGCTCGACACGAATAAGTAGAACGGCCTAGGGGAAAAGTACGCATACCGTTGTAATCGGGCGAGTTTCTACTTTCAGAAGCAACAGAAATTTTGCGGATTGGTCAATCCGTTCGCGAGATATGGCAGTTTGGAGGTAAGAAACGCTTGAGAAACTCAAAATTTTCGCAGTTCTGATGCTCGAAACGAATAACTAGAACCGCCTACGGGAAAAGTGCGCATACCGTTGTAATCGGGCGAGTTTCTACTTTCAGATGCAACAGAAATTTTGCGGATTGATCAATCCGTTCGCGAGATATGGCAGTTTGGAGATAAGTAACGCTTGAGAAACTCAAAATTTTCGCAGTTCTGATGCTCGAAACGAGTAACTAGAACGGCCTAGGGGAAAAGTACGCATACCGTTGTAATCGGGCGAGTTTCTACTTTCAGATGCAACAGAAATTTTGCGGATTGGTCAATCCGTTCGCGAGATATGGCAGTTTGGAGGTAAGAAACGCTTGAGTAACTCAAAATTTTCGCAGTTCTGATGCTCGAAACGAATAACTAGAACGGCCTAGGGGAAAACTACACCTACCGTTGTAATCGGGCGAGTTTCTACTTTCAGATGCAACAGAAATTTTGCGGATTGTTCAATCCGTTCGCGAGATATGGCAGTTTGGAGGTAAGAAACGCTTGAGAAACTCAAAATTTTCGCAGTTCTGATGCTCGAAACGAATAACTAGAACCGCCTAGGGGAAAAGTGCGCATAACTTTGTAATCGGGGGAGTTTCTACTTTCAGATGCAACAGAAATTTTGCGGATTGATCAATCCGTTCGCGAGATATGGCAGTTTGGAGATAAGAAACGCTTGAGAAACTCAAAATTTTCGCAGTTCTGATGCTCGAAACGAATGACTACAACGGCCTAGGGGAGAAGTACGCATACCGTTGTAATCGGGCGTGTTTCTACTTTCAGATGCAACAGAAATTTTGCGGATTGGTCAATCCGTTCGCGAGATATGGCAGTTTGGAAATAAGAAACGCTTGAGAAACTCAAAATTTTCGCAGTTCTGATGCTCGAAACGAATAACTAGAACCGCCTAGGGGAAAAGTGCGCATACCGTTGTAATCGGGCGAGTTTCTACTTTCAGATGCAACAGAAATTTTGCGGATTGATCAATCCGTTCGCGAGATATGGCAGTTTGGAGATAAGAAACGCTAGAGAAACTCAAAATTTTCGCAGTTCTGATGCTCGAAACGAATGACTACAACGGCCTAGGGGAGAAGTACGCATACCGTTGTAATCGGGCGAGTTTCTACTTTCAGAAGCAACAGAAATTTTGCGGATTGATCAATCCGTTCGCGAGATATGGCAGTTTGGAGGTAAGAAACGCTTGAGAAACTCAAAATTTTCGCAGTTCTGATGCTCGAAACGAATAACTAGAACCGCCTAGGGGAAAAGTGCGCATAACTTTGTAATCGGGGGAGTTTCTACTTTCAGATGCAACAGAAATTTTGCGGATTGATCAATCCGTTCGCGAGATATGGCAGTTTGGAGATAAGAAACGCTTGAGAAACTCAAAATTTTCGCAGTTCTGATGCTCGAAACGAATGACTACAACGGCCTAGGGGAGAAGTACGCATACCGTTGTAATCGGGCGTGTTTCTACTTTCAGATGCAACAGAAATTTTGCGGATTGGTCAATCCGTTCGCGAGATATGGCAGTTTGGAAATAAGAAACGCTTGAGAAACTCAAAATTTTCGCAGTTCTGATGCTCGAAACGAATAACTAGAACCGCCTAGGGGAAAAGTGCGCATACCGTTGTAATCGGGCGAGTTTCTACTTTCAGATGCAACAGAAATTTTGCGGATTGATCAATCCGTTCGCGAGATATGGCAGTTTGGAGATAAGAAACGCTTGAGAAACTCAAAATTTTCGCAGTTCTGATGCTCGACACGAATAACTAGAACGGCCTAGGGGAAAAGTGCGCATACCGTTGTAATCGGGCGAGTTTCTACTTTCAGATGCAACAGAAATTTTGCGGATTGATCAATCCGTTCGCGTGATATGGCAGTTTGGAGATAAGAAACGCTTGAGAAACTCAAAATTTTCGCAGTTCTGATGCTCGAAACGAGTAACTAGAACGGCCTAGGGGAAAAGTACGCATACCGTTGTAATCGGGCGAGTTTCTACTTTCAGATGCAACAGAAATTTTGCGGATTGGTTAATCCGTTCGCGAGATATGGCAGTTTGGAGGTAAGAAACGCTTGAGAAACTCAAAATTTTCGCAGTTCTGATGCTCGAAACGAATAACTAGAACGGCCTAGCGGAAAAGTACGCATACCGTTGTAATCGGGCGAGTTTCTACTTTCAGATGCAACAGAAATTTTGCGGATTGATCAATCCGTTCGCGAGATATGGCAGTTTGGAGATAAGTAACGCTTGAGAAACTCAAAATTTTCGCAGTTCTGATGCTCGAAACGAGTAACTAGAACGGCCTAGGGGAAAAGTGCGCATACCTTTGTAATCGGGCGAGTTTCTACTTTCAGATGCAACAGAAATTTTGCGGATTGATCAATCCGTTCGCGCGATATGGCAGTTTGGAGATAAGAAACGCTTGAGAAACTCAAAATTTTCGCAGTTCTGATGCTCGAAACGAATGACTACAACGGCCTAGGGGAGAAGTACGCATACCGTTGTAATCGGGCGAGTTTCTACTTTCAGAAGCAACAGAAATTTTGCGGATTGATCAATCCGTTCGCGAGATATGGCAGTTTGGAGATAAGAAACGCTCGAGAAACTCAAAATTTTCGCAGTTCTGATGCTCGACACGAATAACTAGAACGGCCTAGGGGAAAAGTGCGCACACCGTTGTAATCGGGCGAGTTTCTACTTTCAGATGCAACAGAAATTTTGCGGATTGATCAATCCGTTCGCGTGATATGGCAGTTTGGAGATAAGAAACGCTTGAGAAACTCAAAATTTTCGCAGTTCTGATGCTCGAAACGAGTAACTAGAACGGCCTAGGGGAAAAGTACGCATACCGTTGTAATCGGGCGAGTTTCTACTTTCATATGCAACAGAAATTTTGCGGATTGGTCAATCCGTTCGCGAGATATGGCAGTTTGGAGGTAAGAAACGCTTGAGAAACTCAAAATTTTCGCAGTTCTGATGCTCGAAGCGAATAACTAGAACGGCCTAGCGGAAAAGTACGCATACCGTTGTAATCGGGCGAGTTTCTACTTTCAGATGCAACAGAAATTTTGCGGATTGATCAATCCGTTCGCGAGATATGGCAGTTTGGAGATAAGTAACGCTTGAGAAACTCAAAATTTTCGCAGTTCTGATGCTCGAAACGAGTAACTAGAACGGCCTAGGGGAAAAGTACGCATACCGTTGTAATCGGGTGAGTTTCTACTTTCAGATGCAACAGAAATTTTGCGGATTGGTCAATCCGTTCGCGAGATATGGCAGTTTGGAGGTAAGAAACGCTTGAGTAACTCAAAATTTTCGCAGTTCTGATGCTCGAAACGAATAACAAGAACGGCCTAGGGGAAAACTACACACACCGTTGTAATGCGGTGAGTTTCTACTTTCAGATGCAACAGAAATTTTGCGGATTGGTCAATCCGTTCGCGAGATATGGCAGTTTGGAAATAAGAAACGCTTGAGAAACTCAAAATTTTCGCAGTTCTGATGCTCGAAACGAATAACTAGAACCGCCTAGGGGAAAAGTGCGCATACCGTTGTAATCGGGCGAGTTTCTACTTTCAGATGCAACAGAAATTTTGCGGATTGATCAATCCGTTCGCGTGATATGGCAGTATGGAGATAAGAAACGCTTGAGAAACTCAAAATTTTCGCAGTTCTGATGCTCGAAACGAGTAACTAGAACGGCCTAGGGGAAAAGTACGCATACCGTTGTAATCGGGCGAGTTTCTACTTTCAGATGCAACAGAAATTTTGCGGATTGGTTAATCCGTTCGCGAGATATGGCAGTTTGGAGGTAAGAAACGCTTGAGAAACTCAAAATTTTCGCAGTTCTGATGCTCGAAACGAATAACTAGAACGGCCAAGCGGAAAAGTACGCATACCGTTGTAATCGGGCGAGTTTCTACTTTCAGATGCAACAGAAATTTTGCGGATTGATCAATCCGTTCGCGAGATATGGCAGTTTGGAGATAAGTAACGCTTGAGAAACTCAAAATTTTCGCAGTTCTGATGCTCGAAACGAGTAACTAGAACGGCCTAGGGGAAAAGTACGCATACCGTTGTAATCGGGCGAGTTTCTACTTTCAGATGCAACAGAAATTTTGCGGATTGGTCAATCCGTTCGCGAGATATGGCAGTTTGGAGGTAAGAAACGCTTGTGTAACTCAAAATTTTCGCAGTTCTGATGCTCGAAACGAATAACTAGAACGGCCTAGGGGAAAACTACACCCACCGTTGTAATCGGGCGAGTTTCTACTTTCAGATGCAACAGAAATTTTGCGGATTGATCAATCCGTTCGCGAGATATGGCAGTTTGGAGATAAGAAACGCTTGAGAAACTCAAAATTTTCGCAGTTCTGATGCTCGAAACGAATGACTACAACGGCCTAGGGGAGAAGTACGCATACCGTTGTAATCGGGCGAGTTTCTACTTTCAGAAGCAACAGAAATTTTGCGGATTGATCAATCCGTTCGCGAGATATGGCAGTTTGGAGATAAGAAACGCTTGAGAAACTCAAAATTTTCGCAGTTCTGATGCTCGACACGAATAACTAGAACGGCCTAGGGGAAAAATGCGCATACCGTTGTAATCGGGCGAGTTTCTACTTTCAGATGCAACAGAAATTTTGCGGATTGATCAATCCGTTCGCGTGATATGGCAGTTTGGAGATAAGAAACGCTTGAGAAACTCAAAATTTTCGCAGTTCTGATGCTCGAAACGAGTAACTAGAACGGCCTAGGGGAAAAGTACGCATACCGTTGTAATCGGGCGAGTTTCTACTTTCAGATGCAACAGAAATTTTGCGGATTGGTCAATCCGTTCGCGAGATATGGCAGTTTGGAGGTAAGAAACGCTTGAGTAACTCAAAATTTTCGCAGTTCTGATGCTCGAAACGAATAACAAGAACGGCCTAGGGGAAAACTACACACACCGTTGTAATGGGGCGAGTTTCTACTTTCAGATGCAACAGAAATTTTGCGGATTGGTCAATCCGTTCGCGAGATATGGCAGTTTGGAAATAAGAAACGCTTGAGAAACTCAAAATTTTCGCAGTTCTGATGCTCGAAACGAATAACTAGAACCGCCTAGGGGAAAAGTGCGCATACCGTTGTAATCGGGCGAGTTTCTACTTTCAGATGCAACAGAAATTTTGCGGATTGATCAATCCGTTCGCGAGATATGGCAGTTTGGAGATAAGAAACGCTTGAGAAACTCAAAATTTTCGCAGTTCTGATGCTCGAAACGAATGACTACAACGGCCTAGGGGAGAAGTACGCATACCGTTGTAATCGGGCGAGTTTCTACTTTCAGAAGCAACAGAAATTTTGCGGATTGGTCAATCCGTTCGCGAGATATGGCAGTTTGGAGGTAAGAAACGCTTGAGAAACTCAAAATTTTCGCAGTTCTGATGCTCGAAACGAATAACTAGAACCGCCTACGGGAAAAGTGCGCATACCGTTGTAATCGGGCGAGTTTCTACTTTCAGATGCAACAGAAATTTTGCGGATTGATCACTCCGTTCGCGAGATATGGCAGTTTGGAGATAAGTAACGCTTGAGAAACTCAAAATTTTCGCAGTTCTGATGCTCGAAACGAGTAACTAGAACGGCCTAGGGGAAAAGTACGCATACCGTTGTAATCGGGCGAGTTTCTACTTTCAGATGCAACAGAAATTTTGCGGATTGGTCAATCCGTTCGCGAGATATGGCAGTTTGGAGGTAAGAAACGCTTGAGTAACTCAAAATTTTCGCAGTTCTGATGCTCGAAACGAATAACTAGTACGGCCTAGGGGAAAACTACACCCACCGTTGTAATCGGGCGAGTTTCTACTTTCAGATGCAACAGAAATTTTGCGGATTGGTCAATCCGTTCGCGAGATATGGCAGTTTGGAAATAAGAAACGCTTGAGAAACTCAAAATTTTCGCAGTTCTGATGCTCGAAACGAATAACTAGAACCGCCTAGGGGAAAAGTGCGCATACCGTTGCAATCGGGCGAGTTTCTACTTTCAGATGCAACAGAAATTTTGCGAATTGATCAATCCGTTCGCGAGATATGGCAGTTTGGAGATAAGAAACGCTTGAGAAACTCAACATTTTCGCAGTTCTGATGCTCGAAACGAATGACTACAACGGCCTAGGGGAGAAGTACGCATACCGTTGTAATCGGGCGAGTTTCTACTTTCAGAAGCAACAGAAATTTTGCGGATTGATCAATCCGTTCGCGAGATATGGCAGTTTGGAGATAAGAAACGCTTGAGAAACTCAAAATTTTCGCAGTTCTGATGCTCGACACGAATAACTAGAACGGCCTAGGGGAAAAGTGCGCATACCGTTGTAATCGGGGGAGTTTCTACTTTCAGATGCAACAGAAATTTTGCGGATTGAACAATCCGTTCGCGTGATATGGCAGTATGGAGATAAGAAACGCTTGAGAAACTCAAAATTTTCGCAGTTCTGATGCTCGAAACGAGTAACTAGAACGGCCTAGGGGAAAAGTACGCATACCGTTGTAATCGGGCGAGTTTCTACTTTCAGATGCAACAGAAATTTTGCGGATTGGTTAATCCGTTCGCGAGATATGGCAGTTTGGAGGTAAGAAACGCTTGAGAAACTCAAAATTTTCGCAGTTCTGATGCTCGAAACGAATAACTAGAACGGCCTAGCGGAAAAGTACGCATACCGTTGTAATCGGGCGAGTTTCTACTTTCAGATGCAACAGAAATTTTGCGGATTGATCAATCCGTTCGCGAGATATGGCAGTTTGGAGATAAGTAACGCTTGAGAAACTCAAAATTCTCGCAGTTCTGATGCTCGAAACGAGTAACTAGAACGGCCTAGGGGAAAAGTACGCATACCGTTGTAATCGGGCGAGTTTCTACTTTCAGATGCAACAGAAATTTTGCGGATTGGTCAATCCGTTCGCGAGATATGGCAGTTTGGAGGTAAGAAACGCTTGTGTAACTCAAAATTTTCGCAGTTCTGATGCTCGAAACGAATAACTAGAACGGCCTAGGGGAAAACTACACCCACCGTTGTAATCGGGCGAGTTTCTACTTTCAGATGCAACAGAAATTTTGCGGATTGGTCAATCCGTTCGCGAGATATGGCAGTTTGGAAATAAGAAACGCTTGAGGAACTCAAAATTTTCGCAGTTCTGATGCTCGAAACGAATAACTAGAACCGCCTAGGGGAAAAGTGCGCATACCGTTGTAATCGGGCGAGTTTCTACTTTCAGATGCAACAGAAATTTTGCGGATTGATCAATCCGTTCGCGAGATATGGCAGTTTGGAGATAAGAAACGCTTGAGAAACTCAAAATTTTCGCAGTTCTGATGCTCGAAACGAATGACTACAACGGCCTAGGGGAGAAGTACGCATACCGTTGTAATCGGGCGAGTTTCTACTTTCAGAAGCAACAGAAATTTTGCGGATTGATCAATCCGTTCGCGAGATATGGCAGTTTGGAGATAAGAAACGCTTGAGAAACTCAAAATTTTCGCAGTTCTGATGCTCGACACGAATAACTAGAACGGCCTAGGGGAAAAGTGCGCATACCGTTGTAATCGGGCGAGTTTCTACTTTCAGATGCAACAGAAATTTTGCGGATTGATCAATCCGTTCGCGTGATATGGCAGTTTGGAGATAAGAAACGCTTGAGAAACTCAAAATTTTCGCAGTTCTGATGCTCGAAACGAGTAACTAGAACGGCCTAGGGGAAAAGTACGCATACCGTTGTAATCGGGCGAGTTTCTACTTTCAGATGCAACAGAAATTTTGCGGATTGGTTAATCCGTTCGCGAGATATGGCAGTTTGGAGGTAAGAAACGCTTGAGAAACTCAAAATTTTCGCAGTTCTGATGCTCGAAACGAATAACTAGAACGGCCTAGCGGAAAAGTACGCATACCGTTGTAATCGGGCGAGTTTCTACTTTCAGATGCAACAGAAATTTTGCGGATTGATCAATCCGTTCGCGAGATATGGCAGTTTGGAGATAAGTAACGCTTGAGAAACTCAAAATTTTCGCAGTTCTGATGCTCGAAACGAGTAACTAGAACGGCCTAGGGGAAAAGTACGCATACCGTTGTAATCGGGCGAGTTTCTACTTTCAGATGCAACAGAAATTTTGCGGATTGGTCAATCCGTTCGCGAGATATGGCAGTTTGGAGGTAAGAAACGCTTGTGTAACTCAAAATTTTCGCAGTTCTGATGCTCGAAACGAATAACTAGAACGGCCTAGGGGAAAAGTGCGCATACCGTTGTAATCGGGCGAGTTTCTACTTTCAGATGCAACAGAAATTTTGCGGATTGATCAATCCGTTCGCGAGATATGGCAGTTTGGAGATAAGAAACGCTTGAGAAACTCAAAATTTTCGCAGTTCTGATGCTCGAAACGAATGACTACAACGGCCTAGGGGAGAAGTACGCATACCGTTGTAATCGGGCGAGTTTCTACTTTCAGAAGCAACAGAAATTTTGCGGATTGATCAATCCGTTCGCGAGATATGGCAGTTTGGAGATAAGAAACGCTTGAGAAACTCAAAATTTTCGCAGTTCTGATGCTCGACACGAATAACTAGAACGGCCTAGGGGAAAAGTGCGCATACCGTTGTAATCGGGCGAGTTTCTACTTTCAGATGCAACAGAAATTTTGCGGATTGATCAATCCGTTCGCGTGATATGGCAGTTTGGAGATAAGAAACGCTTGAGAAACTCAAAATTTTCGCAGTTCTGATGCTCGAAACGAGTAACTAGAACGGCCTAGGGGAAAAGTACGCATACCGTTGTAATCGGGCGAGTTTCTACTTTCAGATGCAACAGAAATTTTGCGGATTGGTTAATCCGTTCGCGAGATATGGCAGTTTGGAGATAAGAAACGCTTGAGAAACTCAAAATTTTCGCAGTTCTGATGCTCGAAACGAGTAACTAGAACGGCCTAGGGGAAAAGTGCGCATACCGTTGTAATCGGGCGAGTTTCTACTTTCAGATGCAACAGAAATTTTGCGGATTGATCAATCCGTTCGCGTGATATGGCAGTTTGGAGATAAGAAACGCTTGAGAAACTCAACATTTTCGCAGTTCTGATGCTCGAAACGAATGACTACAACGGCCTAGGGGAGAAGTACGCATACCGTTGTAATCGGGCGAGTTTCTACTTTCAGAAGCAACAGAAATTTTGCGGATTGATCAATCCGTTCGCGAGATATGGCAGTTTGGAGATAAGAAACGCTTGAGAAACTCAAAATTTTCGCAGTTCTGATGCTCGACACGAATAACTAGAACGGCCTAGGGGAAAAGTGCGCATACCGTTGTAATCGGGGGAGTTTCTACTTTCAGATGCAACAGAAATTTTGCGGATTGAACAATCCGTTCGCGTGATATGGCAGTATGGAGATAAGAAACGCTTGAGAAACTCAAAATTTTCGCAGTTCTGATGCTCGAAACGAGTAACTAGAACGGCCTAGGGGAAAAGTACGCATACCGTTGTAATCGGGCGAGTTTCTACTTTCAGATGCAACAGAAATTTTGCGGATTGGTTAATCCGTTCGCGAGATATGGCAGTTTGGAGGTAAGAAACGCTTGAGAAACTCAAAATTTTCGCAGTTCTGATGCTCGAAACGAATAACTAGAACGGCCTAGCGGAAAAGTACGCATACCGTTGTAATCGGGCGAGTTTCTACTTTCAGATGCAACAGAAATTTTGCGGATTGATCAATCCGTTCGCGAGATATGGCAGTTTGGAGATAAGTAACGCTTGAGAAACTCAAAATTCTCGCAGTTCTGATGCTCGAAACGAGTAACTAGAACGGCCTAGGGGAAAAGTACGCATACCGTTGTAATCGGGCGAGTTTCTACTTTCAGATGCAACAGAAATTTTGCGGATTGGTCAATCCGTTCGCGAGATATGGCAGTTTGGAGGTAAGAAACGCTTGTGTAACTCAAAATTTTCGCAGTTCTGATGCTCGAAACGAATAACTAGAACGGCCTAGGGGAAAACTACACCCACCGTTGTAATCGGGCGAGTTTCTACTTTCAGATGCAACAGAAATTTTGCGGATTGGTCAATCCGTTCGCGAGATATGGCAGTTTGGAAATAAGAAACGCTTGAGGAACTCAAAATTTTCGCAGTTCTGATGCTCGAAACGAATAACTAGAACCGCCTAGGGGAAAAGTGCGCATACCGTTGTAATCGGGCGAGTTTCTACTTTCAGATGCAACAGAAATTTTGCGGATTGATCAATCCGTTCGCGAGATATGGCAGTTTGGAGATAAGAAACGCTTGAGAAACTCAAAATTTTCGCAGTTCTGATGCTCGAAACGAATGACTACAACGGCCTAGGGGAGAAGTACGCATACCGTTGTAATCGGGCGTGTTTCTACTTTCAGAAGCAACAGAAATTTTGCGGATTGATCAATCCGTTCGCGAGATATGGCAGTTTGGAGATAAGAAACGCTTGAGAAACTCAAAATTTTCGCAGTTCTGATGCTCGACACGAATAACTAGAACGGCCTAGGGGAAAAGTGCGCATACCGTTGTAATCGGGCGAGTTTCTACTTTCAGATGCAACAGAAATTTTGCGGATTGATCAATCCGTTCGCGTGATATGGCAGTTTGGAGATAAGAAACGCTTGAGAAACTCAAAATTTTCGCAGTTCTGATGCTCGAAACGAGTAACTAGAACGGCCTAGGGGAAAAGTACGCATACCGTTGTAATCGGGCGAGTTTCTACTTTCAGATGCAACAGAAATTTTGCGGATTGGTTAATCCGTTCGCGAGATATGGCAGTTTGGAGGTAAGAAACGCTTGAGAAACTCAAAATTTTCGCAGTTCTGATGCTCGAAACGAATAACTAGAACGGCCTAGCGGAAAAGTACGCATACCGTTGTAATCGGGCGAGTTTCTACTTTCAGATGCAACAGAAATTTTGCGGATTGATCAATCCGTTCGCGAGATATGGCAGTTTGGAGATAAGTAACGCTTGAGAAACTCAAAATTTTCGCAGTTCTGATGCTCGAAACGAGTAACTAGAACGGCCTAGGGGAAAAGTACGCATACCGTTGTAATCGGGCGAGTTTCTACTTTCAGATGCAACAGAAATTTTGCGGATTGGTCAATCCGTTCGCGAGATATGGCAGTTTGGAGGTAAGAAACGCTTGTGTAACTCAAAATTTTCGCAGTTCTGATGCTCGAAACGAATAACTAGAACGGCCTAGGGGAAAACTACACCCACCGTTGTAATCGGGCGAGTTTCTACTTTCAGATGCAACAGAAATTTTGCGGATTGGTCAATCCGTTCGCGAGATATGGCAGTTTGGAAATAAGAAACGCTTGAGGAACTCAAAATTTTCGCAGTTCTGATGCTCGAAACGAATAACTAGAACCGCCTAGGGGAAAAGTGCGCATACCGTTGTAATCGGGCGAGTTTCTACTTTCAGATGCAACAGAAATTTTGCGGATTGATCAATCCGTTCGCGAGATATGGCAGTTTGGAGATAAGAAACGCTTGAGAAACTCAAAATTTTCGCAGTTCTGATGCTCGAAACGAATGACTACAACGGCCTAGGGGAGAAGTACGCATACCGTTGTAATCGGGCGTGTTTCTACTTTCAGAAGCAACAGAAATTTTGCGGATTGATCAATCCGTTCGCGAGATATGGCAGTTTGGAGATAAGAAACGCTTGAGAAACTCAAAATTTTCGCAGTTCTGATGCTCGACACGAATAACTAGAACGGCCTAGGGGAAAAGTGCGCATACCGTTGTAATCGGGCGAGTTTCTACTTTCAGATGCAACAGAAATTTTGCGGATTGATCAATCCGTTCGCGTGATATGGCAGTTTGGAGATAAGAAACGCTTGAGAAACTCAAAATTTTCGCAGTTCTGATGCTCGAAACGAGTAACTAGAACGGCCTAGGGGAAAAGTACGCATACCGTTGTAATCGGGCGAGTTTCTACTTTCAGATGCAACAGAAATTTTGCGGATTGGTTAATCCGTTCGCGAGATATGGCAGTTTGGAGGTAAGAAACGCTTGAGAAACTCAAAATTTTCGCAGTTCTGATGCTCGAAACGAATAACTAGAACGGCCTAGCGGAAAAGTACGCATACCGTTGTAATCGGGCGAGTTTCTACTTTCAGATGCAACAGAAATTTTGCGGATTGATCAATCCGTTCGCGAGATATGGCAGTTTGGAGATAAGTAACGCTTGAGAAACTCAAAATTTTCGCAGTTCTGATGCTCGAAACGAGTAACTAGAACGGCCTAGGGGAAAAGTACGCATACCGTTGTAATCGGGCGAGTTTCTACTTTCAGATGCAACAGAAATTTTGCGGATTGGTCAATCCGTTCGCGAGATATGGCAGTTTGGAGGTAAGAAACGCTTGTGTAACTCAAAATTTTCGCAGTTCTGATGCTCGAAACGAATAACTAGAACGGCCTAGGGGAAAAGTGCGCATACCGTTGTAATCGGGCGAGTTTCTACTTTCAGATGCAACAGAAATTTTGCGGATTGATCAATCCGTTCGCGAGATATGGCAGTTTGGAGATAAGAAACGCTTGAGAAACTCAAAATTTTCGCAGTTCTGATGCTCGAAACGAATGACTACAACGGCCTAGGGGAGAAGTACGCATACCGTTGTAATCGGGCGAGTTTCTACTTTCAGAAGCAACAGAAATTTTGCGGATTGATCAATCCGTTCGCGAGATATGGCAGTTTGGAGATAAGAAACGCTTGAGAAACTCAAAATTTTCGCAGTTCTGATGCTCGACACGAATAACTAGAACGGCCTAGGGGAAAAGTGCGCATACCGTTGTAATCGGGCGAGTTTCTACTTTCAGATGCAACAGAAATTTTGCGGATTGATCAATCCGTTCGCGTGATATGGCAGTTTGGAGATAAGAAACGCTTGAGAAACTCAAAATTTTCGCAGTTCTGATGCTCGAAACGAGTAACTAGAACGGCCTAGGGGAAAAGTACGCATACCGTTGTAATCGGGCGAGTTTCTACTTTCAGATGCAACAGAAATTTTGCGGATTGGTTAATCCGTTCGCGAGATATGGCAGTTTGGAGGTAAGAAACGCTTGAGAAACTCAAAATTTTCGCAGTTCTGATGCTCGAAACGAATAACTAGAACGGCCTAGCGGAAAAGTACGCATACCGTTGTAATCGGGCGAGTTTCTACTTTCAGATGCAACAGAAATTTTGCGGATTGATCAATCCGTTCGCGAGATATGGCAGTTTGGAGATAAGTAACGCTTGAGAAACTCAAAATTTTCGCAGTTCTGATGCTCGAAACGAGTAACTAGAACGGCCTAGGGGAAAAGTACGCATACCGTTGTAATCGGGCGAGTTTCTACTTTCAGATGCAACAGAAATTTTGCGGATTGGTTAATCCGTTCGCGAGATATGGCAGTTTGGAGGTAAGAAACGCTTGTGTAACTCAAAATTTTCGCAGTTCTGATGCTCGAAACGAATAACTAGAACGGCCTAGGGGAAAACTACACCCACCGTTGTAATCGGGCGAGTTTCTACTTTCAGATGCAACAGAAATTTTGCGGATTGGTCAATCCGTTCGCGAGATATGGCAGTTTGGAAATAAGAAACGCTTGAGGAACTCAAAATTTTCGCAGTTCTGATGCTCGAAACGAATAACTAGAACCGCCTAGGGGAAAAGTGCGCATACCGTTGTAATCGGGCGAGTTTCTACTTTCAGATGCAACAGAAATTTTGCGGATTGATCAATCCGTTCGCGAGATATGGCAGTTTGGAGATAAGAAACGCTTGAGAAACTCAAAATTTTCGCAGTTCTGATGCTCGAAACGAATGACTACAACGGCCTAGGGGAGAAGTACGCATACCGTTGTAATCGGGCGAGTTTCTACTTTCAGAAGCAACAGAAATTTTGCGGATTGATCAATCCGTTCGCGAGATATGGCAGTTTGGAGATAAGAAACGCTTGAGAAACTCAAAATTTTCGCAGTTCTGATGCTCGACACGAATAACTAGAACGGCCTAGGGGAAAAGTGCGCATACCGTTGTAATCGGGCGAGTTTCTACTTTCAGATGCAACAGAAATTTTGCGGATTGATCAATCCGTTCGCGTGATATGGCAGTTTGGAGATAAGAAACGCTTGAGAAACTCAAAATTTTCGCAGTTCTGATGCTCGAAACGAGTAACTAGAACGGCCTAGGGGAAAAGTACGCATACCGTTGTAATCGGGCGAGTTTCTACTTTCAGATGCAACAGAAATTTTGCGGATTGGTTAATCCGTTCGCGAGATATGGCAGTTTGGAGGTAAGAAACGCTTGAGAAACTCAAAATTTTCGCAGTTCTGATGCTCGAAACGAATAACTAGAACGGCCTAGCGGAAAAGTACGCATACCGTTGTAATCGGGCGAGTTTCTACTTTCAGATGCAACAGAAATTTTGCGGATTGATCAATCCGTTCGCGAGATATGGCAGTTTGGAGATAAGTAACGCTTGAGAAACTCAAAATTTTCGCAGTTCTGATGCTCGAAACGAGTAACTAGAACGGCCTAGGGGAAAAGTACGCATACCGTTGTAATCGGGCGAGTTTCTACTTTCAGATGCAACAGAAATTTTGCGGATTGATCAATCCGTTCGCGAGATATGGCAGTTTGGAGATAAGAAACGCTTGAGAAACTCAAAATTTTCGCAGTTCTGATGCTCGAAACGAATGACTACAACGGCCTAGAGGAGAAGTACGCATACCGTTGTAATCGGGCGAGTTTCTACTTTCAGAAGCAACAGAAATTTTGCGGATTGGTCGATCCGTTCGCGAGATATGGTAGTTTGGAGGTAAGAAACGCTTGAGAAACTCAAAATTTTCGCAGTTCTGATGCTCGACACGAATAAGTAGAACGGCCTAGGGGAAAAGTGCGCATACCGTTGTAAACGGGCGAGTTTCTACTTTCAGATGCAACAGAAATTTTGCCGATTGATCAATCCGTTCGCGAGATATGGCAGTTTGGAGATAAGAAACGCTTGAGAAACTCAAAATTTTCGCAGTTCTGATGCTCGAAACGAGTAACTAGAACGGCCTAGGGGAAAAGTACGCATACCGTTGTAATCGGGCGAGTTTCTACTCTCAGATGCAACAGAAATTTTGCGGATTGGTCAATCCGTTCGCGAGATATGGCAGTTTGGAGGTAAGAAACGCTTGAGAAACTCAAAATTTTCGCAGTTCTGATGCTCGAAACGAATAACTAGAACGGCCTAGGGGAAAAGTACGCATACCGTTGTAATCGGGCGAGTTTCTACTTTCAGATGCAACAGAAATTTTGCGGATTGGTCAATCCGTTCGCGAGATATGGCAGTTTGGAAATAAGAAACGCTTCAGAAACTCAAAATTTTCGCAGTTCTGATGCTCGAAACGAGTAACTAGAACGGCATAGGGGAAAAGTACGCATACCGTTGTAATCGGGCGAGTTTCTGCTTTCAGATGCAACAGAAATTTTGCGGATTGGTCAATCCGTTCGCGAGATATGGCATTTTGAATGTCAGAAACGCTTGAGAAACTCAAAATTTTCGCAGTTCTGATGCTCGAAACGAATAACTGGAACGGCCTAGGGGAAAACTACACATACCGTTGTAATCGGGCGAGTTTCTACTTTCAGATGCAATAGAAATTTTGCGGATTGGTCTATCCGTTTGCGAGATATGGCAGTTTGGAGGTAAGAAACGCTTGAGAAACTCAAAATTTGCGCAGTTCTGATGCTCGAAACGAATAACTAGAACGGCCCAGGGGAAAACTACACCTACCGTTGTAATCGGGCGAGTTTCTACTTTCAGATGCAACAGAAATTTTGCGGATTGTTCAATCCGTTCGCGAGATATGGCAGTTTGGAGGTAAGAAACGCTTGAGAAACTCAAAATTTTCGCAGTTCTGATGTTCGAAACGAATAACTAGAACCGCCTAGGGGAAAAGTGCGCATACCTTTGTAATCGGGGGAGTTTCTACTTTCAGATGCAACAGAAATTTTGCGGATTGATCAATCCGTTCGCGAGATATGGCAGTTTGGAGATAAGAAACGCTTGAGAAACTCAAAATTTTCGCAGTTCTGATGCTCGAAACGAATGACTACAACGGCCTAGGGGAGAAGTACCCATACCGTTGTAATCGGGCGAGTTTCTACTTTCAGAAGCAACAGAAATTTTGCGGATTGATCAATTCGTTCGCGAGATATGGCAGTTTGGAGATAAGAAACGCTTGAGAAACTCAAATTTTCGCAGTTCTGATGCTCGACACGAATAACTAGAACGGCCTAGGGGAAAAGTGCGCATACCGTTGTAATCGGGCGAGTTTCTACTTTCAGATGCAACAGAAATTTTGCGGATTGATCAATCCGTTCGCGTGATATGGCAGTTTCGAGATAAGAAACGCTTGAGAAACTCAAAATTTTCGCAGTTCTGATGCTCGAAACGAATAACTGGAACGGCCTAGGGGAAAACTACACATACCGTTGTAATCGGGCGAGTTTCTACATTCAGATGCAATAGAAATTTTGCGGATTGGTCTATCCGTTCGCGAGATATGGCAGTTTGGAGGTAAGAAACGCTTGAGAAACTCAAAATTTTCGCAGTTCTGATGCTCGAAACGAATAACTAGAACGGCCTAGGGGAAAACTACACCCACAGTTGTAATCGGGCGAGTTTCTACTTTCAGATGCAACAGAAATTTTGCGGATTGGTCAATCCGTTCATGAGATATGGCAGTTTGGAGGTAAGAAACGCTTGAGAAACTCAAAATTTTCGCAGTTCTGATGCTCGAAACGAATAACTGGAACGGCCTAGGGGAAAACTACACATATCGTTGTAATCGGGCGAGTTTCTACTTTCAGATGCAATAGAAATTTTGCGGATCGGTCTATCCGTTCGCGAAATATGGCAGTTTGGAGGTATGAAACGCTTGAGTAACTCTAAATTTTCGCAGTTCTGATGCTCGAAACGAATAACTGGAACGGCCTAGGGGAAAACTACACATACCGTTGTAATCGGGCGAGTTTCTACTTTCAGATGCAATAGAAATTTTGCGGATTGGTCTATCCGTTTGCGAGATATGGCAGTTTGGAGGTAAGAAACGCTTGAGAAACTCAAAATTTGCGCAGTTCTGATGCTCGAAACGAATAACTAGAACGGCCTAGGGGAAAACTACACCTACCGTTGTAATCGGGCGAGTTTCTACTTTCAGATGCAACAGAAATTTTGCGGATTGTTCAATCCGTTCGCGAGATATGGCAGTTTGGAGGTAAGAAACGCTTGAGAAACTCAAAATTTTCGCAGTTCTGATGCTCGAAACGAATAACTAGAACCGCCTAGGGGAAAAGTGCGCATTCCGTTGTAATCGGGCGAGTTTCTACTTTTAGATGCAACAGAAATTTTGCGGATTGGTCAATCCGTTCATGAGATATGGCAGTTTGGAGGTAAGAAACGCTTGAGAAACTCAAAATTTTCGCAGTTCTGATGCTCGAAACGAATAACTGGAACGGCCTAGGGGAAAACTACACATATCGTTGTAATCGGGCGAGTTTCTACTTTCAGATGCAATAGAAATTTTGCGGATTGGTCTATCCGTTCGCGAAATATGGCAGTTTGGAGGTAAGAAACGCTTGAGAAACTCTAAATTTTCGCAGTTCTGATGCTCGAAACGAATAACTGGAAGGGCCTAGGGGAAAACTACACATACCGTTGTAATCGGGCGAGTTTCTACTTTCAGATGCAATAGAAATTTTGCGGATTGGTCTATCCGATTGCGAGATATGGCAGTTTGGAGGTAAGAAACGCTTGAGAAACTCAAAATTTGCGCAGTTCTGATGCTCGAAACGAATAACTAGAACGGCCTAGGGGAAAACTACACCTACCGTTGTAATCGGGCGAGTTTCTACTTTCAGATGCAACAGAAATTTTGCGGATTGTTCAATCCGTTCGCGAGATATGGCAGTTTGGAGGTAAGAAACGCTTGAGAAACTCAAAATTTTCGCAGTTCTGATGCTCGAAACGAATAACTAGAACCGCCTAGGGGAAAAGTGCGCATGCCTTTGTAATCGGGGGAGTTTCTACTTTCAGATGCAACAGAAATTTTGCGGATTGATCAATCCGTTCGCGAGATATGGCAGTTTGGAGATAAGAAACGCTTGAGAAACTCAAAATTTTCGCAGTTCTGATGCTCGAAACGAATGACTACAACGGCCTAGGGGAGCAGTACGCATACCGTTGTAATCGGGAGAGTTTCTACTTTCAGAAGCAACAGAAATTTTGCGGATTGATCAATCCGTTCGCGAGATATGGCAGTTTGGAGATAAGAAACGCTTGAGAAACTCAAAATTTTCGCAGTTCTGATGCTCGACACGAATAACTAGAACGGCCTAGGGGAAAAGTGCGCATACCGTTGTAATCGGGCGAGTTTCTACTTTCAGATGCAACAGAAATTTTGCGGATTGATCAATCCGTTCGCGTGATATGGCAGTTTGGAGATAAGAAACGCTTGAGAAACTCAAAATTTTCGCAGTTCTGATGCTCGACACGAATAACTAAAACGGCCTAGGGGAAAAGTGCGCATACCGTTGTAATCGGGCGAGTTTCTACTTTCAGATGCAACAGAAATTTTGCCGATTGATCAATCCGTTCGCGAGATATGTCAGTTTGGAGATAAGAAACGCTTGAGAAACTCAAAATTTTCGCAGTTCTGATGCTCGAAACGAGTAACTAGAACGGCCTAGGGGAAAAGTACGCATACCGTTGTAATCGGGCGAGTTTCTACTTTCAGATGCAACAGAAATTTTGCGGATTGGTCAATCCGTTCGCGAGATATGGCAGTTTGGAAATAAGAAACGCTTCAGAGACTCAAAATTTTCGCAGTTCTGATGCTCGAAACGAGTAACTAGAACGGCATAGGGGAAAAGTACGCATACCGTTGTAATCGGGCGAGTTTCTGCTTTCAGATGCAACAGAAATTTTGCGGATTGGTCAATCCGTTCGCGAGATATGGCAGTTTGGATGTCAGAAACGCTTGAGAAACTCAAAATTTTCGCAGTTCTGATGCTAGAAACGAATAACTAGAACGGCCTAGGGGAAAACTACACCTACCGTTGTAATCGGGCGAGGTTCTACTTTCAGATGCAACAGAAATTTTGCGGATTGTTCAATCCGTTCGCGAGATATGGCAGTTTGGATGTAAGAAACGCTTGAGAAACTCAAAATTTTCGCAGTTCTGATGCTCGAAACGAATAACTAGAACCGCCTAGGGGAAAAGTGCGCATTCCGTTGTAATCGGGCGAGTTTCTACTTTTAGATGCAACAGAAATTTTGCGGATTGGTCAATCCGTTCATGAGATATGGCAGTTTGGAAGTAAGAAACGCTTGAGAAACTCAAAATTTTCGCAGTTCTGATGCTCGAAACGAATAACTGGAACGGCCTAGGGGAAAACTACACATACCGTTGTAATCGGGCGAGTTTCTACTTTCAGATGCAATAGAAATTTTGCGGATTGGTCTATCCGTTCGCGAAATATGGCAGTTTGGAGGTAAGAAACGCTTGAGAAACTCTAAATTTTCGCAGTTCTGATGCTCGAAACGAATAACTGGAACGGCCTAGGGGAAAACTACACACACCGTTGTAATCGGGCGAGTCTCTACTTTCAGATGCAATAGAAATTTTGCGGATTTGTCTATCCGTTTGCGAGATATGGCAGTTTGGAGGTAAGAAACGCTTGAGAAACTCAAAATTTGCGCAGTTCTGATGCTCGAAACGAATAACTAGAACGGCCTAGGGGAAAACTACACCTACCGTTGTAATCGGGCGAGTTTCTACTTTCAGATGCAACAGAAATTTTGCGGATTGTTCAATCCGTTCGCGAGATATGGCAGTTTGGAGGTAAGAAACGCTTGAGAAACTCAAAATTTTCGCAGTTCTGATGCTCGAAACGAATAACTAGAACCGCCTAGGGGAAAAGTGCGCATACCTTTGTAATCGGGGGAGTTTCTACTTTCAGATGCAACAGAAATTTTGCGGATTGGTCAATCCGTTCGCGAGATATGGCAGTTTGGAGATAAGAAACGCTTCAGAGACTCAAAATTTTCGCAGTTCTGATGCTCGAAACGAGTAACTAGAACGGCATAGGGGAAAAGTACGCATACCGTTGTAATCGGGCGAGTTTCTGCTTTCAGATGCAACAGAAATTTTGCGGATTGGTCAATCCGTTTGCGAGATATGGCAGTTTGGATGTCAGAAACGCTTGAGAAACTCAAAATTTTCGCAGTTCTGATGCTAGAAACGAATAACTAGAACGGCCTAGGGGAAAACTACACCTACCGTTGTAATCGGGCGAGTTTCTACTTTCAGATGCAACAGAAATTTTGCGGATTGTTCAATCCGTTCGTGAGATATGGCAGTTTGGAGGTAAGAAACGCTTGAGAAACTCAAAATTTTCGCAGTTCTGATGCTCGAAACGAATAACTAGAACCGCCTAGGGGAAAAGTGCGCATTCCGTTGTAATCGGGCGAGTTTCTACTTTTAGATGCAACAGAAATTTTGCGGATTGGTCAATCCGTTCATGAGATATGGCAGTTTGGAGGTAAGAAACGCTTGAGAAACTCAAAATTTTCGCAGTTCTGATGCTCGAAACGAATAACTGGAACGGCCTAGGGGAAAACTACACCTACCGTTGTAATCGGGCGAGTTTCTACTTTCAGATGCAACAGAAATTTTGCGGATTGTTCAATCCGTTCGCGAGATATGGCAGTTTGGAGGTAAGAAACGCTTGAGAAACTCAAAATTTTCGCAGTTCTGATGCTAGAAACGAATAACTAGAACGGCCTAGGGGAAAACTACACCTACCGTTGTAATCGGGCGAGGTTCTACTTTCAGATGCAACAGAAATTTTGCGGATTGTTCAATCCGTTCGCGAGATATGGCAGTTTGGATGAAAGAAACGCTTGAGAAACTCAAAATTTTCGCAGTTCTGATGCTCGAAACGAATAACTAGAACCGCCTAGGGGAAAAGTGCGCATTCCGTTGTAATCGGGCGAGTTTCTACTTTTAGATGCAACAGAAATTTTGCGGATTGGTCAATCCGTTCATGAGATATGGCAGTTTGGAAGTAAGAAACGCTTGAGAAACTCAAAATTTTCGCAGTTCTGATGCTCGAAACGAATAACTGGAACGGCCTAGGGGAAAACTACACATACCGTTGTAATCGGGCGAGTTTCTACTTTCAGATGCAATAGAAATTTTGCGGATTGGTCTATCCGTTTGCGAGATATGGCAGTTTGGAGGTAAGAAACGCTTGAGAAACTCAAAATTTGCGCAGTTCTGATGCTCGAAACGAATAACTAGAACGGCCTAGGGGAAAACTACACCTACCGTTGTAATCGGGCGAGTTTCTACTTTCAGATGCAACAGAAATTTTGCGGATTGTTCAATCCGTTCGCGAGATATGGCAGTTTGGAGGTAAGAAACGCTTGAGAAACTCAAAATTTTCGCTGTTCTGATGCTCGAAACGAATAACTAGAACCGCCTAGGGGAAAAGTGCGCATTCCGTTGTAATCGGGCGAGTTTCTACTTTTAGATGCAACAGAAATTTTGCGGATTGGTCAATCCGTTCATGAGATATGGCAGTTTGGAGGTAAGAAACGCTTGAGAAACTCTAAATTTTCGCAGTTCTGATGCTCGAAACGAATAACTGGAAGGGCCTAGGGGAAAAGTGCGCATGCCTTTGTAATCGGGGGAGTTTCTACTTTCAGATGCAACAGAAATTTTGCGGATTGATCAATCCGTTCGCGAGATATGGCAGTTTGGAGATAAGAAACGCTTGAGAAACTCAAAATTTTCGCAGTTCTGATGCTCGAAACGAATGACTACAACGGCCTAGGGGAGAAGTACGCATACCGTTGTAATCGGGAGAGTTTCTACTTTCAGAAGCAACAGAAATTTTGCGGATTGATCAATCCGTTCGCGAGATATGGCAGTTTGGAGATAAGAAACGCTTGAGAAACTCAAAATTTTCGCAGTTCTGATGCTCGACACGAATAACTAGAACGGCCTAGGGGAAAAGTGCGCATACCGTTGTAATCGGGCGAGTTTCTACTTTCAGATGCAACAGAAATTTTGCGGATTGATCAATCCGTTCGCGTGATATGGCAGTTTGGAGATAAGAAACGCTTGAGAATCTCAAAATTTTCGCAGTTCTGATGCTCGACACGAATAACTAAAACGGCCTAGGGGAAAAGTGCGCATACCGTTGTAATCGGGCGAGTTTCTACTTTCAGATGCAACAGAAATTTTGCCGATTGATCAATCCGTTCGCGAGATATGTCAGTTTGGAGATAAGAAACGCTTGAGAAACTCAAAATTTTCGCAGTTCTGATGCTCGAAACGAGTAACTAGAACGGCCTAGGGGAAAAGTACGCATACCGTTGTAATCGGGCGAGTTTCTACTTTCAGATGCAACAGAAATTTTGCGGATTGGTCAATCCGTTCGCGAGATATGGCAGTTTGGAAATAAGAAACGCTTCAGAGACTCAAAATTTTCGCAGTTCTGATGCTCGAAACGAGTAACTAGAACGGCCTAGGGGAAAACTACACCTACCGTTGTAATCGGGCGAGTTTCTACTTTCAGATGCAACAGAAATTTTGCGGATTGTTCAATCCGTTCGCGAGATATGGCAGTTTGGAGGTAAGAAACGCTTGAGAAACTCAAAATTTTCGCAGTTCTGATGCTCGAAACGAATAACTAGAACCGCCTAGGGGAAAAGTGCGCATTCCGTTGTAATCGGGCGAGTTTCTACTTTTAGATGCAACAGAAATTTTGCGGATTGGTCAATCCGTTCATGAGATATGGCAGTTTGGAGGTAAGAAACGCTTGAGAAACTCAAAATTTTCGCAGTTCTGATGCTCGAAACGAATAACTGGAACGGCCTAGGGGAAAACTACACCTACCGTTGTAATCGGGCGAGTTTCTACTTTCAGATGCAACAGAAATTTTGCGGATTGTTCAATCCGTTCGCGAGATATGGCAGTTTGGAGGTAAGAAACGCTTGAGAAACTCAAAATTTTCGCAGTTCTGATGCTAGAAACGAATAACTAGAACGGCCTAGGGGAAAACTACACCTACCGTTGTAATCGGGCGAGGTTCTACTTTCAGATGCAACAGAAATTTTGCGGATTGTTCAATCCGTTCGCGAGATATGGCAGTTTGGATGTAAGAAACGCTTGAGAAACTCAAAAGTTTCGCAGTTCTGATGCTCGAAACGAATAACTAGAACCGCCTAGGGGAAAAGTGCGCATTCCGTTGTAATCGGGCGAGTTTCTACTTTTAGATGCAACAGAAATTTTGCGGATTGGTCAATCCGTTCATGAGATATGGCAGTTTGGAAGTAAGAAACGCTTGAGAAACTCAAAATTTTCGCAGTTCTGATGCTCGAAACGAATAACTGGAACGGCCTAGGGGAAAACTACACATACCGTTGTAATCGGGCGAGTTTCTACTTTCAGATGCAATAGAAATTTTGCGGATTGGTCTATCCGTTCGCGAAATATGGCAGTTTGGAGGTAAGAAACGCTTGAGAAACTCTAAATTTTCGCAGTTCTGATGCTCGAAACGAATAACTGGAACGGCCTAGGGGAAAACTACACACACCGTTGTAATCGGGCGAGTCTCTACTTTCAGATGCAATAGAAATTTTGCGGATTTGTCTATCCGTTTGCGAGATATGGCAGTTTGGAGGTAAGAAACGCTTGAGAAACTCAAAATTTGCGCAGTTCTGATGCTCGAAACGAATAACTAGAACGGCCTAGGGGAAAACTACACCTACCGTTGTAATCGGGCGAGTTTCTACTTTCAGATGCAACAGAAATTTTGCGGATTGTTCAATCCGTTCGCGAGATATGGCAGTTTGGAGGTAAGAAACGCTTGAGAAACTCAAAATTTTCGCAGTTCTGATGCTCGAAACGAATAACTAGAACCGCCTAGGGGAAAAGTGCGCATACCTTTGTAATCGGGGGAGTTTCTACTTTCAGATGCAACAGAAATTTTGCGGATTGGTCAATCCGTTCGCGAGATATGGCAGTTTGGAAATAAGAAACGCTTCAGAGACTCAAAATTTTCGCAGTTCTGATGCTCGAAACGAGTAACTAGAACGGCATAGGGGAAAAGTACGCATACCGTTGTAATCGGGCGAGTTTCTGCTTTCAGATGCAACAGAAATTTTGCGGATTGGTCAATCCGTTTGCGAGATATGGCAGTTTGGATGTCAGAAACGCTTGAGAAACTCAAAATTTTCGCAGTTCTGATGCTAGAAACGAATAACTAGAACGGCCTAGGGGAAAACTACACCTACCGTTGTAATCGGGCGAGTTTCTACTTTCAGATGCAACAGAAATTTTGCGGATTGTTCAATCCGTTCGCGAGATATGGCAGTTTGGAGGTAAGAAACGCTTGAGAAACTCAAAATTTTCGCAGTTCTGATGCTCGAAACGAATAACTAGAACCGCCTAGGGGAAAAGTGCGCATTCCGTTGTAATCGGGCGAGTTTCTACTTTTAGATGCAACAGAAATTTTGCGGATTGGTCAATCCGTTCATGAGATATGGCAGTTTGGAGGTAAGAAACGCTTGAGAAACTCAAAATTTTCGCAGTTCTGATGCTCGAAACGAATAACTGGAACGGCCTAGGGGAAAACTACACCTACCGTTGTAATCGGGCGAGTTTCTACTTTCAGATGCAACAGAAATTTTGCGGATTGTTCAATCCGTTCGCGAGATATGGCAGTTTGGAGGTAAGAAACGCTTGAGAAACTCAAAATTTTCGCAGTTCTGATGCTCGAAACGAATAACTAGAACCGCCTAGGGGAAAAGTGCGCATGCCTTTGTAATCGGGGGAGTTTCTACTTTCAGATGCAACAGAAATTTTGCGGATTGATCAATCCGTTCGCGAGATATGGCAGTTTGGAGATAAGAAACGCTTGAGAAACTCAAAATTTTCGCAGTTCTGATGCTCGAAACGAATGACTACAACGGCCTAGGGGAGAAGTACGCATACCGTTGTAATCGGGAGAGTTTCTACTTTCAGAAGCAACAGAAATTTTGCGGATTGATCAATCCGTTCGCGAGATATGGCAGTTTGGAGATAAGAAACGCTTGAGAAACTCAAAATTTTCGCAGTTCTGATGCTCGACACGAATAACTAGAACGGCCTAGGGGAAAAGTGCGCATACCGTTGTAATCGGGCGAGTTTCTACTTTCAGATGCAACAGAAATTTTGCGGATTGATCAATCCGTTCGCGTGATATGGCAGTTTGGAGATAAGAAACGCTTGAGAAACTCAAAATTTTCGCAGTTCTGATGCTCGACACGAATAAGTAGAACGGCCTAGGGGAAAAGTGCGCATACCGTTGTAATCGGGCGAGTTTCTACTTTCAGATGCAACAGAAATTTTGCCGATTGATCAATCCGTTCGCGAGATATGTCAGTTTGGAGATAAGAAACGCTTGAGAAACTCAAAATTTTCGCAGTTCTGATGCTCGAAACGAGTAACTAGAACGGCCTAGGGGAAAAGTACGCATACCGTTGTAATCGGGCGAGTTTCTACTTTCAGATGCAACAGAAATTTTGCGGATTGGTCAATCCGTTCGCGAGATATGGCAGTTTGGAAATAAGAAACGCTTCAGAGACTCAAAATTTTCGCAGTTCTGATGCTCGAAACGAGTAACTAGAACGGCATAGGGGAAAAGTACGCATACCGTTGTAATCGGGCGAGTTTCTGCTTTCAGATGCAACAGAAATTTTGCGGATTGGTCAATCCGTTCGCGAGATATGGCAGTTTGGATGTCAGAAACGCTTGAGAAACTCAAAATTTTCGCAGTTCTGATGCTAGAAACGAATAACTAGAACGGCCTAGGGGAAAACTACACCTACCGTTGTAATCGGGCGAGGTTCTACTTTCAGATGCAACAGAAATTTTGCGGATTGTTCAATCCGTTCGCGAGATATGGCAGTTTGGATGTAAGAAACGCTTGAGAAACTCAAAATTTTCGCAGTTCTGATGCTCGAAACGAATAACTAGAACCGCCTAGGGGAAAAGTGCGCATTCCGTTGTAATCGGGCGAGTTTCTACTTTTAGATGCAACAGAAATTTTGCGGATTGGTCAATCCGTTCATGAGATATGGCAGTTTGGAGGTAAGAAACGCTTGAGAAACTCAAAATTTTCGCAGTTCTGATGCTCGAAACGAATAACTGGAACGGCCTAGGGGAAAACTACACATACCGTTGTAATCGGGCGAGTTTCTACTTTCAGATGCAATAGAAATTTTGCGGATTGGTCTATCCGTTCGCGAAATATGGCAGTTTGGAGGTAAGAAACGCTTGAGAAACTCTAAATTTTCGCAGTTCTGATGCTCGAAACGAATAACTGGAACGGCCTAGGGGAAAACTACACACACCGTTGTAATCGGGCGAGTTTCTACTTTCAGATGCAATAGAAATTTTGCGGATTTGTCTATCCGTTTGCGAGATATGGCAGTTTGGAGGTAAGAAACGCTTGAGAAACTCAAAATTTGCGCAGTTCTGATGCTCGAAACGAATAACTAGAACGGCCTAGGGGAAAACTACACCTACCGTTGTAATCGGGCGAGTTTCTACTTTCAGATGCAACAGAAATTTTGCGGATTGTTCAATCCGTTCGCGAGATATGGCAGTTTGGAGGTAAGAAACGCTTGAGAAACTCAAAATTTTCGCAGTTCTGATGCTCGAAACGAATAACTAGAACCGCCTAGGGGAAAAGTGCGCATACCTTTGTAATCGGGGGAGTTTCTACTTTCAGATGCAACAGAAATTTTGCGGATTGGTCAATCCGTTCGCGAGATATGGCAGTTTGGAAATAAGAAACGCTTCAGAGACTCAAAATTTTCGCAGTTCTGATGCTCGAAACGAGTAACTAGAACGGCATAGGGGAAAAGTACGCATACCGTTGTAATCGGGCGAGTTTCTGCTTTCAGATGCAACAGAAATTTTGCGGATTGGTCAATCCGTTTGCGAGATATGGCAGTTTGGATGTCAGAAACGCTTGAGAAACTCAAAATTTTCGCAGTTCTGATGCTAGAAACGAATAACTAGAACGGCCTAGGGGAAAACTACACCTACCGTTGTAATCGGGCGAGTTTCTACTTTCAGATGCAACAGAAATTTTGCGGATTGTTCAATCCGTTCGCGAGATATGGCAGTTTGGAGGTAAGAAACGCTTGAGAAACTCAAAATTTTCGCAGTTCTGATGCTCGAAACGAATAACTAGAACCGCCTAGGGGAAAAGTGCGCATTCCGTTGTAATCGGGCGAGTTTCTACTTTTAGATGCAACAGAAATTTTGCGGATTGGTCAATCCGTTCATGAGATATGGCAGTTTGGAGGTAAGAAACGCTTGAGAAACTCAAAATTTTCGCAGTTTTGATGCTCGAAACGAATAACTGGAACGGCCTAGGGGAAAGCTACACATACCGTTGTAATCGGGCGAGTTTCTACTTTCAGATGCAATAGAAATTTTGCGGATTGGTCTATCCGTTCGCGAAATATGGCAGTTTGGAGGTAAGAAACGCTTGAGAAACTCTAAATTTTCGCAGTTCTGATGCTCGAAACGAATAACTGGAACGGCCTAGGGGAAAACTACACATACCGTTGTAATCGGGCGAGTTTCTACTTTCAGATGCAATAGACATTTTGCGGATTGGTCTATCCGTTTGCGAGATATGGCAGTTTGGAGGTAAGAAACGCTTGAGAAACTCAAAATTTGCGCAGTTCTGATGCTCGAAACGAATAACTAGAACGGCCTAGGGGAAAACTACACCTACCGTTGTAATCGGGCGAGTTTCTACTTTCAGATGCAACAGAAATTTTGCGGATTGTTCAATCCGTTCGCGAGATATGGCAGTTTGGAGGTAAGAAACGCTTGAGAAACTCAAAATTTTCGCAGTTCTGATGCTCGAAACGAATAACTAGAACCGCCTAGGGGAAAAGTGCGCATGCCTTTGTAATCGGGGGAGTTTCTACTTTCAGATGCAACAGAAATTTTGCGGATTGATCAATCCGTTCGCGAGATATGGCAGTTTGGAGATAAGAAACGCTTGAGAAACTCAAAATTTTCGCAGTTCTGATGCTCGAAACGAATGACTACAACGGCCTAGGGGAGAAGTACGCATACCGTTGTAATCGGGAGAGTTTCTACTTTCAGAAGCAACAGAAATTTTGCGGATTGATCAATCCGTTCGCGAGATATGGCAGTTTGGAGATAAGAAACGCTTGAGAAACTCAAAATTTTCGCTGTTCTGATGCTCGACACGAATAACTAGAACGGCCTAGGGGAAAAGTGCGCATACCGTTGTAATCGGGCGAGTTTCTACTTTCAGATGCAACAGAAATTTTGCGGATTGATCAATCCGTTCGCGTGATATGGCAGTTTGGAGATAAGAAACGCTTGAGAAACTCAAAATTTTCGCAGTTCTGATGCTCGACACGAATAAGTAGAACGGCCTAGGGGAAAAGTGCGCATACCGTTGTAATCGGGCGAGTTTCTACTTTCAGATGCAACAGAAATTTTGCCGATTGATCAATCCGTTCGCGAGATATGTCAGTTTGGAGATAAGAAACGCTTGAGAAACTCAAAATTTTCGCAGTTCTGATGCTCGAAACGAGTAACTAGAACGGCCTAGGGGAAAAGTACGCATACCGTTGTAATCGGGCGAGTTTCTACTTTCAGATGCAACAGAAATTTTGCGGATTGGTCAATCCGTTCGCGAGATATGGCAGTTTGGAAATAAGAAACGCTTCAGAGACTCAAAATTTTCGCAGTTCTGATGCTCGAAACGAGTAACTAGAACGGCATAGGGGAAAAGTACGCATACCGTTGTAATCGGGCGAGTTTCTGCTTTCAGATGCAACAGAAATTTTGCGGATTGGTCAATCCGTTCGCGAGATATGGCAGTTTGGATGTCAGAAACGCTTGAGAAACTCAGAATTTTCGCAGTTCTGATGCTAGAAACGAATAACTAGAACGGCCTAGGGGAAAACTACACCTACCGTTGTAATCGGGCGAGGTTCTACTTTCAGATGCAACAGAAATTTTGCGGATTGTTCAATCCGTTCGCGAGATATGGCAGTTTGGATGTAAGAAACGCTTGAGAAACTCAAAATTTTCGCAGTTCTGATGCTCGAAACGAATAACTAGAACCGCCTAGGGGAAAAGTGCGCATTCCGTTGTAATCGGGCGAGTTTCTACTTTTAGATGCAACAGAAATTTTGCGGATTGGTCAATCCGTTCATGAGATATGGCAGTTTGGAGGTAAGAAACGCTTGAGAAACTCAAAATTTTCGCAGTTCTGATGCTCGAAACGAATAACTGGAACGGCCTAGGGGAAAACTACACATACCGTTGTAATCGGGCGAGTTTCTACTTTCAGATGCAATAGAAATTTTGCGGATTGGTCTATCCGTTCGCGAAATATGGCAGTTTGGAGGTAAGAAACGCTTGAGAAACTCTAAATTTTCGCAGTTCTGATGCTCGAAACGAATAACTGGAACGGCCTAGGGGAAAACTACACACACCGTTGTAATCGGGCGAGTTTCTACTTTCAGATGCAATAGAAATTTTGCGGATTTGTCTATCCGTTTGCGAGATATGGCAGTTTGGAGGTAAGAAACGCTTGAGAAACTCAAAATTTGCGCAGTTCTGATGCTCGAAACGAATAACTAGAACGGCCTAGGGGAAAACTACACCTACCGTTGTAATCGGGCGAGTTTCTACTTTCAGATGCAACAGAAATTTTGCGGATTGTTCAATCCGTTCGCGAGATATGGCAGTTTGGAGGTAAGAAACGCTTGAGAAACTCAAAATTTTCGCAGTTCTGATGCTCGAAACGAATAACTAGAACCGCCTAGGGGAAAAGTGCGCATACCTTTGTAATCGGGGGAGTTTCTACTTTCAGATGCAACAGAAATTTTGCGGATTGGTCAATCCGTTCGCGAGATATGGCAGTTTGGAAATAAGAAACGCTTCAGAGACTCAAAATTTTCGCAGTTCTGATGCTCGAAACGAGTAACTAGAACGGCATAGGGGAAAAGTACGCATACCGTTGTAATCGGGCGAGTTTCTGCTTTCAGATGCAACAGAAATTTTGCGGATTGGTCAATCCGTTTGCGAGATATGGCAGTTTGGATGTCAGAAACGCTTGAGAAACTCAAAATTTTCGCAGTTCTGATGCTAGAAACGAATAACTAGAACGGCCTAGGGGAAAACTACACCTACCGTTGTAATCGGGCGAGTTTCTACTTTCAGATGCAACAGAAATTTTGCGGATTGTTCAATCCGTTCGCGAGATATGGTAGTTTGGAGGTAAGAAACGCTTGAGAAACTCAAAATTTTCGCAGTTCTGATGCTCGAAACGAATAACTAGAACCGCCTAGGGGAAAAGTGCGCATAACTTTGTAATCGGGGGAGTTTCTACTTTCAGATGCAACAGAAATTTTGCGGATTGATCAATCCGTTCGCGAGATATGGCAGTTTGGAGATAAGAAACGCTTGAGAAACTCAAAATTTTCGCAGTTCTGATGCTCGACGCGAATACCTAGAACGGCCTAGGGGAAAAGTGCGCGTACCGTTGTAATCGGGCGAGTTTCTACTTTCAGATGCAACAGAAATTTTGCGGATTGGTCATTCCGTTCGCGAGATATGGCAGTTTGGAGGTAAGAAACGCTTGAGAAACTCAAAATTTTCGCAGTTCTGATGCTCGAAACGAATAACTAGAACGGCCTAGCGGAAAAGTACGCATACCGTTGTAATCGGGCGAGTTTCTACTTTCAGATGCAACAGAAATTTTGCGGATTGATCAATCCGTTCGCGAGATATGGCAGTTTGGAGATAAGTAACGCTTGAGAAACTCAAAATTTTCGCAGTTCTGATGCTCGAAACGAGTAACTAGAACGGCCTAGGGGAAAAGTACGCATACCGTTGTAATCGGGCGAGTTTCTACTTTCAGATGCAACAGAAATTTTGCGGATTGGTCAATCCGTTCGCGAGATATGGCAGTTTGGAGGTAAGAAACGCTTGAGTAACTCAAAATTTTCGCAGTTCTGATGCTCGAAACGAATAACTAGAACGGCCTAGGGGAAAACTACACACACCGTTGTAATCGGGCGAGTTTCTACTTTCAGATGCAACAGAAATTTTGCGGATTGGTCAATCCGTTCGCGAGATATGGCAGTTTGGAAATAAGAAACGCTTGAGAAACTCAAAATTTTCGCAGTTCTGATGCTCGAAACGAATAACTAGAACCGCCTAGGGGAAAAGTGCGCATACCGTTGTAATCGGGCGAGTTTCTACTTTCAGATGCAGCAGAAATTTTGCGGATTGATCAATCCGTTCGCGAGATATGGCAGTTTGGAGATAAGAAACGCTTGAGAAACTCAAAATTTTCGCAGTTCTGATGCTCGAAACGAATGACTACAACGGCCTAGGGGAGAAGTACGCATACCGTTGTAATCGGGCGAGTTTCTACTTTCAGAAGCAACAGAAATTTTGCGGATTGATCAATCCGTTCGCGAGATATGGCAGTTTGGAGATAAGAAACGCTTGAGAAACTCAAAATTTTCGCAGTTCTGATGCTCGAAACGAATAACTAGAACGGCCTAGGGGAAAAGTGCGCATACCGTTGTAATCGGGCGAGTTTCTACTTTCAGATGCAACAGAAATTTTGCGGATTGATCAATCCGTTCGCGTGATATGGCAGTTTGGAGATAAGAAACGCTTGAGAAACTCAAAATTTTCGCAGTTCTGATGCTCGAAACGAGTAACCAGGACGGCCTAGGGGAAAAGTACGCATACCGTTGTAATCGGGCGAGTTTCTACTTTCAGATGCAACAGAAATTTTGCGGATTGGTCAATCCGTTCGCGAGATATGGCAGTTTGGAGGTAAGAAACGCTTGAGAAACTCAAAATTTTCGCAGTTCTGAAGCTCGAAACGAATAACTAGATCGGCCTAGCGGAAAAGTACGCATACCGTTGTAATCGGGCGAGTTGCTACTTTCAGATGCAACAGAAATTTTGCGGATTGGTCAATCCGTTCGCGAGATATGGCAGTTTGGAGGTAAGAAACGCTTGAGTAACTCAAAATTTTCGCAGTTCTGATGCTCGACACGAATAACTAGAACGGCCTAGGGGAAAACTACACCCACCGTTGTAATCGGGCGAGTTTCTACTTTCAGATGCAACAGAAATTTTGCGGATTGATCAATCCGTTCGCGAGATATGGCAGTTTGGAGATAAGAAACGCTTGAGAAACTCAAAATTTTCGCAGTTCTGAAGCTCGAAACGAATAACTAGATCGGCCTAGCGGAAAAGTACGCATACCGTTGTAATCGGGCGAGTTTCTACTTTCAGAAGCAACAGAAATTTTGCGGATTGGTCGATCCGTTCGCGAGATATGGTAGTTTGGAGGTAAGAAGCGCTTGAGAAACTCAAAATTTTCGCAGTTCTGATGCTCGACACGAATAAGTAGAACGGCCTAGGGGAAAAGTGCGCATACCGTTGTAATCGGGCGAGTTTCTACTTTCAGATGCAACAGAAATTTTGCCGATTGATCAATCCGTTCGCGAGATATGGCAGTTTGGAGATAAGAAACGCTTGAGAAACTCAAAATTTTCGCAGTTCTGATGTTCGAAACGAGTAACTAGAACGGCCTAGGGGAAAAGTACGCATACCGTTGTAATCGGGCGAGTATCTACTCTCAGATGCAACAGAAATTTTGCGGATTGGTCAATCCGTTCGCGAGATATGGCAGTTTGGAGGTAAGAAACGCTTGAGAAACTCAAAATTTTCGCAGTTCTGATGCTCGAAACGAATAACTAGAACGGCCTAGGGGAAAAGTACGCATACCGTTGTAATCGGGCGAGTTTCTACTTTCAGATGCAACAGAAATTTTGCGGATTGGTCAATCCGTCCGCGAGATATGGCAGTTTGGAAATAAGAAACGCTTGAGAAACTCAAAATTTTCGCAGTTCTGATGCTCGAAACGAGTAACTAGGACGGCATAGGGGAAAAGTACGCATACCGTTGTAATCGGGCGAGTTTCTGCTTTCAGATGCAACCGAAATTTTGCGGATTGGTCAATCCGTTCGCGAGATATGGCAGTTTGGATGTAAGAAACGCTTGAGAAACTCAAAATTTTCGCAGTTCTGATGCTCGAAACGAATAACTAGAACCGCCTAGGGGAAAAGTGCGCATTCCGTTGTAATCGGGCGAGTTTCTACTTTCAGATGCAACAGAAATTTTGCGGATTGGTCAATCCGTTCATGAGATATGGCAGTTTGGAGGTAAGAAACGCTTGAGAAACTCAAAATTTTCGCAGTTCTGATGCTCGAAACGAATAACTGGAACGGCCTAGGGGAAAACTACACATACCGTTGTAATCGGGCGAGTTTCTACTTTCAGACGCAATAGAAATTTTGCGGATTGGTCTATCCGTTCGCGAAATATGGCAGTTTGGAGGTAAGAAACGCTTGAGAAACTCAAAATTTTCGCAGTTCTGATGCTCGAAACGAATAACTAGAACCGCCTAGGGGAAAAGTGCGCATACCTTTGTAATCGGGGGAGTTTCTACTTTCAGATGCAACAGAAATTTTGCGGATTGATCAATCCGTTCGCGAGATATGGCAGTTTGGAAATAAGAAACGCTTGAGAAACTCGAAATTTTCGCAGTTCTGATGCTCGAAACGAATGATTACAACGGCCTAGGGGAGAAGTACGCATACCGTTGTAATCGGGCGAGTTTCTACTTTCAGAAGCAACAGAAATTTTGCGGATTGATCAATCCGTTCGCGAGATATGGCAGTTTGGAGATAAGAAACGCTTGAGAAACTCAAAATTTTCGCAGTTCTGATGCTCGACACGAATAACTAGAACGGTCTAGGGGAAAAGTGCGCATACCGTTGTAATCGGGCGAGTTTCTACTTTCAGAAGCAACAGAAATTTTGCGGATTGATCAATCCGTTCGCGAGATATGGCAGTTTGGAGATAAGAAACGCTTGAGAAACTCAAAATTTTCGCAGTTCTGATGCTCGACACGAATAACTAGAACGGCCTAGGGGAAAAGTGCGCATACCGTTGTAATCGGGCGAGTTTCTACTTTCAGATGCAACAGAAATTTTGCGGATTGATCAATCCGTTCGCGTGATATGGCAGTTTGGAGATAAGAAACGCTTGAGAAACTCAAAATTTTCGCAGTTCTGATGCTCGAAACGAGTAACCAGGACGGCCTAGGGGAAAAGTACGCATACCGTTGTAATCGGGCGAGTTTCTACTTTCAGATGCAACAGAAATTTTGCGGATTGGTCAATCCGTTCGCGAGATATGGCAGTTTGGAGGTAAGAAACGCTTGAGAAACTCAAAATTTTCGCAGTTCTGAAGCTCGAAACGAATAACTAGATCGGCCTAGCGGAAAAGTACGCATACCGTTGTAATCGGGCGAGTTGCTACTTTCAGATGCAACAGAAATTTTGCGGATTGGTCAATCCGTTCGCGAGATATGGCAGTTTGGAGGTAAGAAACGCTTGAGTAACTCAAAATTTTCGCAGTTCTGATGCTCGACACGAATAACTAGAACGGCCTAGGGGAAAACTACACCCACCGTTGTAATCGGGCGAGTTTCTACTTTCAGATGCAACAGAAATTTTGCGGATTGATCAATCCGTTCGCGAGATATGGCAGTTTGGAGATAAGAAACGCTTGAGAAACTCAAAATTTTCGCAGTTCTGATGCTCGAAACGAATGACTACAACGGCCTAGGGGAGAAGTACGCATACCGTTGTAATCGGGCGAGTTTCTACTTTCAGAAGCAACAGAAATTTTGCGGATTGGTCGATCCGTTCGCGAGATATGGTAGTTTGGAGGTAAGAAGCGCTTGAGAAACTCAAAATTTTCGCAGTTCTGATGCTCGACACGAATAAGTAGAACGGCCTAGGGGAAAAGTGCGCATACCGTTGTAATCGGGCGAGTTTCTACTTTCAGATGCAACAGAAATTTTGCCGATTGATCAATCCGTTCGCGAGATATGGCAGTTTGGAGATAAGAAACGCTTGAGAAACTCAAAATTTTCGCAGTTCTGATGTTCGAAACGAGTAACTAGAACGGCCTAGGGGAAAAGTACGCATACCGTTGTAATCGGGCGAGTATCTACTCTCAGATGCAACAGAAATTTTGCGGATTGGTCAATCCGTTCGCGAGATATGGCAGTTTGGAGGTAAGAAACGCTTGAGAAACTCAAAATTTTCGCAGTTCTGATGCTCGAAACGAATAACTAGAACGGCCTAGGGGAAAAGTACGCATACCGTTGTAATCGGGCGAGTTTCTACTTTCAGATGCAACAGAAATTTTGCGGATTGGTCAATCCGTCCGCGAGATATGGCAGTTTGGAAATAAGAAACGCTTGAGAAACTCAAAATTTTCGCAGTTCTGATGCTCGAAACGAGTAACTAGGACGGCATAGGGGAAAAGTACGCATACCGTTGTAATCGGGCGAGTTTCTGCTTTCAGATGCAACCGAAATTTTGCGGATTGGTCAATCCGTTCGCGAGATATGGCAGTTTGGATGTAAGAAACGCTTGAGAAACTCAAAATTTTCGCAGTTCTGATGCTCGAAACGAATAACTAGAACCGCCTAGGGGAAAAGTGCGCATTCCGTTGTAATCGGGCGAGTTTCTACTTTCAGATGCAACAGAAATTTTGCGGATTGGTCTATCCGTTCGCGAAATATGGCAGTTTGGAGGTAAGAAACGCTTGAGAAACTCAAAATTTTCGCAGTTCTGATGCTCGAAACGAATAACTAGAACCGCCTAGGGGAAAAGTGCGCATACCTTTGTAATCGGGGGAGTTTCTACTTTCAGATGCAACAGAAATTTTGCGGATTGATCAATCCGTTCGCGAGATATGGCAGTTTGGAAATAAGAAACGCTTGAGAAACTCGAAATTTTCGCAGTTCTGATGCTCGAAACGAATGATTACAACGGCCTAGGGGAGAAGTACGCATACCGTTGTAATCGGGCGAGTTTCTACTTTCAGAAGCAACAGAAATTTTGCGGATTGATCAATCCGTTCGCGAGATATGGCAGTTTGGAGATAAGAAACGCTTGAGAAACTCAAAATTTTCGCAGTTCTGATGCTCGACACGAATAACTAGAACGGTCTAGGGGAAAAGTGCGCATACCGTTGTAATCGGGCGAGTTTCTACTTTCAGATGCAACAGAAATTTTGCGGATTGATCAATCCGTTCGCGTGATATGGCAGTTTGGAGATAAGAAACGCTTGAGAAACTCAAAATTTTCGCAGTTCTGATGCTCGAAACGAGTAACTAGAACGGCCTAGGGGAAAAGTACGCATACCGTTGTAATCGGGCGAGATTCTACTTTCAGATGCAACAGAAATTTTGCGGATTGGTCAATCCGTTCGCGAGATATGGCAGTTTGGAGGTAAGAAACGCTTGAGTAACTCAAAATTTTCGCAGTTCTGATGCTCGAAACGAATAACTAGAACGGCCTAGGGGAAAAGTACGCATACCGTTGTAATCGGGCGAGTTTCTACTTTCAGATGCAACAGAAATTTTGCGGATTGGTCAATCCGTTCGCGAGATATGGCAGTTTGGAAATAAGAAACGCTTGAGAAACTCAAAATTTTCGCAGTTCTGATGCTCGAAACGAGTAACTAGAACGGCATAGGGGAAAAGCACGCATACCGTTGTAATCGGGCGAGGTTCTGCTTTCAGATGCAATAGAAATTTTGCGGATTGGTCTATCCGTTCGCGAGATATGGCAGTTTGGATGTAAGAAACGCTTGAGAAACTCAAAATTTTCGCAGTTCTGATGCTCGAAACGAATAACTAGAACAGCCTAGGGGAAAACTACACCTACCGTTGTAATCGGAAGAGTTTCTACTTTCAGATGCAACAGAAATTTTGCGGATTGGTCAATCCGTTCGCGAGATATGGCAGTTTGGATGTAAGAAACGCTTGAGAAGATCAAAATTTTCGCAGTTCTGGTGCTTGAAACGAATAACTAGAACGGCCTAGGGGAAAACTACACCTACCGTTGTAATCGGGCGAGTTTCTACTTTCAGATGCAACAGAAATTTTGCGGATTGGTCAATCCGTTCGCGAGATATGGCAGTTTGGAGGTAAGAAACGCTTGAGAAACTCAAAATTTTCGCAGTTCTGATGCTCGAAACGAATAACCAGAACCGCCTGGGGGAAAAGTGCGCATAGCGTTGTAATCGGGCGAGTTTCTACTTTCAGATGCAACAGAAATTTTGCGGATTGATCAATCCGTTCGCGAGATATGGCAGTTTGGAGATAAGAAACGCTTGAGAAACTCAAAATTTTCGCAGTTCTGATGCTCGAAACGAATGACTACAACGGCCTAGGGGAGAAGTACGCATACCGTTGTAATCGTGCGAGTTTCTACTTTCAGAAGCAACAGAAATTTTGCGGATTGGTCGATCCGTTCGCGAGATATGGTAGTTTGGAGGTAAGAAACGCTTGAGAAACTCAAAATTTTCACAGTTCTAATGCTCGACACCAATAACTAGAACGGCCTAGGGGAAAAGTGCGCATACCGTTGTAATCGGGCGAGTTTCTACTTTCAGATGCAACAGAAATTTTGCGGATTGATCAATCCGTTCGCGAGATATGGCAGTATGGAGACAAGAAACGCTTGTGAAACTCAAAATTTTCGCAGTTCTGATGCTCGAAACGAGTAACTAGAACGGCCTAGGGGAAAAGTACGCATACCGTTGTAATCGGGCGAGTTTCTACTTTCAGATGCAACAGAAATTTTGCGGATTGGTCAATCCGTTCGCGAGATAAGGCAGTTTGGAGGTAAGAAACGCTTGAGATACACAAAATTTTCGCAGTTCTGATGCTCGAAACGAGTAACTAGAACGGCATAGGGGAAAAGTACGCATACCATTGTAATCGGGCGAGTTTCTACTTTCAGATGCAACAGAAATTTTGCAGATTGGTCAATCCGTTCATGAGATATGGCAGTTTGGAGGTAAGAAACGCTTGAGAAACTCAAAATTTACGCAGTTCTGATGCTCGAAACGAATAACTGGAACGGCCTAGGGGAAAACTACACCTACCGTTGTAATCGGGCGATTTTCTACTTTCAGATGCAACAGAAATTTTGCGGATTGGTCAATCCGTTCGCGAGATATGGCAGTTTGGAGGTAAGAAACGCTTGAGAAACTCAAAATTTTCGCAGTTCTGATGCTCGAAACGAATAACTAGAACGGCCTAGGGGAAAAGTGCGCATACCGTTGTAATCGGGCGAGTTTCAACTTTCAGATGCAACAGAAATTCTGCGGATTGATCAATCCGTTCGCGAGATATGGCAGTTTGGAGATAAGAAACGCTTGAGAAACTCAAAATTTTCGCAGTTCTGATGCTCGAAACGAATGACTACAACGGCCTAGGGGAGAAGTACGCATACCGTTCTAATCGGGCGAGTTTCTACTTTCAGAAGCAACAGAAATTTTGCGGATTGATCAATCCGTTCGCGAGATATGGCAGTTTGGAGATAAGAAACGCTTGAGAAACTCAAAATTTTCGCAGTTCTGATGCTCGACACGAATAACTAGAACGGCCTAGGGGAAAAGTGCGCATACCGTTGTAATCGGGCGAGTTTCTACTTTCAGATGCAACAGAAATTTTGCGGATTGATCAATCCGTTCGCGAGATATGGCAGTTTGGAGGTAAGAAACGCTTGAGAAACTCAAAATTTTCGCAGTTCTGATGCTCGAAACGAATAACTAGAACCGCCTAGGGGAAAAGTGCGCATACCGTTGTAATCGGGCGAGTTTCTACTTTCAGATGCAGCAGAAATTTTGCGGATTGATCAATCCGTTCGCGAGATATGGCAGTTTGGAGATAAGAAACGCTTGAGAAACTCAAAATTTTCGCAGTTCTGATGCTCGAAACGAATGACTACAACGGCCTAGGGGAGAAGTACCCATACCGTTGTAATCGGGCGAGTTTCTACTCTCAGATGCAACAGAAATTTTGCGGATTGGTCAATCCGTTCGCGAGATATGGCAGTTTGGAGGTAAGAAACGCTTGAGAAACTCAAAATTTTCGCAGTTCTGATGCTCGAAACGAATAACTAGAACGGCCTAGGGGAAAAGTACGCATACCGTTGTAATCGGGCGAGTTTCTACTTTCAGATGCAACAGAAATTTTGCGGATTGGTCAATCCGTCCGCGAGATATGGCAGTTTGGAAATAAGAAACGCTTGAGAAACTCAAAATTTTCGCAGTTCTGATGCTCGAAACGAGTAACTAGGACGGCATAGGGGAAAAGTACGCATACCGTTGTAATCGGGCGAGTTTCTGCTTTCAGATGCAACCGAAATTTTGCGGATTGGTCAATCCGTTCGCGAGATATGGCAGTTTGGATGTAAGAAACGCTTGAGAAACTCAAAATTTTCGCAGTTCTGATGCTCGAAACGAATAACTAGAACCGCCTAGGGGAAAAGTGCGCATTCCGTTGTAATCGGGCGAGTTTCTACTTTCAGATGCAACAGAAATTTTGCGGATTGGTCAATCCGTTCATGAGATATGGCAGTTTGGAGGTAAGAAACGCTTGAGAAACTCAAAATTTTCGCAGTTCTGATGCTCGAAACGAATAACTGGAACGGCCTAGGGGAAAACTACACATACCGTTGTAATCGGGCGAGTTTCTACTTTCAGACGCAATAGAAATTTTGCGGATTGGTCTATCCGTTCGCGAAATATGGCAGTTTGGAGGTAAGAAACGCTTGAGAAACTCAAAATTTTCGCAGTTCTGATGCTCGAAACGAATAACTAGAACCGCCTAGGGGAAAAGTGCGCATACCTTTGTAATCGGGGGAGTTTCTACTTTCAGATGCAACAGAAATTTTGCGGATTGATCAATCCGTTCGCGAGATATGGCAGTTTGGAAATAAGAAACGCTTGAGAAACTCGAAATTTTCGCAGTTCTGATGCTCGAAACGAATGATTACAACGGCCTAGGGGAGAAGTACGCATACCGTTGTAATCGGGCGAGTTTCTACTTTCAGAAGCAACAGAAATTTTGCGGATTGATCAATCCGTTCGCGAGATATGGCAGTTTGGAGATAAGAAACGCTTGAGAAACTCAAAATTTTCGCAGTTCTGATGCTCGACACGAATAACTAGAACGGTCTAGGGGAAAAGTGCGCATACCGTTGTAATCGGGCGAGTTTCTACTTTCAGATGCAACAGAAATTTTGCGGATTGATCAATCCGTTCGCGTGATATGGCAGTTTGGAGATAAGAAACGCTTGAGAAACTCAAAATTTTCGCAGTTCTGATGCTCGAAACGAGTAACTAGAACGGCCTAGGGGAAAAGTACGCATACCGTTGTAATCGGGCGAGTTTCTACTTTCAGATGCAACAGAAATTATGCGGATTGGTCAATCCGTTCGCGAGATATGGCAGTTTGGAGGTAAGAAACGCTTGAGTAACTCAAAATTTTCGCAGTTCTGATGCTCGAAACGAATAACTAGAACGGCCTAGGGGAAAAGTACGCATACCGTTGTAATCGGGCGAGTTTCTACTTTCAGATGCAACAGAAATTTTGCGGATTGGTCAATCCGTTCGCGAGATATGGCAGTTTGGAAATAAGAAACGCTTGAGAAACTCAAAATTTTCGCAGTTCTGATGCTCGCAACGAGTAACTAGAACGGCATAGGGGAAAAGCACGCATACCGTTGTAATCGGGCGAGGTTCTGCTTTCAGATGCAATAGAAATTTTGCGGATTGGTCTATCCGTTCGCGAGATATGGCAGTTTGGATGTAAGAAACGCTTGAGAAACTCAAAATTTTCGCAGTTCTGATGCTCGAAACGAATAACTAGAACAGCCTAGGGGAAAACTACACCTACCGTTGTAATCGGAAGAGTTTCTACTTTCAGATGCAACAGAAATTTTGCGGATTGGTCAATCCGTTCGCGAGATATGGCAGTTTGGATGTAAGAAACGCTTGAGAAACTCAAAATTTTCGCAGTTCTGATGCTTGAAACGAATAACTAGAACGGCCTAGGGGAAAACTACACCTACCGTTGTAATCGGGCGAGTTTCTACTTTCAGATGCAACAGAAATTTTGCGGATTGGTCAATCCGTTCGCGAGATATGGCAGTTTGGAGGTAAGAAACGCTTGAGAAACTCAAAATTTTCGCAGTTCTGATGCTCGAAACGAATAACCAGAACCGCCTAGGGGAAAAGTGCGCATAGCGTTGTAATCGGGCGAGTTTCTACTTTCAGATGCAACAGAAATTTTGCGGATTGATCAATCCGTTCGCGAGATATGGCAGTTTGGAGATAAGAAACGCTTGAGAAACTCAAAATTTTCGCAGTTCTGATGCTCGAAACGAATGACTACAACGGCCTAGGGGAGAAGTACGCATACCGTTGTAATCGTGCGAGTTTCTACTTTCAGAAGCAACAGAAATTTTGCGGATTGGTCGATCCGTTCGCGAGATATGGTAGTTTGGAGGTAAGAAACGCTTGAGAAACTCAAAATTTTCACAGTTCTAATGCTCGACACCAATAACTAGAACGGCCTAGGGGAAAAGTGCGCATACCGTTGTAATCGGGCGAGTTTCTACTTTCAGATGCAACAGAAATTTTGCGGATTGATCAATCCGTTCGCGAGATATGGCAGTATGGAGACAAGAAACGCTTGTGAAACTCAAAATTTTCGCAGTTCTGATGCTCGAAACGAGTAACTAGAACGGCCTAGGGGAAAAGTACGCATACCGTTGTAATCGGGCGAGTTTCTACTTTCAGATGCAACAGAAATTTTGCGGATTGGTCAATCCGTTCGCGAGATAAGGCAGTTTGGAGGTAAGAAACGCTTGAGATACTCAAAATTTTCGCAGTTCTGATGCTCGAAACGAGTAACTAGAACGGCATAGGGGAAAAGTACGCATACCATTGTAATCGGGCGAGTTTCTACTTTCAGATGCAACAGAAATTTTGCAGATTGGTCAATCCGTTCATGAGATATGGCAGTTTGGAGGTAAGAAACGCTTGAGAAACTCAAAATTTTCACAGTTCTGATGCTCGAAACGAATAACTGGAACGGCCTAGGGGAAAACTACACCTACCGTTGTAATCGGGCGATTTTCTACTTTCAGATGCAACAGAAATTTTGCGGATTGGTCAATCCGTTCGCGAGATATGGCAGTTTGGAGGTAAGAAACGCTTGAGAAACTCAAAATTTTCGCAGTTCTGATGCTCGAAACGAATAACTAGAACGGCCTAGGGGAAAAGTGCGCATACCGTTGTAATCGGGCGAGTTTCAACTTTCAGATGCAACAGAAATTCTGCGGATTGATCAATCCGTTCGCGAGATATGGCAGTTTGGAGATAAGAAACGCTTGAGAAACTCAAAATTTTCGCAGTTCTGATGCTCGAAACGAATGACTACAACGGCCTAGGGGAGAAGTACGCATACCGTTCTAATCGGGCGAGTTTCTACTTTCAGAAGCAACAGAAATTTTGCGGATTGATCAATCCGTTCGCGAGATATGGCAGTTTGGAGATAAGAAACGCTTGAGAAACTCAAAATTTTCGCAGTTCTGATGCTCGACACGAATAACTAGAACGGCCTAGGGGAAAAGTGCGCATACCGTTGTAATCGGGCGAGTTTCTACTTTCAGATGCAACAGAAATTTTGCGGATTGATCAATCCGTTCGCGTGATATGGCAGTTTGGAGATAAGAAACGCTTGAGAAACTCAAAATTTTCGCAGTTCTGATGCTCGAAACGAGTAACCAGGACGGCCTAGGGGAAAAGTACGCATACCGTTGTAATCGGGCGAGTTTCTACTTTCAGATGCAACAGAAATTTTGCGGATTGGTCAATCCGTTCTCGAGATATGGCAGTTTGGAGGTAAGAAACGCTTGAGAAACTCAAAATTTTCGCAGTTCTGATGCTCGAAACGAATAACTAGAACCGCCTAGGGGAAAAGTGCGCAAACCGTTGTAATCGGGCGAGTTTCTACTTTCAGATGCAGCAGAAATTTTGCGGATTGATCAATCCGTTCGCGAGATATGGCAGTTTGGAGATAAGAAACGCTTGAGAAACTCAAAATTTTCGCAGTTCTGATGCTCGAAACGAATGACTACAACGGCCTAGGGGAGAAGTACGCATACCGTTGTAATCGGGCGAGTTTCTACTTTCAGAAGCAACAGAAATTTTGCGGATTGATCAATCCGTTCGCGAGATATGGCAGTTTGGAGATAAGAAACGCTTGAGAAACTCAAAATTTTCGCAGTTCTGATGCTCGACACGAATAACTAGAACGGCCTAGGGGAAAAGTGCGCATACCGTTGTAATCGGGCGAGTTTCTACTTTCAGATGCAACAGAAATTTTGCGGATTGATCAATCCGTTCGCGTGATATGGCAGTTTGGAGATAAGAAACGCTTGAGAAACTCAAAATTTTCGCAGTTCTGATGCTCGAAACGAGTAACCAGGACGGCCTAGGGGAAAAGTACGCATACCGTTGTAATCGGGCGAGTTTCTACTTTCAGATGCAACAGAAATTTTGCGGATTGGTCAATCCGTTCGCGAGATATGGCAGTTTGGAGGTAAGAAACGCTTGAGAAACTCAAAATTTTCGCAGTTCTGAAGCTCGAAACGAATAACTAGATCGGCCTAGCGGAAAAGTACGCATACCGTTGTAATCGGGCGAGTTGCTACTTTCAGATGCAACAGAAATTTTGCGGATTGGTCAATCCGTTCGCGAGATATGGCAGTTTGGAGGTAAGAAACGCTTGAGTAACTCAAAATTTTCGCAGTTCTGATGCTCGAAACGAATAACTAGAACGGCCTAGGGGAAAACTACACCCACCGTTGTAATCGGGCGAGTTTCTACTTTCAGATGCAACAGAAATTTTGCGGATTGATCAATCCGTTCGCGAGATATGGCAGTTTGGAGATAAGAAACGCTTGAGAAACTCAAAATTTTCGCAGTTCTGATGCTCGAAACGAATGACTACAACGGCCTAGGGGAGAAGTACGCATACCGTTGTAATCGGGCGAGTTTCTACTTTCAGAAGCAACAGAAATTTTGCGGATTGGTCGATCCGTTCGCGAGATATGGTAGTTTGGAGGTAAGAAGCGCTTGAGAAACTCAAAATTTTCGCAGTTCTGATGCTCGACACGAATAAGTAGAACGGCCTAGGGGAAAAGTGCGCATACCGTTGTAATCGGGCGAGTTTCTACTTTCAGATGCAACAGAAATTTTGCCGATTGATCAATCCGTTCGCGAGATATGGCAGTTTGGAGATAAGAAACGCTTGAGAAACTCAAAATTTTCGCAGTTCTGATGTTCGAAACGAGTAACTAGAACGGCCTAGGGGAAAAGTACGCATACCGTTGTAATCGGAAGAGTTTCTACTTTCAGATGCAACAGAAATTTTGCGGATTGGTCAATCCGTTCGCGAGATATGGCAGTTTGGATGTAAGAAACGCTTGAGAAACTCAAAATTTTCGCAGTTCTGATGCTTGAAACGAATAACTAGAACGGCCTAGGGGAAAACTACACCTACCGTTGTAATCGGGCGAGTTTCTACTTTCAGATGCAACAGAAATTTTGCGGATTGGTCAATCCGTTCGCGAGATATGGCAGTTTGGAGGTAAGAAACGCTTGAGAAACTCAAAATTTTCGCAGTTCTGATGCTCGAAACGAATAACCAGAACCGCCTAGGGGAAAAGTGCGCATAGCGTTGTAATCGGGCGAGTTTCTACTTTCAGATGCAACAGAAATTTTGCGGATTGATCAATCCGTTCGCGAGATATGGCAGTTTGGAGATAAGAAACGCTTGAGAAACTCAAAATTTTCGCAGTTCTGATGCTCGAAACGAATGACTACAACGGCCTAGGGGAGAAGTACGCATACCGTTGTAATCGTGCGAGTTTCTACTTTCAGAAGCAACAGAAATTTTGCGGATTGGTCGATCCGTTCGCGAGATATGGTAGTTTGGAGGTAAGAAACGCTTGAGAAACTCAAAATTTTCACAGTTCTAATGCTCGACACCAATAACTAGAACGGCCTAGGGGAAAAGTGCGCATACCGTTGTAATCGGGCGAGTTTCTACTTTCAGATGCAACAGAAATTTTGCGGATTGATCAATCCGTTCGCGAGATATGGCAGTATGGAGACAAGAAACGCTTGTGAAACTCAAAATTTTCGCAGTTCTGATGCTCGAAACGAGTAACTAGAACGGCCTAGGGGAAAAGTACGCATACCGTTGTAATCGGGCGAGTTTCTACTTTCAGATGCAACAGAAATTTTGCGGATTGGTCAATCCGTTCGCGAGATAAGGCAGTTTGGAGGTAAGAAACGCTTGAGATACTCAAAATTTTCGCAGTTCTGATGCTCGAAACGAGTAACTAGAACGGCATAGGGGAAAAGTACGCATACCATTGTAATCGGGCGAGTTTCTACTTTCAGATGCAACAGAAATTTTGCAGATTGGTCAATCCGTTCATGAGATATGGCAGTTTGGAGGTAAGAAACGCTTGAGAAACTCAAAATTTTCACAGTTCTGATGCTCGAAACGAATAACTGGAACGGCCTAGGGGAAAACTACACCTACCGTTGTAATCGGGCGATTTTCTACTTTCAGATGCAACAGAAATTTTGCGGATTGGTCAATCCGTTCGCGAGATATGGCAGTTTGGAGGTAAGAAACGCTTGAGAAACTCAAAATTTTCGCAGTTCTGATGCTCGAAACGAATAACTAGAACGGCCTAGGGGAAAAGTGCGCATACCGTTGTAATCGGGCGAGTTTCAACTTTCAGATGCAACAGAAATTCTGCGGATTGATCAATCCGTTCGCGAGATATGGCAGTTTGGAGATAAGAAACGCTTGAGAAACTCAAAATTTTCGCAGTTCTGATGCTCGAAACGAATGACTACAACGGCCTAGGGGAGAAGTACGCATACCGTTCTAATCGGGCGAGTTTCTACTTTCAGAAGCAACAGAAATTTTGCGGATTGATCAATCCGTTCGCGAGATATGGCAGTTTGGAGATAAGAAACGCTTGAGAAACTCAAAATTTTCGCAGTTCTGATGCTCGACACGAATAACTAGAACGGCCTAGGGGAAAAGTGCGCATACCGTTGTAATCGGGCGAGTTTCTACTTTCAGATGCAACAGAAATTTTGCGGATTGATCAATCCGTTCGCGTGATATGGCAGTTTGGAGATAAGAAACGCTTGAGAAACTCAAAATTTTCGCAGTTCTGATGCTCGAAACGAGTAACCAGGACGGCCTAGGGGAAAAGTACGCATACCGTTGTAATCGGGCGAGTTTCTACTTTCAGATGCAACAGAAATTTTGCGGATTGGTCAATCCGTTCTCGAGATATGGCAGTTTGGAGGTAAGAAACGCTTGAGAAACTCAAAATTTTCGCAGTTCTGATGCTCGAAACGAATAACTAGAACCGCCTAGGGGAAAAGTGCGCAAACCGTTGTAATCGGGCGAGTTTCTACTTTCAGATGCAGCAGAAATTTTGCGGATTGATCAATCCGTTCGCGAGATATGGCAGTTTGGAGATAAGAAACGCTTGAGAAACTCAAAATTTTCGCAGTTCTGATGCTCGAAACGAATGACTACAACGGCCTAGGGGAGAAGTACGCATACCGTTGTAATCGGGCGAGTTTCTACTTTCAGAAGCAACAGAAATTTTGCGGATTGATCAATCCGTTCGCGAGATATGGCAGTTTGGAGATAAGAAACGCTTGAGAAACTCAAAATTTTCGCAGTTCTGATGCTCGACACGAATAACTAGAACGGCCTAGGGGAAAAGTGCGCATACCGTTGTAATCGGGCGAGTTTCTACTTTCAGATGCAACAGAAATTTTGCGGATTGATCAATCCGTTCGCGTGATATGGCAGTTTGGAGATAAGAAACGCTTGAGAAACTCAAAATTTTCGCAGTTCTGATGCTCGAAACGAGTAACCAGGACGGCCTAGGGGAAAAGTACGCATACCGTTGTAATCGGGCGAGTTTCTACTTTCAGATGCAACAGAAATTTTGCGGATTGATCAATCCGTTCGCGAGATATGGCAGTTTGGAGATAAGAAACGCTTGAGAAACTCAAAATTTTCGCAGTTCTGATGCTCGAAACGAATGACTACAACGGCCTAGGGGAGAAGTACGCATACCGTTGTAATCGGGCGAGTTTCTACTTTCAGAAGCAACAGAAATTTTGCGGATTGGTCGATCCGTTCGCGAGATATGGTAGTTTGGAGGTAAGAAGCGCTTGAGAAACTCAAAATTTTCGCAGTTCTGATGCTCGACACGAATAAGTAGAACGGCCTAGGGGAAAAGTGCGCATACCGTTGTAATCGGGCGAGTTTCTACTTTCAGATGCAACAGAAATTTTGCCGATTGATCAATCCGTTCGCGAGATATGGCAGTTTGGAGATAAGAAACGCTTGAGAAACTCAAAATTTTCGCAGTTCTGATGTTCGAAACGAGTAACTAGAACGGCCTAGGGGAAAAGTACGCATACCGTTGTAATCGGGCGTGTTTCTACTCTCAGATGCAACAGAAATTTTGCGGATTGGTCAATCCGTTCGCGAGATATGGCAGTTTGGAGGTAAGAAACGCTTGAGAAACTCAAAATTTTCGCAGTTCTGATGCTCGAAACGAATAACTAGAACGGCCTAGGGGAAAAGTACGCATACCGTTGTAATCGGGCGAGTTTCTACTTTCAGATGCAACAGAAATTTTGCGGATTGGTCAATCCGTTCGCGAGATATGGCAGTTTGGAAATAAGAAACGCTTGAGAAACTCAAAATTTTCGCAGTTCTGATGCTCGAAACGAGTAACTAGAACGGCATAGGGGAAAAGCACGCATACCGTTGTAATCGGGCGAGGTTCTGCTTTCAGATGCAATAGAAATTTTGCGGATTGGTCTATCCGTTCGCGAGATATGGCAGTTTGGATGTAAGAAACGCTTGAGAAACTCAAAATTTTCGCAGTTCTGATGCTCGAAACGAATAACTAGAACAGCCTAGGGGAAAACTACACCTACCGTTGTAATCGGAAGAGTTTCTACTTTCAGATGCAACAGAAATTTTGCGGATTGGTCAATCCGTTCGCGAGATATGGCAGTTTGGAGATAAGAAACGCTTGAGAAACTCAAAATTTTCGCAGTTCTGATGCTCGAAACGAATGACTACAACGGCCTAGGGGAGAAGTACGCATACCGTTGTAATCGTGCGAGTTTCTACTTTCAGAAGCAACAGAAATTTTGCGGATTGGTCGATCCGTTCGCGAGATATGGTAGTTTGGAGGTAAGAAACGCTTGAGAAACTCAAAATTTTCACAGTTCTAATGCTCGACACCAATAACTAGAACGGCCTAGGGGAAAAGTGCTCATACCGTTGTAATCGGGCGAGTTTCTACTTTCAGATGCAACAGAAATTTTGCGGATTGATCAATCCGTTCGCGAGATATGGCAGTATGGAGACAAGAAACGCTTGTGAAACTCAAAATTTTCGCAGTTCTGATGCTCGAAACGAGTAACTAGAACGGCCTAGGGGAAAAGTACGCATACCGTTGTAATCGGTCGAGTTTCTACTTTCAGATGCAACAGAAATTTTGCGGATTGGTCAATCCGTTCGCGAGATAAGGCAGTTTGGAAGTAAGAAACGCTTGAGAAACTCAAAATTTTCGCAGTTCTGATGCTCGAAACGAGTAACTAGAACGGCATAGGGGAAAAGTACGCATACCATTGTAATCGGGCGAGTTTCTACTTTCAGATGCAACAGAAATTTTGCAGATTGGTCAATCCGTTCATGAGATATGGCAGTTTGGAGGTAAGAAACGCTTGAGAAACTCAAAATTTACGCAGTTCTGATGCTCGAAACGAATAACTGGAACGGCCTAGGGGAAAACTACACCTACCGTTGTAATCGGGCGATTTTCTACTTTCAGATGCAACAGAAATTTTGCGGATTGGTCAATCCGTTCGCGAGATATGGCAGTTTGGAGGTAAGAAACGCTTGAGAAACTCAAAATTTTCGCAGTTCTGATGCTCGAAACGAATAACTAGAACGGCCTAGGGGAAAAGTGCGCATACCGTTGTAATCGGGCGAGTTTCAACTTTCAGATGCAACAGAAATTCTGCGGATTGATCAATCCGTTCGCGAGATATGGCAGTTTGGAGATAAGAAACGCTTGAGAAACTCAAAATTTTCGCAGTTCTGATGCTCGAAACGAATGACTACAACGGCCTAGGGGAGAAGTACGCATACCGTTCTAATCGGGCGAGTTTCTACTTTCAGAAGCAACAGAAATTTTGCGGATTGATCAATCCGTTCGCGAGATATGGCAGTTTGGAGATAAGAAACGCTTGAGAAACTCAAAATTTTCGCAGTTCTGATGCTCGAAACGAATAACTAGAACAGCCTAGGGGAAAACTACACCTACCGTTGTAATCGGAAGAGTTTCTACTTTCAGATGCAACAGAAATTTTGCGGATTGGTCAATCCGTTCGCGAGATATGGCAGTTTGGAGATAAGAAACGCTTGAGAAACTCAAAATTTTCGCAGTTCTGATGCTCGAAACGAATGACTACAACGGCCTAGGGGAGAAGTACGCATACCGTTGTAATCGTGCGAGTTTCTACTTTCAGAAGCAACAGAAATTTTGCGGATTGGTCGATCCGTTCGCGAGATATGGTAGTTTGGAGGTAAGAAACGCTTGAGAAACTCAAAATTTTCACAGTTCTAATGCTCGACACCAATAACTAGAACGGCCTAGGGGAAAAGTGCTCATACCGTTGTAATCGGGCGAGTTTCTACTTTCAGATGCAACAGAAATTTTGCGGATTGATCAATCCGTTCGCGAGATATGGCAGTATGGAGACAAGAAACGCTTGTGAAACTCAAAATTTTCGCAGTTCTGATGCTCGAAACGAGTAACTAGAACGGCCTAGGGGAAAAGTACGCATACCGTTGTAATCGGTCGAGTTTCTACTTTCAGATGCAACAGAAATTTTGCGGATTGGTCAATCCGTTCGCGAGATAAGGCAGTTTGGAAGTAAGAAACGCTTGAGAAACTCAAAATTTTCGCAGTTCTGATGCTCGAAACGAGTAACTAGAACGGCATAGGGGAAAAGTACGCATACCATTGTAATCGGGCGAGTTTCTACTTTCAGATGCAACAGAAATTTTGCAGATTGGTCAATCCGTTCATGAGATATGGCAGTTTGGAGGTAAGAAACGCTTGAGAAACTCAAAATTTACGCAGTTCTGATGCTCGAAACGAATAACTGGAACGGCCTAGGGGAAAACTACACCTACCGTTGTGATCGGGCGATTTTCTACTTTCAGATGCAACAGAAATTTTGCGGATTGGTCAATCCGTTCGCGAGATATGGCAGTTTGGAGGTAAGAAACGCTTGAGAAACTCAAAATTTTCGCAGTTCTGATGCTCGAAACGAATAACTAGAACGGCCTAGGGGAAAAGTGCGCATACCGTTGTAATCGGGCGAGTTTCAACTTTCAGATGCAACAGAAATTCTGCGGATTGATCAATCCGTTCGCGAGATATGGCAGTTTGGAGATAAGAAACGCTTGAGAAACTCAAAATTTTCGCAGTTCTGATGCTCGAAACGAATGACTACAACGGCCTAGGGGAGAAGTACGCATACCGTTCTAATCGGGCGAGTTTCTACTTTCAGAAGCAACAGAAATTTTGCGGATTGATCAATCCGTTCGCGAGATATGGCAGTTTGGAGATAAGAAACGCTTGAGAAACTCAAAATTTTCGCAGTTCTGATGCTCGACACGAATAACTAGAACGGTCTAGGGGAAAAGTGCGCATACCGTTGTAATCGGGCGAGTTTCTACTTTCAGATGCAACAGAAATTTTGCGGATTGATCAATCCGTTCGCGTGATATGGCAGTTTGGAGATAAGAAACGCTTGAGAAACTCAAAATTTTCGCAGTTCTGATGCTCGAAACGAGTAACTAGAACGGCCTAGGGGAAAAGTACGCATACCGTTGTAATCGGGCGAGTTTCTACTTTCAGATGCAACAGAAATTATGCGGATTGGTCAATCCGTTCGCGAGATATGGCAGTTTGGAGGTAAGAAACGCTTGAGAAACTCAAAATTTTCGCAGTTCTGATGCTCGAAACGAATAACTAGAACGGCCTAGCGGAAAAGTACGCATACCGTTGTAATCGGGCGAGTTTCTACTTTCAGATGCAACAGAAATTTTGCGGATTGATCAATCCGTTCGCGAGATATGGCAGTTTGGAGATAAGTAACGCTTGAGAAACTCAAAATTTTCGCAGTTCTGATGCTCGAAACGAGTAACTAGAACGGCCTAGGGGAAAAGTACGCATACCGTTGTAATCGGGCGAGTTTCTACTTTCAGATGCAAAAGAAATTTTGCGGATTGGTCAATCCGTTCGCGAGATATGGCAGTTTGGAGGTAAGAAACGCTTGAGTAACTCAAAATTTTCGCAGTTCTGATGCTCGAAACGAATAACTAGAACGGCCTAGGGGAAAAGTACGCATACCGTTGTAATCGGGCGAGTTTCTACTTTCAGATGCAACAGAAATTTTGCGGATTGGTCAATCCGTTCGCGAGATATGGCAGTTTCGAGGTAAGAAACGCTTGAGAAACTCAAAATTTTCGCAGTTCTGATGCTCGAAACGAATAACTAGAACGGCCTAGCGGAAAAGTACGCATACCGTTGTAATCGGGCGAGTTTCTACTTTCAGATGCAACAGAAATTTTGCGGATTGATCAATCCGTTCGCGAGATATGGCAGTTTGGAGATAAGTAACGCTTGAGAAACTCAAAATTTTCGCAGTTCTGATGCTCGAAACGAGTAACTAGAACGGCCTAGGGGAAAAGTACGCATACCGTTGTAATCGGGCGAGTTTCTACTTTCAGATGCAACAGAAATTTTGCGGATTGGTCAATCCGTTCGCGAGATATGGCAGTTTGGAGGTAAGAAACGCTTGAGTAACTCAAAATTTTCGCAGTTCTGATGCTCGAAACGAATAACTAGAACGGCCTAGGGGAAAAGTACGCATACCGTTGTAATCGGGCGAGTTTCTACTTTCAGATGCAACAGAAATTTTGCGGATTGGTCAATCCGTTCGCGAGATATGGCAGTTTGGAAATAAGAAACGCTTGAGAAACTCAAAATTTTCGCAGTTCTGATGCTCGAAACGAGTAACTAGAACGGCATAGGGGAAAAGCACGCATACCGTTGTAATCGGGCGAGGTTCTGCTTTCAGATGCAATAGAAATTTTGCGGATTGGTCTATCCGTTCGCGAGATATGGCAGTTTGGATGTAAGAAACGCTTGAGAAACTCAAAATTTTCGCAGTTCTGATGCTCGAAACGAATAACCAGAACAGCCTAGGGGAAAACTACACCTACCGTTGTAATCGGAAGAGTTTCTACTTTCAGATGCAACAGAAATTTTGCGGATTGGTCAATCCGTTCGCGAGATATGGCAGTTTGGATGTAAGAAACGCTTGAGAAACTCAAAATTTTCGCAGTTCTGATGCTTGAAACGAATAACTAGAACGGCCTAGGGGAAAACTACACCTACCGTTGTAATCGGGCGAGTTTCTACTTTCAGATGCAACAGAAATTTTGCGGATTGGTCAATCCGTTCGCGAGATATGGCAGTTTGGAGGTAAGAAACGCTTGAGAAACTCAAAATTTTCGCAGTTCTGATGCTCGAAACGAATAACCAGAACCGCCTAGGGGAAAAGTGCGCATAGCGTTGTAATCGGGCGAGTTTCTACTTTCAGATGCAACAGAAATTTTGCGGATTGATCAATCCGTTCGCGAGATATGGCAGTTTGGAGATAAGAAACGCTTGAGAAACTCAAAATTTTCGCAGTTCTGATGCTCGAAACGAATGACTACAACGGCCTAGGGGAGAAGTACGCATACCGTTGTAATCGTGCGAGTTTCTACTTTCAGAAGCAACAGAAATTTTGCGGATTGGTCGATCCGTTCGCGAGATATGGTAGTTTGGAGGTAAGAAACGCTTGAGAAACTCAAAATTTTCACAGTTCTAATGCTCGACACCAATAACTAGAACGGCCTAGGGGAAAAGTGCGCATACCGTTGTAATCGGGCGAGTTTCTACTTTCAGATGCAACAGAAATTTTGCGGATTGATCAATCCGTTCGCGAGATATGGCAGTATGGAGACAAGAAACGCTTGTGAAACTCAAAATATTCGCAGTTCTGATGCTCGAAACGAGTAACTAGAACGGCCTAGGGGAAAAGTACGCATACCGTTGTAATCGGGCGAGTTTCTACTTTCAGATGCAACAGAAATTTTGCGGATTGGTCAATCCGTTCGCGAGATAAGGCAGTTTGGAGGTAAGAAACGCTTGAGAAACTCAAAATTTTCGCAGTTCTGATGCTCGAAACGAGTAACTAGAACGGCATAGGGGAAAAGTACGCATACCATTGTAATCGGGCGAGTTTCTACTTTCAGATGCAACAGAAATTTTGCGGATTGGTCAATCCGTTCATGAGATATGGCAGTTTGGAGGTAAGAAACGCTTGAGAAACTCAAAATTTACGCAGTTCTGATGCTCGAAACGAATAACTGGAACGGCCTAGGGGAAAACTACACCTACCGTTGTAATCGGGCGATTTTCTACTTTCAGATGCAACAGAAATTTTGCGGATTGGTCAATCCGTTCGCGAGATATGGCAGTTTGGAGGTAAGAAACGCTTGAGAAACTCAAAATTTTCGCAGTTCTGATGCTCGAAACGAATAACTAGAACGGCCTAGGGGAAAAGTGCGCATACCGTTGTAATCGGGCGAGTTTCTACTTTCAGATGCAACAGAAATTCTGCGGATTGATCAATCCGTTCGCGAGATATGGCAGTTTGGAGATAAGAAACGCTTGAGAAACTCAAAATTTTCGCAGTTCTGATGCTCGAAACGAATGACTACAACGGCCTAGGGGAGAAGTACGCATACCGTTGTAATCGGGCGAGTCTCTACTTTCAGAAGCAACAGAAATTTTGCGGATTGGTCAATCCGTTCGCGAGATATGGCAGTTTGGATGTAAGAAACGCTTGAGAAACTCAAAATTTTCGCAGTTCTGATGCTTGAAACGAATAACTAGAACGGCCTAGGGGAAAACTACACCTACCGTTGTAATCGGGCGAGTTTCTACTTTCAGATGCAACAGAAATTTTGCGGATTGGTCAACCCTTTCGCGAGATATGGCAGTTTGGAGGTAAGAAACGCTTGAGAAACTCAAAATTTTCGCAGTTCTGATGCTCGAAACGAATAACCAGAACCGCCTAGGGGAAAAGTGCGCATAGCGTTGTAATCGGGCGAGTTTCTACTTTCAGATGCAACAGAAATTTTGCGGATTGATCAATCCGTTCGCGAGATATGGCAGTTTGGAGATAGGAAACGCTTGAGAAACTCAAAATTTTCGCAGTTCTGATGCTCGAAACGAATGACTACAACGGCCTAGGGGAGAAGTACGCATACCTTTGTAATCGTGCGAGTTTCTGCTTTCAGAAGCAACAGAAATTTTGCGGATTGGTCGATCCGTTCGCGAGATATGGTAGTTTGGAGGTAAGAAACGCTTGAGAAACTCAAAATTTTCACAGTTCTGATGCTCGACACCAATAACTAGAACGGCCTAGGGGAAAAGTGCGCATACCCTTGTAATCGGGCGATTTTCTACTTTCAGATGCAACAGAAATTTTGCGGATTGATCAATCCGTTCGCGAGATATGGCAGTATGGAGACAAGAAACGCTTGTGAAACTCAAAATTTTCGCAGTTCTGATGCTCGAAACGAGTAACTAGAACGGCCTAGGGGAAAAGTACGCATACCGTTGTAATCGGGCGAGTTTCTACTTTCAGATGCAACAGAAATTTTGCGGATTGGTCAATCCGTTCGCGAGATAAGGCAGTTTGGAGGTAAGAAACGCTTGAGAAACTCAAAATTTTCACAGTTCTGATGCTCGAAACGAGTAACTAGAACGGCATAGGGGAAAAGTACGCATACCATTGTAATCGGGCGAGTTTCTACTTTCAGATGCAACAGAAATTTTGCGGATTGATCAATCCGTTCGCGTGATATGGCAGTTTGGAGATAAGAAACGCTTGAGAAACTCAAAATTTTCGCAGTTCTGATGCTCGAAACGAGTAACTAGAACGGCCTAGGGGAAAAGTACGCATACCGTTGTAATCGGGCGAGTTTCTACTTTCAGATGCAACAGAAATTATGCGGATTGGTCAATCCGTTCGCGAGATATGGCAGTTTCGAGGTAAGAAACGCTTGAGAAACTCAAAATTTTCGCAGTTCTGATGCTCGAAACGAATAACTAGAACGGCCTAGCGGAAAAGTACGCATACCGTTGTAATCGGGCGAGTTTCTACTTTCAGATGCAACAGAAATTTTGCGGATTGATCAATCCGTTCGCGAGATATGGCAGTTTGGAGATAAGTAACGCTTGAGAAACTCAAAATTTTCGCAGTTCTGATGCTCGAAACGAGTAACTAGAACGGCCTAGGGGAAAAGTACGCATACCGTTGTAATCGGGCGAGTTTCTACTTTCAGATGCAACAGAAATTTTGCGGATTGGTCAATCCGTTCGCGAGATATGGCAGTTTGGAGGTAAGAAACGCTTGAGTAACTCAAAATTTTCGCAGTTCTGATGCTCGAAACGAATAACTAGAACGGCCTAGGGGAAAAGTACGCATACCGTTGTAATCGGGCGAGTTTCTACTTTCAGATGCAACAGAAATTTTGCGGATTGGTCAATCCGTTCGCGTGATATGGCAGTTTGGAGATAAGAAACGCTTGAGAAACTCAAAATTTTCGCAGTTCTGATGCTCGAAACGAGTAACTAGAACGGCCTAGGGGAAAAGTACGCATACCGTTGTAATCGGGCGAGTTTCTACTTTCAGATGCAACAGAAATTATGCGGATTGGTCAATCCGTTCGCGAGATATGGCAGTTTCGAGGTAAGAAACGCTTGAGAAACTCAAAATTTTCGCAGTTCTGATGCTCGAAACGAATAACTAGAACGGCCTAGCGGAAAAGTACGCATACCGTTGTAATCGGGCGAGTTTCTACTTTCAGATGCAACAGAAATTTTGCGGATTGATCAATCCGTTCGCGAGATATGGCAGTTTGGAGATAAGTAACGCTTGAGAAACTCAAAATTTTCGCAGTTCTGATGCTCGAAACGAGTAACTAGAACGGCCTAGGGGAAAAGTACGCATACCGTTGTAATCGGGCGAGTTTCTACTTTCAGATGCAACAGAAATTTTGCGGATTGGTCAATCCGTTCGCGAGATATGGCAGTTTGGAGGTAAGAAACGCTTGAGTAACTCAAAATTTTCGCAGTTCTGATGCTCGAAACGAATAACTAGAACGGCCTAGGGGAAAAGTACGCATACCGTTGTAATCGGGCGAGTTTCTACTTTCAGATGCAACAGAAATTTTGCGGATTGGTCAATCCGTTCGCGAGATATGGCAGTTTGGAAATAAGAAACGCTTGAGAAACTCAAAATTTTCGCAGTTCTGATGCTCGAAACGAGTAACTAGAACGGCATAGGGGAAAAGCACGCATACCGTTGTAATCGGGCGAGGTTCTGCTTTCAGATGCAATAGAAATTTTGCGGATTGGTCTATCCGTTCGCGAGATATGGCAGTTTGGATGTAAGAAACGCTTGAGAAACTCAAAATTTTCGCAGTTCTGATGCTCGAAACGAATAACTAGAACGGCCTAGCGGAAAAGTACGCATACCGTTGTAATCGGGCGAGTTTCTACTTTCAGATGCAACAGAAATTTTGCGGATTGATCAATCCGTTCGCGAGATATGGCAGTTTGGAGATAAGTAACGCTTGAGAAACTCAAAATTTTCGCAGTTCTGATGCTCGAAACGAGTAACTAGAACGGCCTAGGGGAAAAGTACGCATACCGTTGTAATCGGGCGAGTTTCTACTTTCAGATGCAACAGAAATTTTGCGGATTGGTCAATCCGTTCGCGAGATATGGCAGTTTGGAGGTAAGAAACGCTTGAGTAACTCAAAATTTTCGCAGTTCTGATGCTCGAAACGAATAACTAGAACGGCCTAGGGGAAAAGTACGCATACCGTTGTAATCGGGCGAGTTTCTACTTTCAGATGCAACAGAAATTTTGCGGATTGGTCAATCCGTTCGCGAGATATGGCAGTTTGGAAATAAGAAACGCTTGAGAAACTCAAAATTTTCGCAGTTCTGATGCTCGAAACGAGTAACTAGAACGGCATAGGGGAAAAGCACGCATACCGTTGTAATCGGGCGAGGTTCTGCTTTCAGATGCAATAGAAATTTTGCGGATTGGTCTATCCGTTCGCGAGATATGGCAGTTTGGATGTAAGAAACGCTTGAGAAACTCAAAATTTTCGCAGTTCTGATGCTCGAAACGAATAACTAGAACGGCCTAGGGGAAAACTACACCTACCGTTGTAATCGGAAGAGTTTCTACTTTCAGATGCAACAGAAATTTTGCGGATTGTTCAATCCGTTCGCGAGATATGGCAGTTTGGAGGTAAGAAACGCTTGAGAAACTCAAAATTTTCGCAGTTCTGATGCTCGAAACGAATAACCAGAACCGCCTAGGGGAAAAGTGCGCATAGCGTTGTAATCGGGCGAGTTTCTACTTTCAGATGCAACAGAAATTTTGCGGATTGATCAATCCGTTCGCGAGATATGGCAGTTTGGAGATAAGAAACGCTTGAGAAACTCAAAATTTTCGCAGTTCTAATGCTCGACACCAATAACTAGAACGGCCTAGGGGAAAAGTGCGCATACCGTTGTAATCGGGCGAGTTTCTACTTTCAGATGCAACAGAAATTTTGCGGATTGATCAATCCGTTCGCGAGATATGGCAGTATGGAGACAAGAAACGCTTGTGAAACTCAAAATTTTCGCAGTTCTGATGCTCGAAACGAGTAACTAGAACGGCCTAGGGGAAAAGTACGCATACCGTTGTAATCGGGCGAGTTTCTACTTTCAGATGCAACAGAAATTTTGCGGATTGGTCAATCCGTTCGCGAGATAAGGCAGTTTGGAGGTAAGAAACGCTTGAGAAACTCAAAATTTTCGCAGTTCTGATGCTCGAAACGAGTAACTATAACGGCATAGGGGAAAAGTACGCATACCATTGTAATCGGGCGAGTTTCTACTTTCAGATGCAACAGAAATTTTGCGGATTGGTCAATCCGTTCATGAGATATGGCAGTTTGGAGGTAAGAAACGCTTGAGAAACTCAAAATTTACGCAGTTCTGATGCTCGAAACGAATAACTGGAACGGCCTAGGGGAAAAGTGCGCATACCGTTGTAATCGGGCGATTTTCTAATTTCAGATGCAACAGAAATTTTGCGGATTGGTCAATCCGTTCGCGAGATATGGCAGTTTGGAGGTAAGAAACGCTTGAGAAACTCAAAATTTTCGCAGTTCTGATGCTCGAAACGAATAACTAGAACGGCCTAGGGGAAAAGTGCGCATACCGTTGTAATCGGGCGAGTTTCTACTTTCAGATGCAACAGAAATTCTGCGGATTGATCAATCCGTTCGCGAGATATGGCAGTATGGAGACAAGAAACGCTTGTGAAACTCAAAATTTTCGCAGCTCTGATGCTCGAAACGAGTAACTAGAACGGCCTAGGGGAAAAGTACGCATACCGTTGTAATCGGGCGAGTTTCTACTTTCAGATGCAACAGAAATTTTGCGGATTGGTCAATCCGTTCGCGTGATATGGCAGTTTGGAGATAAGAAACGCTTGAGAAACTCAAAATTTTCGCAGTTCTGATGCTTGAAACGAATAACTAGAACGGCCTAGGGGAAAACTACACCTACCGTTGTAATCGGGCGAGTTTCTACTTTCAGATGCAACAGAAATTTTGCGGATTGGTCAACCCGTTCGCGAGATATGGCAGTTTGGAGGTAAGAAACGCTTGAGAAACTCAAAATTTTCGCAGTTCTGATGCTCGAAACGAATAACCAGAACCGCCTAGGGGAAAAGTGCGCATAGCGTTGTAATCGGGCGAGTTTCTACTTTCAGATGCAACAGAAATTTTGCGGATTGATCAATCCGTTCGCGAGATATGGCAGTTTGGAGATAAGAAACGCTTGAGAAACTCAAAATTTTCGCAGTTCTGATGCTCGAAACGAATGACTACAACGGCCTAGGGGAGAAGTACGCATACCTTTGTAATCGTGCGAGTTTCTGCTTTCAGAAGCAACAGAAATTTTGCGGATTGGTCGATCCGTTCGCGAGATATGGTAGTTTGGAGGTAAGAAACGCTTGAGAAACTCAAAATTTTCACAGTTCTGATGCTCGACACCAATAACTAGAACGGCCTAGGGGAAAAGTGCGCATACCGTTGTAATCGGGCGAGTTTCTACTTTCAGATGCAACAGAAATTTTGCGGATTGATCAATCCGTTCGCGAGATATGGCAGTATGGAGACAAGAAACGCTTGTGAAACTCAAAATTTTGGCAGTTCTGATGCTCGAAACGAGTAACTAGAACGGCCTAGGGGAAAAGTACGCATACCGTTGTAATCGGGCGAGTTTCTACTTTCAGATGCAACAGAAATTTTGCGGATTGGTCAATCCGTTCGCGAGATAAGGCAGTTTGGAGGTAAGAAACGCTTGAGAAACTCAAAATTTTCACAGTTCTGATGCTCGAAACGAGTAACTAGAACGGCATAGGGGAAAAGTACGCATACCATTGTAATCGGGCGAGTTTCTACTTTCAGATGCAACAGAAATTCTGCGGATTGATCAATCCGTTCGCGAGATATGGCAGTTTGGATGTAAGAAACGCTTGCGAAACTCAAAATTTTCGCAGTTCTGATGCTCGAAACGAGTAACTAGAACGGCCTAGGGGAAAAGTACGCATACCGTTGTAATCGGGCGAGTTTCTACTTTCAGATGCAACAGAAATTTTGCGGATTGGTCAATCCGTTCGCGAGATATGGCAGTTTGGAAATAAGAAACGCTTGAGAAACTCAAAATTTTCGCAGTTCTGATGCTCGAAACGAATGACTACAACGGCCTAGGGGAGAAGTACACCTACCGTTGTAATCGGGCGAGTTTCTACTTTCAGATGCAACAGAAATTTTGCCCATTGGTCAATCCGTTCGCGAGATATGGCAGTTTGGAGGTAAGAAACGCTTGAGAAACTCAAAATTTTCGCAGTTCTGATGCTCGAAACGAATAACTAGAACGGCCCAGGGGAAAAGTGCGCATACCGTTGTAATCGGGCGAGTTTCTACTTTCAGATGCAACAGAAATTCTGCGGATTGATCAATCCGTTCGCGAGATATGGCAGTTTGGAGATAAGAAACGCTTGAGAAACTCAAAATTTTCGCAGTTCTGATGCTCGAAACGAATGACTACAACGGCCTAGGGGAGAGAGTACGCATACCGTTGTAATCGGGCGAGTCTCTACTTTCAGAAGCAACAGAAATTTTGCGGATTGGTGAATCCGTTCGCGAGATATGGTAGTTTGGAGGTAAGAAACGCTTGAGAAACTCAAAATTTTCGCAGTTCTGATGCTCGACACGAATAACTACAACGGCCTAGGGGAGAAGTACGCATACCGTTGTAATCGGGCGAGTCTCTACTTTCAGAAGCAACAGAAATTTTGCGGATTGGTGAATCCGTTCGCGAGATATGGTAGTTTGGAGGTAAGAAACGCTTGAGAAACTCAAAATTTTCGCAGTTCTGATGCTCGACACGAATAACTAGAACGGCCTAGGGGAAAAGTGCGCATACCGTTGTAATCGGGCGAGTTTCTACTTTCAGATGCAACAGAAATTTTGCGGATTGATCAATCCGTTCGCGAGATATGGCAGTTTGGAGATAAGAAACGCTTGAGAAACTCAAAATTTTCGCAGTTCTGATGCTCGAAACGAGTAACTAGAACGGCCTAGGGGAAAAGTACGCATACCGTTGTAATCGGGCGAGTTTCTACTTTCAGATGCAACAGAAATTTTGCGGATTGGTCAATCCGTTCGCGAGATATGGCAGTTTGGATGTAAGAAACGCTTGCGAAACTCAAAATTTTCGCAGTTCTGATGCTCGAAACGAATAACTAGAACGGCCTAGGGGAAAAGTACGCATACCGTTGTAATCGGGCGAGTTTCTACTTTCAGATGCAACAGAAATTTTGGGGATTGGTCCATCCGTTCGCGAGATATGGCAGTTTGGAAATAAGAAACGCTTGAGAAACTCAAAATTTTCGCAGTTCTGATGCTCGAAACGAATGACTACAACGGCCTAGGGGAGAAGTACGCATACCGTTGTAATCGGGCGAGTTTCTACTTTCAGAAGCAACAGAAATTTTGCGGATTGGTCGATCCGTTCGCGAGATATGGTAGTTTGGAGGTAAGAAACGCTTGAGAAACTCAAAATTTTCGCAGTTCTGATGCTCGAAACGAGTAACTAGAACGGCCTAGGGGAAAAGTACGCATACCGTTGTAATCGGGCGAGCTTCTACTTTCAGATGCAACAGAAATTTTGCGGATTGGTCAATCCGTTCGCGAGATATGGCAGTTTGGAGGTAAGAAACGCTTGAGAAACTCAAAATTTTCGCAGTTCTGATGCTCGAAACGAATAACTAGAACGGCCTAGGGGAAAAGTACGCATACCGTTGTAATCGGGCGAGTTTCTACTTTCAGATGCAACAGAAATTTTGCGGATTGGTCAATCCGTTCGCGAGATATGGCAGTTTGGAAATAAGAAACGCTTGAGAAACTCAAAATTTTCGCAGTTCTGATGCTCGAAACGAATGACTACAACGGCCTAGGGGAGAAGTACGCATACCGTTGTAATCGGGCGAGTTTCTACTTTCAGAAGCAACAGAAATTTTGCCGATTGGTGAATCCGTTCGCGAGATATGGTAGTTTGGATGTAAGAAACGCTTGAGAAACTCAAAATTTTCGCAGTTCTGATGCTCGAAACGAATAACTAGAACCGCCTAGTGGAAAAGTGCGCATACCGTTGTAATCGGGCGAGTTTCTACTTTCAGATGCAACAGAAATTTTGCGGATTGATCAATCCGTTCGCGAGATATGGCAGTTTGGAGATAAGAAACGCTTGAGAAACTCAAAATTTTCGCAGTTCTGATGCTTGAAACGAATAACTAGAACGGCCTAGGGGAAAACTACACCTACCGTTGTAATCGGAAGAGTTTCTACTTTCAGATGCAACAGAAATTTTGCGGATTGGTCAATCCGTTCGCGAGATATGGCAGTTTGGATGTAAGAAACGCTTGAGAAACTCAAAATTTTCGCAGTTCTGATGCTTGAAACGAATAACTAGAACGGCCTAGGGGAAAACTACACCTACCGTTGTAATCGGGCGAGTTTCTACTTTCAGATGCAACAGAAATTTTGCGGATTGGTCAATCCGTTCGCGAGATATGGCAGTTTGGAGGTAAGAAACGCTTGAGAAACTCAAAATTTTCGCAGTTCTGATGCTCGAAACGAATAACCAGAACCGCCTAGGGGAAAAGTGCGCATAGCGTTGTAATCGTGCGAGTTTCTACTTTCAGAAGCAACAGAAATTTTGCGGATTGGTCGATCCGTTCGCGAGATATGGTAGTTTGGAGGTAAGAAACGCTTGAGAAACTCAAAATTTTCACAGTTCTAATGCTCGACACCAATAACTAGAACGGCCTAGGGGAAAAGTGCGCATACCGTTGTAATCGGGCGAGTTTCTACTTTCAGATGCAACAGAAATTTTGCGGATTGATCAATCCGTTCGCGAGATATGGCAGTATGGAGACAAGAAACGCTTGTGAAACTCAAAATTTTCGCAGTTCTGATGCTCGAAACGAGTAACTAGAACGGCCTAGGGGAAAAGTACGCATACCGTTGTAATCGGGCGAGTTTCTACTTTCAGATGCAACAGAAATTTTGCGGATTGGTCAATCCGTTCGCGAGATAAGGCAGTTTGGAGGTAAGAAACGCTTGAGAAACTCAAAATTTTCGCAGTTCTGATGCTCGAAACGAGTAACTAGAACGGCATAGGGGAAAAGTACGCATACCATTGTAATCGGGCGAGTTTCTACTTTCAGATGCAACAGAAATTTTGCGGATTGGTCAATCCGTTCATGAGATATGGCAGTTTGGAGGTAAGAAACGCTTGAGAAACTCAAAATTTACGCAGTTCTGATGCTCGAAACGAATAACTGGAACGGCCTAGGGGAAAACTACACCTACCGTTGTAATCGGGCGATTTTCTACTTTCAGATGCAACAGAAATTTTGCGGATTGGTCAATCCGTTCGCGAGATATGGCAGTTTGGAGGTAAGAAACGCTTGAGAAACTCAAAATTTTCGCAGTTCTGATGCTCGAAACGAATAACTAGAACGGCCTAGGGGAAAAGTGCGCATACCGTTGTAATCGGGCGAGTTTCTACTTTCAGATGCAACAGAAATTCTGCGGATTGATCAATCCGTTCGCGAGATATGGCAGTTTGGAGATAAGAAACGCTTGAGAAACTCAAAATTTTCGCAGTTCTGATGCTCGAAACGAATGACTACAACGGCCTAGGGGAGAAGTACGCATACCGTTGTAATCGGGCGAGTCTCTACTTTCAGAAGCAACAGAAATTTTGCGGATTGGTCAATCCGTTCGCGAGATATGGCAGTTTGGATGTAAGAAACGCTTGAGAAACTCAAAATTTTCGCAGTTCTGATGCTTGAAACGAATAACTAGAACGGCCTAGGGGAAAACTACACCTACCGTTGTAATCGGGCGAGTTTCTACTTTCAGATGCAACAGAAATTTTGCGGATTGGTCAACCCGTTCGCGAGATATGGCAGTTTGGAGGTAAGAAACGCTTGAGAAACTCAAAATTTTCGCAGTTCTGATGCTCGAAACGAATAACCAGAACCGCCTAGGGGAAAAGTGCGCATAGCGTTGTAATCGGGCGAGTTTCTACTTTCAGATGCAACAGAAATTTTGCGGATTGATCAATCCGTTCGCGAGATATGGCAGTTTGGAGATAAGAAACGCTTGAGAAACTCAAAATTTTCGCAGTTCTGATGCTCGAAACGAATGACTACAACGGCCTAGGGGAGAAGTACGCATACCTTTGTAATCGTGCGAGTTTCTGCTTTCAGAAGCAACAGAAATTTTGCGGATTGGTCGATCCGTTCGCGAGATATGGTAGTTTGGAGGTAAGAAACGCTTGAGAAACTCAAAATTTTCACAGTTCTGATGCTCGACACCAATAACTAGAACGGCCTAGGGGAAAAGTGCGCATACCGTTGTAATCGGGCGAGTTTCTACTTTCAGATGCAACAGAAATTTTGCGGATTGATCAATCCGTTCGCGAGATATGGCAGTATGGAGACAAGAAACGCTTGTGAAACTCAAAATTTTCGCAGTTCTGATGCTCGAAACGAGTAACTAGAACGGCCTAGGGGAAAAGTACGCATACCGTTGTAATCGGGCGAGTTTCTACTTTCAGATGCAACAGAAATTTTGCGGATTGGTCAATCTGTTCGCGAGATAAGGCAGTTTGGAGGTAAGAAACGCTTGAGAAACTCAAAATTTTCACAGTTCTGATGCTCGAAACGAGTAACTAGAACGGCATAGGGGAAAAGTACGCATACCATTGTAATCGGGCGAGTTTCTACTTTCAGATGCAACAGAAATTTTGCGGATTGATCAATCCGTTCGCGTGATATGGCAGTTTGGAGATAAGAAACGCTTGAGAAACTCAAAATTTTCGCAGTTCTGATGCTCGAAACGAATAACTAGAACGGCCTAGCGGAAAAGTACGCATACCGTTGTAATCGGGCGAGTTTCTACTTTCAGATGCAACAGAAATTTTGCGGATTGATCAATCCGTTCGCGAGATATGGCAGTTTGGAGATAAGTAACGCTTGAGAAACTCAAAATTTTCGCAGTTCTGATGCTCGAAACGAGTAACTAGAACGGCCTAGGGGAAAAGTACGCATACCGTTGTAATCGGGCGAGTTTCTACTTTCAGATGCAACAGAAATTTTGCGGATTGGTCAATCCGTTCGCGAGATATGGCAGTTTGGAGGTAAGAAACGCTTGAGTAACTCAAAATTTTCGCAGTTCTGATGCTCGAAACGAATAACTAGAACGGCCTAGGGGAAAAGTACGCATACCGTTGTAATCGGGCGAGTTTCTACTTTCAGATGCAACAGAAATTTTGCGGATTGGTCAATCCGTTCGCGAGATATGGCAGTTTGGAAATAAGAAACGCTTGAGAAACTCAAAATTTTCGCAGTTCTGATGCTCGAAACGAGTAACTAGAACGGCATAGGGGAAAAGCACGCATACCGTTGTAATCGGGCGAGGTTCTGCTTTCAGATGCAATAGAAATTTTGCGGATTGGTCTATCCGTTCGCGAGATATGGCAGTTTGGATGTAAGAAACGCTTGAGAAACTCAAAATTTTCGCAGTTCTGATGCTCGAAACGAATAACTAGAACGGCCTAGGGGAAAACTACACCTACCGTTGTAATCGGAAGAGTTTCTACTTTCAGATGCAACAGAAATTTTGCGGATTGGTCAATCCGTTCGCGAGATATGGCAGTTTGGATGTAAGAAACGCTTGAGAAACTCAAAATTTTCGCAGTTCTGATGCTTGAAACGAATAACTAGAACGGCCTAGGGGAAAAGTACGCATACCGTTGTAATCGGGCGAGTTTCTACTTTCAGATGCAACAGAAATTTTGCGGATTGGTCAATCCGTTCGCGAGATATGGCAGTTTGGAGGTAAGAAACGCTTGAGAAACTCAAAATTTTCGCAGTTCTGATGCTCGAAACGAATAACCAGAACCGCCTAGGGGAAAAGTGCGCATAGCGTTGTAATCGGGCGAGTTTCTACTTTCAGATGCAACAGAAATTTTGCGGATTGATCAATCCGTTCGCGAGATATGGCAGTTTGGAGATAAGAAACGCTTGAGAAACTCAAAATTTTCGCAGTTCTGATGCTCGAAACGAATGACTACAACGGCCTAGGGGAGAAGTACGCATACCGTTGTAATCGTGCGAGTTTCTACTTTCAGAAGCAACAGAAATTTTGCGGATTGGTCGATCCGTTCGCGAGATATGGTAGTTTGGAGGTAAGAAACGCTTGAGAAACTCAAAATTTTCACAGTTCTAATGCTCGACACCAATAACTAGAACGGCCTAGGGGAAAAGTGCGCATACCGTTGTAATCGGGCGAGTTTCTACTTTCAGATGCAACAGAAATTTTGCGGATTGATCAATCCGTTCGCGTGATATGGCAGTTTGGAGATAAGAAACGCTTGAGAAACTCAAAATTTTCGCAGTTCTGATGCTCGAAACGAATAACTAGAACGGCCTAGCGGAAAAGTACGCATACCGTTGTAATCGGGCGAGTTTCTACTTTCAGATGCAACAGAAATTTTGGGGATTGGTCCATCCGTTCGCGAGATATGGCAGTTTGGAAATAAGAAACGCTTGAGAAACTCAAAATTTTCGCAGTTCTGATGCTCGAAACGAATGACTACAACGGCCTAGGGGAGAAGTACGCATACCGTTGTAATCGGGCGAGTTTCTACTTTCAGAAGCAACAGAAATTTTGCGGATTGGTCGATCCGTTCGCGAGATATGGTAGTTTGGAGGTAAGAAACGCTTGAGAAACTCAAAATTTTCGCAGTTCTGATGCTCGAAACGAATAACCAGAACCGCCTAGGGGAAAAGTGCGCATAGCGTTGTAATCGGGCGAGTTTCTACTTTCAGATGCAACAGAAATTTTGCGGATTGATCAATCCGTTCGCGAGATATGGCAGTTTGGAGATAAGAAACGCTTGAGAAACTCAAAATTTTCGCAGTTCTGATGCTCGAAACGAATGACTACAACGGCCTAGGGGAGAAGTACGCATACCGTTGTAATCGTGCGAGTTTCTACTTTCAGAAGCAACAGAAATTTTGCGGATTGGTCGATCCGTTCGCGAGATATGGTAGTTTGGAGGTAAGAAACGCTTGAGAAACTCAAAATTTTCACAGTTCTAATGCTCGACACCAATAACTAGAACGGCCTAGGGGAAAAGTGCGCATACCGTTGTAATCGGGCGAGTTTCTACTTTCAGATGCAACAGAAATTTTGCGGATTGATCAATCCGTTCGCGTGATATGGCAGTTTGGAGATAAGAAACGCTTGAGAAACTCAAAATTTTCGCAGTTCTGATGCTCGAAACGAATAACTAGAACGGCCTAGCGGAAAAGTACGCATACCGTTGTAATCGGGCGAGTTTCTACTTTCAGATGCAACAGAAATTTTGGGGACTGGTCCATCCGTTCGCGAGATATGGCAGTTTGGAAATAAGAAACGCTTGAGAAACTCAAAATTTTCGCAGTTCTGATGCTCGAAACGAATGACTACAACGGCCTAGGGGAGAAGTACGCATACCGTTGTAATCGGGCGAGTTTCTACTTTCAGAAGCAACAGAAATTTTGCGGATTGGTCGATCCGTTCGCGAGATATGGTAGTTTGGAGGTAAGAAACGCTTGAGAAACTCAAAATTTTCGCAGTTCTGATGCTCGAAACGAGTAACTAGAACGGCCTAGGGGAAAAGTACGCATACCGTTGTAATCGGGCGAGCTTCTACTTTCAGATGCAACAGAAATTTTGCGGATTGGTCAATCCGTTCGCGAGATATGGCAGTTTGGAGGTAAGAAACGCTTGAGAAACTCAAAATTTTCGCAGTTCTGATGCTCGAAACGAATAACTAGAACGGCCTAGGGGAAAAGTACGCATACCGTTGTAATCGGGCGAGTTTCTACTTTCAGATGCAACAGAAATTTTGCGGATTGGTCAATCCGTTCGCGAGATATGGCAGTTTGGAAATAAGAAACGCTTGAGAAACTCAAAATTTTCGCAGTTCTGATGCTCGAAACGAATGACTACAACGGCCTAGGGGAGAAGTACGCATACCGTTGTAATCGGGCGAGTTTCTACTTTCAGAAGCAACAGAAATTTTGCCGATTGGTGAATCCGTTCGCGAGATATGGTAGTTTGGATGTAAGAAACGCTTGAGAAACTCAAAATTTTCGCAGTTCTGATGCTCGAAACGAATAACTAGAACCGCCTAGTGGAAAAGTGCGCATACCGTTGTAATCGGGCGAGTTTCTACTTTCAGATGCAACAGAAATTTTGCGGATTGATCAATCCGTTCGCGAGATATGGCAGTTTGGAGATAAGAAACGCTTGAGAAACTCAAAATTTTCGCAGTTCTGATGCTTGAAACGAATAACTAGAACGGCCTAGGGGAAAACTACACCTACCGTTGTAATCGGAAGAGTTTCTACTTTCAGATGCAACAGAAATTTTGCGGATTGGTCAATCCGTTCGCGAGATATGGCAGTTTGGATGTAAGAAACGCTTGAGAAACTCAAAATTTTCGCAGTTCTGATGCTTGAAACGAATAACTAGAACGGCCTAGGGGAAAACTACACCTACCGTTGTAATCGGGCGAGTTTCTACTTTCAGATGCAACAGAAATTTTGCGGATTGGTCAATCCGTTCGCGAGATATGGCAGTTTGGAGGTAAGAAACGCTTGAGATACTCAAAATTTTCGCAGTTCTGATGCTCGAAACGAATAACCAGAACCGCCTAGGGGAAAAGTGCGCATAGCGTTGTAATCGGGCGAGTTTCTACTTTCAGATGCAACAGAAATTTTGCGGATTGATCAATCCGTTCGCGAGATATGGCAGTTTGGAGATAAGAAACGCTTGAGAAACTCAAAATTTTCGCAGTTCTGATGCTCGAAACGAATGACTACAACGGCCTAGGGGAGAAGTACGCATACCGTTGTAATCGTGCGAGTTTCTACTTTCAGAAGCAACAGAAATTTTGCGGATTGGTCGATCCGTTCGCGAGATATGGTAGTTTGGAGGTAAGAAACGCTTGAGAAACTCAAAATTTTCACAGTTCTAATGCTCGACACCAATAACTAGAACGGCCTAGGGGAAAAGTGCGCATACCGTTGTAATCGGGCGAGTTTCTACTTTCAGATGCAACAGAAATTTTGCGGATTGATCAATCCGTTCGCGAGATATGGCAGTATGGAGACAAGAAACGCTTGTGAAACTCAAAATTTTCGCAGTTCTGATGCTCGAAACGAGTAACTAGAACGGCCTAGGGGAAAAGTACGCATACCGTTGTAATCGGGCGAGTTTCTACTTTCAGATGCAACAGAAATTTTGCGGATTGGTCAATCCGTTCGCGAGATAAGGCAGTTTGGAGGTAAGAAACGCTTGAGAAACTCAAAATTTTCGCAGTTCTGATGCTCGAAACGAGTAACTAGAACGGCATAGGGGAAAAGTACGCATACCATTGTAATCGGGCGAGTTTCTACTTTCAGATGCAACAGAAATTTTGCGGATTGGTCAATCCGTTCATGAGATATGGCAGTTTGGAGGTAAGAAACGCTTGAGAAACTCAAAATTTACGCAGTTCTGATGCTCGAAACGAATAACTGGAACGGCCTAGGGGAAAACTACACCTACCGTTGTAATCGGGCGATTTTCTACTTTCAGATGCAACAGAAATTTTGCGGATTGGTCAATCCGTTCGCGAGATATGGCAGTTTGGAGGTAAGAAACGCTTGAGAAACTCAAAATTTTCGCAGTTCTGATGCTCGAAACGAATAACTAGAACGGCCTAGGGGAAAAGTGCGCATACCGTTGTAATCGGGCGAGTTTCTACTTTCAGATGCAACAGAAATTCTGCGGATTGATCAATCCGTTCGCGAGATATGGCAGTTTGGAGATAAGAAACGCTTGAGAAACTCAAAATTTTCGCAGTTCTGATGCTCGAAACGAATGACTACAACGGCCTAGGGGAGAAGTACGCATACCGTTGTAATCGGGCGAGTCTCTACTTTCAGAAGCAACAGAAATTTTGCGGATTGGTCAATCCGTTCGCGAGATATGGCAGTTTGGATGTAAGAAACGCTTGGGAAACTCAAAATTTTCGCAGTTCTGATGCTTGAAACGAATAACTAGAACGGCCTAGGGGAAAACTACACCTACCGTTGTAATCGGGCGAGTTTCTACTTTCAGATGCAACAGAAATTTTGCGGATTGGTCAACCCGTTCGCGAGATATGGCAGTTTGGAGGTAAGAAACGCTTGAGAAACTCAAAATTTTCGCAGTTCTGATGCTCGAAACGAATAACCAGAACCGCCTAGGGGAAAAGTGCGCATAGCGTTGTAATCGGGCGAGTTTCTACTTTCAGATGCAACAGAAATTTTGCGGATTGATCAATCCGTTCGCGAGATATGGCAGTTTGGAGATAAGAAACGCTTGAGAAACTCAAAATTTTCGCAGTTCTGATGCTCGAAACGAATGACTACAACGGCCTAGGGGAGAAGTACGCATACCTTTGTAATCGTGCGAGTTTCTGCTTTCAGAAGCAACAGAAATTTTGCGGATTGGTCGATCCGTTCGCGAGATATGGTAGTTTGGAGGTAAGAAACGCTTGAGAAACTCAAAATTTTCACAGTTCTGATGCTCGACACCAATAACTAGAACGGCCTAGGGGAAAAGTGCGCATACCGTTGTAATCGGGCGAGTTTCTACTTTCAGATGCAACAGAAATTTTGCGGATTGATCAATCCGTTCGCGAGGTATGGCAGTATGGAGACAAGAAACGCTTGTGAAACTCAAAATTTTCGCAGTTCTGATGCTCGAAACGAGTAACTAGAACGGCCTAGGGGAAAAGTACGCATACCGTTGTAATCGGGCGAGTTTCTACTTTCAGATGCAACAGAAATTTTGCGGATTGGTCAATCCGTTCGCGAGATAAGGCAGTTTGGAGGTAAGAAACGCTTGAGAAACTCAAAATTTTCGCAGTTCTGATGCTCGAAACGAGTAACTAGAACGGCCTAGGGGAAAAGTACGCATACCGTTGTAATCGGGCGAGTTTCTACTTTCAGATGCAACAGAAATTTTGCGGATTGGTCAATCCGTTCGCGAGATATGGCAGTTTGGAGGTAAGAAACGCTTGAGTAACTCAAAATTTTCGCAGTTCTGATGCTCGAAACGAATAACTAGAACGGCCTAGGGGAAAAGTACGCATACCGTTGTAATCGGGCGAGTTTCTACTTTCAGATGCAACAGAAATTTTGCGGATTGGTCAATCCGTTCGCGAGATATGGCAGTTTGGAAATAAGAAACGCTTGAGAAACTCAAAATTTTCGCAGTTCTGATGCTCGAAACGAGTAACTAGAACGGCATAGGGGAAAAGCACGCATACCGTTGTAATCGGGCGAGGTTCTGCTTTCAGATGCAATAGAAATTTTGCGGATTGGTCTATCCGTTCGCGAGATATGGCAGTTTGGATGTAAGAAACGCTTGAGAAACTCAAAATTTTCGCAGTTCTGATGCTCGAAACGAATAACTAGAACGGCCTAGGGGAAAACTACACCTACCGTTGTAATCGGAAGAGTTTCTACTTTCAGATGCAACAGAAATTTTGCGGATTGGTCAATCCGTTCGCGAGATATGGCAGTTTGGATGTAAGAAACGCTTGAGAAACTCAAAATTTTCGCAGTTCTGATGCTTGAAACGAATAACTAGAACGGCCTAGGGGAAAAGTACGCATACCGTTGTAATCGGGCGAGTTTCTACTTTCAGATGCAACAGAAATTTTGCGGATTGGTCAATCCGTTCGCGAGATATGGCAGTTTGGAGGTAAGAAACGCTTGAGAAACTCAAAATTTTCGCAGTTCTGATGCTCGAAACGAATAACCAGAACCGCCTAGGGGAAAAGTGCGCATAGCGTTGTAATCGGGCGAGTTTCTACTTTCAGATGCAACAGAAATTTTGCGGATTTATCAATCCGTTCGCGAGATATGGCAGTTTGGAGATAAGAAACGCTTGAGAAACTCAAAATTTTCGCAGTTCTGATGCTCGAAACGAATGACTACAACGGCCTAGGGGAGAAGTACGCATACCGTTGTAATCGTGCGAGTTTCTACTTTCAGAAGCAACAGAAATTTTGCGGATTGGTCGATCCGTTCGCGAGATATGGTAGTTTGGAGGTAAGAAACGCTTGAGAAACTCAAAATTTTCACAGTTCTAATGCTCGACACCAATAACTAGAACGGCCTAGGGGAAAAGTGCGCATACCGTTGTAATCGGGCGAGTTTCTACTTTCAGATGCAACAGAAATTTTGCGGATTGATCAATCCGTTCGCGAGATATGGCAGTATGGAGACAAGAAACGCTTGTGAAACTCAAAATTTTCGCAGTTCTGATGCTCGAAACGAGTAACTAGAACGGCCTAGGGGAAAAGTACGCATACCGTTGTAATCGGGCGAGTTTCTACTTTCAGATGCAACAGAAATTTTGCGGATTGGTCAATCCGTTCGCGAGATAAGGCAGTTTGGAGGTAAGAAACGCTTGAGAAACTCAAAATTTTCGCAGTTCTGATGCTCGAAACGAGTAACTATAACGGCATAGGGGAAAAGTACGCATACCATTGTAATCGGGCGAGTTTCTACTTTCAGATGCAACAGAAATTTTGCGGATTGGTCAATCCGTTCATGAGATATGGCAGTTTGGAGGTAAGAAACGCTTGAGAAACTCAAAATTTACGCAGTTCTGATGCTCGAAACGAATAACTGGAACGGCCTAGGGGAAAACTACACCTACCGTTGTAATCGGGCGATTTTCTACTTTCAGATGCAACAGAAATTTTGCGGATTGGTCAATCCGTTCGCGAGATATGGCAGTTTGGAGGTAAGAAACGCTTGAGAAACTCAAAATTTTCGCAGTTCTGATGCTCGAAACGAATAACTAGAACGGCCTAGGGGAAAAGTGCGCATACCGTTGTAATCGGGCGAGTTTCTACTTTCAGATGCAACAGAAATTCTGCGGATTGATCAATCCGTTCGCGAGATATGGCAGTATGGAGACAAGAAACGCTTGTGAAACTCAAAATTTTCGCAGTTCTGATGCTCGAAACGAGTAACTAGAACGGCCTAGGGGAAAAGTACGCATACCGTTGTAATCGGGCGAGTTTCTACTTTCAGATGCAACAGAAATTTTGCGGATTGTTCAATCCGTTCGCGTGATATGGCAGTTTGGAGATAAGAAACGCTTGAGAAACTCAAAATTTTCGCAGTTCTGATGCTTGAAACGAATAACCAGAACCGCCTAGGGGAAAAGTGCGCATAGCGTTGTAATCGGGCGAGTTTCTACTTTCAGATGCAACAGAAATTTTGCGGATTGATCAATCCGTTCGCGAGATATGGCAGTTTGGAGATAAGAAACGCTTGAGAAACTCAAAATTTTCGCAGTTCTGATGCTCGAAACGAATGACTACAACGGCCTAGGGGAGAAGTACGCATACCTTTGTAATCGTGCGAGTTTCTGCTTTCAGAAGCAACAGAAATTTTGCGGATTGGTCGATCCGTTCGCGAGATATGGTAGTTTGGAGGTAAGAAACGCTTGAGAAACTCAAAATTTTCACAGTTCTGATGCTCGACACCAATAACTAGAACGGCCTAGGGGAAAAGTGCGCATACCGTTGTAATCGGGCGAGTTTCTACTTTCAGATGCAACAGAAATTTTGCGGATTGATCAATCCGTTCGCGAGATATGGCAGTATGGAGACAAGAAACGCTTGTGAAACTCAAAATTTTCGCAGTTCTGATGCTCGAAACGAGTAACTAGAACGGCCTAGGGGAAAAGTACGCATACCGTTGTAATCGGGCGAGTTTCTACTTTCAGATGCAACAGAAATTTTGCGGATTGGTCAATCCGTTCGCGAGATAAGGCAGTTTGGAGGTAAGAAACGCTTGAGAAACTCAAAATTTTCACAGTTCTGATGCTCGAAACGAGTAACTAGAACGGCATAGGGGAAAAGTACGCATACCATTGTAATCGGGCGAGTTTCTACTTTCAGATGCAACAGAAATTTTGCGGATTGGTCAATCCGTTCATGAGATATGGCAGTTTGGAGGTAAGAAACGCTTGAGAAACTCAAAATTTTCGCAGTTCTGATGCTCGAAACGAATAACTGGAACGGCCTAGGGGAAAACTACACCTACCGTTGTAATCGGGCGAGTTTCTACTTTCAGATGCAACAGAAATTTTGCCCATTGGTCAATCCGTTCGCGAGATATGGCAGTTTGGAGGTAAGAAACGCTTGAGAAACTCAAAATTTTCGCAGTTCTGATGCTCGAAACGAATAACTAGAACGGCCCAGGGGAAAAGTGCGCATACCGTTGTAATCGGGCGAGTTTCTACTTTCAGATGCAACAGAAATTCTGCGGATTGATCAAACCGTTCGCGAGATATGGCAGTTTGGAGATAAGAAACGCTTGAGAAACTCAAAATTTTCGCAGTTCTGATGCTCGAAACGAATGACTACAACGGCCTAGGGGAGAAGTACGCATACCGTTGTAATCGGGCGAGTCTCTACTTTCAGAAGCAACAGAAATTTTGCGGATTGGTGAATCCGTTCGCGAGATATGGTAGTTTGGAGGTAAGAAACGCTTGAGAAACTCAAAATTTTCGCAGTTCTGATGCTCGACACGAATAACTAGAACGGCCTAGGGGAAAAGTGCGCATACCGTTGTAATCGGGCGAGTTTCTACTTTCAGATGCAACAGAAATTTTGCGGATTGATCAATCCGTTCGCGAGATATGGCAGTTTGGAGATAAGAAACGCTTGAGAAACTCAAAATTTTCGCAGTTCTGATGCTCGAAACGAGTAACTAGAACGGCCTAGGGGAAAAGTACGCATACCGTTGTAATCGGGCGAGTTTCTACTTTCAGATGCAACAGAAATTTTGCGGATTGGTCAATCCGTTCGCGAGATATGGCAGTTTGGATGTAAGAAACGCTTGCGAAACTCAAAATTTTCGCAGTTCTGATGCTCGAAACGAATAACTAGAACGGCCTAGGGGAAAAGTACGCATACCGTTGTAATCGGGCGAGTTTCTACTTTCAGATGCAACAGAAATTTTGGGGATTGGTCCAACCGTTCGCGAGATATGGCAGTTTGGAGATAAGAAACGCTTGAGAAACTCAAAATTTTCGCAGTTCTGATGCTCGAAACGAATGACTACAACGGCCTAGGGGAGAAGTACGCATACCGTTCTAATCGGGCGAGTTTCTACTTTCAGAAGCAACAGAAATTTTGCGGATTGATCAATCCGTTCGCGAGATATGGCAGTTTGGAGATAAGAAACGCTTGAGAAACTCAAAATTTTCGCAGTTCTGATGCTCGACACGAATAACTAGAACGGCCTAGGGGAAAAGTGCGCATACCGTTGTAATCGGGCGAGTTTCTACTTTCAGATGCAACAGAAATTTTGCGGATTGATCAATCCGTTCGCGTGATATGGCAGTTTGGAGATAAGAAACGCTTGAGAAACTCAAAATTTTCGCAGTTCTGATGCTCGAAACGAGTAACCAGGACGGCCTAGGGGAAAAGTACGCATACCGTTGTAATCGGGCGAGTTTCTACTTTCAGATGCAACAGAAATTTTGCGGATTGGTCAATCCGTTCTCGAGATATGGCAGTTTGGATGTAAGAAACGCTTGAGAAACTCAAAATTTTCGCAGTTCTGATGCTCGAAACGAATAACTAGATCGGCCTAGCGGAAAAGTACGCATACCGTTGTAATCGGGCGAGTTGCTACTTTCAGATGCAACAGAAATTTTGCGGATTGGTCAATCCGTTCGCGAGATATGGCAGTTTGGAGGTAAGAAACGCTTGAGTAACTCAAAATTTTCGCAGTTCTGATGCTCGAAACGAATAACTAGAACGGCCTAGGGGAAAACTACACCCACCGTTGTAATCGGGCGAGTTTCTACTTTCAGATGCAACAGAAATTTTGCGGATTGATCAATCCGTTCGCGAGATATGGCAGTTTGGAGATAAGAAACGCTTGAGAAACTCAAAATTTTCGCAGTTCTGATGCTCGAAACGAATGACTACAACGGCCTAGGGGAGAAGTACGCATACCGTTGTAATCGGGCGAGTTTCTACTTTCAGAAGCAACAGAAATTTTGCGGATTGGTCGATCCGTTCGCGAGATATGGTAGTTTGGAGGTAAGAAGCGCTTGAGAAACTCAAAATTTTCGCAGTTCTGATTCTCGACACGAATAACTAGAACGGCCTAGGGGAAAACTACGTATACCGTTGTAATCGGGCGAGTTTCTACTTTCAGATGCAACAGAAATTTTGCGGATTGGTCAATCCGTTCGCGAGATATGGCAGTTTGGATGTAAGAAACGCTTGCGAAACTCAAAATTTTCGCAGTTCTGATGCTCGAAACGAATAACTAGAACGGCCTAGGGGAAAAGTACGCATACCGTTGTAATCGGGCGAGTTTCTACTTTCAGATGCAACAGAAATTTTGGGGATTGGTCCAACCGTTCGCGAGATATGGCAGTTTGGAGATAAGAAACGCTTGAGAAACTCAAAATTTTCGCAGTTCTGATGCTCGAAACGAATGACTACAACGGCCTAGGGGAGAAGTACGCATACCGTTCTAATCGGGCGAGTTTCTACTTTCAGAAGCAACAGAAATTTTGCGGATTGATCAATCCGTTCGCGAGATATGGCAGTTTGGAGATAAGAAACGCTTGAGAAACTCAAAATTTTCGCAGTTCTGATGCTCGACACGAATAACTAGAACGGCCTAGGGGAAAAGTGCGCATACCGTTGTAATCGGGCGAGTTTCTACTTTCAGATGCAACAGAAATTTTGCGGATTGATCAATCCGTTCGCGTGATATGGCAGTTTGGAGATAAGAAACGCTTGAGAAACTCAAAATTTTCGCAGTTCTGATGCTCGAAACGAGTAACCAGGACGGCCTAGGGGAAAAGTACGCATACCGTTGTAATCGGGCGAGTTTCTACTTTCAGATGCAACAGAAATTTTGCGGATTGGTCAATCCGTTCTCGAGATATGGCAGTTTGGATGTAAGAAACGCTTGAGAAACTCAAAATTTTCGCAGTTCTGATGCTCGAAACGAATAACTAGATCGGCCTAGCGGAAAAGTACGCATACCGTTGTAATCGGGTGAGTTGCTACTTTCAGATGCAACAGAAATTTTGCGGATTGGTCAATCCGTTCGCGAGATATGGCAGTTTGGAGGTAAGAAACGCTTGAGTAACTCAAAATTTTCGCAGTTCTGATGCTCGAAACGAATAACTAGAACGGCCTAGGGGAAAACTACACCCACCGTTGTAATCGGGCGAGTTTCTACTTTCAGATGCAACAGAAATTTTGCGGATTGATCAATCCGTTCGCGAGATATGGCAGTTTGGAGATAAGAAACGCTTGAGAAACTCAAAATTTTCGCAGTTCTGATGCTCGAAACGAATGACTACAACGGCCTAGGGGAGAAGTACGCATACCGTTGTAATCGGGCGAGTTTCTACTTTCAGAAGCAACAGAAATTTTGCGGATTGGTCGATCCGTTCGCGAGATATGGTAGTTTGGAGGTAAGAAGCGCTTGAGAAACTCAAAATTTTCGCAGTTCTGATTCTCGACACGAATAAGTAGAACGGCCTAGGGGAAAAGTGCGCATACCGTTGTAATCGGGCGAGTTTCTACTTTCAGATGCAACAGAAATTTTGCCGATTGATCAATCCGTTCGCGAGATATGGCAGTTTGGAGATAAGAAACGCTTGAGAAACTCAAAATTTTCGCAGTTCTGATGTTCGAAACGAGTAACTAGAACGGCCTAGGGGAAAAGTACGCATACCGTTGTAATCGGGCGAGTTTCTACTCTCAGATGCAACAGAAATTTTGCGGATTGGTCAATCCGTTCGCGAGATATGGCAGTTTGGACGTAAGAAACGCTTGAGAAACTCAAAATTTTCGCAGTTCTGATGCTCGAAACGAATAACTAGAACGGCCTAGGGGAAAAGTACGCATGCCGTTGTAATCGGGCGAGTTTCTACTTTCAGATGCAACAGAAATGTTGCGGATTGGTCAATCCGTCCGCGAGATATGGCAGTTTGGAAATAAGAAACGCTTGAGAAACTCAAAATTTTCGCAGTTCTGATGCTCGAAACGAATAACTAGAACGGCCTAGGGGAAAAGTACGCATACCGTTGTAATCGGGCGAGTTTCTACTTTCAGATGCAACAGAAATGTTGCGGATTGGTCAATCCGTCCGCGAGATATGGCAGTTTGGAAATAAGAAACGCTTGAGAAACTCAAAATTTTCGCAGTTCTGATGCTCGAAACGAGTAACTAGGACGGCATAGGGGAAAAGTACGCATACCGTTGTAATCGGGCGAGTTTCTGCTTTCAGATGCAACCGAAATTTTGCGGATTGGTCAATCCGTTCGCGAGATATGGCAGTTTGGATGTAAGAAACGCTTGAGAAACTCAAAATTTTCGCAGTTCTGATGCTCGAAACGAATAACTAGAACCGCCTAGGGGAAAAGTGCGCATTCCGTTGTAATCGGGCGAGTTTCTACTTTCAGATGCAACAGAAATTTTGCGGATTGGTCAATCCGTTCATGAGATATGGCAGTTTGGAGGTAAGAAACGCTTGAGAAACTCAAAATTTTCGTAGTTCTGATGCTCGAAACGAATAACTGGAACGGCCTAGGGGAAAACTACACATACCGTTGTAATCGGGCGAGTTTCTACTTTCAGACGCAATAGAAATTTTGCGGATTGGTCTATCCGTTCGCGAAATATGGCAGCTTGGAGGTAAGAAACGCTTGAGAAACTCAAAATTTTCGCAGTTCTGATGCTCGACACGAATAACTGGAACGGCCTAGGGGAAAACTACACATACCGTTGTAATCGGGCGAGTTTCTGCTTTCAGATGCAATAGAAATTTTGCGGATTGGTCCAACCGTTCGCGAGATATGGCAGTTTGGAGATAAGAAACGCTTGAGAAACTCAAAATTTTCGCAGTTCTGATGCTCGAAACGAATGACTACAACGGCCTAGGGGAGAAGTACGCATACCGTTCTAATCGGGCGAGTTTCTACTTTCAGAAGCAACAGAAATTTTGCGGATTGATCAATCCGTTCGCGAGATATGGCAGTTTGGAGATAAGAAACGCTTGAGAAACTCAAAATTTTCGCAGTTCTGATGCTCGACACGAATAACTAGAACGGCCTAGGGGAAAAGTGCGCATACCGTTGTAATCGGGCGAGTTTCTACTTTCAGATGCAACAGAAATTTTGCGGATTGATCAATCCGTTCGCGTGATATGGCAGTTTGGAGATAAGAAACGCTTGAGAAACTCAAAATTTTCGCAGTTCTGATGCTCGAAACGAGTAACCAGGACGGCCTAGGGGAAAAGTACGCATACCGTTGTAATCGGGCGAGTTTCTACTTTCAGATGCAACAGAAATTTTGCGGATTGGTCAATCCGTTCTCGAGATATGGCAGTTTGGATGTAAGAAACGCTTGAGAAACTCAAAATTTTCGCAGTTCTGATGCTCGAAACGAATAACTAGATCGGCCTAGCGGAAAAGTACGCATACCGTTGTAATCGGGTGAGTTGCTACTTTCAGATGCAACAGAAATTTTGCGGATTGGTCAATCCGTTCGCGAGATATGGCAGTTTGGAGGTAAGAAACGCTTGAGTAACTCAAAATTTTCGCAGTTCTGATGCTCGAAACGAATAACTAGAACGGCCTAGGGGAAAACTACACCCACCGTTGTAATCGGGCGAGTTTCTACTTTCAGATGCAACAGAAATTTTGCGGATTGATCAATCCGTTCGCGAGATATGGCAGTTTGGAGATAAGAAACGCTTGAGAAACTCAAAATTTTCGCAGTTCTGATGCTCGAAACGAATGACTACAACGGCCTAGGGGAGAAGTACGCATACCGTTGTAATCGGGCGAGTTTCTACTTTCAGAAGCAACAGAAATTTTGCGGATTGGTCGATCCGTTCGCGAGATATGGTAGTTTGGAGGTAAGAAGCGCTTGAGAAACTCAAAATTTTCGCAGTTCTGATTCTCGACACGAATAAGTAGAACGGCCTAGGGGAAAAGTGCGCATACCGTTGTAATCGGGCGAGTTTCTACTTTCAGATGCAACAGAAATTTTGCCGATTGATCAATCCGTTCGCGAGATATGGCAGTTTGGAGATAAGAAACGCTTGAGAAACTCAAAATTTTCGCAGTTCTGATGTTCGAAACGAGTAACTAGAACGGCCTAGGGGAAAAGTACGCATACCGTTGTAATCGGGCGAGTTTCTACTCTCAGATGCAACAGAAATTTTGCGGATTGGTCAATCCGTTCGCGAGATATGGCAGTTTGGACGTAAGAAACGCTTGAGAAACTCAAAATTTTCGCAGTTCTGATGCTCGAAACGAATAACTAGAACGGCCTAGGGGAAAAGTACGCATGCCGTTGTAATCGGGCGAGTTTCTACTTTCAGATGCAACAGAAATGTTGCGGATTGGTCAATCCGTCCGCGAGATATGGCAGTTTGGAAATAAGAAACGCTTGAGAAACTCAAAATTTTCGCAGTTCTGATGCTCGAAACGAATAACTAGAACGGCCTAGGGGAAAAGTACGCATACCGTTGTAATCGGGCGAGTTTCTACTTTCAGATGCAACAGAAATGTTGCGGATTGGTCAATCCGTCCGCGAGATATGGCAGTTTGGAAATAAGAAACGCTTGAGAAACTCAAAATTTTCGCAGTTCTGATGCTCGAAACGAGTAACTAGGACGGCATAGGGGAAAAGTACGCATACCGTTGTAATCGGGCGAGTTTCTGCTTTCAGATGCAACCGAAATTTTGCGGATTGGTCAATCCGTTCGCGAGATATGGCAGTTTGGATGTAAGAAACGCTTGAGAAACTCAAAATTTTCGCAGTTCTGATGCTCGAAACGAATAACTAGAACCGCCTAGGGGAAAAGTGCGCATTCCGTTGTAATCGGGCGAGTTTCTACTTTCAGATGCAACAGAAATTTTGCGGATTGGTCAATCCGTTCATGAGATATGGCAGTTTGGAGGTAAGAAACGCTTGAGAAACTCAAAATTTTCGTAGTTCTGATGCTCGAAACGAATAACTGGAACGGCCTAGGGGAAAACTACACATACCGTTGTAATCGGGCGAGTTTCTACTTTCAGACGCAATAGAAATTTTGCGGATTGGTCTATCCGTTCGCGAAATATGGCAGCTTGGAGGTAAGAAACGCTTGAGAAACTCTAAATTTTCGCAGTTCTGATTCTCGAAACGAATAACTGGAACGGCCTAGGGGAAAACTACACATACCGTTGTAATCGGGCGAGTTTCTGCTTTCAGATGCAATAGAAATTTTGCGGATTGGTCTATCCGTTTGCGAGATATGGCAGTTTGGAGGTAAGAAACGCTTGAGAAACTCAAAATTTGCGCAGTTCTGATGCTCGCAACGAATAACTAGAACGGCCTAGGGGAAAACTACACCTACCGTTGTAATCGGGCGAGTTTCTACTTTCAGATGCAACAGAAATTTTGCGGATTGTTCAATCCGTTCGCGAGATATGGCAGTTTGGAGGTAAGAAACGCTTGAGAAACTCAAAATTTTCGCAGTTCTGATGCTCGAAACGAATAACTAGAACCGCCTAGGGGAAAAGTGCGCATACCTCTGTAATCGGGGGAGTTTCTACTTTCAGATGCAACAGAAATTTTGCGGATTGATCAATCCGTTCGCGAGATATGGCAGTTTGGAAATAAGAAACGCTTGAGAAACTCGAAATTTTCGCAGTTCTGATGCTCGAAACGAATGACTACAACGGCCTAGGGGAGAAGTACGCATACCGTTGTAATCGGGCGAGTTTCTACTTTCAGAAGCAACAGAAATTTTGCGGATTGATCAAACCGTTCGCGAGATATGGCAGTTTGGAGATAAGAAACGCTTGAGAAACTCAAAATTTTCGCAGTTCTGATGCTCGACACGAATAACTAGAACGGTCTAGGGGAAAAGTGCGCATACCGTTGTAATCGGGCGAGTTTCTACTTTCAGATGCAACAGAAATTTTGCGGATTGATCAATCCGTTCGCGTGATATGGCAGTTTGGAGATAAGAAACGCTTGAGAAACTCAAAATTTTCGCAGTTCTGATGCTCGAAACGAGTAACTAGAACGGCCTAGGGGAAAAGTACGCATACCGTTGTAATCGGGCGAGTTTCTACTTTCAGATGCAACAGAAATTATGCGGATTGGTCAATCCGTTCGCGAGATATGGCAGTTTGGAGGTAAGAAACGCTTGAGAAACTCAAAATTTTCGCAGTTCTGATGCTCGAAACGAATAACTAGAACGGCCTAGCGGAAAAGTACGCATACCGTTGTAATCGGGCGAGTTTCTACTTTCAGATGCAACAGAAATTTTGCGGATTGATCAATCCGTTCGCGAGATATGGCAGTTTGGAGATAAGTAACGCTTGAGAAACTCAAAATTTTCGCAGTTCTGATGCTCGAAACGAGTAACTAGAACGGCCTAGGGGAAAAGTACGCATACCGTTGTAATCGGGCGAGTTTCTACTTTCAGAGGCAACAGAAATTTTGCGGATTGGTCAATCCGTTCGCGAGATATGGCAGTTTGGAGGTAAGAAACGCTTGAGTAACTCAAAATTTTCGCAGTTCTGATGCTCGAAACGAATAACTAGAACGGCCTAGGGGAAAAGTACGCATACCGTTGTAATCGGGCGAGTTTCTACTTTCAGATGCAACAGAAATTTTGCGGATTGATCAATCCGTTCGCGAGATATGGCAGTTTGGAAATAAGAAACGCTTGAGAAACTCGAAATTTTCGCAGTTCTGATGCTGGAAACGAATGACTACAACGGCCTAGGGGAGAAGTACGCATACCGTTGTAATCGGGCGAGTTTCTACTTTCAGAAGCAACAGAAATTTTGCGGATTGATCAAACCGTTCGCGAGATATGGCAGTTTGGAGATAAGAAACGCTTGAGAAACTCAAAATTTTCGCAGTTCTGATGCTCGAAACGAGTAACTAGAACGGCCTAGGGGAAAAGTACGCATACCGTTGTAATCGGGCGAGTTTCTACTTTCAGATGCAACAGAAATTATGCGGATTGGTCAATCCGTTCGCGAGATATGGCAGTTTGGAGGTAAGAAACGCTTGAGAAACTCAAAATTTTCGCAGTTCTGATGCTCGAAACGAATAACTAGAACGGCCTAGCGGAAAAGTACGCATACCGTTGTAATCGGGCGAGTTTCTACTTTCAGATGCAACAGAAATTTTGCGGATTGATCAATCCGTTCGCGAGATATGGCAGTTTGGAGATAAGTAACGCTTGAGAAACTCAAAATTTTCGCAGTTCTGATGCTCGAAACGAGTAACTAGAACGGCCTAGGGGAAAAGTACGCATACCGTTGTAATCGGGCGAGTTTCTACTTTCAGATGCAACAGAAATTTTGCGGATTGGTCAATCCGTTCGCGAGATATGGCAGTTTGGAGGTAAGAAACGCTTGAGTAACTCAAAATTTTCGCAGTTCTGATGCTCGAAACGAATAACTAGAACGGCCTAGGGGAAAAGTACGCATACCGTTGTAATCGGGCGAGTTTCTACTTTCAGATGCAACAGAAATTTTGCGGATTGGTCAATCCGTTCGCGAGATATGGCAGTTTGGATGTAAGAAACGCTTGAGAAACTCAAAATTTTCGCAGTTCTGATGCTCGAAACGAATAACTAGAACAGCCTAGGGGAAAACTACACCTACCGTTGTAATCGGAAGAGTTTCTACTTTCAGATGCAACAGAAATTTTGCGGATTGGTCAATCCGTTCGCGAGATATGGCAGTTTGGATGTAAGAAACGCTTGAGAAACTCAAAATTTTCGCAGTTCTGATGCTCGAAACGAATAACCAGAACCGCCTAGGGGAAAAGTGCGCATAGCGTTGTAATCGGGCGAGTTTCTACTTTCAGATGCAACAGAAATTTTGCGGATTGATCAATCCGTTCGCGAGATATGGCAGTTTGGAGATAAGAAACGCTTGAGAAACTCAAAATTTTCGCAGTTCTGATGCTCGAAACGAATGACTACAACGGCCTAGGGGAGAAGTACGCATACCGTTGTAATCGTGCGAGTTTCTACTTTCAGAAGCAACAGAAATTTTGCGGATTGGTCGATCCGTTCGCGAGATATGGTAGTTTGGAGGTAAGAAACGCTTGAGAAACTCAAAATTTTCACAGTTCTAATGCTCGACACCAATAACTAGAACGGCCTAGGGGAAAAGTGCGCATACCGTTGTAATCGGGCGAGTTTCTACTTTCAGATGCAACAGAAATTTTGCGGATTGATCAATCCGTTCGCGAGATATGGCAGTATGGAGACAAGAAACGCTTGTGAAACTCAAAATTTTCGCAGTTCTGATGCTCGAAACGAGTAACTAGAACGGCCTAGGGGAAAAGTACGCATACCGTTGTAATCGGGCGAGTTTCTACTTTCAGATGCAACAGAAATTTTGCGGATTGGTCAATCCGTTCGCGAGATAAGGCAGTTTGGAGGTAAGAAACGCTTGAGAAACTCAAAATTTTCGCAGTTCTGATGCTCGAAACGAGTAACTAGAACGGCATAGGGGAAAAGTACGCATACCATTGTAATCGGGCGAGTTTCTACTTTCAGATGCAACAGAAATTTTGCGGATTGGTCAATCCGTTCATGAGATATGGTAGTTTGGAGGTAAGAAACGCTTGAGAAACTCAAAATTTACGCAGTTCTGATGCTCGAAACGAATAACTGGAACGGCCTAGGGGAAAACTACACCTACCGTTGTAATCGGGCGATTTTCTACTTTCAGATGCAACAGAAATTTTGCGGATTGGTCAATCCGTTCGCGAGATATGGCAGTTTGGAGGTAAGAAACGCTTGAGAAACTCAAAATTTTCGCAGTTCTGATGCTCGAAACGAATAACTAGAACGGCCTAGGGGAAAAGTGCGCATACCGTTGTAATCGGGCGAGTTTCTACTTTCAGATGCAACAGAAATTCTGCGGATTGATCAATCCGTTCGCGAGATATGGCAGTTTGGAGATAAGAAACGCTTGAGAAACTCAAAATTTTCGCAGTTCTGATGCTCGAAACGAATGACTACAACGGCCTAGGGGAGAAGTACGCATACCGTTGTAATCGGGCGAGTCTCTACTTTCAGAAGCAACAGAAATTTTGCGGATTGGTCAATCCGTTCGCGAGATATGGCAGTTTGGATGTAAGAAACGCTTGAGAAACTCAAAATTTTCGCAGTTCTGATGCTTGAAACGAATAACTAGAACGGCTTAGGGGAAAACTACACCTACCGTTGTAATCGGGCGAGTTTCTACTTTCAGATGCAACAGAAATTTTGCGGATTGGTCAACCCGTTCGCGAGATATGGCAGTTTGGAGGTAAGAAACGCTTGAGAAACTCAAAATTTTCGCAGTTCTGATGCTCGAAACGAATAACCAGAACCGCCTAGGGGAAAAGTGCGCATAGCGTTGTAATCGGGCGAGTTTCTACTTTCAGATGCAACAGAAATTTTGCGGATTGATCAATCCGTTCGCGAGATATGGCAGTTTGGAGATAAGAAACACTTGAGAAACTCAAAATTTTCGCAGTTCTGATGCTCGAAACGAATGACTACAACGGCCTAGGGGAGAAGTACGCATACCTTTGTAATCGTGCGAGTTTCTGCTTTCAGAAGCAACAGAAATTTTGCGGATTGGTCGATCCGTTCGCGAGATATGGTAGTTTGGAGGTAAGAAACGCTTGAGAAACTCAAAATTTTCGCAGTTCTGATGCTCGAAACGAGTAACTAGAACGGCATAGGGGAAAAGTACGCATACCATTGTAATCGGGCGAGTTTCTACTTTCAGATGCAACAGAAATTTTGCGGATTGGTCAATCCGTTCATGAGATATGGTAGTTTGGAGGTAAGAAACGCTTGAGAAACTCAAAATTTACGCAGTTCTGATGCTCGAAACGAATAACTGGAACGGCCTAGGGGAAAACTACACCTACCGTTGTAATCGGGCGATTTTCTACTTTCAGATGCAACAGAAATTTTGCGGATTGGTCAATCCGTTCGCGAGATATGGCAGTTTGGAGGTAAGAAACGCTTGAGAAACTCAAAATTTTCGCAGTTCTGATGCTCGAAACGAATAACTAGAACGGCCTAGGGGAAAAGTGCGCATACCGTTGTAATCGGGCGAGTTTCTACTTTCAGATGCAACAGAAATTCTGCGGATTGATCAATCCGTTCGCGAGATATGGCAGTTTGGAGATAAGAAACGCTTGAGAAACTCAAAATTTTCGCAGTTCTGATGCTCGAAACGAATGACTACAACGGCCTAGGGGAGAAGTACGCATACCGTTGTAATCGGGCGAGTCTCTACTTTCAGAAGCAACAGAAATTTTGCGGATTGGTCAATCCGTTCGCGAGATATGGCAGTTTGGATGTAAGAAACGCTTGAGAAACTCAAAATTTTCGCAGTTCTGATGCTTGAAACGAATAACTAGAACGGCCTAGGGGAAAACTACACCTACCGTTGTAATCTGGCGAGTTTCTACTTTCAGATGCAACAGAAATTTTGCGGATTGGTCAACCCGTTCGCGAGATATGGCAGTTTGGAGGTAAGAAACGCTTGAGAAACTCAAAATTTTCGCAGTTCTGATGCTCGAAACGAATAACCAGAACCGCCTAGGGGAAAAGTGCGCATAGCGTTGTAATCGGGCGAGTTTCTACTTTCAGATGCAACAGAAATTTTGCGGATTGATCAATCCGTTCGCGAGATATGGCAGTTTGGAGATAAGAAACGCTTGAGAAACTCAAAATTTTCGCAGTTCTGATGCTCGAAACGAATGACTACAACGGCCTAGGGGAGAAGTACGCATACCTTTGTAATCGTGCGAGTTTCTGCTTTCAGAAGCAACAGAAATTTTGCGGATTGGTCGATCCGTTCGCGAGATATGGTAGTTTGGAGGTAAGAAACGCTTGAGAAACTCAAAATTTTCACAGTTCTGATGCTCGACACCAATAACTAGAACGGCCTAGGGGAAAAGTGCGCATACCGTTGTAATCGGGCGAGTTTCTACTTTCAGATGCAACAGAAATTTTGCGGATTGATCAATCCGTTCGCGAGATATGGCAGTATGGAGACAAGAAACGCTTGTGAAACTCAAAATTTTCGCAGTTCTGATGCTCGAAACGAGTAACTAGAACGGCCTAGGGGAAAAGTACGCATACCGTTGTAATCGGGCGAGTTTCTACTTTCAGATGCAACAGAAATTTTGCGGATTGGTCAATCCGTTCGCGAGATAAGGCAGTTTGGAGGTAAGAAACGCTTGAGAAACTCAAAATTTTCACAGTTCTGATGCTCGAAACGAGTAACTAGAACGGCATAGGGGAAAAGTACGCATACCATTGTAATCGGGCGAGTTTCTACTTTCAGATGCAACAGAAATTTTGCGGATTGATCAATCCGTTCGCGTGATATGGCAGTTTGGAGATAAGAAACGCTTGAGAAACTCAAAATTTTCGCAGTTCTGATGCTCGAAACGAGTAACTAGAACGGCCTAGGGGAAAAGTACGCATACCGTTGTAATCGGGCGAGTTTCTACTTTCAGATGCAACAGAAATTATGCGGATTGGTCAATCCGTTCGCGAGATATGGCAGTTTGGAGGTAAGAAACGCTTGAGAAACTCAAAATTTTCGCAGTTCTGATGCTCGAAACGAATAACTAGAACGGCCTAGCGGAAAAGTACGCATACCGTTGTAATCGGGCGAGTTTCTACTTTCAGATGCAACAGAAATTTTGCGGATTGATCAATCCGTTCGCGAGATATGGCAGTTTGGAGATAAGTAACGCTTGAGAAACTCAAAATTTTCGCAGTTCTGATGCTCGAAACGAGTAACTAGAACGGCCTAGGGGAAAAGTACGCATACCGTTGTAATCGGGCGAGTTTCTACTTTCAGATGCAACAGAAATTTTGCGGATTGGTCAATCCGTTCGCGAGATATGGCAGTTTGGAGGTAAGAAACGCTTGAGTAACTCAAAATTTTCGCAGTTCTCATGCTCGAAACGAATAACTAGAACGGCCTAGGGGAAAAGTACGCATACCGTTGTAATCGGGCGAGTTTCTACTTTCAGATGCGACAGAAATTTAGCGGATTGGTCAATCCGTTCGCGAGATATGGCAGTTTGGAAATAAGAAACGCTTGAGAAACTCAAAATTTTCGCAGTTCTGATGCTCGAAACGAGTAACTAGAACGGCATAGGGGAAAAGCACGCATACCGTTGTAATCGGGCGAGGTTCTGCTTTCAGATGCAATAGAAATTTTGCGGATTGGTCTATCCGTTCGCGAGATATGGCAGTTTGGATGTAAGAAACGCTTGAGAAACTCAAAATTTTCGCAGTTCTGATGCTCGAAACGAATAACTAGAACGGCCTAGGGGAAAACTACACCTACCGTTGTAATCGGAAGAGTTTCTACTTTCAGATGCAACAGAAATTTTGCGGATTGGTCAATCCGTTCGCGAGATATGGCAGTTTGGATGTAAGAAACGCTTGAGAAACTCAAAATTTTCGCAGTTCTAATGCTCGACACCAATAACTAGAACGGCCTAGGGGAAAAGTGCGCATACCGTTGTAATCGGGCGAGTTTCTACTTTCAGATGCAACAGAAATTTTGCGGATTGATCAATCCGTTCGCGAGATATGGCAGTATGGAGACAAGAAACGCTTGTGAAACTCAAAATTTTCGCAGTTCTGATGCTCGAAACGAGTAACTAGAACGGCCTAGGGGAAAAGTACGCATACCGTTGTAATCGGGCGAGTTTCTACTTTCAGATGCAACAGAAATTTTGCGGATTGGTCAATCCGTTCGCGAGATAAGGCAGTTTGGAGGTAAGAAACGCTTGAGAAACTCAAAATTTTCGCAGTTCTGATGCTCGAAACGAGTAACTATAACGGCATAGGGGAAAAGTACGCATACCATTGTAATCGGGCGAGTTTCTACTTTCAGATGCAACAGAAATTTTGCGGATTGGTCAATCCGTTCATGAGATATGGCAGTTTGGAGGTAAGAAACGCTTGAGAAACTCAAAATTTACGCAGTTCTGATGCTCGAAACGAATAACTGGAACGGCCTAGGGGAAAACTACACCTACCGTTGTAATCGGGCGATTTTCTACTTTCAGATGCAACAGAAATTTTGCGGATTGGTCAATCCGTTCGCGAGATATGGCAGTTTGGAAGTAAGAAACGCTTGAGAAACTCAAAATTTTCGCAGTTCTGATGCTCGAAACGAATAACTAGAACGGCCTAGGGGAAAAGTGCGCATACCGTTGTAATCGGGCGAGTTTCTACTTTCAGATGCAACAGAAATTCTGCGGATTGATCAATCCGTTCGCGAGATATGGCAGTATGGAGACAAGAAACGCTTGTGAAACTCAAAATTTTCGCAGTTCTGATGCTCGAAACGAGTAACTAGAACGGCCTAGGGGAAAACTACACCTACCGTTGTAATCGGGCGAGTTTCTACTTTCAGATGCAACAGAAATTTTGCGGATTGGTCAACCCGTTCGCGAGATATGGCAGTTTGGAGGTAAGAAACGCTTGAGAAACTCAAAATTTTCGCAGTTCTGATGCTCGAAACGAATAACCAGAACCGCCTAGGGGAAAAGTGCGCATACCGTTGTAATCGGGCGAGTTTCTACTTTCAGATGCAACAGAAATTTTGCGGATTGATCAATCCGTTCGCGAGATATGGCAGTTTGGAGATAAGAAACGCTTGAGAAACTCAAAATTTTCGCAGTTCTGATGCTCGAAACGAATGACTACAACGGCCTAGGGGAGAAGTACGCATACCTTTGTAATCGTGCGAGTTTCTGCTTTCAGAAGCAACAGAAATTTTGCGGATTGGTCGATCCGTTCGCGAGATATGGTAGTTTGGAGGTAAGAAACGCTTGAGAAACTCAAAATTTTCACAGTTCTGATGCTCGACACCAATAACTAGAACGGCCTAGGGGAAAAGTGCGCATACCGTTGTAATCGGGCGAGTTTCTACTTTCAGATGCAACAGAAATTTTGCGGATTGATCAATCCGTTCGCGAGATATGGCAGTATGGAGACAAGAAACGCTTGCGAAACTCAAAATTTTCGCAGTTCTGATGCTCGAAACGAGTAACTAGAACGGCCTAGGGGAAAAGTACGCATACCGTTGTAATCGGGCGAGTTTCTACTTTCAGATGCAACAGAAATTTTGCGGATTGGTCAATCCGTTCGCGAGATAAGGCAGTTTGGAGGTAAGAAACGCTTGAGAAACTCAAAATTTTCGCAGTTCTGATGCTCGAAACGAATAACTAGAACGGCCCAGGGGAAAAGTGCGCATACCGTTGTAATCGGGCGAGTTTCTACTTTCAGATGCAACAGAAATTCTGCGGATTGATCAATCCGTTCGCGAGATATGGCAGTTTGGAGATAAGAAACGCTTGAGAAACTCAAAATTTTCGCAGTTCTGATGCTCGAAACGAATGACTACAACGGCCTAGGGGAGAAGTACGCATACCGTTGTAATCGGGCGAGTTTCTACTTTCAGATGCAACAGAAATTTTGCGGATTGGTCAATCCGTTCGCGAGATATGGCAGTTTGGAGGTAAGAAACGCTTGAGAAACTCAAAATTTTCGCAGTTCTGATGCTCGAAACGAATAACTAGAACGGCCTAGGGGAAAAGTACGCATACCGTTGTAATCGGGCGAGTTTCTACTTTCAGATGCAACAGAAATTTTGCGGATTGGTCAATCCGTTCGCGAGATATGGCAGTTTGGAAATAAGAAACGCTTGAGAAACTCAAAATTTTCGCAGTTCTGATGCTCGAAACGAATGACTACAACGGCCTAGGGGAGAAGTACGCATACCGTTGTAATCGGGCGAGTTTCTACTTTCAGATGCAACAGAAATTTTGCGGATTGATCAATCCGTTCGCGAGATATGGCAGTTTGGAGATAAGAAACGCTTGAGAAACTCAAAATTTTCGCAGTTCTGATGCTCGAAACGAATGACTACAACGGCCTAGGGGAGAAGTACGCATACCGTTGTAATCGGGCGAGTTTCTACTTTCAGAAGCAACAGAAATTTTGCGGATTGGTCGATCCGTTCGCGAGATATGGTAGTTTGGAGGTAAGAAACGCTTGAGAAACTCAAAATTTTCGCAGTTCTGATGCTCGAAACGAGTAACTAGAACGGCCTAGGGGAAAAGTACGCATACCGTTGTAATCGGGCGAGTTTCTACTTTCAGATGCAACAGAAATTTTGCGAATTGGTCAATCTGTTCGCGAGATATGGCAGTTTGGAGGTAAGAAACGCTTGAGAAACTCAAAATTTTCGCAGTTCTGATGCTCGAAACGAATAACTAGAACGGCCTAGGGGAAAAGTACGCATACCGTTGTAATCGGGCGAGTTTCTACTTTCAGATGCAACAGAAATTTTGCGGATTGGTCAATCCGTTCGCGAGATATGGCAGTTTGGAAATAAGAAACGCTTGAGAAACTCAAAATTTTCGCAGTTCTGATGCTCGAAACGAATGACTACAACGGCCTAGGGGAGAAGTACGCATACCGTTGTAATCGGGCGAGTTTCTACTTTCAGAAGCAACAGAAATTTTGCGGATTGGTGAATCCGTTCGCGAGATATGGTAGTTTGGATGTAAGAAACGCTTGAGAAACTCAAAATTTTCGCAGTTCTGATGCTCGAAACGAATAACTAGAACCGCCTAGTGGAAAAGTGCGCATACCGTTGTAATCGGGCGAGTTTCTACTTTCAGATGCAACAGAAATTTTGCGGATTGATCAATCCGTTCGCGAGATATGGCAGTTTGGAGATAAGAAACGCTTGAGAAACTCAAAATTTTCGCAGTTCTGATGCTCGAAACGAATGACTACAACGGCCTAGGGGAGAAGTACGCATACCGTTGTAATCGGGCGAGTTTCTACTTTCAGAAGCAACAGAAATTTTGCGGATTGGTCGATCCGTTCGCGAGATATGGTAGTTTGGAGGTAAGAAACGCTTGAGAAACTCAAAATTTTCGCAGTTCTGATGCTCGAAACGAGTAACTAGAACGGCCTAGGGGAAAAGTACGCATACCGTTGTAATCGGGCGAGTTTCTACTTTCAGATGCAACAGAAATTTTGCGAATTGGTCAATCTGTTCGCGAGATATGGCAGTTTGGAGGTAAGAAACGCTTGAGAAACTCAAAATTTTCGCAGTTCTGATGCTCGAAACGAATAACTAGAACGGCCTAGGGGAAAAGTACGCATACCGTTGTAATCGGGCGAGTTTCTACTTTCAGATGCAACAGAAATTTTGCGGATTGGTCAATCCGTTCGCGAGATATGGCAGTTTGGAAATAAGAAACGCTTGAGAAACTCAAAATTTTCGCAGTTCTGATGCTCGAAACGAATGACTACAACGGCCTAGGGGAGAAGTACGCATACCGTTGTAATCGGGCGAGTTTCTACTTTCAGAAGCAACAGAAATTTTGCGGATTGGTGAATCCGTTCGCGAGATATGGTAGTTTGGATGTAAGAAACGCTTGAGAAACTCAAAATTTTCGCAGTTCTGATGCTCGACACGAATAACTAGAACGGCCTAGGGGAAAACTACACCTACCGTTGTAATCGGGCGAGTTTCTACTTTCAGATGCAACAGAAATTTTGCGGATTGTTCAATCCGTTCGCGAGATATGGCAGTTTGGAGGTAAGAAACGCTTGAGAAACTCAAAATTTTCGCAGTTCTGATGCTCGAAACGAATAACTAGAACGGCCCAGGGGAAAAGTGCGCATACCGTTGTAATCGGGCGAGTTTCTACTTTCAGATGCAACAGAAATTCTGCGGATTGATCAATCCGTTCGCGAGATATGGCAGTTTGGAGATAAGAAACGCTTGAGAAACTCAAAATTTTCGCAGTTCTGATGCTCGAAACGAATGACTACAACGGCCTAGGGGAGAAGTACGCATACCGTTGTAATCGGGCGAGTTTCTACTTTCAGAAGCAACAGAAATTTTGCCGATTGGTGAATCCGTTCGCGAGATATGGTAGTTTGGATGTAAGAAACGCTTGAGAAACTCAAAATTTTCGCAGTTCTGATGCTCGAAACGAATAACTAGAACCGCCTAGTGGAAAAGTGCGCATACCGTTGTAATCGGGCGAGTTTCTACTTTCAGATGCAACAGAAATTTTGCGGATTGATCAATCCGTTCGCGAGATATGGCAGTTTGGAGATAAGAAACGCTTGAGAAACTCAAAATTTTCGCAGTTCTGATGCTCGAAACGAATGACTACAACGGCCTAGGGGAGAAGTACGCATACCGTTGTAATCGGGCGAGTTTCTACTTTCAGAAGCAACAGAAATTTTGCGGATTGGTCGATCCGTTCGCGAGATATGGTAGTTTGGAGGTAAGAAACGCTTGAGAAACTCAAAATTTTCGCAGTTCTGATGCTCGAAACGAGTAACTAGAACGGCCTAGGGGAAAAGTACGCATACCGTTGTAATCGGGCGAGTTTCTACTTTCAGATGCAACAGAAATTTTGCGAATTGGTCAATCTGTTCGCGAGATATGGCAGTTTGGAGGTAAGAAACGCTTGAGAAACTCAAAATTTTCGCAGTTCTGATGCTCGAAACGAATAACTAGAACGGCCTAGGGGAAAAGTACGCATACCGTTGTAATCGGGCGAGTTTCTACTTTCAGATGCAACAGAAATTTTGCGGATTGGTCAATCCGTTCGCGAGATATGGCAGTTTGGAAATAAGAAACGCTTGAGAAACTCAAAATTTTCGCAGTTCTGATGCTCGAAACGAATGACTACAACGGCCTAGGGGAGAAGTACGCATACCGTTGTAATCGGGCGAGTTTCTACTTTCAGAAGCAACAGAAATTTTGCGGATTGGTGAATCCGTTCGCGAGATATGGTAGTTTGGATGTAAGAAACGCTTGAGAAACTCAAAATTTTCGCAGTTCTGATGCTCGACACGAATAACTAGAACGGCCTAGGGGAAAACTACACCTACCGTTGTAATCGGGCGAGTTTCTACTTTCAGATGCAACAGAAATTTTGCGGATTGTTCAATCCGTTCGCGAGATATGGCAGTTTGGAGGTAAGAAACGCTTGAGAAACTCAAAATTTTCGCAGTTCTGATGCTCGAAACGAATAACTAGAACCGCCTAGGGGAAAAGTGCACATACCTTTGTAATCGGGGGAGTTTCTACTTTCAGATGCAACAGAAATTTTGCGGATTGATCAATCCGTTCGCGTGATATGGCAGTTTGGAGATAAGAAACGCTTGAGAAACTCAAAATTTTCGCAGTTCTGATGCTCGAAACGAGTAACCAGAACGGCCTAGGGGAAAAGTACGCATACCGTTGTAATCGGGCGAGTTTCTACTTTCAGATGCAACAGAAATTTTGCGGATTGGTCAATCCGTTCGCGAGATATGGCAGTTTGGAGGTAAGAAACGCTTGAGAAACTCAAAATTTTCGCAGTTCTGATGCTCGAAACGAATAACTAGAACCGCCTAGTGGAAAAGTGCGCATACCGTTGTAATCGGGCGAGTTTCTACTTTCAGATGCAACAGAAATTTTGCGGATTGATCAATCCGTTCGCGAGATATGGTAGTTTGGAGGTAAGAAACGCTTGAGAAACTCAAAATTTTCGCAGTTCTGATGCTCGAAACGAGTAACTAGAACGGCCTAGGGGAAAAGTACGCATACCGTTGTAATCGGGCGAGTTTCTACTTTCAGATGCAACAGAAATTTTGCGGATTGGTCAATCCGTTCGCGAGATATGGCAGTTTGGAGGTAAGAAACGCTTGAGAAACTCAAAATTTTCGCAGTTCTGATGCTCGAAACGAATAACTAGAACCGCCTAGTGGAAAAGTGCGCATACCGTTGTAATCGGGCGAGTTTCTACTTTCAGATGCAACAGAAATTTTGCGGATTGATCAATCCGTTCGCGAGATATGGCAGTTTGGAGATAAGAAACGCTTGAGAAACTCAAAATTTTCGCAGTTCTGATGCTCGAAACGAATGACTACAACGGCCCAGGGTAGAAGTACGCATACCGTTGTAATCGGGCGAGTTTCTACTTTCAGAAGCAACAGAAATTTTGCGGATTGGTGAATCCGTTCGCGAGATATGGTAGTTTGGATGTAAGAAACGCTTGAGAAACTCAAAATTTTCGCAGTTCTGATGCTCGACACGAATAACTAGAACGGCCTAGGGGAAAACTACACCTACCGTTGTAATCGGGCGAGTTTCTACTTTCAGATGCAACAGAAATTTTGCGGATTGTTCAATCCGTTCGCGAGATATGGCAGTTTGGAGGTAAGAAACGCTTGAGAAACTCAAAATTTTCGCAGTTCTGATGCTCGAAACGAATAATTAGAACCGCCTAGGGGAAAAGTGCGCATACCTTTGTAATCGGGGGAGTTTCTACTTTCAGATGCAACAGAAATTTTGCGGATTGATCAATCCGTTCGCGAGATATGGCAGTTTGGAGATAAGAAACGCTTGAGAAACTCAAAATTTTCGCAGTTCTGATGCTCGAAACGAATGACTACAACGGCCTAGGGGAGAAGTACGCATACCGTTGTAATCGGGCGAGTTTCTACTTTCAGAAGCAACAGAAATTTTGCGGTTTGATCAATCCGTTCGCGAGTTATGGCAGTTTGGAGATAAGAAACGCTTGAGAAACTCAAAATTTTCGCAGTTCTGATGCTCGACACGAATAACTAGAACGGCCTAGGGGAAAAGTGCGCATACCGTTGTAATCGGGCGAGTTTCTACTTTCAGATGCAACAGAAATTTTGCGGATTGATCAATCCGTTCGCGTGATATGGCAGTTTGGAGATAAGAAACGCTTGAGAAACTCAAAATTTTCGCAGTTCTGATGCTCGAAACGAGTAACTAGAACGGCCTAGGGGAAAAGTACGCATACCGTTGTAATCGGGCGAGTTTCTACTTTCAGATGCAACAGAAATTTTGCGGATTGGTCAATCCGTTCGCGAGATATGGCAGTTTGGAGGTAAGAAACGCTTGAGAAACTCAAAATTTTCGCAGTTCTGATGCTCGAAACGAATAACTAGAACCGCCTAGTGGAAAAGTGCGCATACCGTTGTAATCGGGCGAGTTTCTACTTTCAGATGCAACAGAAATTTTGCGGATTGATCAATCCGTTCGCGAGATATGGTAGTTTGGAGATAAGAAACGCTTGAGAAACTCAAAATTTTCGCAGTTCTGATGCTCGAAACGAATGACTACAACGGCCTAGGGGAGAAGTACGCATACCGTTGTAATCGGGCGAGTTTCTACTTTCAGAAGCAACAGAAATTTTGCGGATTCGTTGATCCGTTCGCGAGATATGGTAGTTTGGAGGTAAGAAACGCTTGAGAAACTCAAAATTTTCGCAGTTCTGATGCTCGAAACGAGTAACTAGAACGGCCTAGGGGAGAAGTACGCATACCGTTGTAATCGGGCGAGTTTCTACTTTCAGAGGCAACAGAAATTTTGCGGATTGGTGAATCCGTTCGCGAGATATGGTAGTTTGGAGGTAAGAAACGCTTGAGAAACTCAAAATTTTCTCAGTTCTGATGCTCGACACGAATAACTAGAACGGCCTAGGGGAAAACTACACCTACCGTTGTAATCGGGCGAGTTTCTACTTTCAGATGCAACAGAAATTTTGCGGATTGTTCAATCTGTTCGCGAGACATGGCAGTTTGGAGTTAAGAAACGCTTGAGAATCTCAAAATTTTCGCAGTTCTGATGCTCGAAACGAATAACTAGAACCGCCTAGGGGAAAAGTGCGCATACCTTTGTAATCGGGGGAGTTTCTACTTTCAGATGCAACAGAAATTTTGCGGATTGATCAATCCGTTCGCGAGATATGGCAGTTTGGAGATAAGAAACGCTTGAGAAACTCAAAATTTTCGCAGTTCTGATGCTCGAAACGAATGACTACAACGGCCTAGGGGAGAAGTACGCATACCGTTGTAATCGGGCGAGTTTCTACTTTCAGAAGCAACAGAAATTTTGCGGATTGATCAATCCGTTCGCGAGATATGGCAGTTTGGAAATAAGAATCGCTTGAGAAACTCAAAATTTTCGCAGTTCTGATGCTCGACACGAATAACCAGAACGGCCTAGGGGAAAAGTGCGCATACCGTTGTAATCGGGCGAGTTTCTACTTTCAGATGCAACAGAAATTTTGCGGATTGGTCAATCCGTTCGCGAGATATGGCAGTTTGGATGTAAGAAGCGCTTGAGAAACTCAAAATTTTCGCAGTTCTGATGCTCGAAACGAATAACTGGAACGGCCTAGGGGAAAACTACACATACCGCTGTAATCGGGCGAGTTTCTACATTCAGATGCAATAGAAATTTTGCGGATTGTTCTATCCGTTCGCGAGATATGGCAGTTTGGAGGTAAGAAACGCTTGAGAAACTCAAAATTTTCGCAGTTCTGATGCTCGATACGAATAACTAGAACGGCCTAGGGGAAAACTACACCTACCGTTGTAATCGGGCGAGTTTCTACTTTCAGATGCAACAGAAATTTTGCGGATTCGTCAATCCGTTCGCGAGATATGGCAGTTTGGAGGTAAGAAACGCTTGAGAAACTCAAAATTTTCGCAGTTCTGATGCTGGAAACGAATAACCAGAACCGTCTAGGGGAAAAGTGCGCATAGCGTTGTAATCGGGCGAGTTTCTACTTTCAGATGCAACAGAAATTTTGCGGATTGATCAATCCGTTCGCGAGATATGGCAGTTTGGAGATAAGAAACGCTTGAGAAACTCAAAATTTTCGCAGTTCTGATGCTCGAAACGAATGACTACAACGGCCTAGGGGAGAAGTACGCATACCGTTGTAATCGGGCGAGTTTCTACTTTCAGAAGCAACAGAAATTTTGCGGATTGATCAATCCGTTCGCGAGATATGGCAGTTTGGAGATAAGAATCGCTTGAGAAACTCAAAATTTTCGCAGTTCTGATACTCGAAACGAATAACTAGAACGGCATAGGGGAAAAGTACGCATACCGTTGTAATCGGGCGAGTTTCTGCTTTCAGATGCAACAGAAATTTTGCGGATTGGTCAATCCGTTCGCGAGATATGGCAGTTTGGATGTAAGAAACGCTTGAGAAACTCAAAATTTTCGCAGTTCTGATGCTCGAAACGAATAACTGGAACGGCCTAGGGGAAAACTACACATACCGCTGTAATCGGGCGAGTTTCTACATTCAGATGCAATAGAAATTTTGCGGATTGTTCTATCCGTTCGCGAGATATGGCAGTTTGGAGGTAAGAAACGCTTGAGAAACTCAAAATTTTCGCAGTTCTGATGCTCGATACGAATAACTAGAACGGCCTAGGGGAAAACTACACCCACCGTTGTAATCGGGCGAGTTTCTACTTTCAGATGCAACAGAAATTTTGCGGATTGGTCAATCCGTTCGCGAGATATGGCAGTTTGGAGGTAAGAAACGCTTGAGAAACTCAAAATTTTCGCAGTTCTGATGCTCGAAACGAATAACCAGAACCGCCTAGGGGAAAAGTGCGCATAGCGTTGTAATCGGGCGAGTTTCTACTTTCAGATGCAACAGAAATTTTGCGGATTGATCAATCCGTTCGCGAGATATGGCAGTTTGGAGATAAGAAACGCTTGAGAAACTCAAAATTTTCGCAGTTCTGATGCTCGAAACGAATGACTACAACGGCCTAGGGGAGAAGTACGCATACCGTTGTAATCGTGCGAGTTTCTACTTTCAGAAGCAAGAGAAATTTTGCGGATTGGTCGATCCGTTCGCGAGATATGGTAGTTTGGAGGTAAGAAACGCTTGAGAAACTCAAAATTTTCGCAGTTCTGATGCTCGACACCAATAACTAGAACGGCCTAGGGGAAAAGTGCGCAATACCGTTGTAATCGGGCGAGTTTCTACTTTCAGATGCAACAGAAATTTTGCGGATTGGTCGATCCGTTCGCGAGATATGGTAGTTTGGAGGTAAGAAACGCTTGAGAAACTCAAAATTTTCGCAGTTCTGATGCTCGACACCAATAACTAGAACGGCCTAGGGGAAAAGTGCGCAATACCGTTGTAATCGGGCGAGTTTCTACTTTCAGATGCAACAGAAATTTTGCGGATTGATCAATCCGTTCGCGAGATATGGCAGTATGGAGACAAGAAACGCTTGTGAAACTCAAAATTTTCGCAGTTCTGATGCTCGAAACGAATAACTAGAACCGCCTAGGGGAAAAGTGCGCATACCGTTGTAATCGGGCGAGTTTCTATTTTCAGATGCAATAGAAATTTTGCGGATTGGTCAATCCATTCGCGAGATATGGCAGTTTGGAGGTAAGAAACGCTTGAGAAACTCAAAATTTTCGCAGTTCTGATGCTCGAAACGAATAACTAGAACGGCCTAGGGGAAAAGTACGCATACCGTTGTAATCGGGCGAATTTCTACTTTCAGATGCAACAGAAATTTTGCGGATTGGTCTATCCGTTCGCGAGATATGGCAGTTTGGAAATAAGAAACGCTTGAGTAACTCAAAATTTTCGCAGTTCTGATGCTCGAAACGAGTAACTAGAACGGCATAGGGGAAAAGTACGCATACCATTGTAATCGGGCGAGTTTCTACTTTCAGATGCGACAGAAATTTTGCGGATTGGTCAATCCGTTCGCGAGATATGGCAGTTTGGAGGTAAGAAACGCTTGAGAAACTCAAAATTTTCGCAGTTCTGATGCTCGAAACGAATAACTAGAACCGCCTAGTGGAAAAGTGCGCATACCGTTGTAATCGGGCGAGTTTCTACTTTCAGAAGCAACAGAAATTTTGCGGATTGGTCAATCCGTTCGCGAGATATGGCAGTTTGGAGATAAGAAACGCTTGAGAAACACAAAATTTTCGCAGTTCTGATGCTCGAAACGAATAACTAGAACCGCCTAGTGGAAAAGTGCGCATACCGTTGTAATCGGGCGAGTTTCTACTTTCAGAAGCAACAGAAATTTTGCGGATTGATCAATCCGTTCGCGAGAAATGGCAGTTTGGAAATAAGAAACGCTTGAGAAACTCAAAATTTTCGCAGTTCTGATACTCGAAACGAGTAACTAGAACGGCATAGGGGAAAAGTACGCATACCGTTGTAATCGGGCGAGTTTCTGCTTTCAGATGCAACAGAAATTTTGCGGATTGGTCAATCCGTTCGCGAGATATGGCAGTTTGGATGTAAGAAACGCTTGAGAAACTCAAAATTTTCGCAGTTCTGATGCTCGAAACGAATAACTGGAACGGCCTAGGGGAAAACTACACATACCGCTGTAATCAGGCGAGTTTCTACATTCAGATGCAATAGAAATTTTGCGGATTGGTCTATCCGTTCGCGAGATATGGCAGTTTGGAGGTAAGAAACGCTTGAGAAACTCAAAATTTTCGCAGTTCTGATGCTCGATACGAATAACTAGAACGGCCTAGGGGAAAACTACACCTACCGTTGTAATCGGGCGAGTTACTACTTTCAGATGCAACAGAAATTTTGCGGATTGGACAATCCGTTCGCGAGATATGGCAGTTTGGATGTAAGAAACGCTTGAGAAACTCAAAATTTTCGCAGTTGTGATGCTCGAAACGAATGACTACAACGGCCTAGGGGAGAAGTACGCATACCGTTGTAATCGGGCGAGTTTCTACTTTCAGAAGCAACAGAAATTTTGCGGATTGGTCGATCCGTTCGCGAGATATGGTAGTTTGGAGGTAAGAAACGCTTGAGAAACTCAAAATTTTCGCAGTTCTGATGCTCGAAACGAGTAACTAGAACGGCCTAGGGGAAAAGTACGCATACCGTTGTAATCGGGCGAGTTTCTACTTTCAGATGCAACAGAAATTTTGCGGATTGGTCAATCCGTTCGCGAGATATGGCAGTTTGGAGGTAAGAAACGCTTGAGAAACTCAAAATTTTCGCAGTTCTGATGCTCGAAACGAATGACTACAACGGCCTAGGGGAGAAGTACGCATACCGTTGTAATCGGGCGAGTTTCTACTTTCAGAAGCAACAGAAATTTTGCGGATTGATCAATCCGTTCGCGAGATATGGCAGTTTGGAAATAAGAATCGCTTGAGAAACTCAAAATTTTCGCAGTTCTGATGCTCGACACGAATAACCAGAACGGCCTAGGGGAAAAGTGCGCATACCGTTGTAATCGGGCGAGTTTCTACTTTCAGATGCAACAGAAATTTTGCGGATTGATCAATCCGTTCGCGTGATATGGCAGTTTGGAGATAAGAAACGCTTGAGAAACTCAAAATTTTCGCAGTTCTGATACTCGAAACGAGTAACTAGAACGGCATAGGGGAAAAGTACGCATACCGTTGTAATCGGGCGAGTTTCTGCTTTCAGATGCAACAGAAATTTTGCGGATTGGTCAATCCGTTCGCGAGATATGGCAGTTTGGATGTAAGAAGCGCTTGAGAAACTCAAAATTTTCGCAGTTCTGATGATCGAAACGAATAACTGGAACGGCCTAGGGGAAAACTACACATACCGCTGTAATCGGGCGAGTTTCTACATTCAGATGCAATAGAAATTTTGCGGATTGTTCTATCCGTTCGCGAGATATGGCAGTTTGGAGGTAAGAAACGCTTGAGAAACTCAAAATTTTCGCAGTTCTGATGCTCGATACGAATAACTAGAACGGCCTAGGGGAAAACTACACCTACCGTTGTAATCGGGCGAGTTTCTACTTTCAGATGCAACAGAAATTTTGCGGATTCGTCAATCCGTTCGCGAGATATGGCAGTTTGGAGGTAAGAAACGCTTGAGAAACTCAAAATTTTCGCAGTTCTGATGCTCGAAACGAATAACCAGAACCGTCTAGGGGAAAAGTGCGCATAGCGTTGTAATCGGGCGAGTTTCTACTTTCAGATGCAACAGAAATTTTGCGGATTGATCAATCCGTTCGCGAGATATGGCAGTTTGGAGATAAGAAACGCTTGAGAAACTCAAAATTTTCGCAGTTCTGATGCTCGAAACGAATGACTACAACGGCCTAGGGGAGAAGTACGCATACCGTTGTAATCGTGCGAGTTTCTACTTTCAGATGCAACAGAAATTTTGCGGATTGGTCAATCCGTTCGCGAGATAAGGCAGTTTGGAGGTAAGAAACGCTTGAGAAACTCAAAATTTTCGCAGTTCTGATGCTCGAAACGAATAACTAGAACGGCCTAGGGGAAAAGTGCGCAATACCGTTGTAATCGGGCGAGTTTCTACTTTCAGATGCAACAGAAATTTTGCGGATTGATCAATCCGTTCGCGAGATATGGCAGTATGGAGACAAGAAACGCTTGTGAAACTCAAAATTTTCGCAGTTCTGATGCTCGAAACGAGTAACTAGAACGGCATAGGGGAAAAGTACGCATACCATTGTAATCGGGCGAGTTTCTACTTTCAGATGCGACAGAAATTTTGCGGATTGGTCAATCCGTTCGCGAGATATGGCAGTTTGGAGGTAAGAAACGCTTGAGAAACTCAAAATTTTCGCAGTTCTGATGCTCGAAACGAATAACTAGAACCGCCTAGTGGAAAAGTGCGCATACCGTTGTAATCGGGCGAGTTTCTACTTTCAGAAGCAACAGAAATTTTGCGGATTGGTCAATCCGTTCGCGAGATATGGCAGTTTGGAGGTAAGAAACGCTTGAGAAACTCAAAATTTTCGCAGTTCTGATGCTCGAAACGAATAACTAGAACCGCCTAGTGGAAAAGTGCGGATACCGTTGTAATCGGGCGAGTTTCTACTTTCAGAAGCAACAGAAATTTTGCGGATTGATCAATCCGTTCGCGAGAAATGGCAGTTTGGAAATAAGAAACGCTTGAGAAACTCAAAATTTTCGCAGTTCTGATACTCGAAACGAGTAACTAGAACCGCCTAGGGGAAAAGTGCGCATACCTTTGTAATCGGGGGAGTTTCTACTTTCAGATGCAACAGAAATTTTGCGGATTGATCAATCCGTTCGCGAGATATGGCAGTTTGGAGATAAGAAACGCTTGAGAAACTCAAAATTTTCGCAGTTCTGATGCTCGAAACGAATGACTACAACGGCCTAGGGGAGAAGTACGCATACCGTTGTAATCGGGCGAGTTTCTACTTTCAGAAGCAATAGAAATTTTGCGGATTGATCAATCCGTTCGCGAGATATGGCAGTTTGGAGATAAGAATCGCTTGAGAAACTCAAAATTTTCGCAGTTCTGATACTCGAAACGAGTAACTAGAACGGCATAGGGGAAAAGTACGCATACCGTTGTAATCGGGCGAGTTTCTGCTTTCAGATGCAACAGAAATTTTGCGGATTGGTCAATCCGTTCGCGAGATATGGCAGTTTGGATGTAAGAAACGCTTGAGAAACTCAAAATTTTCGCAGTTCTGATGCTCGAAACGAATAACTGGAACGGCCTAGGGGAAAACTACACATACCGCTGTAATCGGGCGAGTTTCTACATTCAGATGCAATAGAAATTTTGCGGATTGTTCTATCCGTTCGCGAGATATGGCAGTTTGGAGGTAAGAAACGCTTGAGAAACTCAAAATTGTCGCAGTTCTGATGCTCGATACGAATAACTAGAACGGCCTAGGGGAAAAGTGCGCATAGCGTTGTAATCGGGCGAGTTTCTACTTTCAGATGCAACAGAAATTTTGCGGATTGATCAATCCGTTCGCGAGATATGGCAGTTTGGAGATAAGAAACGCTTGAGAAACTCAAAATTTTCGCAGTTCTGATGCTCGAAACGAATAACCAGAACCGCCTAGGGGAAAAGTGCGCATAGCGTTGTAATCGGGCGAGTTTCTACTTTCAGATGCAACAGAAATTTTGCGGATTGATCAATCCGTTCGCGAGATATGGCAGTTTGGAGATAAGAAACGCTTGAGAAACTCAAAATTTTCGCAGTTCTGATGCTCGAAACGAATGACTACAACGGCCTAGGGGAGAAGTACGCATACCGTTGTAATCGTGCGAGTTTCTACTTTCAGAAGCAAGAGAAATTTTGCGGATTGGTCGATCCGTTCGCGAGATATTGTAGTTTGGAGGTAAGAAACGCTTGAGAAACTCAAAATTTTCGCAGTTCTGATGCTCGACACCAATAACTAGAACGGCCTAGGGGAAAAGTGCGCAATACCGTTGTAATCGGGCGAGTTTCTACTTTCAGATGCAACAGAAATTTTGCGGATTGATCAATCCGTTCGCGAGATATGGCAGTATGGAGACAAGAAACGCTTGTGAAACTCAAAATTTTCGCAGTTCTGATGCTCGAAACGAATAACTAGAACCGCCTAGGGGAAAAGTGCGCATACCGTTGTAATCGGGCGAGTTTCTATTTTCAGATGCAATAGAAATTTTGCGGATTGGTCAATCCATTCGCGAGATATGGCAGTTTGGAGGTAAGAAACGCTTGAGAAACACAAAATTTTCGCAGTTCTGATGCTCGAAACGAATAACTAGAACGGCCTAGGGGAAAAGTACGCATACCGTTGTAATCGGGCGAATTTCTACTTTCAGATGCAACAGAAATTTTGCGGATTGGTCTATCCGTTCGCGAGATATGGCAGTTTGGAAATAAGAAACGCTTGAGTAACTCAAAATTTTCGCAGTTCTGATGCTCGAAACGAGTAACTAGAACGGCATAGGGGAAAAGTACGCATACCATTGTAATCGGGCGAGTTTCTACTTTCAGATGCGACAGAAATTTTGCGGATTGGTCAATCCGTTCGCGAGATATGGCAGTTTGGAGGTAAGAAACGCTTGAGAAACTCAAAATTTTCGCAGTTCTGATGCTCGAAACGAATAACTAGAACCGCCTAGTGGAAAAGTGCGCATACCGTTGTAATCGGGCGAGTTTCTACTTTCAGAAGCAACAGAAATTTTGCGGATTGGTCAATCCGTTCGCGAGATATGGCAGTTTGGAGATAAGAAACGCTTGAGAAACACAAAATTTTCGCAGTTCTGATGCTCGAAACGAATAACTAGAACCGCCTAGTGGAAAAGTGCGCATACCGTTGTAATCGGGCGAGTTTCTACTTTCAGAAGCAACAGAAATTTTGCGGATTGATCAATCCGTTCGCGAGAAATGGCAGTTTGGAAATAAGAAACGCTTGAGAAACTCAAAATTTTCGCAGTTCTGATACTCGAAACGAGTAACTAGAACGGCATAGGGGAAAAGTACGCATACCGTTGTAATCGGGCGAGTTTCTGCTTTCAGATGCAACAGAAATTTTGCGGATTGGTCAATCCGTTCGCGAGATATGGCAGTTTGGATGTAAGAAACGCTTGAGAAACTCAAAATTTTCGCAGTTCTGATGCTCGAAACGAATAACTGGAACGGCCTAGGGGAAAACTACACATACCGCTGTAATCAGGCGAGTTTCTACATTCAGATGCAATAGAAATTTTGCGGATTGGTCTATCCGTTCGCGAGATATGGCAGTTTGGAGGTAAGAAACGCTTGAGAAACTCAAAATTTTCGCAGTTCTGATGCTCGATACGAATAACTAGAACGGCCTAGGGGAAAACTACACCTACCGTTGTAATCGGGCGAGTTACTACTTTCAGATGCAACAGAAATTTTGCGGATTGGACAATCCGTTCGCGAGATATGGCAGTTTGGATGTAAGAAACGCTTGAGAAACTCAAAATTTTCGCAGTTGTGATGCTCGAAACGAATGACTACAACGGCCTACGGGAGAAGTACGCATACCGTTGTAATCGGGCGAGTTTCTACTTTCAGAAGCAACAGAAATTTTGCGGATTGGTCGATCCGTTCGCGAGATATGGTAGTTTGGAGGTAAGAAACGCTTGAGAAACTCAAAATTTTCGCAGTTCTGATGCTCGAAACGAGTAACTAGAACGGCCTAGGGGAAAAGTACGCATACCGTTGTAATCGGGCGAGTTTCTACTTTCAGATGCAACAGAAATTTTGCGGATTGGTCAATCCGTTCGCGAGATATGGCAGTTTGGAGGTAAGAAACGCTTGAGAAACTCAAAATTTTCGCAGTTCTGATGCTCGAAACGAATAACTAGAACGGCCTAGGGGAAAAGTACGCATACCGTTGTAATCGGGCGAGTTTCTACTTTCAGATGCAACAGAAATTTTGCGGATTGGTCAATCCGTTCGCGAGATATGGCAGTTTGGAAATAAGAAACGCTTGAGAAACTCAAAATTTTCGCAGTTCTGATGCTCGAAACGAATGACTACAACGGCCTAGGGGAGAAGTACGCATACCGTTGTAATCGGGCGAGTTTCTACTTTCAGAAGCAACAGAAATTTTGCGGATTGGTGAATCCGTTCGCGAGATATGGTAGTTTGGAGGTAAGAAACGCTTGAGAAACTCAAAATTTTCGCAGTTCTGAGGCTCGACACGAATAACTAGAACGGCCTAGGGGAAAACTACACCTACCGTTGTAATCGGGCGAGTTTCTACTTTCAGATGCAACAGAAATTTTGCGGATTGATCAATCCGTTCGCGAGATATGGCAGTATGGAGACAAGAAACGCTTGTGAAACTCAAAATTTTCGCAGTTCTGATGCTCGAAACGAATAACTAGAACCGCCTAGGGGAAAAGTGCGCATACCGTTGTAATCGGGCGAGTTTCTATTTTCAGATGCAATAGAAATTTTGCGGATTGGTCAATCCATTCGCGAGATATGGCAGTTTGGAGGTAAGAAACGCTTGAGAAACACAAAATTTTCGCAGTTCTGATGCTCGAAACGAATAACTAGAACGGCCTAGGGGAAAAGTACGCATACCGTTGTAATCGGGCGAATTTCTACTTTCAGATGCAACAGAAATTTTGCGGATTGGTCTATCCGTTCGCGAGATATGGCAGTTTGGAAATAAGAAACGCTTGAGTAACTCAAAATTTTCGCAGTTCTGATGCTCGAAACGAGTAACTAGAACGGCATAGGGGAAAAGTACGCATACCATTGTAATCGGGCGAGTTTCTACTTTCAGATGCGACAGAAATTTTGCGGATTGGTCAATCCGTTCGCGAGATATGGCAGTTTGGAGGTAAGAAACGCTTGAGAAACTCAAAATTTTCGCAGTTCTGATGCTCGAAACGAATAACTAGAACCGCCTAGTGGAAAAGTGCGCATACCGTTGTAATCGGGCGAGTTTCTACTTTCAGAAGCAACAGAAATTTTGCGGATTGGTCAATCCGTTCGCGAGATATGGCAGTTTGGAGATAAGAAACGCTTGAGAAACACAAAATTTTCGCAGTTCTGATGCTCGAAACGAATAACTAGAACCGCCTAGTGGAAAAGTGCGCATACCGTTGTAATCGGGCGAGTTTCTACTTTCAGAAGCAACAGAAATTTTGCGGATTGATCAATCCGTTCGCGAGAAATGGCAGTTTGGAAATAAGAAACGCTTGAGAAACTCAAAATTTTCGCAGTTCTGATACTCGAAACGAGTAACTAGAACGGCATAGGGGAAAAGTACGCATACCGTTGTAATCGGGCGAGTTTCTGCTTTCAGATGCAACAGAAATTTTGCGGATTGGTCAATCCGTTCGCGAGATATGGCAGTTTGGATGTAAGAAACGCTTGAGAAACTCAAAATTTTCGCAGTTCTGATGCTCGAAACGAATAACTGGAACGGCCTAGGGGAAAACTACACATACCGCTGTAATCAGGCGAGTTTCTACATTCAGATGCAATAGAAATTTTGCGGATTGGTCTATCCGTTCGCGAGATATGGCAGTTTGGAGGTAAGAAACGCTTGAGAAACTCAAAATTTTCGCAGTTCTGATGCTCGATACGAATAACTAGAACGGCCTAGGGGAAAACTACACCTACCGTTGTAATCGGGCGAGTTACTACTTTCAGATGCAACAGAAATTTTGCGGATTGATCAATCCGTTCGCGAGATATGGCAGTTTGGAGATAAGAAACGCTTGAGAAACTCAAAATTTTCGCAGTTCTGATGCTCGAAACGAATGACTACAACGGCCTAGGGGAGAAGTACGCATACCGTTGTAATCGTGCGAGTTTCTACTTTCAGAAGCAAGAGAAATTTTGCGGATTGGTCGATCCGTTCGCGAGATATGGTAGTTTGGAGGTAAGAAACGCTTGAGAAACTCAAAATTTTCGCAGTTCTGATGCTCGACACCAATAACTAGAACGGCCTAGGGGAAAAGTGCGCAATACCGTTGTAATCGGGCGAGTTTCTACTTTCAGATGCAACAGAAATTTTGCGGATTGATCAATCCGTTCGCGAGATATGGCAGTATGGAGACAAGAAACGCTTGTGAAACTCAAAATTTTCGCAGTTCTGATGCTCGAAACGAATAACTAGAACCGCCTAGGGGAAAAGTGCGCATACCGTTGTAATCGGGCGAGTTTCTATTTTCAGATGCAATAGAAATTTTGCGGATTGGTCAATCCATTCGCGAGATATGGCAGTTTGGAGGTAAGAAACGCTTGAGAAACACAAAATTTTCGCAGTTCTGATGCTCGAAACGAATAACTAGAACGGCCTAGGGGAAAAGTACGCATACCGTTGTAATCGGGCGAATTTCTACTTTCAGATGCAACAGAAATTTTGCGGATTGGTCTATCCGTTCGCGAGATATGGCAGTTTGGAAATAAGAAACGCTTGAGTAACTCAAAATTTTCGCAGTTCTGATGCTCGAAACGAGTAACTAGAACGGCATAGGGGAAAAGTGCGCATAGCGTTGTAATCGGGCGAGTTTCTACTTTCAGAAGCAACAGAAATTTTGCGGATTGGTCGATCCGTTCGCGAGATATGGTAGTTTGGAGGTAAGAAACGCTTGAGAACCTCAAAATTTTCGCAGTTCTGATGCTCGAAACGAGTAACTAGAACGGCCTAGGGGAAAAGTACGCATACCGTTGTAATCGGGCGAGTTTCTACTTTCAGATGCAACAGAAATTTTGCGGATTGATCAATCCGTTCGCGAGATATGGCAGTTTGGAGATAAGAAACGCTTGAGAAACTCAAAATTTTCGCAGTTCTGATGCTCGAAACGAATGACTACAACGGCCTAGGGGAGAAGTACGCATGCCGTTGTAATCGGGCGAGTTTCTACTTTCAGAAGCAACAGAAATTTTGCGGATTGATCAATCCGTTCGCGAGATATGGCAGTTTGGAGATAAGAAACGCTTGAGAAACTCAAAATTTTCGCAGTTCTGATGCTCGACACGAATAATTAGAACGGCCTAGGGGAAAAGTGCGCATACCGTTGTAATCGGGCGAGTTTCTACTTTCAGATGCAACAGAAATTTTGCGGATTGATCAATCCGTTCGCGTGATATGGCAGTTTGGAGATAAGAAACGCTTGAGAAACTCTAAATTTTCGCAGTTCTGATGCTCGAAACGAGTAACTAGAACGGCCTAGGGGAAAAGTACGCATACCGTTGTAATCGAGCGAGTTTCTACTTTCAGATGCAACAGAAATTTTGCGGATTGGTCAATCCGTTCGCGAGATATGGCAGTTTGGAGGTAAGAAACGCTTGAGAAACTCAAAATTTTCGCAGTTCTGATACTCGAAACGAGTAACTAGAACGGCATAGGGGAAAAGTACGCATACCGTTGTAATCGGGCGAGTTTCTGCTTTCAGATGCAACAGAAATTTTGCGGATTGGTCAATCCGTTCGCGAGATATGGCAGTTTGGATGTAAGAAACGCTTGAGAAACTCAAAATTTTCGCAGTTCTGATGCTCGAAACGAATAACTGGAACGGCCTAGGGGAAAACTACACATACCGCTGTAATCGGGCGAGTTTCTACATTCAGATGCAATAGAAATTTTGCGGATTGGTCTATCCGTTCGCGAGATATGGCAGTTTGGAGGTAAGAAATGCTTGAGAAACTCAAAATTTTCGCAGTTCTGATGCTCGAAACGAATAACCAGAACCGCCTAGGGGAAAAGTGCGCATAGCGTTGTAATCGGGCGAGTTTCTACTTTCAGATGCAACAGAAATTTTGCGGATTGATCAATCCGTTCGCGAGATATGGCAGTTTGGAGATAAGAAACGCTTGAGGAACTCAAAATTTTCGCAGTTCTGATGCTCGAAACGAATGACTACAACGGCCTAGGGGAGAAGTACGCATACCGTTGTAATCGTGCGAGTTTCTACTTTCAGAAGCAACAGAAATTTTGCGGATTGGTCGATCCGTTCGCGAGATATGGTAGTTTGGAGGTAAGAAACGCTTGAGAAACTCAAAATTTTCGCAGTTCTGATGCTCGACACCAATAACTAGAACGGCCTAGGGGAAATGTGCGCAATAACGTTGTAATCGGGCGAGTTTCTACTTTCAGATGCAACAGAAATTTTGCGGATTGGTCAATCCGTTCGCGAGATATGGCAGTTTGGATGTAAGAAACGCTTGAGAAACTCAAAATTTTCGCAGTTCTGATGCTCGAAACGAATAACTAGAACCGCCTAGGGGAAAAGTGCGCATACCGTTCTAATCGGGCGAGTTTCTACTTTCAGATGCAACAGAAATTTTGCGGATTGATCAATCCGTTCGCGAGATATGGCAGTTTGGAGATAAGAAACGCTTGAGAAACTCAAAATTTTCGCAGTTCTGATGCTCGAAACGAATGACTACAACGGCCTAGGGGAGAAGTACGCATACCGTTGTAATCGGGCGAGTTTCTACTTTCAGAAGCAACAGAAATTTTGCGGATTGGTCGATCCGTTCGCGAGATATGGTAGTTTGGAGGTAAGAAACGCTTGAGAACCTCAAAATTTTCGCAGTTCTGATGCTCGAAACGAGTAACTAGAACGGCCTAGGGGAAAAGTACGCATACCGTTGTAATCGGGCGAGTTTCTACTTTCAGATGCAACAGAAATTTTGCGGATTGGTCAATCCGTTCGCGAGATATGGCAGTTTGGAGGTAAGAAACGCTTGAGAAACTCAAAATTTTCGCAGTTCTGATGCTCGAAACGAATAACTAGAACGGCCTAGGGGAAAAGTACGCATACCGTTGTAATCGGGCGAGTTTCTACTTTCAGATGCAACAGAAATTTTGCGGATTGGTCCATCCGTTCGCGAGATATGGCAGTTTGGAAATAAGAAACGCTTGAGAAACTCAAAATTTTCGCAGTTCTGATACTCGAAACGAGTAACTAGAACGGCATAGGGGAAAAGTACGCATACCGTTGTAATCGGGCGAGTTTCTGCTTTCAGATGCAATAGAAATTTTGCGGATTGGTCAATCCGTTCGCGAGATATGGCAGTTTGGAGGTAAGAAACGCTTGAGAAACTCAAAATTTTCGCAGTTCTGATGCTCGAAACGAATAACTGGAACGGCCTAGGGGAAAACTACACATACCGCTGTAATCGGGCGAGTTTCTACATTCAGATGCAATAGAAATTTTGCGGATTGGTCTATCCGTTCGCGAAATATGGCAGTTTGGAGGTAAGAAACGCTTGAGAAACTCAAAATTTTCGCAGTTCTGATGCTCGATACGAATAACTAGAACGGCCTAGGGGAAAACTACACACACCGTTGTAATCGGGCGAGTCTCTACTTTCAGATGCAACAGAAATTTTGAGGATTGGTCAATCCGTTCGCGAGATATGGCAGTTTGGAGGTAAGGAACGCTTGAGAAACTCAAAATTTTCGCAGTTCTGATGCTCGAAACGAATGACTACAACGGCCTAGGGGAGAAGTACGCATACCGTTGTAATCGTGCGAGTTTCTACTTTCAGAAGCAACAGAAATTTTGCGGATTGGTCTATCCGTTCGCAAAATATGGCAGTTTGGAGGTAAGAAACGCTTGAGAAACTCAAAATTTTCGCAGTTCTGATGCTCGATACGAATAACTAGAACGGCCTAGGGGAAAACTACACAAACCGTTGTAATCGGGCGAGTTTCTACTTTCAGATGCAACAGAAATTTTGCGGATTGGTCAATCCGTTCGCGAGATATGGCAGTTTGGAGGTAAGAAACGCTTGGGAAACTCAAAATTTTCGCAGTTCTGATGCTCGAAACGAATAACCAGAACCGCCTAGGGGAAAAGTGCGCATAGCGTTGTAATCGGGCGAGTTTCTACTTTCAGATGCAACAGAAATTTTGCGGATTGATCAATCCGTTCGCGAGATATGGCAGTATGGAGACAAGAAACGCTTGTGAAACTCAAAATTTTCGCAGTTCTGATGCTCGAAACGAGTAACTAGAACGGCCTAGGGGAAAAGTACGCATACCGTTGTAATCGGGCTAGTTTCTACTTTCAGATGCAACAGAAATTTTGCGGATTGGTCAATCCGTTCGCGAGATAAGGCAGTTTGGAGGTAAGAAACGCTTGAGAAACTCAAAATTTTCGAAGTTCTGATGCTCGAAACGAATAACTAGAACGGCCTAGGGGAAAAGTACGCATACCGTTGTAATCGGGCGAATTTCTACTTTCAGATGCAACAGAAATTTTGCGGATTGGTCTATCCGTTCGCGAGATATGGCAGTTTGGAAATAAGAAATGCTTGAGTAACTCAAAATTTAGCAGTTCTGATGCTCGAAACGAGTAACTAGAACGGCATAGGGGAAAAGTACGCATACCGTTGTAATCGGGCGAGTTTCTGCTTTCAGATGCAACAGAAATTTTGCGGATTGGTCAATCCGTTCGCGAGATATGGCAGTTTGGAGGTAAGAAACGCTTGAGAAACTCAAAATTTTCGCAGTTCTGATGCTCGAAACGAATAACTGGAACGGCCTAGGGGAAAACTACACATACCGCTGTAATCGGGCGAGTTTCTACATTCAGATGCAATAGAAATTTTGCGGATTGGTCTATCCGTTCGCGAAATATGGCAGATTGGAGGTAAGAAACGCTTGAGAAACTCAAAATTTTCGCAGTTCTGATGCTCGATACGAATAACTAGAACGGCCTAGGGGAAAACTACACACACCGTTGTAATCGGGCGAGTCTCTACTTTCAGATGCAACAGAAATTTTGAGGATTGGTCAATCCGTTCGCGAGATATGGCAGTTTGGAGGTAAGGAACGCTTGAGAAACTCAAAATTTTCGCAGTTCTGATGCTCGAAACGAATGACTACAACGGCCTAGGGGAGAAGTACGCATACCGTTGTAATCGTGCGAGTTTCTACTTTCAGAAGCAACAGAAATTTTGCGGATTGGTCTATCCGTTCGCGAAATATGGCAGTTTGGAGGTAAGAAACGCTTGAGAAACTCAAAATTTTCGCAGTTCTGATGCTCGATACGAATAACTAGAACGGCCTAGGGGAAAACTACACAAACCGTTGTAATCGGGCGAGTTTCTACTTTCAGATGCAACAGAAATTTTGCGGATTGGTCAATCCGTTCGCGAGATATGGCAGTTTGAAGGTAAGAAACGCTTGGGAAACTCAAAATTTTCGCAGTTCTGATGCTCGAAACGAATAACCAGAACCGCCTAGGGGAAAAGTGCGCATAGCGTTGTAATCGGGCGAGTTTCTACTTTCAGATGCAACAGAAATTTTGCGGATTGGTCAATCCGTTCGCGAGATATGGCAGTTTGGAGGTAAGAAACGCTTGAGAAACTCAAAATTTTCGCAGTTCTGATGCTCGAAACGAATAACTAGAACGGCCTAGGGGAAAAGTGCGCATACCGTTGTAATCGGGCGAGTTTCTACTTTCAGATGCAACAGAAATTCTGCGGATTGATCAATCCGTTCGCGAGATATGGCAGTTTGGAGATAAGAAACGCTTGAGAAACTCAAAATTTTCGCAGTTCTGATGCTCGAAACGAATGACTACAACGGCCTAGGGGAGAAGTACGCATACCGTTGTAATCGGGCGAGTTTCTACTTTCAGAAGCAACAGAAATTTTGCGGATTGGTGAATCCGTTCGCGAGATATGGTAGTTTGGAGGTAAGAAACGCTTGAGAAACTCAAAATTTTCGCAGTTCTGATGCTCGACACGAATAACTAGAACGGCCTAGGGGAAAAGTGCGCATACCGTTGTAATCGGGCGAGTTTCTACTTTCAGATGCAACAGAAATTTTGCGGATTGATCAATCCGTTCGCGAGATATGGCAGTTTGGAGATAAGAAACGCTTGAGAAACTCAAAATTTTCGCAGTTCTGCTGCTCGAAACGAGTAACTAGAACGGCCTAGGGGAAAAGTACGCATACCGTTGTAATCGGGCGAGTTTCTACTTTCAGATGCAACAGAAATTTTGCGGATTGGTCAATCCGTTCGCGAGATATGGCAGTTTGGAGGTAAGAAACGCTTGAGAAACTCAAAATTTTCGCAGTTCTGATGCTCGAAACGAATAACTAGAACGGCCTAGGGGAAAAGCACGCATACCGTTGTAATCGGGCGAGTTTCTACTTTCAGATGCAACAGAAATTTTGCGGATTGGTCAATCCGTTCGCGAGATATGGCAGTTTGGAGATAAGAAACGCTTGAGAAACTCAAAATTTTCGCAGTTCTGATGCTCGAAATGAATGACTACAACGGCCTAGGGGAGAAGTACGCATACCGTTGTAATCGGGCGAGTTTCTACTTTAAGAAGCAACAGAAATTTTGCGGATTGGTCGATCCGTTCGCGAGATATGGTAGTTTGGAGGTAAGAAACGCTTGAGAACCTCAAAATTTTCGCAGTTCTGATGCTCGAAACGAGTAACTAGAACGGCCTAGGGGAAAAGTACGCATACTGTTGTAATCGGGCGAGTTTCTACTTTCAGATGCAACAGAAATTTTGCGGATTGGTCAATCCGTTCGCGAGATATGGCAGTTTGGAGGTAAGAAACGCTTGAGAAACTCAAAATTTTCGCAGTTCTGATGCTCGAAACGAATAACTAGAACGGCCTAGGGGAAAAGTACGCATACCGTTGTAATCGGGCGAGTTTCTACTTTCAGATGCAACAGAAATTTTGCGGATTGGTGAATCCGTTCGCGAGATATGGTAGTTTGGAGGTAAGAAACGCTTGAGAAACTCAAAATTTTCGCAGTTCTGATGCTCGAAACGAGTAACTAGAACGGCCTAGGGGAAAAGTACGCATACTGTTGTAATCGGGCGAGTTTCTACTTTCAGATGCAACAGCAATTTTGCGGATTGGTCAATCCGTTCGCGAGATATGGCAGTTTGGAGGTAAGAAACGCTTGAGAAACTCAAAATTTTCGCAGTTCTGATGCTCGAAACGAAAAACTAGAACGGCCTAGGGGAAAAGTACGCATACCGTTGTAATCGGGCGAGTTTCAACTTTCAGATGCAACAGAAATTCTGCGGATTGATCAATCCGTTCGCGAGATATGGCAGTTTGGAGATAAGAAACGCTTGAGAAACTCAAAATTTTCGCAGTTCTGATGCTCGAAACGAATGACTACAACGGCCTAGGGGAGAAGTACACATACCGTTGTAATCGGGCGAGTTTCTACTTTCAGAAGCAACAGAAATTTTGCGGATTGGTCGATCCGTTCGCGAGATATGGTAGTTTGGAGGTAAGAAACGCTTGAGAACCTCAAAATTTTCGCAGTTCTGATGCTCGAAACGAGTAACTAGAACGGCCAAGGGGAAAAGTACGCATACTGTTGTAATCGGGCGAGTTTCTACTTTCAGATGCAACAGCAATTTTGCGGATTGGTCAATCCGTTCGCGAGATATGGCAGTTTGGAGGTAAGAAACGCTTGAGAAACTCAAAATTTTCGCAGTTCTGATGCTCGAAACGAATAACTAGAACGGCCTAGGGGAAAAGTACGCATACCCTTGTAATCGGGCGAGTTTCTACTTTCAGATGCAACAGAAATTTTGCGGATTGGTCAATCCGTTCGCGAGATATGGCAGTTTGGATGTAAGAAACGCTTGAGAAACTCAAAATTTTCGCAGTTCTGATGCTCGAAACGAATGACTACAACGGCCTAGGGGAGAAGTACGCATACCGTTGTAATCGGGCGAGTTTCTACTTTCAGAAGCAACAGAAATTTTGCGGATTGGTGAATCCGTTCGCGAGATATGGTAGTTTGGAGGTAAGAAACGCTTGAGAAACTCAAAATTTTCGCAGTTCTGATGCTCGAAACGAATAACTAGAACGGCCTAGGGGAAAAGTGCGCATACCGTTGTAATCGGGCGAGTTTCTACTTTCAGATGCAACAGAAATTCTGCGGATTGATCAATCCGTTCGCGAGATATGGCAGTTTGGAGATAAGAAACGCTTGAGAAACTCAAAATTTTCGCATTTCTGATGCTCGAAACGAATGACTACAACGGCCTAGGGGAGAAGTACACATACCGTTGTAATCGGGCGAGTTTCTACTTTCAGAAGCAACAGAAATTTTGCGGATTGGTGAATCCGTTCGCGAGATATGGTAGTTTGGAGGAAAGAAACGCTTGAGAAACTCAAAATTTTCGCAGTTCTGATGCTCGACACGAATAACTAGAACGGCCTAGGGGAAAAGTGCGCATACCGTTGTAATCGGGCGAGTTTCTACTTTCAGATGCAACAGAAATTTTGCGGATTGATCAATCCGTTCGCGAGATATGGCAGTTTGGAGATAAGAAACGCTTGAGAAACTCAAAATTTTCGCAGTTCTGATGCTCGAAACGAGTAACTAGAACGGCCTAGGGGAAAAGTACGCATACCGTTGTAATCGGGCGAGTTTCTACTTTCAGATGCAACAGAAATTTTGCGGATTGGTCAATCCGTTCGCGAGATATGGCAGTTTGGATGTAAGAAACGCTTGAGAAACTCAAAATTTTCGCAGTTCTGATGCTCGAAACGAATAACTAGAACGGCCTAGGGGAAAAGTACGCATACCGTTGTAATCGGGCGAGTTTCTGCTTTCAGATGCAACAGAAATTTTGCGGATTGGTCAATCCGTTCGCGAGATATGGCAGTTTGGAGGTAAGAAACGCTTGAGAAACTCAAAATTTTCGCAGTTCTGATGCTCGAAACGAATAACTAGAACCGCCTAGTGGAAAAGTGCGCATACCGTTGTAATCGGGCGAGTTTCTACTTTCAGATGCAACAGAAATTTTGCGGATTGATCAATCCGTTCGCGAGATATGGCAGTTTGGAGATAAGAAACGCTTGAGGAACTCAAAATTTTCGCAGTTCTGATGCTCGAAACGAATGACTACAACGGCCTAGGGGAGAAGTACGCATACCGTTGTAATCGGGCGAGTTTCTACTTTCAGAAGCAACAGAAGTTTTGCGGATTGGTCGATCCGTTCGCGAGATATGGTAGTTTGGAGGTAAGAAACGCTTGAGAACCTCAAAATTTTCGCAGTTCTGATGCTCGAAACGAGTAACTAGAACGGCCTAGGGGAAAAGTACGCATACTGTTGTAATCGGGCGAGTTTCTACTTTCAGATGCAACAGCAATTTTGCGGATTGGTCAATCCGTTCGCGAGATATGGCAGTTTGGAGGTAAGAAACGCTTGAGAAACTCAAAATTTTCGCAGTTCTGATGCTCGAAACGAAAAACTAGAACGGCCTAGGGGAAAAGTACGCATACCGTTGTAATCGGGCGAGTTTCAACTTTCAGATGCAACAGAAATTCTGCAGATTGATCAATCCGTTCGCGAGATATGGCAGTTTGGAGATAAGAAACGCTTGAGAAACTCAAAATTTTCGCAGTTCTGATGCTCGAAACGAATGACTACAACGGCCTAGGGGAGAAGTACACATACCGTTGTAATCGGGCGAGTTTCTACTTTCAGAAGCAACAGAAATTTTGCGGATTGGTCGATCCGTTCGCGAGATATGGTAGTTTGGAGGTAAGAAACGCTTGAGAACCTCAAAATTTTCGCAGTTCTGATGCTCGAAACGAGTAACTAGAACGGCCAAGGGGAAAAGTACGCATACTGTTGTAATCGGGCGAGTTTCTACTTTCAGATGCAACAGCAATTTTGCGGATTGGTCAATCCGTTCGCGAGATATGGCAGTTTGGAGGTAAGAAACGCTTGAGAAACTCAAAATTTTCGCAGTTCTGATGCTCGAAACGAATAACTAGAACGGCCTAGGGGAAAAGTACGCATACCGTTGTAATCGGGCGAGTTTCTACTTTCAGATGCAACAGAAATTTTGCGGATTGGTCAATCCGTTCGCGAGATATGGCAGTTTGGATGTAAGAAACGCTTGAGAAACTCAAAATTTTCGCAGTTCTGATGCTCGAAACGAATGACTACAACGGCCTAGGGGAGAAGTACGCATACCGTTGTAATCGGGGGAGTTTCTACTTTCAGAAGCAACAGAAATTTTGCGGATTGGTGAATCCGTTCGCGAGATATGGTAGTTTGGAGGTAAGAAACGCTTGAGAAACTCAAAATTTTCGCAGTTCTGATGCTCGAAACGAATAACTAGAACGGCCTAGGGGAAAAGTGCGCATACCGTTGTAATCGGGCGAGTTTCTACTTTCAGATGCAACAGAAATTCTGCGGATTGATCAATCCGTTCGCGAGATATGGCAGTTTGGAGATAAGAAACGCTTGAGAAACTCAAAATTTTCGCATTTCTGATGCTCGAAACGAATGACTACAACGGCCTAGGGGAGAAGTACACATACCGTTGTAATCGGGCGAGTTTCTACTTTCAGAAGCAACAGAAATTTTGCGGATTGGTGAATCCGTTCGCGAGATATGGTAGTTTGGAGGAAAGAAACGCTTGAGAAACTCAAAATTTTCGCAGTTCTGATGCTCGACACGAATAACTAGAACGGCCTAGGGGAAAAGTGCGCATACCGTTGTAATCGGGCGAGTTTCTACTTTCAGATGCAACAGAAATTTTGCGGATTGATCAATCCGTTCGCGAGATATGGCAGTTTGGAGATAAGAAACGCTTGAGAAACTCAAAATTTTCGCAGTTCTGATGCTCGAAACGAGTAACTAGAACGGCCTAGGGGAAAAGTACGCATACCGTTGTAATCGGGCGAGTTTCTACTTTCAGATGCAACAGAAATTTTGCGGATTGGTCAATCCGTTCGCGAGATATGGCAGTTTGGATGTAAGAAACGCTTGAGAAACTCAAAATTTTCGCAGTTCTGATGCTCGAAACGAATAACTAGAACGGCCTAGGGGAAAAGTACGCATACCGTTGTAATCGGGCGAGTTTCTACTTTCAGATGCAACAGAAATTTTGCGGATTGGTCCATCCGTTCGCGAGATATGGCAGTTTGGAAATAAGAAACGCTTGAGAAACTCAAAATTTTCGCAGTTCTGATACTCGAAACGAGTAACTAGAACGGCACAGGGGTAAAGTACGCATACCGTTGTAATCGGGCGAGTTTCTGCTTTCAGATGCAACAGAAATTTTGCGGATTGGTCAATCCGTTCGCGAGATATGGCAGTTTGGAGGTAAGAAACGCTTGAGAAACTCAAAATTTTCGCAGTTCTGATGCTCGAAACGAATAACTAGAACCGCCTAGTGGAAAAGTGCGCATACCGTTGTAATCGGGAGAGTTTCTACTTTCAGATGCAACAGAAATTTTGCGGATTGATCAATCCGTTCGCGAGATATGGCAGTTTGGAGATAAGAAACGCTTGAGAAACTCAAAATTTTCGCAGTTCTGATGCTCGAAACGAATGACTACAACGGCCTAGGGGAGAAGTACGCATACCGTTGTAATCGGGCGAGTTTCTACTTTCAGAAGCAACAGAAATTTTGCGGATTGATCAATCCGTTCGCGAGATATGGCAGTTTGGAAATAAGGAACGCTTGGGAAACTCAAAATTTTCGCAGTTCTGATACTCGAAACGAGTAACTAGAACGGCATAGGGGAAAAGTACGCATACCGTTGCAATCGGGCGAGTTTCTGCTTTCAGATGCAACAGAAATTTTGCGGATTGGTCAATCCGTTCGCGAGATATGGCAGTTTGGATGTAAGAAACGCTTGAGAAACTCAAAATTTTCGCAGTTCTGATGCTCGAAACGAATAACTGGAACGGCCTAGGGGAAAACTACACATACCGCTGTAATCGGGCGAGTTTCTACATTCAGATGCAATAGAAATTTTGCGGATTGGTCTATCCGTTCGCGAGATATGGCAGTTTGGAGGTAAGAAACGCTTGAGAAACTCAAAATTTTCGCAGTTCTGATGCTCGATACGAATAACTAGAACGGCCTAGGGGAAAACTACACCTACCGTTGTAATCGGGCGAGTTTCTACTTTCAGATGCAACAGAAATTTTGCAGATTGGTCAATCTGTTCGCGAGATATGGCAGTTTGGATGTAAGAAACGCTTGAGAAACTCAAAATTTTCGCAGTTCTGATGCTCGAAACGAATAACTAGAACCGCCTAGGGGAAAAGTGCGCATACCGTTCTAATCGGGCGAGTTTCTACTTTCAGATGCAACAGAAATTTTGCGGATTGATCAATCCGTTCGCGAGATATGGCAGTTTGGAGATAAGAAACGCTTGAGAAACTCAAAATTTTCGCAGTTCTGATGCTCGAAACGAATGACTACAACGGCCTAGGGGAGAAGTACGCATACCGTTGTAATCGGGCGAGTTTCTACTTTCAGAAGCAACAGAAATTTTGCGGATTGGTCGATCCGTTCGCGAGATATGGTAGTTTGCAGGTAAGAAACGCTTGAGAACCTCAAAATTTTCGCAGTTCTGATGCTCGAAACGAGTAACTAGAACGGCCTAGCGGAAAAGTACGCATACCGTAGTAATCGGGCGAGTTTCTACTTTCAGATGCAACAGAAATTTTGCGGATTGGTCCATCCGTTCGCGAGATATGGCAGTTTGGAAATAAGAAACGCTTGAGAAACTCAAAATTTTCGCAGTTCTGATACTCGAAACGAGTAACTAGAACGGCATAGGGGAAAAGTACGCATACCGTTGTAATCGGGCGAGTTTCTGCTTTCAGATGCAACAGAAATTTTGCGGATTGGTCAATCCGTTCGCGAGATATGGCAGTTTGGAGGTAAGAAACGCTTGAGAAACTCAAAATTTTCGCAGTTCTGATGCTCGAAACGAATAACTAGAACGGCCTAGGGGAAAAGTGCGCATACCGTTGTAATCGGGCGAGTTTCAACTTTCAGATGCAACAGAAATTCTGCGGATTGATCAATCCGTTCGCGAGATATGGCAGTTTGGAGATAAGAAACGCTTGAGAAACTCAAAATTTTCGCAGTTCTGATGCTCGAAACGAATGACTACAACGGCCTAGGGGAGAAGTACACATACCGTTGTAATCGGGCGAGTTTCTACTTTCAGAAGCCACAGAAATTTTGCAGATTGGTCGATCCGTTCGCGAGATATGGTAGTTTGGAGGTAAGAAACGCTTGAGAAACTCAAAATTTTCGCAGTTCTGATGCTCGAAACGAATAACTAGAACGGCCTAGGGGAAAAGTGCGCATACCGTTGTAATCGGGCGAGTTTCTACTTTCAGATGCAACAGAAATTCTGCGGATTGATCAATCCGTTCGCGAGATATGGCAGTTTGGAGATAAGAAACGCTTGAGAAACTCAAAATTTTCGCATTTCTGATGCTCGAAACGAATGACTACAACGGCCTAGGGGAGAAGTACGCATACCGTTGTAATCGGGCGAGTTTCTACTTTCAGATGCAACAGAAATTTTGCGGATTGGTCAATCCGTTCGCGAGATATGGCAGTTTGGATGTAAGAAACGCTTGAGAAACTCAAAATTTTCGCAGTTCTGATGCTCGAAACGAATGACTACAACGGCCTAGGGGAGAAGTACGCATACCGTTGTAATCGGGCGAGTTTCTACTTTCAGAAGCAACAGAAATTTTGCGGATTGGTGAATCCGTTCGCGAGATATGGTAGTTTGGAGGTAAGAAACGCTTGAGAAACTCAAAATTTTCGCAGTTCTGATGCTCGAAACGAATAACTAGAACGGCCTAGGGGAAAAGTGCGCATACCGTTGTAATCGGGCGAGTTTCTACTTTCAGATGCAACAGAAATTCTGCGGATTGATCAATCCGTTCGCGAGATATGGCAGTTTGGAGATAAGAAACGCTTGAGAAACTCAAAATTTTCGCATTTCTGATGCTCGAAACGAATGACTACAACGGCCTAGGGGAGAAGTACACATACCGTTGTAATCGGGCGAGTTTCTACTTTCAGAAGCAACAGAAATTTTGCGGATTGGTGAATCCGTTCGCGAGATATGGTAGTTTGGAGGAAAGAAACGCTTGAGAAACTCAAAATTTTCGCAGTTCTGATGCTCGATACGAATAACTAGAACGGCCTAGGGGAAAACTACACCTACCGTTGTAATCGGGCGAGTTTCTACTTTCAGATGCAACAGAAATTTTGCGGATTGGTCAATCCGTTCGCGAGATATGGCAGTTTGGAGGTAAGAAACGCTTGAGAAACTCAAAATTTTCGCAGTTCTGATGCTCGATACGAATAACTAGAACGGCCTAGGGGAAAACTACACCTACCGTTGTAATCGGGCGAGTTTCTACTTTCAGATGCAACAGAAATTTTGCGGATTGGTCAATCCGTTCGCGAGATATGGCAGTTTGGATGTAAGAAACGCTTGAGAAACTCAAAATTTTCGCAGTTCTGATGCTCGAAACGAATAACTAGAACCGCCTAGGGGAAAAGTGCGCATACCGTTCTAATCGGGCGAGTTTCTACTTTCAGATGCAACAGAAATTTTGCGGATTGATCAATCCGTTCGCGAGATATGGCAGTTTGGAGATAAGAAACGCTTGAGAAACTCAAAATTTTCGCAGTTCTGATGCTCGAAACGAATGACTACAACGGCCTAGGGGAGAAGTACGCATACCGTTGTAATCGGGCGAGTTTCTACTTTCAGAAGCAACAGAAATTTTGCGGATTGGTCGATCCGTTCGCGAGATATGGTAGTTTGGAGGTAAGAAACGCTTGAGAACCTCAAAATTTTCGCAGTTCTGATGCTCGAAACGAGTAACTAGAACGGCCTAGGGGAAAAGTACGCATACTGTTGTAATCGGGCGAGTTTCTACTTTCAGATGCAACAGAAATTTTGCGGATTGGTCAATCCGTTCGCGAGATATGGCAGTTTGGAGGTAAGAAACGCTTGAGAAACTCAAAATTTTCGCAGTTCTGATGCTCGAAACGAATAACTAGAACCGCCTAGGGGAAAAGTGCGCATAGCGTTGTAATCGGGCGAGTTTCTACTTTCAGATGCAACAGAAATTTTGCGGATTGGTCAATCCGTTCGCGAGATATGGCAGTTTGGAGATAAGAAACGCTTGAGAAACTCAAAATTTTCGCTGTTCTGATGCTCGAAACGAATGACTACAACGGCCTAGGGGAGAAGTACGCATACCGTTGTAATCGGGCGAGTTTCTACTTTCAGAAGCAACAGAAATTTTGCGGATTGATCAATCCGTTCGCGAGATATGGCAGTTTGGAAATAAGGAACGCTTGGGAAACTCAAAATTTTCGCAGTTCTGATACTCGAAACGAGTAACTAGAACGGCATAGGGGAAAAGTACGCATACCGTTGCAATCGGGCGAGTTTCTGCTTTCAGATGCAACAGAAATTTTGCGGATTGGTCAATCCGTTCGCGAGATATGGCAGTTTGGATGTAAGAAACGCTTGAGAAACTCAAAATTTTCGCAGTTCTGATGCCCGAAACGAATAACTGGAACGGCCTAGGGGAAAACTACACATACCGCTGTAATCGGGCGAGTTTCTACATTCAGATGCAATAGAAATTTTGCGGATTGGTCTATCCGTTCGCGAGATATGGCAGTTTGGAGGTAAGAAACGCTTGAGAAACTCAAAATTTTCGCAGTTCTGATGCTCGATACGAATAACTAGAACGGCCTAGGGGAAAACTACACCTACCGTTGTAATCGGGCGAGTTTCTACTTTCAGATGCAACAGAAATTTTGCGGATTGGTCAATCCGTTCGCGAGATATGGCAGTTTGGATGTAAGAAACGCTTGAGAAACTCAAAATTTTCGCAGTTCTGATGCTCGAAACGAATTACTAGAACCGCCTAGGGGAAAAGTGCGCATACCGTTCTAATCGGGCGAGTTTCTACTTTCAGATGCAACAGAAATTTTGCGGATTGATCAATCCGTTCGCGAGATATGGCAGTTTGGAGATAAGAAACGCTTGAGAAACTCAAAATTTTCGCAGTTCTGATGCTCGAAACGAATGACTACAACGGCCTAGGGGAGAAGTACGCATACCGTTGTAATCGGGCGAGTTTCTACTTTCAGATGCAACAGAAATTCTGCGGATTGATCAATCCGTTCGCGAGATATGGCAGTTTGGAGATAAGAAACGCTTGAGAAACTCAAAATTTTCGCAGTTCTGATGCTCGAAACGAATGACTACAACGGCCTAGGGGAGAAGTACACATACCGTTGTAATCGGGCGAGTTTCTACTTTCAGAAGCCACAGAAATTTTGCAGATTGGTCGATCCGTTCGCGAGATATGGTAGTTTGGAGGTAAGAAACGCTTGAGAAACTCAAAATTTTCGCAGTTCTGATGCTCGAAACGAATAACTAGAACGGCCTAGGGGAAAAGTGCGCATACCGTTGTAATCGGGCGAGTTTCTACTTTCAGATGCAACAGAAATTCTGCGGATTGATCAATCCGTTCGCGAGATATGGCAGTTTGGAGATAAGAAACGCTTGAGAAACTCAAAATTTTCGCATTTCTGATGCTCGAAACGAATGACTACAACGGCCTAGGGGAGAAGTACGCATACCGTTGTAATCGGGCGAGTTTCTACTTTCAGATGCAACAGAAATTTTGCGGATTGGTCAATCCGTTCGCGAGATATGGCAGTTTGGATGTAAGAAACGCTTGAGAAACTCAAAATTTTCGCAGTTCTGATGCTCGAAACGAATGACTACAACGGCCTAGGGGAGAAGTACGCATACCGTTGTAATCGGGCGAGTTTCTACTTTCAGAAGCAACAGAAATTTTGCGGATTGGTGAATCCGTTCGCGAGATATGGTAGTTTGGAGGTAAGAAACGCTTGAGAAACTCAAAATTTTCGCAGTTCTGATGCTCGAAACGAATAACTAGAACGGCCTAGGGGAAAAGTGCGCATACCGTTGTAATCGGGCGAGTTTCTACTTTCAGATGCAACAGAAATTCTGCGGATTGATCAATCCGTTCGCGAGATATGGCAGTTTGGAGATAAGAAACGCTTGAGAAACTCAAAATTTTCGCATTTCTGATGCTCGAAACGAATGACTACAACGGCCTAGGGGAGAAGTACACATACCGTTGTAATCGGGCGAGTTTCTACTTTCAGAAGCAACAGAAATTTTGCGGATTGGTGAATCCGTTCGCGAGATATGGTAGTTTGGAGGAAAGAAACGCTTGAGAAACTCAAAATTTTCGCAGTTCTGATGCTCGACACGAATAACTAGAACCGCCTAGTGGAAAAGTGCGCATACCGTTGTAATCGGGCGAGTTTCTACTTTCAGATGCAACAGAAATTTTGCGGATTGATCAATCCGTTCGCGAGATATGGCAGTTTGGAGGTAAGAAACGCTTGAGAAACTCAAAATTTTCGCAGTTCTGATGCTCGATACGAATAACTAGAACGGCCTAGGGGAAAACTACACCTACCGTTGTAATCGGGCGAGTTTCTACTTTCAGATGCAACAGAAATTTTGCGGATTGGTCAATCCGTTCGCGAGATATGGCAGTTTGGATGTAAGAAACGCTTGAGAAACTCAAAATTTTCGCAGTTCTGATGCTCGAAACGAATAACTAGAACCGCCTAGGGGAAAAGTGCGCATACCGTTCTAATCGGGCGAGTTTCTACTTTCAGATGCAACAGAAATTTTGCGGATTGATCAATCCGTTCGCGAGATATGGCAGTTTGGAGATAAGAAACGCTTGAGAAACTCAAAATTTTCGCAGTTCTGATGCTCGAAACGAATGACTACAACGGCCTAGGGGAGAAGTACGCATACCGTTGTAATCGGGCGAGTTTCTACTTTCAGAAGCAACAGAAATTTTGCGGATTGGTCGATCCGTTCGCGAGATATGGTAGTTTGGAGGTAAGAAACGCTTGAGAACCTCAAAATTTTCGCAGTTCTGATGCTCGAAACGAGTAACTAGAACGGCCTAGGGGAAAAGTACGCATACTGTTGTAATCGGGCGAGTTTCTACTTTCAGATGCAACAGAAATTTTGCGGATTGGTCAATCCGTTCGCGAGATATGGCAGTTTGGAGGTAAGAAACGCTTGAGAAACTCAAAATTTTCGCAGTTCTGATGCTCGAAACGAATAACTAGAACCGCCTAGGGGAAAAGTGCGCATAGCGTTGTAATCGGGCGAGTTTCTACTTTCAGATGCAACAGAAATTTTGCGGATTGGTCAATCCGTTCGCGAGATATGGCAGTTTGGAGATAAGAAACGCTTGAGAAACTCAAAATTTTCGCTGTTCTGATGCTCGAAACGAATGACTACAACGGCCTAGGGGAGAAGTACGCATACCGTTGTAATCGGGCGAGTTTCTACTTTCAGAAGCAACAGAAATTTTGCGGATTGATCAATCCGTTCGCGAGATATGGCAGTTTGGAAATAAGGAACGCTTGGGAAACTCAAAATTTTCGCAGTTCTGATACTCGAAACGAGTAACTAGAACGGCATAGGGGAAAAGTACGCATACCGTTGCAATCGGGCGAGTTTCTGCTTTCAGATGCAACAGAAATTTTGCGGATTGGTCAATCCGTTCGCGAGATATGGCAGTTTGGATGTAAGAAACGCTTGAGAAACTCAAAATTTTCGCAGTTCTGATGCCCGAAACGAATAACTGGAACGGCCTAGGGGAAAACTACACATACCGCTGTAATCGGGCGAGTTTCTACATTCAGATGCAATAGAAATTTTGCGGATTGGTCTATCCGTTCGCGAGATATGGCAGTTTGGAGGTAAGAAACGCTTGAGAAACTCAAAATTTTCGCAGTTCTGATGCTCGATACGAATAACTAGAACGGCCTAGGGGAAAACTACACCTACCGTTGTAATCGGGCGAGTTTCTACTTTCAGATGCAACAGAAATTTTGCGGATTGGTCAATCCGTTCGCGAGATATGGCAGTTTGGATGTAAGAAACGCTTGAGAAACTCAAAATTTTCGCAGTTCTGATGCTCGAAACGAATTACTAGAACCGCCTAGGGGAAAAGTGCGCATACCGTTCTAATCGGGCGAGTTTCTACTTTCAGATGCAACAGAAATTTTGCGGATTGATCAATCCGTTCGCGAGATATGGCAGTTTGGAGATAAGAAACGCTTGAGAAACTCAAAATTTTCGCAGTTCTGATGCTCGAAACGAATGACTACAACGGCCTAGGGGAGAAGTACGCATACCGTTGTAATCGGGCGAGTTTCTACTTTCAGATGCAACAGAAATTTTGCGGATTGATCAATCCGTTCGCGAGATATGGCAGTTTGGAAATAAGGAACGCTTGAGAAACTCAAAATTTTCGCAGTTCTGATACTCGAAACGAGTAACTAGAACGGCATAGGGGAAAAGTACGCATACCGTTGCAATCGGGCGAGTTTCTGCTTTCAGATGCAACAGAAATTTTGCGGATTGGTCAATCCGTTCGCGAGATATGGCAGTTTGGATGTAAGAAACTCTTGAGAAACTCAAAATTTTCGCAGTTCTGATGCCCGAAACGAATAACTGGAACGGCCTAGGGGAAAACTACACATACCGCTGTAATCGGGCGAGTTTCTACATTCAGATGCAATAGAAATTTTGCGGATTGGTCTATCCGTTCGCGAGATATGGCAGTTTGGAGGTAAGAAACGCTTGAGAAACTCAAAATTTTCGCAGTTCTGATGCTCGATACGAATAACTAGAACGGCCTAGGGGAAAACTACACCTACCGTTGTAATCGGGCGAGTTTCTACTTTCAGATGCAACAGAAATTTTGCGGATTGGTCAATCCGTTCGCGAGATATGGCAGTTTGGATGTAAGAAACGCTTGAGAAACTCAAAATTTTCGCTGTTCTGATGCTCGAAACGAATAACTAGAACCGCCTAGGGGAAAAGTGCGCATACCGTTCTAATCGGGCGAGTTTCTACTTTCAGATGCAACAGAAATTTTGCGGATTGATCAATCCGTTCGCGAGATATGGCAGTTTGGAGATAAGAAACGCTTGAGAAACTCAAAATTTTCGCAGTTCTGATGCTCGAAACGAATGACTACAACGGCCTAGGGGAAAAGTGCGCATACCGTTGTAATCGGGCGAGTTTCAACTTTCAGATGCAACAGAAATTCTGCGGATTGATCAATCCGTTCGCGAGATATGGCAGTTTGGAGATAAGAAACGCTTGAGAAACTCAAAATTTTCGCAGTTCTGATGCTCGAAACGAATGACTACAACGGCCTAGGGGAGAAGTACACATACCGTTGTAATCGGGCGAGTTTCTACTTTCAGAAGCCACAGAAATTTTGCAGATTGGTCGATCCGTTCGCGAGATATGGTAGTTTGGAGGTAAGAAACGCTTGAGAAACTCAAAATTTTCGCAGTTCTGATGCTCGAAACGAATAACTAGAACGGCCTAGGGGAAAAGTGCGCATACCGTTGTAATCGGGCGAGTTTCTACTTTCAGATGCAACAGAAATTCTGCGGATTGATCAATCCGTTCGCGAGATATGGCAGTTTGGAGATAAGAAACGCTTGAGAAACTCAAAATTTTCGCATTTCTGATGCTCGAAACGAATGACTACAACGGCCTAGGGGAGAAGTACGCATACCGTTGTAATCGGGCGAGTTTCTACTTTCAGATGCAACAGAAATTTTGCGGATTGGTCAATCCGTTCGCGAGATATGGCAGTTTGGATGTAAGAAACGCTTGAGAAACTCAAAATTTTCGCAGTTCTGATGCTCGAAACGAATGACTACAACGGCCTAGGGGAGAAGTACGCATACCGTTGTAATCGGGCGAGTTTCTACTTTCAGAAGCAACAGAAATTTTGCGGATTGGTGAATCCGTTCGCGAGATATGGTAGTTTGGAGGTAAGAAACGCTTGAGAAACTCAAAATTTTCGCAGTTCTGATGCTCGAAACGAATAACTAGAACGGCCTAGGGGAAAAGTGCGCATACCGTTGTAATCGGGCGAGTTTCTACTTTCAGATGCAACAGAAATTCTGCGGATTGATCAATCCGTTCGCGAGATATGGCAGTTTGGAGATAAGAAACGCTTGAGAAACTCAAAATTTTCGCATTTCTGATGCTCGAAACGAATGACTACAACGGCCTAGGGGAGAAGTACACATACCGTTGTAATCGGGCGAGTTTCTACTTTCAGAAGCAACAGAAATTTTGCGGATTGGTGAATCCGTTCGCGAGATATGGTAGTTTGGAGGAAAGAAACGCTTGAGAAACTCAAAATTTTCGCAGTTCTGATGCTCGACACGAATAACTAGAACCGCCTAGTGGAAAAGTGCGCATACCGTTGTAATCGGGCGAGTTTCTACTTTCAGATGCAACAGAAATTTTGCGGATTGATCAATCCGTTCGCGAGATATGGCAGTTTGGAGATAAGAAACGCTTGAGAAACTCAAAATTTTCGCAGTTCTGATGCTCGAAACGAATGACTACAAAGGCCTAGGGGAGAAGTACGCATACCGTTGTAATCGGGCGAGTTTCTACTTTCAGAAGCAACAGAAATTTTGCGGATTGATCAATCCGTTCGCGAGATATGGCAGTTTGGAAATAAGGAACGCTTGGGAAACTCAAAATTTTCGCAGTTCTGATACTCGAAACGAGTAACTAGAACGGCATAGGGGAAAAGTACGCATACCGTTGCAATCGGGCGAGTTTCTGCTTTCAGATGCAACAGAAATTTTGCGGATTGGTCAATCCGTTCGCGAGATATGGCAGTTTGGATGTAAGAAACGCTTGAGAAACTCAAAATTTTCGCAGTTCTGATGCCCGAAACGAATAACTGGAACGGCCTAGGGGAAAACTACACATACCGCTGCAATCGGGCGAGTTTCTACATTCAGATGCAATAGAAATTTTGCGGATTGGTCTATCCGTTCGCGAGATATGGCAGTTTGGAGGTAAGAAACGCTTGAGAAACTCAAAATTTTCGCAGTTCTGATGCTCGATACGAATAACTAGAACGGCCTAGGGGAAAACTACACCTACCGTTGTAATCGGGCGAGTTTCTACTTTCAGATGCAACAGAAATTTTGCGGATTGGTCAATCCGTTCGCGAGATATGGCAGTTTGGATGTAAGAAACGCTTGAGAAACTCAAAATTTTCGCAGTTCTGATGCTCGAAACGAATAACTAGAACCGCCTAGGGGAAAAGTGCGCATACCGTTCTAATCGGGCGAGTTTCTACTTTCAGATGCAACAGAAATTTTGCGGATTGATCAATCCGTTCGCGAGATATGGCAGTTTGGAGATAAGAAACGCTTGAGAAACTCAAAATTTTCGCAGTTCTGATGCTCGAAACGAATGACTACAACGGCCTAGGGGAGAAGTACGCATACCGTTGTAATCGGGCGAGTTTCTACTTTCAGAAGCAACAGAAATTTTGCGGATTGGTCGATCCGTTCGCGAGATATGGTAGTTTGGAGGTAAGAAACGCTTGAGAACCTCAAAATTTTCGCAGTTCTGATGCTCGAAACGAGTAACTAGAACGGCCTAGGGGAAAAGTACGCATACTGTTGTAATCGGGCGAGTTTCTACTTTCAGATGCAACAGAAATTTTGCGGATTGGTCAATCCGTTCGCGAGATATGGCAGTTTGGAGGTAAGAAACGCTTGAGAAACTCAAAATTTTCGCAGTTCTGATGCTCGAAACGAATAACTAGAACCGCCTAGGGGAAAAGTGCGCATAGCGTTGTAATCGGGCGAGTTTCTACTTTCAGATGCAACAGAAATTTTGCGGATTGGTCAATCCGTTCGCGAGATATGGCAGTTTGGAGATAAGAAACGCTTGAGAAACTCAAAATTTTCGCTGTTCTGATGCTCGAAACGAATGACTACAACGGCCTAGGGGAGAAGTACGCATACCGTTGTAATCGGGCGAGTTTCTACTTTCAGAAGCAACAGAAATTTTGCGGATTGATCAATCCGTTCGCGAGATATGGCAGTTTGGAAATAAGGAACGCTTGGGAAACTCAAAATTTTCGCAGTTCTGATACTCGAAACGAGTAACTAGAACGGCATAGGGGAAAAGTACGCATACCGTGCAATCGGGCGAGTTTCTGCTTTCAGATGCAACAGAAATTTTGCGGATTGGTCAATCCGTTCGCGAGATATGGCAGTTTGGATGTAAGAAACGCTTGAGAAACTCAAAATTTTCGCAGTTCTGATGCCCGAAACGAATAACTGGAACGGCCTAGGGGAAAACTACACATACCGCTGTAATCGGGCGAGTTTCTACATTCAGATGCAATAGAAATTTTGCGGATTGGTCTATCCGTTCGCGAGATATGGCAGTTTGGAGGTAAGAAACGCTTGAGAAACTCAAAATTTTCGCAGTTCTGATGCTCGATACGAATAACTAGAACGGCCTAGGGGAAAACTACACCTACCGTTGTAATCGGGCGAGTTTCTACTTTCAGATGCAACAGAAATTTTGCGGATTGGTCAATCCGTTCGCGAGATATGGCAGTTTGGATGTAAGAAACGCTTGAGAAACTCAAAATTTTCGCAGTTCTGATGCTCGAAACGAATTACTAGAACCGCCTAGGGGAAAAGTGCGCATACCGTTCTAATCGGGCGAGTTTCTACTTTCAGATGCAACAGAAATTTTGCGGATTGATCAATCCGTTCGCGAGATATGGCAGTTTGGAGATAAGAAACGCTTGAGAAACTCAAAATTTTCGCAGTTCTGATGCTCGAAACGAATGACTACAACGGCCTAGGGGAGAAGTACGCATACCGTTGTAATCGGGCGAGTTTCTACTTTCAGATGCAACAGAAATTTTGCGGATTGATCAATCCGTTCGCGAGATATGGCAGTTTGGAAATAAGGAACGCTTGAGAAACTCAAAATTTTCGCAGTTCTGATACTCGAAACGAGTAACTAGAACGGCATAGGGGAAAAGTACGCATACCGTTGCAATCGGGCGAGTTTCTGCTTTCAGATGCAACAGAAATTTTGCGGATTGGTCAATCCGTTCGCGAGATATGGCAGTTTGGATGTAAGAAACTCTTGAGAAACTCAAAATTTTCGCAGTTCTGATGCCCGAAACGAATAACTGGAACGGCCTAGGGGAAAACTACACATACCGCTGTAATCGGGCGAGTTTCTACATTCAGATGCAATAGAAATTTTGCGGATTGGTCTATCCGTTCGCGAGATATGGCAGTTTGGAGGTAAGAAACGCTTGAGAAACTCAAAATTTTCGCAGTTCTGATGCTCGATACGAATAACTAGAACGGCCTAGGGGAAAACTACACCTACCGTTGTAATCGGGCGAGTTTCTACTTTCAGATGCAACAGAAATTTTGCGGATTGGTCAATCCGTTCGCGAGATATGGCAGTTTGGATGTAAGAAACGCTTGAGAAACTCAAAATTTTCGCTGTTCTGATGCTCGAAACGAATAACTAGAACCGCCTAGGGGAAAAGTGCGCATACCGTTCTAATCGGGCGAGTTTCTACTTTCAGATGCAACAGAAATTTTGCGGATTGATCAATCCGTTCGCGAGATATGGCAGTTTGGAGATAAGAAACGCTTGAGAAACTCAAAATTTTCGCAGTTCTGATGCTCGAAACGAATGACTACAACGGCCTAGGGGAAAAGTGCGCATACCGTTGTAATCGGGCGAGTTTCAACTTTCAGATGCAACAGAAATTCTGCGGATTGATCAATCCGTTCGCGAGATATGGCAGTTTGGAGATAAGAAACGCTTGAGAAACTCAAAATTTTCGCAGTTCTGATGCTCGAAACGAATGACTACAACGGCCTAGGGGAGAAGTACACATACCGTTGTAATCGGGCGAGTTTCTACTTTCAGAAGCCACAGAAATTTTGCAGATTGGTCGATCCGTTCGCGAGATATGGTAGTTTGGAGGTAAGAAACGCTTGAGAAACTCAAAATTTTCGCAGTTCTGATGCTCGAAACGAATAACTAGAACGGCCTAGGGGAAAAGTGCGCATACCGTTGTAATCGGGCGAGTTTCTACTTTCAGATGCAACAGAAATTCTGCGGATTGATCAATCCGTTCGCGAGATATGGCAGTTTGGAGATAAGAAACGCTTGAGAAACTCAAAATTTTCGCATTTCTGATGCTCGAAACGAATGACTACAACGGCCTAGGGGAGAAGTACGCATACCGTTGTAATCGGGCGAGTTTCTACTTTCAGATGCAACAGAAATTTTGCGGATTGGTCAATCCGTTCGCGAGATATGGCAGTTTGGATGTAAGAAACGCTTGAGAAACTCAAAATTTTCGCAGTTCTGATGCTCGAAACGAATGACTACAACGGCCTAGGGGAGAAGTACGCATACCGTTGTAATCGGGCGAGTTTCTACTTTCAGAAGCAACAGAAATTTTGCGGATTGGTGAATCCGTTCGCGAGATATGGTAGTTTGGAGGTAAGAAACGCTTGAGAAACTCAAAATTTTCGCAGTTCTGATGCTCGAAACGAATAACTAGAACGGCCTAGGGGAAAAGTGCGCATACCGTTGTAATCGGGCGAGTTTCTACTTTCAGATGCAACAGAAATTCTGCGGATTGATCAATCCGTTCGCGAGATATGGCAGTTTGGAGATAAGAAACGCTTGAGAAACTCAAAATTTTCGCATTTCTGATGCTCGAAACGAATGACTACAACGGCCTAGGGGAGAAGTACACATACCGTTGTAATCGGGCGAGTTTCTACTTTCAGAAGCAACAGAAATTTTGCGGATTGGTGAATCCGTTCGCGAGACATGGTAGTTTGGAGGAAAGAAACGCTTGAGAAACTCAAAATTTTCGCAGTTCTGATGCTCGACACGAATAACTAGAACCGCCTAGTGGAAAAGTGCGCATACCGTTGTAATCGGGCGAGTTTCTACTTTCAGATGCAACAGAAATTTTGCGGATTGATCAATCCGTTCGCGAGATATGGCAGTTTGGAGATAAGAAACGCTTGAGAAACTCAAAATTTTCGCAGTTCTGATGCTCGAAACGAATGACTACAAAGGCCTAGGGGAGAAGTACGCATACCGTTGTAATCGGGCGAGTTTCTACTTTCAGAAGCAACAGAAATTTTGCGGATTGATCAATCCGTTCGCGAGATATGGCAGTTTGGAAATAAGGAACGCTTGGGAAACTCAAAATTTTCGCAGTTCTGATACTCGAAACGAGTAACTAGAACGGCATAGGGGAAAAGTACGCATACCGTTGCAATCGGGCGAGTTTCTGCTTTCAGATGCAACAGAAATTTTGCGGATTGGTCAATCCGTTCGCGAGATATGGCAGTTTGGATGTAAGAAACGCTTGAGAAACTCAAAATTTTCGCAGTTCTGATGCCCGAAACGAATAACTGGAACGGCCTAGGGGAAAACTACACATACCGCTGCAATCGGGCGAGTTTCTACATTCAGATGCAATAGAAATTTTGCGGATTGGTCTATCCGTTCGCGAGATATGGCAGTTTGGAGGTAAGAAACGCTTGAGAAACTCAAAATTTTCGCAGTTCTGATGCTCGATACGAATAACTAGAACGGCCTAGGGGAAAACTACACCTACCGTTGTAATCGGGCGAGTTTCTACTTTCAGATGCAACAGAAATTTTGCGGATTGGTCAATCCGTTCGCGAGATATGGCAGTTTGGATGTAAGAAACGCTTGAGAAACTCAAAATTTTCGCAGTTCTGATGCTCGAAACGAATAACTAGAACCGCCTAGGGGAAAAGTGCGCATACCGTTCTAATCGGGCGAGTTTCTACTTTCAGATGCAACAGAAATTTTGCGGATTGATCAATCCGTTCGCGAGATATGGCAGTTTGGAGATAAGAAACGCTTGAGAAACTCAAAATTTTCGCAGTTCTGATGCTCGAAACGAATGACTACAACGGCCTAGGGGAGAAGTACGCATACCGTTGTAATCGGGCGAGTTTCTACTTTCAGAAGCAACAGAAATTTTGCGGATTGGTCGATCCGTTCGCGAGATATGGTAGTTTGGAGGTAAGAAACGCTTGAGAACCTCAAAATTTTCGCAGTTCTGATGCTCGAAACGAGTAACTAGAACGGCCTAGGGGAAAAGTACGCATACTGTTGTAATCGGGCGAGTTTCTACTTTCAGATGCAACAGAAATTTTGCGGATTGGTCAATCCGTTCGCGAGATATGGCAGTTTGGAGGTAAGAAACGCTTGAGAAACTCAAAATTTTCGCAGTTCTGATGCTCGAAACGAATAACTAGAACCGCCTAGGGGAAAAGTGCGCATAGCGTTGTAATCGGGCGAGTTTCTACTTTCAGATGCAACAGAAATTTTGCGGATTGGTCAATCCGTTCGCGAGATATGGCAGTTTGGAGATAAGAAACGCTTGAGAAACTCAAATTTTCGCTGTTCTGATGCTCGAAACGAATGACTACAACGGCCTAGGGGAGAAGTACGCATACCGTTGTAATCGGGCGAGTTTCTACTTTCAGAAGCAACAGAAATTTTGCGGATTGATCAATCCGTTCGCGAGATATGGCAGTTTGGAAATAAGGAACGCTTGGGAAACTCAAAATTTTCGCAGTTCTGATACTCGAAACGAGTAACTAGAACGGCATAGGGGAAAAGTACGCATACCGTTGCAATCGGGCGAGTTTCTGCTTTCAGATGCAACAGAAATTTTGCGGATTGGTCAATCCGTTCGCGAGATATGGCAGTTTGGATGTAAGAAACGCTTGAGAAACTCAAAATTTTCGCAGTTCTGATGCCCGAAACGAATAACTGGAACGGCCTAGGGGAAAACTACACATACCGCTGTAATCGGGCGAGTTTCTACATTCAGATGCAATAGAAATTTTGCGGATTGGTCTATCCGTTCGCGAGATATGGCAGTTTGGAGGTAAGAAACGCTTGAGAAACTCAAAATTTTCGCAGTTCTGATGCTCGATACGAATAACTAGAACGGCCTAGGGGAAAACTACACCTACCGTTGTAATCGGGCGAGTTTCTACTTTCAGATGCAACAGAAATTTTGCGGATTGGTCAATCCGTTCGCGAGATATGGCAGTTTGGATGTAAGAAACGCTTGAGAAACTCAAAATTTTCGCAGTTCTGATGCTCGAAACGAATTACTAGAACCGCCTAGGGGAAAAGTGCGCATACCGTTCTAATCGGGCGAGTTTCTACTTTCAGATGCAACAGAAATTTTGCGGATTGATCAATCCGTTCGCGAGATATGGCAGTTTGGAGATAAGAAACGCTTGAGAAACTCAAAATTTTCGCAGTTCTGATGCTCGAAACGAATGACTACAACGGCCTAGGGGAGAAGTACGCATACCGTTGTAATCGGGCGAGTTTCTACTTTCAGATGCAACAGAAATTTTGCGGATTGATCAATCCGTTCGCGAGATATGGCAGTTTGGAAATAAGGAACGCTTGAGAAACTCAAAATTTTCGCCGTTCTGATACTCGAAACGAGTAACTAGAACGGCATAGGGGAAAAGTACGCATACCGTTGCAATCGGGCGAGTTTCTGCTTTCAGATGCAACAGAAATTTTGCGGATTGGTCAATCCGTTCGCGAGATATGGCAGTTTGGATGTAAGAAACTCTTGAGAAACTCAAAATTTTCGCAGTTCTGATGCCCGAAACGAATAACTGGAACGGCCTAGGGGAAAACTACACATACCGCTGTAATCGGGCGAGTTTCTACATTCAGATGCAATAGAAATTTTGCGGATTGGTCTATCCGTTCGCGAGATATGGCAGTTTGGAGGTAAGAAACGCTTGAGAAACTCAAAATTTTCGCAGTTCTGATGCTCGATACGAATAACTAGAACGGCCTAGGGGAAAACTACACCTACCGTTGTAATCGGGCGAGTTTCTACTTTCAGATGCAACAGAAATTTTGCGGATTGGTCAATCCGTTCGCGAGATATGGCAGTTTGGATGTAAGAAACGCTTGAGAAACTCAAAATTTTCGCTGTTCTGATGCTCGAAACGAATAACTAGAACCGCCTAGGGGAAAAGTGCGCATACCGTTCTAATCGGGCGAGTTTCTACTTTCAGATGCAACAGAAATTTTGCGGATTGATCAATCCGTTCGCGAGATATGGCAGTTTGGAGATAAGAAACGCTTGAGAAACTCAAAATTTTCGCAGTTCTGATGCTCGAAACGAATGACTACAACGGCCTAGGGGAAAAGTGCGCATACCGTTGTAATCGGGCGAGTTTCAACTTTCAGATGCAACAGAAATTCTGCGGATTGATCAATCCGTTCGCGAGATATGGCAGTTTGGATATAAGAAACGCTTGAGAAACTCAAAATTTTCGCAGTTCTGATGCTCGAAACGAATGACTACAACGGCCTAGGGGAGAAGTACACATACCGTTGTAATCGGGCGAGTTTCTACTTTCAGAAGCCACAGAAATTTTGCAGATTGGTCGATCCGTTCGCGAGATATGGTAGTTTGGAGGTAAGAAACGCTTGAGAAACTCAAAATTTTCGCAGTTCTGATGCTCGAAACGAATAACTAGAACGGCCTAGGGGAAAAGTGCGCATACCGTTGTAATCGGGCGAGTTTCTACTTTCAGATGCAACAGAAATTCTGCGGATTGATCAATCCGTTCGCGAGATATGGCAGTTTGGAGATAAGAAACGCTTGAGAAACTCAAAATTTTCGCATTTCTGATGCTCGAAACGAATGACTACAACGGCCTAGGGGAGAAGTACGCATACCGTTGTAATCGGGCGAGTTTCTACTTTCAGATGCAACAGAAATTTTGCGGATTGGTCAATCCGTTCGCGAGATATGGCAGTTTGGATGTAAGAAACGCTTGAGAAACTCAAAATTTTCGCAGTTCTGATGCTCGAAACGAATGACTACAACGGCCTAGGGGAGAAGTACGCATACCGTTGTAATCGGGCGAGTTTCTACTTTCAGAAGCAACAGAAATTTTGCGGATTGGTGAATCCGTTCGCGAGATATGGTAGTTTGGAGGTAAGAAACGCTTGAGAAACTCAAAATTTTCGCAGTTCTGATGCTCGAAACGAATAACTAGAACGGCCTAGGGGAAAAGTGCGCATACCGTTGTAATCGGGCGAGTTTCTACTTTCAGATGCAACAGAAATTCTGCGGATTGATCAATCCGTTCGCGAGATATGGCAGTTTGGAGATAAGAAACGCTTGAGAAACTCAAAATTTTCGCATTTCTGATGCTCGAAACGAATGACTACAACGGCCTAGGGGAGAAGTACACATACCGTTGTAATCGGGCGAGTTTCTACTTTCAGAAGCAACAGAAATTTTGCGGATTGGTGAATCCGTTCGCGAGATATGGTAGTTTGGAGGAAAGAAACGCTTGAGAAACTCAAAATTTTCGCAGTTCTGATGCTCGACACGAATAACTAGAACCGCCTAGTGGAAAAGTGCGCATACCGTTGTAATCGGGCGAGTTTCTACTTTCAGATGCAACAGAAATTTTGCGGATTGATCAATCCGTTCGCGAGATATGGCAGTTTGGAGGTAAGAAACGCTTGAGAAACTCAAAATTTTCGCAGTTCTGATGCTCGAAACGAATAACTAGAACCGCCTAGGGGAAAAGTGCGCATAGCGTTGTAATCGGGCGAGTTTCTACTTTCAGATGCAACAGAAATTTTGCGGATTGGTCAATCCGTTCGCGAGATATGGCAGTTTGGAGATAAGAAACGCTTGAGAAACTCAAAATTTTCGCTGTTCTGATGCTCGAAACGAATGACTACAACGGCCTAGGGGAGAAGTACGCATACCGTTGTAATCGGGCGAGTTTCTACTTTCAGAAGCAACAGAAATTTTGCGGATTGATCAATCCGTTCGCGAGATATGGCAGTTTGGAAATAAGGAACGCTTGGGAAACTCAAAATTTTCGCAGTTCTGATACTCGAAACGAGTAACTAGAACGGCATAGGGGAAAAGTACGCATACCGTTGCAATCGGGCGAGTTTCTGCTTTCAGATGCAACAGAAATTTTGCGGATTGGTCAATCCGTTCGCGAGATATGGCAGTTTGGATGTAAGAAACGCTTGAGAAACTCAAAATTTTCGCAGTTCTGATGCCCGAAACGAATAACTGGAACGGCCTAGGGGAAAACTACACATACCGCTGTAATCGGGCGAGTTTCTACATTCAGATGCAATAGAAATTTTGCGGATTGGTCTATCCGTTCGCGAGATATGGCAGTTTGGAGGTAAGAAACGCTTGAGAAACTCAAAATTTTCGCAGTTCTGATGCTCGATACGAATAACTAGAACGGCCTAGGGGAAAACTACACCTACCGTTGTAATCGGGCGAGTTTCTACTTTCAGATGCAACAGAAATTTTGCGGATTGGTCAATCCGTTCGCGAGATATGGCAGTTTGGATGTAAGAAACGCTTGAGAAACTCAAAATTTTCGCAGTTCTGATGCTCGAAACGAATTACTAGAACCGCCTAGGGGAAAAGTGCGCATACCGTTCTAATCGGGCGAGTTTCTACTTTCAGATGCAACAGAAATTTTGCGGATTGATCAATCCGTTCGCGAGATATGGCAGTTTGGAGATAAGAAACGCTTGAGAAACTCAAAATTTTCGCAGTTCTGATGCTCGAAACGAATGACTACAACGGCCTAGGGGAGAAGTACGCATACCGTTGTAATCGGGCGAGTTTCTACTTTCAGATGCAACAGAAATTTTGCGGATTGATCAATCCGTTCGCGAGATATGGCAGTTTGGAAATAAGGAACGCTTGAGAAACTCAAAATTTTCGCAGTTCTGATACTCGAAACGAGTAACTAGAACGGCATAGGGGAAAAGTACGCATACCGTTGCAATCGGGCGAGTTTCTGCTTTCAGATGCAACAGAAATTTTGCGGATTGGTCAATCCGTTCGCGAGATATGGCAGTTTGGATGTAAGAAACTCTTGAGAAACTCAAAATTTTCGCAGTTCTGATGCCCGAAACGAATAACTGGAACGGCCTAGGGGAAAACTACACCTACCGTTGTAATCGGGCGAGTTTCTACTTTCAGATGCAACAGAAATTTTGCGGATTGGTCAATCCGTTCGCGAGATATGGCAGTTTGGATGTAAGAAACGCTTGAGAAACTCAAAATTTTCGCTGTTCTGATGCTCGAAACGAATAACTAGAACCGCCTAGGGGAAAAGTGCGCATACCGTTCTAATCGGGCGAGTTTCTACTTTCAGATGCAGCAGAAATTTTGCGGATTGATCAATCCGTTCGCGAGATATGGCAGTTCGGAGATAAGAAACGCTTGAGAAACTCAAAATTTTCGCAGTTCTGATGCTCGAAACGAATGACTACAACGGCCTAGGGGAGAAGTACGCATACCGTTGTAATCGGGCGAGTTTCTACTTTCAGAAGCAACAGAAATTTTGCGGATTGGTCGATCCGTTCGCGAGATAGGGTAGTTTGGAGGTAAGAAACGCTTGAGAACCTCAAAATTTTCGCAGTTCTGATGCTCGAAACGAGTAACTAGAACGGCCTAGGGGAAAAGTACGCATACTGTTGTAATCGGGCGAGTTTCTACTTTCAGATGCAACAGAAATTTTGCGGATTGGTCAATCCGTTCGCGAGATATGGCAGTTTGCAGATAAGAAACGCTTGAGAAACTCAAAATTTTCGCAGTTCTGATGCTCGAAACGAATGACTACAACGGCCTAGGGGAGAAGTACGCATACCGTTGTAATCGGGCGAGTTTCTACTTTCAGAAGCAACAGAAATTTTGCGGATTGATCAATCCGTTCGCGAGATATGGCAGTTTGGAAATAAGGAACGCTTGGGAAACTCAAAATTTTCGCAGTTCTGATGCTCGAAACGAATGACTACAACGGCCTAGGGGAGAAGTACGCATACCGTTGTAATCGGGCGAGTTTCTACTTTCAGAAGCAACAGAAATTTTGCGGATTGGTCGATCCGTTCGCGAGATATGGTAGTTTGGAGGTAAGAAACGCTTGAGAACCTCAAAATTTTCGCAGTTCTGATGCTCGAAACGAATGACTACAACGGCCTAGGGGAGAAGTACGCATACCGTTGTAATCGGGCGAGTTTCTACTTTCAGATGCAGCAGAAATTTTGCGGATTGATCAATCCGTTCGCGAGATATGGCAGTTCGGAGATAAGAAACGCTTGAGAAACTCAAAATTTTCGCAGTTCTGATGCTCGAAACGAATGACTACAACGGCCTAGGGGAGAAGTACGCATACCGTTGTAATCGGGCGAGTTTCTACTTTCAGAAGCAACAGAAATTTTGCGGATTGGTCGATCCGTTCGCGAGATAGGGTAGTTTGGAGGTAAGAAACGCTTGAGAACCTCAAAATTTTCGCAGTTCTGATGCTCGAAACGAGTAACTAGAACGGCCTAGGGGAAAAGTACGCATACTGTTGTAATCGGGCGAGTTTCTACTTTCAGATGCAACAGAAATTTTGCGGATTGGTCAATCCGTTCGCGAGATATGGCAGTTTGCAGATAAGAAACGCTTGAGAAACTCAAAATTTTCGCAGTTCTGATGCTCGAAACGAATGACTACAACGGCCTAGGGGAGAAGTACGCATACCGTTGTAATCGGGCGAGTTTCTACTTTCAGAAGCAACAGAAATTTTGCGGATTGATCAATCCGTTCGCGAGATATGGCAGTTTGGAAATAAGGAACGCTTGGGAAACTCAAAATTTTCGCAGTTCTGATGCTCGAAACGAATGACTACAACGGCCTAGGGGAGAAGTACGCATACCGTTGTAATCGGGCGAGTTTCTACTTTCAGAAGCAACAGAAATTTTTGCGGATGTGGGTCGATCCGTTCGCGAGATATGGTAGTTTGGAGGTAAGAAACGCTTGAGAACCTCAAAATTTTCGCAGTTCTGATGCTCGAAACGAGTAAGAACGGCCTAGGGGAAAAGTACGCATACGTAGTAATCGGGCGAGTTTCTACTTTCAGATGCAACAGAAATTTTGCGGATTGGTCCATCCGTTCGCGAGATATGGCAGTTTGGAAATAAGAAACGCTTGAGAAACTCAAAATTTTCGCAGTTCTGATACTCGAAACGAGTAACTAGAACGGCATAGGGGAAAAGTACGCATACCGTTGTAATCGGGCGAGTTTCTGCTTTCAGATGCAACAGAAATTTTGCGGATTGGTCAATCCGTTCGTGTGATATGGCAGTTTGGAGGTAAGAAACGCTTGAGAAACTCAAAATTTTCGCAGTTCTGATGCTCGAAACGAAAAACTCGAACGGCCTAGGGGAAAAGTGCGCATACCGTTGTAATCGGGCGAGTTTCAACTTTCAGATGCAACAGAAATTCTGCGGATGATCAATCCGTTCGCGAGATATGGCAGTTTGGAGATAAGACACGCTTGAGAAACTCAAAATTTTCGCAGTTCTGATGCTCGAAACGAATGACTACAACGGCCTAGGGGAGAAGTACACATACCGTGTAATCGGGCGAGTTTCTACTTTCAGAAGCCACAGAAATTTTGCAGATTGGTCGATCCGTTCGCGAGATATGGCAGTTTGGAGGTAAGAAACGCTTGAGAAACTCAAAATTTTCGCATTTCTGATGCTCGAAACGAATGACTACAACGGCCTAGGGGAGAAGTACGCATACCGTTGTAATCGGGCGAGTTTCTACTTTCAGATGCAACAGAAATTTTGCGGATTGGTCAATCCGTTCGCGAGATATGGCAGTTTGGATGTAAGAAACGCTTGAGAAACTCAAAATTTTCGGCAGTTTCTGATGCTCGAAACGAATGACTACAACGGCCTAGGGGAGAAGTACGCATACCGTTGTAATCGGGCGAGTTTCTACTTTCAGAAGCAACAGAAATTTTGCGGATTGGTGAATCCGTTCGCGAGATATGGTAGTTTGGAGGTAAGAAACGCTTGAGAAACTCAAAATTTTCGCAGTTCTGATGCTCGAAACGAATAACTAGAACGGCCTAGGGGAAAAGTGCGCATACCGTTGTAATCGGGCGAGTTTCTACTTTCAGATGCAACAGAAATTCTGCGGATTGATCAATCCGTTCGCGAGATATGGCAGTTTGGAGATAAGAAACGCTTGAGAAACTCAAAATTTTCGCATTTCTGATGCTCGAAACGAATGACTACAACGGCCTAGGGGAGAAGTACACATACCGTTGTAATCGGGCGAGTTTCTACTTTCAGAAGCAACAGAAATTTTGCGGATTGGTGAATCCGTTCGCGAGATATGGTAGTTTGGAGGAAAGAAACGCTTGAGAAACTCAAAATTTTCGCAGTTCTGATGCTCGACACGAATAACTAGAACCGCCTAGTGGAAAAGTGCGCATACCGTTGTAATCGGGCGAGTTTCTACTTTCAGATGCAACAGAAATTTTGCGGATTGATCAATCCGTTCGCGAGATATGGCAGTTTGGAGATAAGAAACGCTTGAGAAACTCAAAATTTTCGCAGTTCTGATGCTCGAAACGAATGACTACAAAGGCCTAGGGGAGAAGTACGCATACCGTTGTAATCGGGCGAGTTTCTACTTTCAGATGCAACAGAAATTTTGCGGATTGATCAATCCGTTCGCGAGATATGGCAGTTTGGAAATAAGGAACGCTTGAGAAACTCAAAATTTTCGCAGTTCTGATACTCGAAACGAGTAACTAGAACGGCATAGGGGAAAAGTACGCATACCGTTGCAATCGGGCGAGTTTCTGCTTTCAGATGCAACAGAAATTTTGCGGATTGGTCAATCCGTTCGCGAGATATGGCAGTTTGGATGTAAGAAACTCTTGAGAAACTCAAAATTTTCGCAGTTCTGATGCCCGAAACGAATAACTGGAACGGCCTAGGGGAAAACTACACATACCGCTGTAATCGGGCGAGTTTCTACATTCAGATGCAATAGAAATTTTGCGGATTGGTCTATCCGTTCGCGAGATATGGCAGTTTGGAGGTAAGAAACGCTTGAGAAACTCAAAATTTTCGCAGTTCTGATGCTCGATACGAATAACTAGAACGGCCTAGGGGAAAACTACACCTACCGTTGTAATCGGGCGAGTTTCTACTTTCAGATGCAACAGAAATTTTGCGGATTGGTCAATCCGTTCGCGAGATATGGCAGTTTGGATGTAAGAAACGCTTGAGAAACTCAAAATTTTCGCTGTTCTGATGCTCGAAACGAATAACTAGAACCGCCTAGGGGAAAAGTGCGCATACCGTTCTAATCGGGCGAGTTTCTACTTTCAGATGCAGCAGAAATTTTGCGGATTGATCAATCCGTTCGCGAGATATGGCAGTTCGGAGATAAGAAACGCTTGAGAAACTCAAAATTTTCGCAGTTCTGATGCTCGAAACGAATGACTACAACGGCCTAGGGGAGAAGTACGCATACCGTTGTAATCGGGCGAGTTTCTACTTTCAGAAGCAACAGAAATTTTGCGGATTGGTCGATCCGTTCGCGAGATAGGGTAGTTTGGAGGTAAGAAACGCTTGAGAACCTCAAAATTTTCGCAGTTCTGATGCTCGAAACGAGTAACTAGAACGGCCTAGGGGAAAAGTACGCATACTGTTGTAATCGGGCGAGTTTCTACTTTCAGATGCAACAGAAATTTTGCGGATTGGTCAATCCGTTCGCGAGATATGGCAGTTTGGAGGTAAGAAACGCTTGAGAAACTCAAAATTTTCGCAGTTCTGATGCTCGAAACGAATAACTAGAACCGCCTAGGGGAAAAGTGCGCATACCGTTGTAATCGGGCGAGTTTCTACTTTCAGATGCAACAGAAATTTTGCGGATTGGTCAATCCGTTCGCGAGATATGGCAGTTTGCAGATAAGAAACGCTTGAGAAACTCAAAATTTTCGCAGTTCTGATGCTCGAAACGAATGACTACAACGGCCTAGGGGAGAAGTACGCATACCGTTGTAATCGGGCGAGTTTCTACTTTCAGAAGCAACAGAAATTTTGCGGATTGATCAATCCGTTCGCGAGATATGGCAGTTTGGAAATAAGGAACGCTTGGGAAACTCAAAATTTTCGCAGTTCTGATGCTCGAAACGAATGACTACAACGGCCTAGGGGAGAAGTACGCATACCGTTGTAATCGGGCGAGTTTCTACTTTCAGAAGCAACAGAAATTTTGCGGATTGGTCGATCCGTTCGCGAGATATGGTAGTTTGGAGGTAAGAAACGCTTGAGAACCTCAAAATTTTCGCAGTTCTGATGCTCGAAACGAGTAACTAGAACGGCCTAGGGGAAAAGTACGCATACCGTAGTAATCGGGCGAGTTTCTACTTTCAGATGCAACAGAAATTTTGCGGATTGGTCCATCCGTTCGCGAGATATGGCAGTTTGGAAATAAGAAACGCTTGAGAAACTCAAAATTTTCGCAGTTCTGATACTCGAAACGAGTAACTAGAACGGCATAGGGGAAAAGTACGCATACCGTTGTAATCGGGCGAGTTTCTGCTTTCAGATGCAACAGAAATTTTGCGGATTGGTCAATCCGTTCGTGTGATATGGCAGTTTGGAGGTAAGAAACGCTTGAGAAACTCAAAATTTTCGCAGTTCTGATGCTCGAAACGAATAACTAGAACGGCCTAGGGGAAAAGTGCGCATACCGTTGTAATCGGGCGAGTTTCAACTTTCAGATGCAACAGAAATTCTGCGGATTGATCAATCCGTTCGCGAGATATGGCAGTTTGGAGATAAGAAACGCTTGAGAAACTCAAAATTTTCGCAGTTCTGATGCTCGAAACGAATGACTACAACGGCCTAGGGGAGAAGTACACATACCGTTGTAATCGGGCGAGTTTCTACTTTCAGAAGCCACAGAAATTTTGCAGATTGGTCGATCCGTTCGCGAGATATGGCAGTTTGGAGGTAAGAAACGCTTGAGAAACTCAAAATTTTCGCATTTCTGATGCTCGAAACGAATGACTACAACGGCCTAGGGGAGAAGTACGCATACCGTTGTAATCGGGCGAGTTTCTACTTTCAGATGCAACAGAAATTTTGCGGATTGGTCAATCCGTTCGCGAGATATGGCAGTTTGGATGTAAGAAACGCTTGAGAAACTCAAAATTTTCGCAGTTCTGATGCTCGAAACGAATGACTACAACGGCCTAGGGGAGAAGTACGCATACCGTTGTAATCGGGCGAGTTTCTACTTTCAGAAGCAACAGAAATTTTGCGGATTGGTGAATCCGTTCGCGAGATATGGTAGTTTGGAGGTAAGAAACGCTTGAGAAACTCAAAATTTTCGCAGTTCTGATGCTCGAAACGAATAACTAGAACGGCCTAGGGGAAAAGTGCGCATACCGTTGTAATCGGGCGAGTTTCTACTTTCAGATGCAACAGAAATTCTGCGGATTGATCAATCCGTTCGCGAGATATGGCAGTTTGGAGATAAGAAACGCTTGAGAAACTCAAAATTTTCGCATTTCTGATGCTCGAAACGAATGACTACAACGGCCTAGGGGAGAAGTACACATACCGTTGTAATCGGGCGAGTTTCTACTTTCAGAAGCAACAGAAATTTTGCGGATTGGTGAATCCGTTCGCGAGATATGGTAGTTTGGAGGAAAGAAACGCTTGAGAAACTCAAAATTTTCGCAGTTCTGATGCTCGACACGAATAACTAGAACCGCCTAGTGGAAAAGTGCGCATACCGTTGTAATCGGGCGAGTTTCTACTTTCAGATGCAACAGAAATTTTGCGGATTGATCAATCCGTTCGCGAGATATGGCAGTTTGGAGATAAGAAACGCTTGAGAAACTCAAAATTTTCGCAGTTCTGATGCTCGAAACGAATGACTACAAAGGCCTAGGGGAGAAGTACGCATACCGTTGTAATCGGGCGAGTTTCTACTTTCAGAAGCAACAGAAATTTTGCGGATTGATCAATCCGTTCGCGAGATATGGCAGTTTGGAAATAAGGAACGCTTGGGAAACTCAAAATTTTCGCAGTTCTGATACTCGAAACGAGTAACTAGAACGGCATAGGGGAAAAGTACGCATACCGTTGCAATCGGGCGAGTTTCTGCTTTCAGATGCAACAGAAATTTTGCGGATTGGTCAATCCGTTCGCGAGATATGGCAGTTTGGATGTAAGAAACGCTTGAGAAACTCAAAATTTTCGCAGTTCTGATGCCCGAAACGAATAACTGGAACGGCCTAGGGGAAAACTACACATACCGCTGTAATCGGGCGAGTTTCTACATTCAGATGCAATAGAAATTTTGCGGATTGGTCTATCCGTTCGCGAGATATGGCAGTTTGGAGGTAAGAAACGCTTGAGAAACTCAAAATTTTCGCAGTTCTGATGCTCGATACGAATAACTAGGACGGCCTAGGGGAAAACTACACCTACCGTTGTAATCGGGCGAGTTTCTACTTTCAGATGCAACAGAAATTTTGCGGATTGGTCAATCCGTTCGCGAGATATGGCAGTTTGGATGTAAGAAACGCTTGAGAAACTCAAAATTTTCGCAGTTCTGATGCTCGAAACGAATAACTAGAACCGCCTAGGGGAAAAGTGCGCATACCGTTCTAATCGGGCGAGTTTCTACTTTCAGATGCAACAGAAATTTTGCGGATTGATCAATCCGTTCGCGAGATATGGCAGTTTGGAGATAAGAAACGCTTGAGAAACTCAAAATTTTCGCAGTTCTGATGCTCGAATCGAATGACTACAACGGCCTAGGGGAGAAGTACGCATACCGTTGTAATCGGGCGAGTTTCTACTTTCAGAAGCAACAGAAATTTTGCGGATTGGTCGATCCGTTCGCGAGATATGGTAGTTTGGAGGTAAGAAACGCTTGAGAACCTCAAAATTTTCGCAGTTCTGATGCTCGAAACGAGTAACTAGAACGGCCTAGGGGAAAAGTACGCATACCGTTGTAATCGGGCGAGTTTCTACTTTCAGATGCAACAGAAATTTTGCGGATTGGTCAATCCGTTCGCGAGATATGGCAGTTTGGAGATAAGAAACGCTTGAGAAACTCAAAATTTTCGCAGTTCTGATGCTCGAAACGAATGACTACAACGGCCTAGGGGAGAAGTACGCATACCGTTGTAATCGGGCGAGTTTCTACTTTCAGAAGCAACAGAAATTTTGCGGATTGATCAATCCGTTCGCGAGATATGGCAGTTTGGAAATAAGGAACGCTTGGGAAACTCAAAATTTTCGCAGTTCTGATACTCGAAACGAGTAACTAGAACGGCATAGGGGAAAAGTACGCATACCGTTGCAATCGGGCGAGTTTCTGCTTTCAGATGCAACAGAAATTTTGCGGATTGGTCAATCCGTTCGCGAGATATGGCAGTTTGGATGTAAGAAACGCTTGAGAAACTCAAAATTTTCGCAGTTCTGATGCCCGAAACGAATAACTGGAACGGCCTAGGGGAAAACTACACATACCGCTGTAATCGGGCGAGTTTCTACATTCAGATGCAATAGAAATTTTGCGGATTGGTCTATCCGTTCGCGAGATATGGCAGTTTGGAGGTAAGAAACGCTTGAGAAACTCAAAATTTTCGCAGTTCTGATGCTCGATACGAATAACTAGAACGGCCTAGGGGAAAACTACACCTACCGTTGTAATCGGGCGAGTTTCTACTTTCAGATGCAACAGAAATTTTGCGGATTGGTCAATCCGTTCGCGAGATATGGCAGTTTGGATGTAAGAAACGCTTGAGAAACTCAAAATTTTCGCAGTTCTGATGCTCGAAACGAATTACTAGAACCGCCTAGGGGAAAAGTGCGCATACCGTTCTAATCGGGCGAGTTTCTACTTTCAGATGCAACAGAAATTTTGCGGATTGATCAATCCGTTCGCGAGATATGGCAGTTTGGAGATAAGAAACGCTTGAGAAACTCAAAATTTTCGCAGTTCTGATGCTCGAAACGAATGACTACAACGGCCTAGGGGAGAAGTACGCATACCGTTGTAATCGGGCGAGTTTCTACTTTCAGATGCAACAGAAATTTTGCGGATTGATCAATCCGTTCGCGAGATATGGCAGTTTGGAAATAAGGAACGCTTGAGAAACTCAAAATTTTCGCAGTTCTGATACTCGAAACGAGTAACTAGAACGGCATAGGGGAAAAGTACGCATACCGTTGCAATCGGGCGAGTTTCTGCTTTCAGATGCAACAGAAATTTTGCGGATTGGTCAATCCGTTCGCGAGATATGGCAGTTTGGATGTAAGAAACTCTTGAGAAACTCAAAATTTTCGCAGTTCTGATGCCCGAAACGAATAACTGGAACGGCCTAGGGGAAAACTACACATACCGCTGTAATCGGGCGAGTTTCTACATTCAGATGCAATAGAAATTTTGCGGATTGGTCTATCCGTTCGCGAGATATGGCAGTTTGGAGGTAAGAAACGCTTGAGAAACTCAAAATTTTCGCAGTTCTGATGCTCGATACGAATAACTAGAACGGCCTAGGGGAAAACTACACCTACCGTTGTAATCGGGCGAGTTTCTACTTTCAGATGCAACAGAAATTTTGCGGATTGGTCAATCCGTTCGCGAGATATGGCAGTTTGGATGTAAGAAACGCTTGAGAAACTCAAAATTTTCGCAGTTCTGATGCTCGAAACGAATAACTAGAACCGCCTAGGGGAAAAGTGCGCATACCGTTCTAATCGGGCGAGTTTCTACTTTCAGATGCAACAGAAATTTTGCGGATTGATCAATCCGTTCGCGAGATATGGCAGTTCGGAGATAAGAAACGCTTGAGAAACTCAAAATTTTCGCAGTTCTGATGCTCGAAACGAATGACTACAACGGCCTAGGGGAGAAGTACGCATACCGTTGTAATCGGGCGAGTTTCTACTTTCAGAAGCAACAGAAATTTTGCGGATTGGTCGATCCGTTCGCGAGATAGGGTAGTTTGGAGGTAAGAAACGCTTGAGAACCTCAAAATTTTCGCAGTTCTGATGCTCGAAACGAGTAACTAGAACGGCCTAGCGGAAAAGTACGCATACTGTTGTAATCGGGCGAGTTTCTACTTTCAGATGCAACAGAAATTTTGCGGATTGGTCAATCCGTTCGCGAGATATGGCAGTTTGGAGGTAAGAAACGCTTGAGAAACTCAAAATTTTCGCAGTTCTGATGCTCGAAACGAATAACTAGAACCGCCTAGGGGAAAAGTGCGCATACCGTTGTAATCGGGCGAGTTTCTACTTTCAGATGCAACAGAAATTTTGCGGATTGGTGAATCCGTTCGCGAGATATGGCAGTTTGGAGGTAAGAAACGCTTGAGAAACTCAAAATTTTCGCAGTTCTGATGCTCGAAACGAATAACTAGAACGGCCTAGGGGAAAAGTAGGCATACCGTTGTAATCGGGCGAGTTTCTACTTTCAGATGCAACAGAAATTTTGCGGATTGGTCAATCCGTTCGCGAGATATGGCAGTTTGGAAATAAGGAACGCTTGAGAAACTCAAAATTTTCGCAGTTCTGATACCCGAAACGAGTAACTAGAACGGCATAGGGGAAAAGTACGCATACCGTTGTAATCGGGCGAGTTTCTGCTTTCAGATGCAACAGAAATTTTGAGGATTGGTCAATCCGTTCGCGACATATGGCAGGTTGGAAGTAAGAAACGCTTGAGAAACTCAAAATTTTCCCAGTTCTGATGCTCGAAACGAATAACTGGAACGGCCTAGGGGAAAACTACACATACCGCTGTAATCGGGCGAGTTTCTACATTCAGATGCAATAGAAATTTTGCGGATTGGTCTATCCGTTCGCGAGATATGGCAGTTTGGAGGTAAGAAACGCTTGAGAAACTCAAAATTTTCGCAGTTCTGATGCTTGAAACGAATAACTAGAACCGCCTAGTGGAAAAGTGCGCATACTGTTGTAATCGGGCGAGTTTCTACTTTCAGATGCAACAGAAATTCTGCGGATTGATCAATCCGTTCGCGAGATATGGCAGTTTGGAGATAAAAAACGCTTGAGAAACTCAAAATGTTCGCAGTTCTGATGCTCGAAACGAATGACTACAACGGCCTAGGGGAGAAGTACGCATACCGTTGTAATCGGGCAAGTTTCTACTTTCAGAAGTAACAGAAATTTTGCGGATTGGTGAATCCGTTCGCGAGATATGGTAGTTTGGAGGTAAGAAACGCTTGAGAAACTCAAAATTTTCGCAGTTCTGATGCTCGACACGAATAACTAGAATGGCCTAGGGGAAAAGTGCGCATACCGTTGTAATCGGGCGAGTTTCTACTTTCAGATGCAACAGAAATTTTGCGGATTGATCAATCCGTTCGCGAGATATGGCAGTTTGGAGGTAAGAAACGCTTGAGAAACTCAAAATTTTCGCAGTTCTGATGCTCGAAACGAATAACTAGAACCGCCTAGGGGAAAAGTGCGCATTCCGTTGTAATCGGGCGAGTTTCTACTTTCAGATGCAACAGAAATTTTGCGGATTGGTCAATCCGATTATGAGATATGGCAGTTTGGAGGTAAGAAACGCTTGAGAAACTCAAAATTTTCGCAGTTCTGATGCTCGAAACGAATAACTGGAACGGCCTAGGGGAAAACTACACATACCGTTGTAATCGGGCGAGTTTCTATTTTCAGATGCAATAGAAATTTTGCGGATTGGTCTATCCGTTCGCGAAATATGGCAGTTTGGAGGTAAGAAACGCTTGAGAAACTCTAAATTTTCGCAGTTCTGATGCTCGAAACGAATAACTGGAACGGCCTAGGGGAAAACTACACATACCGTTGTAATCGGGCGAGTTTCTACTTTCAGATGCAATAGAAATTTTGCGGATTGGTCTATCCGTTTGCGAGATATGGCAGTTTGGAGGTAAGAAACGCTTGAGAAACTCAAAATTTGCGCAGTTCTGATGCTCGAAACGAGTAAGTAGAACGGCCTAGGGGAGAAGTACGCATACCGTTGTAATCGGGCGAGTTTCTACTTTCAGATGCAACAGAAATTTTGCGGATTGGTCAATCCGTTCGCGAGATATGGCAGTTTGGAGGTAAGAAACGCTTGAGAAACTCAAAATTTTCGCAGTTCTGATGTTCGAAACGAATAACTAGAACCGCCTAGGGGAAAAGTGCGCATACCGTTGTAATCGGGCGAGTTTCTACTTTCAGATGCAACAGAAATTCTGCGGATTGATCAATCCGTTCGCGAGATATGGCAGTTTGGAGATAAAAAACGCTTGAGAAACTCAAAATTTTCGCAGTTCTGATGCTCGAAACGAATGACTACAACGGCCTAGGGGAGAAGTACGCATACCGTTGTAATCGGGCAAGTTTCTACTTTCAGAAGCAACAGAAATTTTGCGGATTGGTGAATCCGTTCGCGAGATATGGTAGTTTGGAGGTAAGAAACGCTTGAGAAACTCAAAATTTTCGCAGTTCTGATGCTCGACACGAATAACTAGAACGGCCTAGGGGAAAATTGCGCACACCGTTGTAATCGGGCGAGTTTCTACTTTCAGATGCAACAGAAATTTTGCGGATTGATCAATCCGTTCGCGAGATATGGCAGTTTGGAGGTAAGAAACGCTTGAGAAACTCAAAATTTTCGCAGTTCTGATGCTCGAAACGAATAACTGGAACGGCCTAGGGGAAAACTACACATACCGTTGTAATCGGGCGAGTTTCTATTTTCAGATGCAATAGAAATTTTGCGGATTGGTCTATCCTTTCGCGAAATATGGCAGTTTGGATGTAAGAAACGCTTGAGAAACTCTAAATTTTCGCAGTTCTGATGCTCGAAACGAATAACTGGAACGGCCTAGGGGAAAACTACACATACCGTTGTAATCGGGCGAGTTTCTACATTCAGATGCAATAGAAATTTTGCGGATTGGTCTATCCGTTTGCGAGATATGGCAGTTTGGAGGTAAGAAACGCTTGAGAAACTCAAAATTTGCGCAGTTCTGATGCTCGAAACGAGTAACTAGAACGGCCTAGGGGAGAAGTACGCATACCGTTGTAATCGGGCGAGTTTCTACTTTCAGATGCAACAGAAATTTTGCGGATTGGTCAATCCGTTCGCGAGATATGGCAGTTTGGAGGTAAGAAACGCTTGAGAAACTCAAAATTTTCGCAGTTCTGATGCTCGAAACGAATAACCAGAACCGCCTAGGGGAAAAGTGCGCATAGCGTTGTAATCGGGCGAGTTTCTACTTTCAGATGCAACAGAAATTTTGCGGATTGATCAATCCGTTCGCGAGATATGGCAGTTTGGAAATAAGAAACGCTTGAGAAACTCAAAATTTTCGCAGTTCTGATGCTCGAAACGAATGACTACAACGGCCTAGGGGAGAAGTACGCATACCGTTGTAATCGTGCGAGTTTCTACTTTCAGAAGCAACAGAAATTTTGCGGATTGGTCGATCCGTTCGCGAGATATGGTAGTTTGGAGGTAAGAAACGCTTGAGAAACTCAAAATTTTCGCAGTTCTGATGCTCGACACCAATAACTAGAACGGCCTAGGGGAAAAGTGCGCATACCGTTGTAATCGGGCGAGTTTCTACTTTCAGATGCAACAGAAATTTTGCGGATTGATCAATCCGTTCGCGAGATATGGCAGTTTGGAGACAAGAAACGCTTGTGAAACTCAAAATTTTCGCAGTTCTGATGCTCGAAACGAGTAACTAGAACGGCCTAGGTGAAAAGTACGCATACCGTTGTAATCGGGCGAGTTTCTACTTTCAGATGCAACAGAAATTTTGCGGATTGGTCCATCCGTTCGCGAGATATGGCAGTTTGGAAATAAGAAACGCTTGAGAAACTCAAAATTTTCGCAGTTCTGATACTCGAAACGAGTAACTAGAACGGCATAGCGGAAAAGTACGCATACCGTTGTAATCGGGCGAGTTTCTGCTTTCAGATGCAACATAAATTCTGCGGATTGGTCAATCCGTTCGCGAGATATGGCAGTTTGGAGGTAAGAAACGCTTGAGAAACTCAAAATTTTCGCAGTTCTGATGCTCGAAACGAATAACTAGAACCGCCTAGTGGAAAAGTGCGCATACCGTTGTAATCGGGCGAGTTTCTACTTTCAGATGCAACAGAAATTTTGCGGATTGATCAATCCGTTCGCGACATATGGCAGTTTGGAGATAAGAAACGCTTGAGAAACTCAAAATTTTCGCAGTTCTGTTGCTCGAAACGAATGACTACAACGGCCTAGGGGAGAAGTACGCATACCGTTGTAATCGGGCGAGTTTCTACTTTCAGATGCAACAGAAATTTTGCGGATTGGTCAATCTGTTCGCGAGATATGTCAGTTTGGAGGTAAGAAACGCTTGAGAAACTCAAAATTTTCGCAGTTCTGATGCTCGAAACGAATAACTAGAACGGCCTCGGGGAAAAGTACGCATACCGTTGTAATCGGGCGAGTTTCTACTTTCAGATGCAACAGAAATTTTGCGGATTGGTCAATCCGTTCGCGAGATATGGCAGTTTGGAAATAAGAAACGCTTGAGAAACTCAAAATTTTCGCAGTTCTGATGCTCGAAACGAATGACTACAACGGCCTAGGGGAGAAGTACGCATACCGTTGTAATCGGGCGAGTTTCTACTTTCAGAAGCAACAGAAATTTTGCGGATTGGTGAATCCGTTCGCGAGATATGGTAGTTTGGATGTAAGAAACGCTTGAGAAACTCAAAATTTTCGCAGTTCTGATGCTCGACACGAATAACTAGAACGGCCTAGGGGAAAACTACACCTACCGTTGTAATCGGGCGAGTTTCTACTTTCAGATGCAACAGAAATTTTGCGGATTGTTCAATCCGTTCGCGAGATATGGCAGTTTGGAGGTAAGAAACGCTTGAGAAACTCAAAATTTTCGCAGTTCTGATGCTCGACACGAATAACTAGAACGGCCTAGGGGAAAAGTGCGCATACCGTTGTAATCGGGCGAGTTTCTACTTTCAGATGCAACAGAAATTTTGCGGATTGATCAATCCGTTCGCGAGATATGGCAGTTTGGAAATAAGAAACGCTTGAGAAACTCAAAATTTTCGCAGTTCTGATGCTCGAAACGAATGACTACAACGGCCTAGGGGAGAAGTACGCATACCGTTGTAATCGTGCGAGTTTCTACTTTCAGAAGCAACAGAAATTTTGCGGATTGGTCGATCCGTTCGCGAGATATGGTAGTTTGGAGGTAAGAAACGCTTGAGAAACTCAAAATTTTCGCAGTTCTGATGCTCGACACCAATAACTAGAACGGCCTAGGGGAAAAGTGCGCATACCGTTGTAATCGGGCGAGTTTCTACTTTCAGATGCAACAGAAATTTTGCGGATTGATCAATCCGTTCGCGAGATATGGCAGTTTGGAGACAAGAAACGCTTGTGAAACTCAAAATTTTCGCAGTTCTGATGCTCGAAACGAGTAACTAGAACGGCCTAGGTGAAAAGTACGCATACCGTTGTAATCGGGCGAGTTTCTACTTTCAGATGCAACAGAAATTTTGCGGATTGGTCCATCCGTTCGCGAGATATGGCAGTTTGGAAATAAGAAACGCTTGAGAAACTCAAAATTTTCGCAGTTCTGATACTCGAAACGAGTAACTAGAACGGCATAGCGGAAAAGTACGCATACCGTTGTAATCGGGCGAGTTTCTGCTTTCAGATGCAACATAAATTTTGCGGATTGGTCAATCCGTTCGCGAGATATGGCAGTTTGGAGGTAAGAAACGCTTGAGAAACTCAAAATTTTCGCAGTTCTGATGCTCGAAACGAATAACTAGAACCGCCTAGTGGAAAAGTGCGCATACCGTTGTAATCGGGCGAGTTTCTACTTTCAGATGCAACAGAAATTTTGCGGATTGATCAATCCGTTCGCGACATATGGCAGTTTGGAGATAAGAAACGCTTGAGAAACTCAAAATTTTCGCAGTTCTGTTGCTCGAAACGAATGACTACAACGGACTAGGGGAGAAGTACGCATACCGTTGTAATCGGGCGAGTTTCTACTTTCAGATGCAACAGAAATTTTGCGGATTGGTCAATCTGTTCGCGAGATATGTCAGTTTGGAGGTAAGAAACGCTTGAGAAACTCAAAATTTTCGCAGTTCTGATGCTCGAAACGAATAACTAGAACGGCCTCGGGGAAAAGTACGCATACCGTTGTAATCGGGCGAGTTTCTACTTTCAGATGCAACAGAAATTTTGCGGATTGGTCAATCCGTTCGCGAGATATGGCATTTTGGAAATAAATAACGCTTGAGAAACTCAAAATTTTCGCAGTTCTGATGCTCGAAACGAATGACTACAACGGCCTAGGGGAGAAGTACGCATACCGTTGTAATCGGGCGAGTTTCTACTTTCAGAAGCAACAGAAATTTTGCGGATTGGTGAATCCGTTCGCGAGATATGGTAGTTTGGATGTAAGAAACGCTTGAGAAACTCAAAATTTTCGCAGTTCTGATGCTCGACACGAATAACTAGAACGGCCTAGGGGAAAAGTGCGCATACCGTTGTAATCGGGCGAGTTTCTACTTTCAGATGCAACAGAAATTTTGCGGATTGATCAATCCGTTCGCGTGATATGGCTGTTTGGAGATAAGAAACGCTTGAGAAACTCAAAATTTTCGCAGTTCTGATACTCGAAACGAGTAACTAGAACGGCATAGGGGAAAAGTACGCATACCGTTGTAATCGGGCGAGTTTCTGCTTTCAGATGCAACAGAAATTTTGCGGATTGGTCAATCCGTTCGCGAGATATGGCAGTTTGGATGTAAGAAACGCTTGAGAAACTCAAAATTTTCGCAGTTCTGATGCTCGAAACGAATAACTGGAACGGCCTAGGGGAAAACTACACATACCGCTGTAATCGGGCAAGTTTCTACATTCAGATGCAATAGAAATTTTGCGGATTGTTCTATCCGTTCGCGTGATATGGCAGTTTGGAGGTAAGAAACGCTTGAGAAACTCAAAATTTTCGCAGTTCTGATGCTCGATACGAATAATTAGAACGGCCTAGGGGAAAACTACACCTACCGTTGTAATCGGGCGAGTTTCTACTTTCAGATGCAACAGAAATTTTGCGGATTGGTCAATCCGTTCGCGAGATATGGCAGTTTGGAGGTAAGAAACGCTTGAGAAACTCAAAATTTTCGCAGTTCTGATGCTCGAAACGAATAACCAGAACCGCCTAGGGGAAAAGTGCGCATACCGTTCTAATCGGGCGAGTTTCTACTTTCAGATGCAACAGAAATTTTGCGGATTGATCAATCCGTTCGCGAGATATGGCAGTTTGGAGATAAGAAACGCTTGAGAAACTCAAAATTTTCGCAGTTCTGATGCTCGAAACGAATGACTACAACGGCCTAGGGGAGAAGTACGCATACCGTTGTAATCGTGCGAGTTTCTACTTTCAGAAGCAAGAGAAATTTTGCGGATTGGTCGATCCGTTCGCGAGATATGGTAGTTTGGAGGTAAGAAACGCTTGAGAAACTCAAAATTTTCGCAGTTCTGATGCTCGACACCAATAACTAGAACGGCCTAGGGGAAAAGTGCGCAATACCGTTGTAATCGGGCGAGTTTCTACTTTCAGATGCAACAGAAATTTTGCGGATTGATCAATCCGTTCGCGAGATATGGCAGTATGGAGACAAGAAACGCTTGTGAAACTCAAAATTTTCGCAGTTCTGATGCTCGAAACGAGTAACTAGAACGGCCTAGGGGAAAAGTACGCATACCGTTGTAATCGGGCGAGTTTCTACTTTCAGATGCAACAGAAATTTTGCGGATTGGTCAATCCGTTCGCGAGATAAGGCAGTTTGGAGGTAAGAAACGCTTGAGAAACTCAAAATTTTCGCAGTTCTGATGCTCGAAACGAATAACTAGAACGGCCTAGGGGAAAAGTACGCATACCGTTGTAATCGGGCGAGTTTCTACTTTCAGAAGCAACAGAAATTTTGCGGATTGATCAATCCGTTCGCGAGAAATGGCAGTTTGGAAATAAGAAACGCTTGAGAAACTCAAAATTTTCGCAGTTCTGATACTCGAAACGAGTAACTAGAACGGCATAGGGGAAAAGTACGCATACCGTTGTAATCGGGCGAGTTTCTGCTTTCAGATGCAACAGAAATTTTGCGGATTGGTCAATCCGTTCGCGAGATATGGCAGTTTGGATGTAAGAAACGCTTGAGAAACTCAAAATTTTCGCAGTTCTGATGCTCGAAACGAATAACTGGAACGGCCTAGGGGAAAACTACACATACCGCTGTAATCAGGCGAGTTTCTACATTCAGATGCAATAGAAATTTTGCGGATTGGTCTATCCGTTCGCGAGATATGGCAGTTTGGAGGTAAGAAACGCTTGAGAAACTCAAAATTTTCGCAGTTCTGATGCTCGATACGAATAACTAGAACGGCCTAGGGGAAAACTACATCTACCGTTGTAATCGGGCGAGTTACTACTTTCAGATGCAACAGAAATTTTGCGGATTGGTCAATCCGTTCGCGAGATATGGCAGTTTGGATGTAAGAAACGCTTGAGAAACTCAAAATTTTCGCAGTTGTGATGCTCGAAACGAATGACTACAACGGCCTAGGGGAGAAGTACGCATACCGTTGTAATCGGGCGAGTTTCTACTTTCAGAAGCAACAGAAATTTTGCGGATTGGTCGATCCGTTCGCGAGATATGGTAGTTTGGAGGTAAGAAACGCTTGAGAAACTCAAAATTTTCGCAGTTCTGATGCTCGAAACGAGTAACTAGAACGGCCTAGGGGAAAAGTACGCATACCGTTGTAATCGGGCGAGTTTCTACTTTCCGATGCAACAGAAATTTTGCGGATTGGTGAATCCGTTCGCGAGATATGGCAGTTTGGAGGTAAGAAACGCTTGAGAAACTCAAAATTTTCGCAGTTCTGATGCTCGAAACGAATAACTAGAACGGCCTAGGGGAAAAGTACGCATACCGTTGTAATCGGGCGAGTTTCTACTTTCAGATGCAACAGAAATTTTGCGGATTGGTCAATCCGTTCGCGAGATATGGCAGTTTGGAAATAAGAAACGCTTGAGAAACTCAAAATTTTCGCAGTTCTGATGCTCGAAACGAATGACTACAACGGCCTAGGGGAGAAGTACGCATACCGTTGTAATCGGGCGAGTTTCTACTTTCAGAAGCAACAGAAATTTTGCGGATTGGTGAATCCGTTCGCGAGATATGGTAGTTTGGAGGTAAGAAACGCTTGAGAAACTCAAAATTTTCGCAGTTCTGATGCTCGACACGAATAACTAGAACGGCCTAGGGGAAAACTACACCTACCGTTGTAATCGGGCGAGTTTCTACTTTCAGATGCAACAGAAATTTTGCGGATTGTTCAATCCGTTCGCGAGATATGGCTGTTTGGAGGTAAGAAACGCTTGAGAAACTCAAAATTTTCGCAGTTCTGATGCTCGAAACGAATAACTAGAACGGCCTAGGGGAAAAGTGCGCATACCGTTGTAATCGGGCGAGTTTCTACTTTCAGATGCAACAGAAATTTTGCGGATTGATCAATCCGTTCGCGTGATATGGCAGTTTGGAGATAAGAAACGCTTGAGAAACTCAAAATTTTCGCAGTTCTGATGCTCGACACGAATAACTAGAACGGCCTAGGGGAAAAGTGCGCATACCGTTGTAATCGGGCGAGTTTCTACTTTCAGATGCAACAGAAATTTTGCGGATTGATCAATCCGTTCGCGTGATATGGCAGTTTGGAGATAAGAAACGCTTGAGAAACTCAAAATTTTCGCAGTTCTGATGCTCGAAACGAGTAACTAGAACGGCCTAGGGGAAAAGTACGCATACCGTTGTAATCGGGCGAGTTTCTACTTTCAGATGCAACAGAAATTTTGCGGATTGGTCAATCCGTTCGCGAGATATGGCAGTTTGGAGGTAAGAAACGCTTGAGAAACTCAAAATTTTCGCAGTTCTGATACTCGAAACGAGTAACTAGAACGGCATAGGGGAAAAGTACGCATACCGTTGTAATCGGGCGAGTTTCTGCTTTCAGATGCAACAGAAATTTTGCGGATTGGTCAATCCGTTCGCGAGATATGGCAGTTTGGATGTAAGAAACGCTTGAGAAACTCAAAATTTTCGCAGTTCTGATGCTCGAAACGAATAACTGGAACGGCCTAGGGGAAAACTACACATACCGCTGTAATCGGGCGAGTTTCTACATTCAGATGCAATAGAAATTTTGCGGATTGGTCTATCCGTTCGCGAGATATGGCAGTTTGGAGGTAAGAAATGCTTGAGAAACTCAAAATTTTCGCAGTTCTGATGCTCGAAACGAATAACCAGAACCGCCTAGGGGAAAAGTGCGCATAGCGTTGTAATCGGGCGAGTTTCTACTTTCAGATGCAACAGAAATTTTGCGGATTGATCAATCCGTTCGCGAGATATGGCAGTTTGGAGATAAGAAACGCTTGAGGAACTCAAAATTTTCGCAGTTCTGATGCTCGAAACGAATGACTACAACGGCCTAGGGGAGAAGTACGCATACCGTTGTAATCGTGCGAGTTTCTACTTTCAGAAGCAACAGAAATTTTGCGGATTGGTCGATCCGTTCGCGAGATATGGTAGTTTGGAGGTAAGAAACGCTTGAGAAACTCAAAATTTTCGCAGTTCTGATGCTCGACACCAATAACTAGAACGGCCTAGGGGAAAAGTGCGCAATAACGTTGTAATCGGGCGAGTTTCTACTTTCAGATGCAACAGAAATTTTGCGGATTGATCAATCCGTTCGCGAGATATGGCAGTATGGAGACAAGAAACGCTTGTGAAACTCAAAATTTTCGCAGTTCTGATGCTCGAAACGAGTAACTAGAACGGCCTAGGGGAAAAGTACGCATACCGTTGTAATCGGGCGAGTTTCTACTTTCAGATGCAACAGAAATTTTGCGGATTGGTCAATCCGTTCGCGAGATAAGGCAGTTTGGAGGTAAGAAACGCTTGAGAAACTCAAAATTTTCGCAGTTCTGATGCTCGAAACGAATAACTAGAACGGCCTAGGGGAAAAGTACGCATACCGTTGTAATCGGGCGAATTTCTACTTTCAGATGCAACAGAAATTTTGCGGATTGGTCTATCCGTTCGCGAGATATGGCAGTTTGGAAATAAGAAACGCTTGAGTAACTCAAAATTTTCGCAGTTCTGATGCTCGAAACGAGTAACTAGAACGGCATAGGGGAAAAGTACGCATACCATTGTAATCGGGCGAGTTTCTACTTTCAGATGCAACAGAAATTTTGCGGATTGGTCAATCCGTTCGCGATATATGGCAGTTTGGAGGTAAGAAACGCTTGAGAAACTCAAAATTTTCGCAGTTCTGATGCTCCAAACGAATAACTAGAACCGCCTAGTGGAAAAGTGCGCATACCGTTGTAATCGGGCGAGTTTCTACTTTCAGAAGCAACAGAAATTTTGCGGATTGATCAATCCGTTCGCGAGATATGGCAGTTTGGAGATAAGAAACGCTTGAGAAACTCAAAATTTTCGCAGTTCTGATGCTCGAAACGAATGACTACAACGACCTAGGGGAGAAGTACGCATACCGTTGTAATCGGGCGAGTTTCTACTTTCAGAAGCAACAGAAATTTTGCGGATTGGTCGATCCGTTCGCGAGATATGGTAGTTTGGAGGTAAGAAACGCTTGAGAACCTCAAAATTTTCGCAGTTCTGATGCTCGAAACGAGTAACTAGAACGGCCTAGGGGAAAAGTACGCATACCGTTGTAATCGGGCGAGTTTCTACTTTCAGATGCAACAGAAATTTTGCGGATTGGTCAATCCGTTCGCGAGATATGGCAGTTTGGAGGTAAGAAACGCTTGAGAAACTCAAAATTTTCGCAGTTCTGATGCTCGAAACGAATAACTAGAACGGCCTAGGGGAAAAGTACGCATACCGTTGTAATCGGGCGAGTTTCTACTTTCAGATGCAACAGAAATTTTGCGGATTGGTCAATCCGTTCGCGAGATATGGCAGTTTGGAAATAAGAAACGCTTGAGAAACTCAAAAATTTCGCAGTTCTGATGCTCGAAACGAATGACTACAACGGCCTAGGGGAGAAGTACGCATACCGTTGTAATCGGGCGAGTTTCTACTTTCAGAAGCAACAGAAATTTTGCGGATTGGTGAATCCGTTCGCGAGATATGGTAGTTTGGAGGTAAGAAACGCTTGAGAAACTCAAAATTTTCGCAGTTCTGATGCTCGACACGAATAACTAGAACGGCCTAGGGGAAAACTACACCTACCGTTGTAATCGGGCGAGTTTCTACTTTCAGATGCAACAGAAATTTTGCGGATTGTTCAATCCGTTCGCGAGATATGGCTGTTTGGAGGTAAGAAACGCTTGAGAAACTCAAAATTTTCGCAGTTCTGATGCTCGAAACGAATAACTAGAACGGCCTAGGGGAAAAGTGCGCATACCGTTGTAATCGGGCGAGTTTCTACTTTCAGATGCAACAGAAATTTTGCGGATTGATCAATCCGTTCGCGTGATATGGCAGTTTGGAGATAAGAAACGCTTGAGAAACTCAAAATTTTCGCAGTTCTGATGCTCGACACGAATAACTAGAACGGCCTAGGGGAAAAGTGCGCATACCGTTGTAATCGGGCGAGTTTCTACTTTCAGATGCAACAGAAATTTTGCGGATTGATCAATCCGTTCGCGTGATATGGCAGTTTGGAGATAAGAAACGCTTGAGAAACTCAAAATTTTCGCAGTTCTGATGCTCGAAACGAGTAACTAGAACGGCCTAGGGGAAAAGTACGCATACCGTTGTAATCGGGCGAGTTTCTACTTTCAGATGCAACAGAAATTTTGCGGATTGGTCAATCCGTTCGCGAGATATGGCAGTTTGGAGGTAAGAAACGCTTGAGAAACTCAAAATTTTCGCAGTTCTGATACTCGAAACGAGTAACTAGAACGGCATAGGGGAAAAGTACGCATACCGTTGTAATCGGGCGAGTTTCTGCTTTCAGATGCAACAGAAATTTTGCGGATTGGTCAATCCGTTCGCGAGATATGGCAGTTTGGATGTAAGAAACGCTTGAGAAACTCAAAATTTTCGCAGTTCTGATGCTCGAAACGAATAACTGGAACGGCCTAGGGGAAAACTACACATACCGCTGTAATCGGGCGAGTTTCTACATTCAGATGCAATAGAAATTTTGCGGATTGGTCTATCCGTTCGCGAGATATGGCAGTTTGGAGGTAAGAAATGCTTGAGAAACTCAAAATTTTCGCAGTTCTGATGCTCGAAACGAATAACCAGAACCGCCTAGGGGAAAAGTGCGCATAGCGTTGTAATCGGGCGAGTTTCTACTTTCAGATGCAACAGAAATTTTGCGGATTGATCAATCCGTTCGCGAGATATGGCAGTTTGGAGATAAGAAACGCTTGAGGAACTCAAAATTTTCGCAGTTCTGATGCTCGAAACGAATGACTACAACGGCCTAGGGGAGAAGTACGCATACCGTTGTAATCGTGCGAGTTTCTACTTTCAGAAGCAACAGAAATTTTGCGGATTGGTCGATCCGTTCGCGAGATATGGTAGTTTGGAGGTAAGAAACGCTTGAGAAACTCAAAATTTTCGCAGTTCTGATGCTCGACACCAATAACTAGAACGGCCTAGGGGAAAAGTGCGCAATAACGTTGTAATCGGGCGAGTTTCTACTTTCAGATGCAACAGAAATTTTGCGGATTGATCAATCCGTTCGCGAGATATGGCAGTATGGAGACAAGAAACGCTTGTGAAACTCAAAATTTTCGCAGTTCTGATGCTCGAAACGAGTAACTAGAACGGCCTAGGGGAAAAGTACGCATACCGTTGTAATCGGGCGAGTTTCTACTTTCAGATGCAACAGAAATTTTGCGGATTGGTCAATCCGTTCGCGAGATAAGGCAGTTTGGAGGTAAGAAACGCTTGAGAAACTCAAAATTTTCGCAGTTCTGATGCTCGAAACGAATAACTAGAACGGCCTAGGGGAAAAGTACGCATACCGTTGTAATCGGGCGAATTTCTACTTTCAGATGCAACAGAAATTTTGCGGATTGGTCTATCCGTTCGCGAGATATGGCAGTTTGGAAATAAGAAACGCTTGAGTAACTCAAAATTTTCGCAGTTCTGATGCTCGAAACGAGTAACTAGAACGGCATAGGGGAAAAGTACGCATACCATTGTAATCGGGCGAGTTTCTACTTTCAGATGCAACAGAAATTTTGCGGATTGGTCAATCCGTTCGCGATATATGGCAGTTTGGAGGTAAGAAACGCTTGAGAAACTCAAAATTTTCGCAGTTCTGATGCTCCAAACGAATAACTAGAACCGCCTAGTGGAAAAGTGCGCATACCGTTGTAATCGGGCGAGTTTCTACTTTCAGAAGCAACAGAAATTTTGCGGATTGATCAATCCGTTCGCGAGATATGGCAGTTTGGAGATAAGAAACGCTTGAGAAACTCAAAATTTTCGCAGTTCTGATGCTCGAAACGAATGACTACAACGACCTAGGGGAGAAGTACGCATACCGTTGTAATCGGGCGAGTTTCTACTTTCAGAAGCAACAGAAATTTTGCGGATTGGTCGATCCGTTCGCGAGATATGGTAGTTTGGAGGTAAGAAACGCTTGAGAACCTCAAAATTTTCGCAGTTCTGATGCTCGAAACGAGTAACTAGAACGGCCTAGGGGAAAAGTACGCATACCGTTGTAATCGGGCGAGTTTCTACTTTCAGATGCAACAGAAATTTTGCGGATTGGTCAATCCGTTCGCGAGATATGGCAGTTTGGAGGTAAGAAACGCTTGAGAAACTCAAAATTTTCGCAGTTCTGATGCTCGAAACGAATAACTAGAACGGCCTAGGGGAAAAGTACGCATACCGTTGTAATCGGGCGAGTTTCTACTTTCAGATGCAACAGAAATTTTGCGGATTGGTCAATCCGTTCGCGAGATATGGCAGTTTGGAAATAAGAAACGCTTGAGAAACTCAAAAATTTCGCAGTTCTGATGCTCGAAACGAATGACTACAACGGCCTAGGGGAGAAGTACGCATACCGTTGTAATCGGGCGAGTTTCTACTTTCAGAAGCAACAGAAATTTTGCGGATTGGTGAATCCGTTCGCGAGATATGGTAGTTTGGAGGTAAGAAACGCTTGAGAAACTCAAAATTTTCGCAGTTCTGATGCTCGAAACGAATAACTAGAACGGCCTAGGGGAAAAGTGCGCATACCGTTGTAATCGGGCGAGTTTCTACTTTCAGATGCAACAGAAATTCTGCGGATTGATCAATCCGTTCGCGAGATGTGGCAGTTTGGAGATAAGACACGCTTGAGAAACTCAAAATTTTCGCAGTTCTGATGCTCGAAACGAATGACTACAACGGCCTAGGGGAGAAGTACGCATACCGTTGTAATCGTGCGAGTTTCTACTTTCAGAAGCAACAGAAATTTTGCGGATTGGTATATCCGTTCGCGAAATATGGCAGTTTGGAGGTAAGAAACGCTTGAGAAACTCAAAATTTTCGCAGTTCTGATGCTCGATACGAATAACTAGAACGGCCTAGGGGAAAACTACACAAACCGTTGTAATCGGGCGAGTTTCTACTTTCAGATGCAACAGAAATTTTGCGGATTGGTCAATCCGTTCGCGAGATATGGCAGTTTGGAGACAAGAAACGCTTGTGAAACTCAAAATTTTCGAAGTTCTGATGCTCGAAACGAATAACTAGAACGGCCTAGGGGAAAAGTACGCATACCGTTGTAATCGGGCGAATTTCTACTTTCAGATGCAACAGAAATTTTGCGGATTGGTCTATCCGTTCGCGAGATATGGCAGTTTGGAAATAAGAAACGCTTGAGTAACTCAAAATTTAGCAGTTCTGATGCTCGAAACGAGTAACTAGAACGGCATAGGGGAAAAGTGCGCATACCGTTGTAATCGGGCGAGTTTCTACTTTCAGATGCAACAGAAATTTTGCGGATTGGTCAATCCGTTCGCGAGATATGGCAGTTTGGAGGTAAGAAACGCTTGAGAAACTCAAAATTTTCGCAGTTCTGATGCTCGAAACGAATAACTAGAACGGCCTAGGGGAAAAGTGCGCATACCGTTGTAATCGGGCGAGTTTCTACTTTCAGATGCAACAGAAATTCTGCGGATTGATCAATCCGTTCGCGAGATATGGCAGTTTGGAGATAAGAAACGCTTGAGAAACTCAAAATTTTCGCAGTTCTGATGCTCGAAACGAATGACTACAACGGCCTAGGGGAGAAGTACGCATACCGTTGTAATCGGGCGAGTTTCTACTTTCAGAAGCAACAGAAATTTTGCGGATTGGTGAATCCGTTCGCGAGATATGGTAGCTTGGAGGTAAGAAACGCTTGAGAAACTCAAAATTTTCGCAGTTCTGATGCTCGACACGAATAACTAGAACGGCTTAGGGGAAAAGTGCGCATACCGTTGTAATCGGGCGAGTTTCTACTTTCAGATGCAACAGAAATTTTGCGGATTGATCGATCCGTTCGCGAGATATGGCAGTTTGGAGATAAGAAACGCTTGAGAAACTCAAAATTTTCGCAGTTCTGATGCTCGAAACGAGTAACTAGAACGGCCTAGGGGAAAAGTACGCATACCGTTGTAATCGGGCGTGTTTCTACTTTCAGATGCAACAGAAATTTTGCGGATTGGTCAATCCGTTCGCGAGATATGGCAGTTTGGAGGTAAGAAACGCTTGAGAAACTCAAAATTTTCGCAGTTCTGATGCTCGAAACGAATAACTAGAACGGCCTAGGGGAAAAGTACGCATACCGTTGTAATCGGGCGAGTTTCTACTTTCAGATGCAACAGAAATTTTGCGGATTGGTCAATCCGTTCGCGAGATATGGCAGTTTGGAAATAAGAAACGCTTGAGAAACTCAAAAATTTCGCAGTTCTGATGCTCGAAACGAATGACTACAACGGCCTAGGGGAGAAGTACGCATACCGTTGTAATCGGGCGAGTTTCTACTTTCAGAAGCAACAGAAATTTTGCGGATTGGTGAATCCGTTCGCGAGATATGGTAGTTTGGAGGTAAGAAACGCTTGAGAAACTCAAAATTTTCGCAGTTCTGATGCTCGAAACGAATAACTAGAACGGCCTAGGGGAAAAGTGCGCATACCGTTGTAATCGGGCGAGTTTCTACTTTCAGATGCAATAGAAATTCTGCGGATTGATCAATCCGTTCGCGAGATACGGCAGTTTGGAGATAAGAAACGCTTGAGAAACTCAAAATTTTCGCAGTTCTGATGCTCGAAACGAATGACTACAACGGCCTAGGGGAGAAGTACACATACCGTTGTAATCGGGCGAGTTTCTACTTTCAGAAGCAACAGAAATTTTGCGGATTGGTGAATCCGTTCGCGAGATATGGTAGTTTGGAGGTAAGAAACGCTTGAGAAACTCAAAATTTTCGCAGTTCTGATGCTCGACACGAATAACTAGAACGGCCTAGGGGAAAAGTGCGCATACCGTTGTAATCGGGCGAGTTTCTACTTTCAGATGCAACAGAAATTTTGCGGATTGATCAATCCGTTCGCGAGATATGGCAGTTTGGAGATAAGAAACGCTTGAGAAACTCAAAATTTTCGCAGTTCTGATGCTCGAAACGAGTAACTAGAACGGCCTAGGGGAAAAGTACGCATACCGTTGTAATCGGGCGAGTTTCTACTTTCAGATGCAACAGAAATTTTGCGGATTGGTGAATCCGTTCGCGAGATATGGTAGTTTGGAGGTAAGAAACGCTTGAGAAACTCAAAATTTTCGCAGTTCTGATGCTCGAAACGAATAACTAGAACGGCCTAGGGGAAAAGTGCGCATACCGTTGTAATCGGGCGAGTTTCTACTTTCAGATGCAATAGAAATTCTGCGGATTGATCAATCCGTTCGCGAGATACGGCAGTTTGGAGATAAGAAACGCTTGAGAAACTCAAAATTTTCGCAGTTCTGATGCTCGAAACGAATGACTACAACGGCCTAGGGGAGAAGTACACATACCGTTGTAATCGGGCGAGTTTCTACTTTCAGAAGCAACAGAAATTTTGCGGATTGGTGAATCCGTTCGCGAGATGTGGTAGTTTGGAGGTAAGAAACGCTTGAGAAACTCAAAATTTTCGCAGTTCTGATGCTCGACACGAATAACTAGAACGGCCTAGGGGAAAAGTGCGCATACCGTTGTAATCGGGCGAGTTTCTACTTTCAGATGCAACAGAAATTTTGCGGATTGATCAATCCGTTCGCGAGATATGGCAGTTTGGAGATAAGAAACGCTTGAGAAACTCAAAATTTTCGCAGTTCTGATGCTCGAAACGAGTAACTAGAACGGCCTAGGGGAAAAGTACGCATACCGTTGTAATCGGGCGAGTTTCTACTTTCAGATGCAACAGAAATTTTGCGGATTGGTCAATCCGTTCGCGAGATATGGCAGTTTGGATGTAAGAAACGCTTGAGAAACTCAAAATTTTCGCAGTTCTGATGCTCGAAACGAATAACTAGAACGGCCTAGGGGAAAAGTACGCATACCGTTGTAATCGGGCGAGTTTCTACTTTCAGATGCAACAGAAATTTTGCGGATTGGTCCATCCCTTCGCGAGATATGGCAGTTTGGAAATAAGAAACGCTTGAGAAACTCAAAATTTTCGCAGTTCTGATACTCGAAACGAGTAACTAGAACGGCATAGGGGAAAAGTACGCATACCGTTGTAATCGGGCGAGTTTCTGCTTTCAGATGCAACAGAAATTTTGCGGATTGGTCAATCCGTTCGCGAGATATGGCAGTTTGGAGGTAAGAAACGCTTGAGAAACTCAAAATTTTCGCAGTTCTGATGCTCGAAACGAATAACTAGAACCGCCTAGTGGAAAAGTGCGCATACCGTTGTAATTGGGCGAGATTCTACTTTCAGATGCAACAGAAATTTTGCGGATTGATCAATCCGTTCGCGAGATATGGCAGTTTGGAGATAAGAAACGCTTGAGAAACTCAAAATTTTCGCAGTTCTGATGCTCGAAACGAATGACTACAACGGCCTAGGGGAGAAGTACGCATACCGTTGTAATCGGGCGAGTTTCTACTTTCAGAAGCAACAGAAATTTTGCGGATTGGTGAATCCGTTCGCGAGATATGGTAGTTTGGATGTAAGAAACGCTTGAGAAACTCAAAATTTTCGCAGTTCTGATGCTCGACACGAATAACTAGAACGGCCTAGGGGAAAAGTGCGCATACCATTGTAATCGGGCGAGTTTCTACTTTCAGATGCAACAGAAATTTTGCGGATTGATCAATCCGTTCGCGAGATATGGCAGTTTGGAGATAAGAAACGCTTGAGAAACTCAAAATTTTCGCAGTTCTGATGCTCGAAACGAGTAACTAGAACGGCCTAGGGGAAAAGTACGCATACCGTTGTAATCGGGCGAGTTTCTACTTTCAGATGCAACAGAAATTTTGCGGATTGGTCACTCCGTTCGCGAGATATGGCAGTTTGGATGTAAGAAACGCTTGAGAAACTCAACATTTTCGCAGTTCTGATGCTCGAAACGAATAACTAGAACGGCCTAGGGGAAAAGTACGCATACCGTTGTAATCGGGCGACTTTCTACTTTCAGATGCAACAGAAATTTTGCGGATTGGTCCATCCGTTCGCGAGATATGGCAGTTTGGAAATAAGAAACGCCTGAGAAACTCAAAATTTTCGCAGTTCTGATACTCGAAACGAGTAACTAGAACGGCATAGGGGAAAAGTACGCATACCGTTGTAATCGGGCGAGTTTCTGCTTTCAGATGCAACAGAAATTTTGCGGATTGGTCAATCCGTTCGCGAGATATGGCAGTTTGGATGTAAGAAACGCTTGAGAAACTCAAAATTTTCGCAGTTCTGATGCTCGAAACGAATAACTGGAACGGCCTAGGGGAAAACTACACATACCGCTGTAATCGGGCGAGTTTCTACATTCAGATGCAATAGAAATTTTGCGGATTGGTCTATCCGTTCGCGAGATATGGCAGTTTGGAGGTAAGAAACGCTTGAGAAACTCAAAATTTTCGCAGTTCTGATGCTCGATACGAATAACTAGAACGGCCTAGGGGAAAACTACACCTACCGTTGTAATCGGGCGAGTTTCTACTTTCAGATGCAACAGAAATTTTGCGGATTGGTCAATCCGTTCGCGAGATATGGCAGTTTGGATGTAAGAAACGCTTGAGAAACTCAAAATTTTCGCAGTTCTGATGCTCGAAACGAATAACTAGAACCGCCTAGGGGAAAAGTGCGCATACCGTTCTAATCGGGCGAGTTTCTACTTTCAGATGCAACAGAAATTTTGCGGATTGATCAATCCGTTCGCGAGATATGGCAGTTTGGAGATAAGAAACGCTTGAGAAACTCAAAATTTTCGCAGTTCTGATGCTCGAAACGAATAACTAGAACGGCCTAGGGGAAAAGTGCGCATACCGTTGTAATCGGGCGAGTTTCAACTTTCAGATGCAACAGAAATTCTGCGGATTGATCAATCCGTTCGCGAGATATGGCAGTTTGGAGATAAGAAACGCTTGAGAAACTCAAAATTTTCGCAGTTCTGATGCTCGAAACGAATGACTACAACGGCCTAGGGGAGAAGTACGCATACCGTTGTAATCGGGCGAGTTTCTACTTTCAGAAGCAACAGAAATTTTGCGGATTGGTCGATCCGTTCGCGAGATATGGTAGTTTGCAGGTAAGAAACGCTTGAGAACCTCAAAATTTTCGCAGTTCTGATGCTCGAAACGAGTAACTAGAACGGCCTAGGGGAAAAGTACGCATACTGTTGTAATCGGGCGAGTTTCTACTTTCAGATGCAACAGCAATTTTGCGGATTGTTCAATCCGTTCGCGAGATATGGCAGTTTGGAGGTAAGAAACGCTTGAGAAACTCAAAATTTTCGCAGTTCTGATGCTCGAAACGAATAACTAGAACGGCCTAGGGGAAAAGTACGCATACCGTTGTAATCGGGCGAGTTTCTACTTTCAGAAGCAACAGAAATTTTGCGGATTGGTGAATCCGTTCGCGAGATATGGTAGTTTGGAGGAAAGAAACGCTTGAGAAACTCAAAATTTTCGCAGTTCTGATGCTCGACACGAATAACTAGAACGGCCTAGGGGAAAAGTGCGCATACCGTTGTAATCGGGCGAGTTTCTACTTTCAGATGCAACAGAAATTTTGCGGATTGATCAATCCGTTCGCGAGATATGGCAGTTCGGAGATAAGAAACGCTTGAGAAACTCAAAATTTTCGCAGTTCTGATGCTCGAAACGAGTAACTAGAACGGCCTAGGGGAAAAGTACGCATACCGTTGTAATCGGGCGAGTTTCTACTTTCAGATGCAACAGAAATTTTGCGGATTGGTCAATCCGTTCGCGAGATATGGCAGTTTGGATGTAAGAAACGCTTGAGAAACTCAAAATTTTCGCAGTTCTGATGCTCGAAACGAATAACTAGAACGGCCTAGGGGAAAAGTACGCATACCGTTGTAATCGGGCGAGTTTCTGCTTTCAGATGCAACAGAAATTTTGCGGATTGGTCAATCCGTTCGCGAGATATGGCAGTTTGGAGGTAAGAAACGCTTGAGAAACTCAAAATTTTCGCAGTTCTGATGCTCGAAACGAATAACTAGAACCGCCTAGTGGAAAAGTGCGCATACCGTTGTAATCGGGCGAGTTTCTACTTTCAGATGCAACAGAAATTTTGCGGATTGATCAATCCGTTCGCGAGATATGGCAGTTTGGAGATAAGAAACGCTTGAGAAACTCAAAATTTTCGCAGTTCTGATGCTCGAAACGAATGACTACAACGGCCTAGGGGAGAAGTACGCATACCGTTGTAATCGGGCGAGTTTCTACTTTCAGAAGCAACAGAAATTTTGCGGATTGATCAATCCGTTCGCGAGATATGGCAGTTTGGAAATAAGGAACGCTTGGGAAACTCAAAATTTTCGCAGTTCTGATACTCGAAACGAGTAACTAGAACGGCATAGGGGAAAAGTACGCATACCGTTGCAATCGGGCGAGTTTCTGCTTTCAGATGCAACAGAAATTTTGCGGATTAGTCAATCCGTTCGCGAGATATGGCAGTTTGGATGTAAGAAACGCTTGAGAAACTCAAAATTTTCGCAGTTCTGATGCCCGAAACGAATAACTGGAACGGCCTAGGGGAAAACTACACATACCGCTGTAATCGGGCGAGTTTCTACATTCAGATGCAATAGAAATTTTGCGGATTGGTCTATCCGTTCGCGAGATATGGCAGTTTGGAGGTAAGAAACGCTTGAGAAACTCAAAATTTTCGCAGTTCTGATGCTCGATACGAATAACTAGAACGGCCTAGGGGAAAACTACACCTACCGTTGTAATCGGGCGAGTTTCTACTTTCAGATGCAACAGAAATTTTGCGGATTGGTCAATCCGTTCGCGAGATATGGCAGTTTGGATGTAAGAAACGCTTGAGAAACTCAAAATTTTCGCAGTTCTGATGCTCGAAACGAATAACTAGAACCGCCTAGGGGAAAAGTGCGCATACCGTTCTAATCGGGCGAGTTTCTACTTTCAGATGCAACAGAAATTTTGCGGATTGATCAATCCGTTCGCGAGATATGGCAGTTTAGAGATAAGAAACGCTTGAGAAACTCAAAATTTTCGCAGTTCTGATGCTCGAAACGAATGACTACAACGGCCTAGGGGAGAAGTACGCATACCGTTGTAATCGGGCGAGTTTCTACTTTCAGATGCAACAGAAATTTTGCGGATTGATCAATCCGTTCGCGAGATATGGCAGTTTGGAAATAAGGAACGCTTGAGAAACTCAAAATTTTCGCAGTTCTGATACTCGAAACGAGTAACTAGAACGGCATAGGGGAAAAGTACGCATACCGTTGCAATCGGGCGAGTTTCTGCTTTCAGATGCAACAGAAATTTTGCGGATTGGTCAATCCGTTCGCGAGATATGGCATTTTGGATGTAAGAAACTCTTGAGAAACTCAAAATTTTCGCAGTTCTGATGCCCGAAACGAATAACTGGAACGGCCTAGGGGAAAACTACACATACCGCTGTAATCGGGCGAGTTTCTACATTCAGATGCAATAGAAATTTTGCGGATTGGTCTATCCGTTCGCGAGATATGGCAGTTTGGACGTAAGAAACGCTTGAGAAACTCAAAATTTTCGCAGTTCTGATGCTCGATACGAATAACTAGAACCGCCTAGGGGAAAAGTGCGCATACCGTTGTAATCGGGCGAGTTTCTACTTTCAGATGCAACAGAAATTTTGCGGATTGGTCAATCCGTTCGCGAGATATGGCAGTTTGGAGATAAGAAACGCTTGAGAAACTCAAAATTTTCGCAGTTCTGGTGCTCGAAACGAATGACTACAACGGCCTAGGGGAGAAGTACGTATACCGTTGTAATCGGGCGAGTTTCTACTTTCAGAAGCAACAGAAATTTTGCGGATTGATCAATCCGTTCGCGAGATATGGCAGTTTGGAAATAAGGAACGCTTGGGAAACTCAAAATTTTCGCAGTTCTGATACTCGAAACGAGTAACTAGAACGGCATAGGGGAAAAGTACGCATACCGTTGCAATCGGGCGAGTTTCTGCTTTCAGATGCAACAGAAATTTTGCGGATTGGTCAATCCGTTCGCGAGATATGGCAGTTTGAATGTAAGAAACGCTTGAGAAACTCAAAATTTTCGCAGTTCTGATGCCCGAAACGAATAACTGGAACGGCCTAGGGGAAAACTACACATACCGCTGTAATCGGGCGAGTTTCTACATTCAGATGCAATAGAAATTTTGCGGATTGGTCTATCCGTTCGCGAGATATGGCAGTTTGGAGGTAAGAAACGCTTGAGAAACTCAAAATTTTCGCAGTTCTGATGCTCGATACGAATAACTAGAACGGCCTAGGGGAAAACTACACCTACCGTTGTAATCGGGCGAGTTTCTGCTTTCAGATGCAACAGAAATTTTGCGGATTGGTCAATCCGTTCGCGAGATATGGCAGTTTGGAGGTAAGAAACGCTTGAGAAACTCAAAATTTTCGCAGTTCTGATGCTCGAAACGAATAACTAGAACCGCCTAGTGGAAAAGTGCGCATACCGTTGTAATCGGGCGAGTTTCTACTTTCAGATGCAACAGAAATTTTGCGGATTGATCAATCCGTTCGCGAGATATGGCAGTTTGGAGATAAGAAACGTTTGAGAAACTCAAAATTTTCGCAGTTCTGATGCTCGAAACGAATGACTACAACGGCCTAGGGGAGAAGTACGCATACCGTTGTAATCGGGCGAGTTTCTACTTTCAGAAGCAACAGAAATTTTGCGGATTGATCAATCCGTTCGCGAGATATGGCAGTTTGGAGATAAGAAACGTTTGAGAAACTCAAAATTTTCGCAGTTCTGATGCTCGAAACGAATGACTACAACGGCCTAGGGGAGAAGTACGCATACCGTTGTAATCGGGCGAGTTTCTACTTTCAGAAGCAACAGAAATTTTGCGGATTGATCAATCCGTTCGCGAGATATGGCAGTTTGGAAATAAGGAACGCTTGGGAAACTCAAAATTTTCGCAGTTCTGATACTCGAAACGAGTAACTAGAACGGCATAGGGGAAAAGTACGCATACCGTTGCAATCGGGCGAGTTTCTGCTTTCAGATGCAACAGAAATTTTGCGGATTGGTCAATCCGTTCGCGAGATATGGCAGTTTGGATGTAAGAAACGCTTGAGAAACTCAAAATTTTCGCAGTTCTGATGCCCGAAACGAATAACTGGAACGGCCTAGGGGAAAACTACACATACCGCTGTAATCGGGCGAGTTTCTACATTCAGATGCAATAGAAATTTTGCGGATTGGTCTATCCGTTCGCGAGATATGGCAGTTTGGAGGTAAGAAACGCTTGAGAAACTCAAAATTTTCGCAGTTCTGATGCTCGATACGAATAACTAGAACGGCCTAGGGGAAAACTACACCTACCGTTGTAATCGGGCGAGTTTCTACTTTCAGATGCAACAGAAATTTTGCGGATTGGTCAATCCGTTCGCGAGATATGGCAGTTTGGATGTAAGAAACGCTTGAGAAACTCAAAATTTTCGCAGTTCTGATGCTCGAAACGAATAACTAGAACCGCCTAGGGGAAAAGTGCGCATACCGTTCTAATCGGGCGAGTTTCTACTTTCAGATGCAACAGAAATTTTGCGGATTGATCAATCCGTTCGCGAGATATGGCAGTTTAGAGATAAGAAACGCTTGAGAAACTCAAAATTTTCGCAGTTCTGATGCTCGAAACGAATGACTACAACGGCCTAGGGGAGAAGTACGCATACCGTTGTAATCGGGCGAGTTTCTACTTTCAGATGCAACAGAAATTTTGCGGATTGATCAATCCGTTCGCGAGATATGGCAGTTTGGAAATAAGGAACGCTTGAGAAACTCAAAATTTTCGCAGTTCTGATACTCGAAACGAGTAACTAGAACGGCATAGGGGAAAAGTACGCATACCGTTGCAATCGGGCGAGCTTCTGCTTTCAGATGCAACAGAAATTTTGCGGATTGGTCAATCCGTTCGCGAGATATGGCATTTTGGATGTAAGAAACTCTTGAGAAACTCAAAATTTTCGCAGTTCTGATGCCCGAAACGAATAACTGGAACGGCCTAGGGGAAAACTACACATACCGCTGTAATCGGGCGAGTTTCTACATTCAGATGCAATAGAAATTTTGCGGATTGGTCTATCCGTTCGCGAGATATGGCAGTTTGGACGTAAGAAACGCTTGAGAAACTCAAAATTTTCGCAGTTCTGATGCTCGATACGAATAACTAGAACCGCCTAGGGGAAAAGTGCGCATACCGTTGTAATCGGGCGAGTTTCTACTTTCAGATGCAACAGAAATTTTGCGGATTGGTCAATCCGTTCGCGAGATATGGCAGTTTGGAGATAAGAAACGCTTGAGAAACTCAAAATTTTCGCAGTTCTGGTGCTCGAAACGAATGACTACAACGGCCTAGGGGAGAAGTACGCATACCGTTGTAATCGGGCGAGTTTCTACTTTCAGAAGCAACAGAAATTTTGCGGATTGATCAATCCGTTCGCGAGATATGGCAGTTTGGAAATAAGGAACGCTTGGGAAACTCAAAATTTTCGCAGTTCTGATACTCGAAACGAGTAACTAGAACGGCATAGGGGAAAAGTACGCATACCGTTGCAATCGGGCGAGTTTCTGCTTTCAGATGCAACAGAAATTTTGCGGATTGGTCAATCCGTTCGCGAGATATGGCAGTTTGGATGTAAGAAACGCTTGAGAAACTCAAAATTTTCGCAGTTCTGATGCCCGAAACGAATAACTGGAACGGCCTAGGGGAAAACTACACATACCGCTGTAATCGGGCGAGTTTCTACATTCAGATGCAATAGAAATTTTGCGGATTGGTCTATCCGTTCGCGAGATATGGCAGTTTGGAGGTAAGAAACGCTTGAGAAACTCAAAATTTTCGCAGTTCTGATGCTCGATACGAATAACTAGAACGGCCTAGGGGAAAACTACACCTACCGTTGTAATCGGGCGAGTTTCTACTTTCAGATGCAACAGAAATTTTGCGGATTGGTCAATCCGTTCGCGAGATATGGCAGTTTGGATGTAAGAAACGCTTGAGAAACTCAAAATTTTCGCAGTTCTGATGCTCGAAACGAATAACTAGAACCGCCTAGGGGAAAAGTGCGCATACCGTTCTAATCGGGCGAGTTTCTACTTTCAGATGCAACAGAAATTTTGCGGATTGATCAATCCGTTCGCGAGATATGGCAGTTTGGAGATAAGAAACGCTTGAGAAACTCAAAATTTTCGCAGTTCTGATGCTCGAAACGAATGACTACAACGGCCTAGGGGAGAAGTACGCATACCGTTGTAATCGGGCGAGTTTCTACTTTCAGATGCAACAGAAATTTTGCGGATTGATCAATCCGTTCGCGAGATATGGCAGTTTGGAAATAAGGAACGCTTGAGAAACTCAAAATTTTCGCAGTTCTGATACTCGAAACGAGTAACTAGAACGGCATAGGGGAAAAGTACGCATACCGTTGCAATCGGGCGAGTTTCTGCTTTCAGATGCAACAGAAATTTTGCGGATTGGTCAATCCGTTCGCGAGATATGGCAGTTTGGATGTAAGAAACTCTTGAGAAACTCAAAATTTTCGCAGTTCTGATGCCCGAAACGAATAACTGGAACGGCCTAGGGGAAAACTACACATACCGCTGTAATCGGGCGAGTTTCTACATTCAGATGCAATAGTAATTTTGCGGATTGGTCTATCCGTTCGCGAGATATGGCAGTTTGGAGGTAAGAAACGCTTGAGAAACTCAAAATTTTCGCAGTGCTGATGCTCGAAACGAATAACTAGAACCGCCTAGGGGAAAAGTGCGCATACCGTTGTAATCGGGCGAGTTTCTACTTTCAGGTGCAACAGAAATTTTGCGGATTGGTCAATCCGTTCGCGAGATATGGCAGTTTGGAGGTAAGAAACGCTTGAGAAACTCAAAATTTTCGCAGTTCTGATGCTCGAAACGAATAACTAGAACGGCCTAGGGGAAAAGTAGGCATACCGTTGTAATCGGGCGAGTTTCTACTTTCAGATGCAACAGAAATTTTGCGGATTGGTCAATCCGTTCGCGAGATATGGCAGTTTGGAAATAAGAAACGCTTGAGAAACTCAAAATTTTCGCAGTTCTGATACCCGAAACGAGTAACTAGAACGGCATAGGGGAAAAGTACGCATACCGTTGTAATCGGGCGAGTTTCTGCTTTCAGATGCAACAGAAATTTTGAGGATTGGTCAATCCGTTCGCGAGATATGGCAGGTTGGAAGTAAGAAACGCTTGAGAAACTCAAAATTTTCCCAGTTCTGATGCTCGAAACGAATAACTGGAACGGCCTAGGGGAAAACTACACATACCGCTGTAATCGGGCGAGTTTCTACATTCAGATGCAATAGAAATTTTGCGGATTGGTCTATCCGTTCGCGAGATATGGCAGTTTGGAGGAAAGGAACGCTTGAGAAACTCAAAATTTTCGCAGTTCTGATGCTCGATACGAATAACTAGAACGGCCTAGGGGAAAACTACACCTACCGTTGTAATCGGGCGAGTTTCTACTTTCAGATGCAACAGAAATTTTGCGGATTGGTCAATCCGTTCGCGAGATATGGCAGTTTGGAAGTAAGAAACGCTTGAGAAACTCAAAATTTTCGCAGTTCTGATGCTCGAAACGAATAACTAGAACCGCCTAGGGGAAAAGTGCGCATACCGTTGTAATCGGGCGAGATTCTACTTTCAGATGCAACAGAAATTTTGCGGATTGGTCAATCCGTTCGCGAGATATGGCAGTTTGGATGTAAGAAACGCTTGAGAAACTCAAAATTTTCGCAGTTCTGATGCTCGAAACGAATAACTAGAACCGCCTAGGGGAAATGTGCGCATACCGTTCTAATCGGGCGGGTTTCTACTTTCAGATGCAACAGAAATTTTGCGGATTGATCAATCCGTTCGCGAGATATGGCAGTTTGGAGATAAGAAACGCTTGAGAAACTCAAAATTTTCGCAGTTCTGATGCTCGAAACGAATGACTACAACGGCCTAGGGGAGAAGTACGCATACCGTTGTAATCGGGCGAGTTTCTACTTTCAGATGCAACAGAAATTTTGCGGATTGATCAATCCGTTCGCGAGATATGGCAGTTTGGAAATAAGGAACGCTTGAGAAACTCAAAATTTTCGCAGTTCTGATACTCGAAACGAGTAACTAGAACGGCATAGGGGAAAAGTACGCATACCGTTGCAATCGGGCGAGTTTCTGCTTTCAGATGCAACAGAAATTTTGCGGATTGGTCAATCCGTTCGCGAGATATGGCAGTTTGGATGTAAGAAACTCTTGAGAAACTCAAAATTTTCGCAGTTCTGATGCCCGAAACGAATAACTGGAACGGCCTAGGGGAAAACTACACATACCGCTGTAATCGGGCGAGTTTCTACATTCAGATGCAATAGTAATTTTGCGGATTGGTCTATCCGTTCGCGAGATATGGCAGTTTGGAGGTAAGAAACGCTTGAGAAACTCAAAATTTTCGCAGTTCTGATGCTCGATACGAATAACTAGAACGGCCTAGGGGAAAACTACACCTACCGTTGTAATCGGGCGAGTTTCTACTTTCAGATGCAACAGAAATTTTGCGGATTGGTCAATCCGTTCGCGAGATATGGCAGTTTGGATGTAAGAAACGCTTGAGAAACTCAAAATTTTCGCAGTTCTGATGCTCGAAACGAATAACTAGAACCGCCTAGGGGAAAAGTGCGCATACCGTTCTAATCGGGCGAGTTTCTACTTTCAGATGCAACAGAAATTTTGCGGATTGATCAATCCGTTCGCGAGATATGGCAGTTTGGAGGTAAGAAACGCTTGAGAAACTCAAAATTTTCGCAGTTCTGATGCTCGAAACGAATAACTAGAACGGCCTAGGGGAAAAGTACGCATACCGTTGTAATCGGGCGAGTTTCTACTTTCAGATGCAACAGAAATTTTGCGGATTGGTCAATCCGTTCGCGAGATATGGCAGTTTGGAAATAAGAAACGCTTGAGAAACTGAAAATTTTCGCAGTTCTGATGCTCGAAACGAATGACTACAACGGCCTAGGGGAGAAGTACGCATACCGTTGTAATCGGGCGAGTTCCTACTTTCAGAAGCAACAGAAATTTTGCGGATTGGTGAATCCGTTCGCGAGATATGGTAGTTTGGAGGTAAGAAACGCTTGAGAAACTCAAAATTTTCGCAGTTCTGATGCTCGAAACGAATAACTAGAACGGCCTAGGGGAAAACTACACCTACCGTTGTAATCGGGCGGGTTTCTACTTTCAGATGCAACAGAAATTTTGCGGATTGGTCAATCCGTTCGCGAGATATGGCAGTTTGGAGGTAAGAAACGCTTGAGAAACTCAAAATTTTCGCAGTTCTGATGCTTGAAACGAATAACTAGAACCGCCTAGTGGAAAAGTGCGCATACCGTTCTAATCGGGCGAGTTTCTACTTTCAGATGCAACAGAAATTTTGCGGATTGATCAATCCGTTCGCGAGATATGGCAGTTTGGAGATAAGAAACGCTTGAGAAACTCAAAATTTTCGCAGTTCTGATGCTCGAAACGAATGACTACAACGGCCTAGGGGAGAAGTACGCATACCGTTGTAATCGGGCGAGTTTCTACTTTCAGATGCAACAGAAATTTTGCGGATTGATCAATCCGTTCGCGAGATATGGCAGTTTGGAAATAAGGAACGCTTGAGAAACTCAAAATTTTCGCAGTTCTGATACTCGAAACGAGTAACTAGAACGGCATAGGGGAAAAGTACGCATACCGTTGCAATCGGGCGAGTTTCTGCTTTCAGATGCAACAGAAATTTTGCGGATTGGTCAATCCGTTCGCTAGATATGGCAGTTTGGATGTAAGAAACTCTTGAGAAACTCAAAATTTTCGCAGTTCTGATGCCCGAAACGAATAACTGGAACGGCCTAGGGGAAAACTACACATACCGCTGTAATCGGGCGAGTTTCTACATTCAGATGCAATAGTAATTTTGCGGATTGGTCTATCCGTTCGCGAGATATGGCAGTTTGGAGGTAAGAAACGCTTGAGAAACTCAAAATTTTCGCAGTTCTGATGCTCGATACGAATAACTAGAACGGCCTAGGGGAAAACTACACCAACCGTTGTAATCGGGCGAGTTTCTACTTTCAGACGCAACAGAAATTTTGCGGATTGGTCAATCCGTTCGCGAGATATGGCAGTTTGGATGTAAGAAACGCTTGAGAAACTCAAAATTTTCGCAGTTCTGATGCTCGAAACGAATAACTAGAACCGCCTAGGGGAAAAGTGCGCATACCGTTCTAATCGGGCGAGTTTCTACTTTCAGATGCAACAGAAATTTTGCGGATTGATCAATCCGTTCGCGAGATATGGCAGTTTGGAGGTAAGAAACGCTTGAGAAACTCAAAATTTTCGCAGTTCTGATGCTCGAAACGAATAACTAGAACGGCCTAGGGGAAAAGTACGCATACCGTTGTAATCGGGCGAGTTTCTACTTTCAGATGCAACAGAAATTTTGCGGATTGGTCAATCCGTTCGCGAGATATGGCAGTTTGGAAATAAGAAACGCTTGAGAAACTGAAAATTTTCGCAGTTCTGATGCTCGAAACGAATGACTACAACGGCCTAGGGGAGAAGTACGCATACCGTTGTAATCGGGCGAGTTTCTACTTTCAGAAGCAACAGAAATTTTGCGGATTGGTGAATCCGTTCGCGAGATATGGTAGTTTGGAGGTAAGAAACGCTTGAGAAACTCAAAATTTTCGCAGTTCTGATGCTCGAAACGAATAACTAGAACGGCCTAGGGGAAAACTACACCTACCGTTGTAATCGGGCGGGTTTCTACTTTCAGATGCAACAGAAATTTTTCGGATTGGTCAATCCGTTCGCGAGATATGGCAGTTTGGAGGTAAGAAACGCTTGAGAAACTCAAAATTTTCGCAGTTCTGATGCTTGAAACGAATAACTAGAACCGCCTAGTGGAAAAGTGCGCATACCGTTGTAATCGGGCGAGTTTCTACTTTCAGATGCAACAGAAATTCTGCGGATTGATCAATCCGTTCGCGAGATATGGCAGTTTGGAGATAAAAAACGCTTGAGAAACTCAAAATGTTCGCAGTTCTGATGCTCGAAACGAATGACTACAACGGCCTAGGGGAGAAGTACGCATACCGTTGTAATCGGGCAAGTTTCTACTTTCAGAAGCAACAGAAATTTTGCGGATTGGTGAATCCGTTCGCGAGATATGGTAGTTTGGAGGTAAGAAACGCTTGAGAAACTCAAAATTTTCGCAGTTCTGATGCTCGACACGAATAACTAGAACGGCCTAGGGGAAAAGTGCGCATACCGTTGTAATCGGGCGAGTTTCTACTTTCAGATGCAACAGAAATTTTGCGGATTGGTCAATCTGTTCGCGAGATATGTCAGTTTGGAGGTAAGAAACGCTTGAGAAACTCAAAATTTTCGCAGTTCTGATGCTCGAAACGAATGACTACAACGGCCTAGGGGAGAAGTACGCATACCGTTGTAATCGTGCGAGTTTCTACTTTCAGAAGCAACAGAAATTTTGCGGATTGGTCGATCCGTTCGCGAGATATGGTAGTTTGGAGGTAAGAAACGCTTGAGAAACTCAAAATTTTCGCAGTTCTGATGCTCGACACCAATAACTAGAACGGCCTAGGGGAAAAGTGCGCATACCGTTGTAATCGGGCGAGTTTCTACTTTCAGATGCAACAGAAATTTTGCGGATTGATCAATCCGTTCGCGAGATATGGCAGTTTGGAGACAAGAAACGCTTGTGAAACTCAAAATTTTCGCAGTTCTGATGCTCGAAACGAGTAACTAGAACGGCCTAGGTGAAAAGTACGCATACCGTTGTAATCGGGCGAGTTTCTACTTTCAGATGCAACAGAAATTTTGCGGATTGGTCCATCCGTTCGCGAGATATGGCAGTTTGGAAATAAGAAACGCTTGAGAAACTCAAAATTTTCGCAGTTCTGATACTCGAAACGAGTAACTAGAACGGCATAGCGGAAAAGTACGCATACCGTTGTAATCGGGCGAGTTTCTGCTTTCAGATGCAACATAAATTTTGCGGATTGGTCAATCCGTTCGCGAGATATGGCAGTTTGGAGGTAAGAAACGCTTGAGAAACTCAAAATTTTCGCAGTTCTGATGCTCGAAACGAATAACTAGAACCGCCTAGTGGAAAAGTGCGCATACCGTTGTAATCGGGCGAGTTTCTACTTTCAGATGCAACAGAAATTTTGCGGATTGATCAATCCGTTCGCGACATATGGCAGTTTGGAGATAAGAAACGCTTGAGAAACTCAAAATTTTCGCAGTTCTGTTGCTCGAAACGAATGACTACAACGGACTAGGGGAGAAGTACGCATACCGTTGTAATCGGGCGAGTTTCTACTTTCAGATGCAACAGAAATTTTGCGGATTGGTCAATCTGTTCGCGAGATATGTCAGTTTGGAGGTAAGAAACGCTTGAGAAACTCAAAATTTTCGCAGTTCTGATGCTCGAAACGAATAACTAGAACGGCCTCGGGGAAAAGTACGCATACCGTTGTAATCGGGCGAGTTTCTACTTTCAGATGCAACAGAAATTTTGCGGATTGGTCAATCCGTTCGCGAGATATGGCATTTTGGAAATAAATAACGCTTGAGAAACTCAAAATTTTCGCAGTTCTGATGCTCGAAACGAATGACTACAACGGCCTAGGGGAGAAGTACGCATACCGTTGTAATCGGGCGAGTTTCTACTTTCAGAAGCAACAGAAATTTTGCGGATTGGTGAATCCGTTCGCGAGATATGGTAGTTTGGATGTAAGAAACGCTTGAGAAACTCAAAATTTTCGCAGTTCTGATGCTCGACACGAATAACTAGAACGGCCTAGGGGAAAAGTGCGCATACCGTTGTAATCGGGCGAGTTTCTACTTTCAGATGCAACAGAAATTTTGCGGATTGATCAATCCGTTCGCGTGATATGGCTGTTTGGAGATAAGAAACGCTTGAGAAACTCAAAATTTTCGCAGTTCTGATACTCGAAACGAGTAACTAGAACGGCATAGGGGAAAAGTACGCATACCGTTGTAATCGGGCGAGTTTCTGCTTTCAGATGCAACAGAAATTTTGCGGATTGGTCAATCCGTTCGCGAGATATGGCAGTTTGGATGTAAGAAACGCTTGAGAAACTCAAAATTTTCGCAGTTCTGATGCTCGAAACGAATAACTGGAACGGCCTAGGGGAAAACTACACATACCGCTGTAATCGGGCAAGTTTCTACATTCAGATGCAATAGAAATTTTGCGGATTGTTCTATCCGTTCGCGTGATATGGCAGTTTGGAGGTAAGAAACGCTTGAGAAACTCAAAATTTTCGCAGTTCTGATGCTCGATACGAATAATTAGAACGGCCTAGGGGAAAACTACACCTACCGTTGTAATCGGGCGAGTTTCTACTTTCAGATGCAACAGAAATTTTGCGGATTGGTCAATCCGTTCGCGAGATATGGCAGTTTGGAGGTAAGAAACGCTTGAGAAACTCAAAATTTTCGCAGTTCTGATGCTCGAAACGAATAACCAGAACCGCCTAGGGGAAAAGTGCGCATACCGTTCTAATCGGGCGAGTTTCTACTTTCAGATGCAACAGAAATTTTGCGGATTGATCAATCCGTTCGCGAGATATGGCAGTTTGGAGATAAGAAACGCTTGAGAAACTCAAAATTTTCGCAGTTCTGATGCTCGAAACGAATGACTACAACGGCCTAGGGGAGAAGTACGCATACCGTTGTAATCGTGCGAGTTTCTACTTTCAGAAGCAAGAGAAATTTTGCGGATTGGTCGATCCGTTCGCGAGATATGGTAGTTTGGAGGTAAGAAACGCTTGAGAAACTCAAAATTTTCGCAGTTCTGATGCTCGACACCAATAACTAGAACGGCCTAGGGGAAAAGTGCGCAATACCGTTGTAATCGGGCGAGTTTCTACTTTCAGATGCAACAGAAATTTTGCGGATTGATCAATCCGTTCGCGAGATATGGCAGTATGGAGACAAGAAACGCTTGTGAAACTCAAAATTTTCGCAGTTCTGATGCTCGAAACGAGTAACTAGAACGGCCTAGGGGAAAAGTACGCATACCGTTGTAATCGGGCGAGTTTCTACTTTCAGATGCAACAGAAATTTTGCGGATTGGTCAATCCGTTCGCGAGATAAGGCAGTTTGGAGGTAAGAAACGCTTGAGAAACTCAAAATTTTCGCAGTTCTGATGCTCGAAACGAATAACTAGAACGGCCTAGGGGAAAAGTACGCATACCGTTGTAATCGGGCGAGTTTCTACTTTCAGAAGCAACAGAAATTTTGCGGATTGATCAATCCGTTCGCGAGAAATGGCAGTTTGGAAATAAGAAACGCTTGAGAAACTCAAAATTTTCGCAGTTCTGATACTCGAAACGAGTAACTAGAACGGCATAGGGGAAAAGTACGCATACCGTTGTAATCGGGCGAGTTTCTGCTTTCAGATGCAACAGAAATTTTGCGGATTGGTCAATCCGTTCGCGAGATATGGCAGTTTGGATGTAAGAAACGCTTGAGAAACTCAAAATTTTCGCAGTTCTGATGCTCGAAACGAATAACTGGAACGGCCTAGGGGAAAACTACACATACCGCTGTAATCAGGCGAGTTTCTACATTCAGATGCAATAGAAATTTTGCGGATTGGTCTATCCGTTCGCGAGATATGGCAGTTTGGAGGTAAGAAACGCTTGAGAAACTCAAAATTTTCGCAGTTCTGATGCTCGATACGAATAACTAGAACGGCCTAGGGGAAAACTACATCTACCGTTGTAATCGGGCGAGTTACTACTTTCAGATGCAACAGAAATTTTGCGGATTGGTCAATCCGTTCGCGAGATATGGCAGTTTGGATGTAAGAAACGCTTGAGAAACTCAAAATTTTCGCAGTTGTGATGCTCGAAACGAATGACTACAACGGCCTAGGGGAGAAGTACGCATACCGTTGTAATCGGGCGAGTTTCTACTTTCAGAAGCAACAGAAATTTTGCGGATTGGTCGATCCGTTCGCGAGATATGGTAGTTTGGAGGTAAGAAACGCTTGAGAAACTCAAAATTTTCGCAGTTCTGATGCTCGAAACGAGTAACTAGAACGGCCTAGGGGAAAAGTACGCATACCGTTGTAATCGGGCGAGTTTCTACTTTCCGATGCAACAGAAATTTTGCGGATTGGTGAATCCGTTCGCGAGATATGGCAGTTTGGAGGTAAGAAACGCTTGAGAAACTCAAAATTTTCGCAGTTCTGATGCTCGAAACGAATAACTAGAACGGCCTAGGGGAAAAGTACGCATACCGTTGTAATCGGGCGAGTTTCTACTTTCAGATGCAACAGAAATTTTGCGGATTGGTCAATCCGTTCGCGAGATATGGCAGTTTGGAAATAAGAAACGCTTGAGAAACTCAAAATTTTCGCAGTTCTGATGCTCGAAACGAATGACTACAACGGCCTAGGGGAGAAGTACGCATACCGTTGTAATCGGGCGAGTTTCTACTTTCAGAAGCAACAGAAATTTTGCGGATTGGTGAATCCGTTCGCGAGATATGGTAGTTTGGAGGTAAGAAACGCTTGAGAAACTCAAAATTTTCGCAGTTCTGATGCTCGACACGAATAACTAGAACGGCCTAGGGGAAAACTACACCTACCGTTGTAATCGGGCGAGTTTCTACTTTCAGATGCAACAGAAATTTTGCGGATTGTTCAATCCGTTCGCGAGATATGGCTGTTTGGAGGTAAGAAACGCTTGAGAAACTCAAAATTTTCGCAGTTCTGATGCTCGAAACGAATAACTAGAACGGCCTAGGGGAAAAGTGCGCATACCGTTGTAATCGGGCGAGTTTCTACTTTCAGATGCAACAGAAATTTTGCGGATTGATCAATCCGTTCGCGTGATATGGCAGTTTGGAGATAAGAAACGCTTGAGAAACTCAAAATTTTCGCAGTTCTGATGCTCGACACGAATAACTAGAACGGCCTAGGGGAAAAGTGCGCATACCGTTGTAATCGGGCGAGTTTCTACTTTCAGATGCAACAGAAATTTTGCGGATTGATCAATCCGTTCGCGTGATATGGCAGTTTGGAGATAAGAAACGCTTGAGAAACTCAAAATTTTCGCAGTTCTGATGCTCGAAACGAGTAACTAGAACGGCCTAGGGGAAAAGTACGCATACCGTTGTAATCGGGCGAGTTTCTACTTTCAGATGCAACAGAAATTTTGCGGATTGGTCAATCCGTTCGCGAGATATGGCAGTTTGGAGGTAAGAAACGCTTGAGAAACTCAAAATTTTCGCAGTTCTGATACTCGAAACGAGTAACTAGAACGGCATAGGGGAAAAGTACGCATACCGTTGTAATCGGGCGAGTTTCTGCTTTCAGATGCAACAGAAATTTTGCGGATTGGTCAATCCGTTCGCGAGATATGGCAGTTTGGATGTAAGAAACGCTTGAGAAACTCAAAATTTTCGCAGTTCTGATGCTCGAAACGAATAACTGGAACGGCCTAGGGGAAAACTACACATACCGCTGTAATCGGGCGAGTTTCTACATTCAGATGCAATAGAAATTTTGCGGATTGGTCTATCCGTTCGCGAGATATGGCAGTTTGGAGGTAAGAAATGCTTGAGAAACTCAAAATTTTCGCAGTTCTGATGCTCGAAACGAATAACCAGAACCGCCTAGGGGAAAAGTGCGCATAGCGTTGTAATCGGGCGAGTTTCTACTTTCAGATGCAACAGAAATTTTGCGGATTGATCAATCCGTTCGCGAGATATGGCAGTTTGGAGATAAGAAACGCTTGAGGAACTCAAAATTTTCGCAGTTCTGATGCTCGAAACGAATGACTACAACGGCCTAGGGGAGAAGTACGCATACCGTTGTAATCGTGCGAGTTTCTACTTTCAGAAGCAACAGAAATTTTGCGGATTGGTCGATCCGTTCGCGAGATATGGTAGTTTGGAGGTAAGAAACGCTTGAGAAACTCAAAATTTTCGCAGTTCTGATGCTCGACACCAATAACTAGAACGGCCTAGGGGAAAAGTGCGCAATAACGTTGTAATCGGGCGAGTTTCTACTTTCAGATGCAACAGAAATTTTGCGGATTGATCAATCCGTTCGCGAGATATGGCAGTATGGAGACAAGAAACGCTTGTGAAACTCAAAATTTTCGCAGTTCTGATGCTCGAAACGAGTAACTAGAACGGCCTAGGGGAAAAGTACGCATACCGTTGTAATCGGGCGAGTTTCTACTTTCAGATGCAACAGAAATTTTGCGGATTGGTCAATCCGTTCGCGAGATAAGGCAGTTTGGAGGTAAGAAACGCTTGAGAAACTCAAAATTTTCGCAGTTCTGATGCTCGAAACGAATAACTAGAACGGCCTAGGGGAAAAGTACGCATACCGTTGTAATCGGGCGAATTTCTACTTTCAGATGCAACAGAAATTTTGCGGATTGGTCTATCCGTTCGCGAGATATGGCAGTTTGGAAATAAGAAACGCTTGAGTAACTCAAAATTTTCGCAGTTCTGATGCTCGAAACGAGTAACTAGAACGGCATAGGGGAAAAGTACGCATACCATTGTAATCGGGCGAGTTTCTACTTTCAGATGCAACAGAAATTTTGCGGATTGGTCAATCCGTTCGCGATATATGGCAGTTTGGAGGTAAGAAACGCTTGAGAAACTCAAAATTTTCGCAGTTCTGATGCTCCAAACGAATAACTAGAACCGCCTAGTGGAAAAGTGCGCATACCGTTGTAATCGGGCGAGTTTCTACTTTCAGAAGCAACAGAAATTTTGCGGATTGATCAATCCGTTCGCGAGATATGGCAGTTTGGAGATAAGAAACGCTTGAGAAACTCAAAATTTTCGCAGTTCTGATGCTCGAAACGAATGACTACAACGACCTAGGGGAGAAGTACGCATACCGTTGTAATCGGGCGAGTTTCTACTTTCAGAAGCAACAGAAATTTTGCGGATTGGTCGATCCGTTCGCGAGATATGGTAGTTTGGAGGTAAGAAACGCTTGAGAACCTCAAAATTTTCGCAGTTCTGATGCTCGAAACGAGTAACTAGAACGGCCTAGGGGAAAAGTACGCATACCGTTGTAATCGGGCGAGTTTCTACTTTCAGATGCAACAGAAATTTTGCGGATTGGTCAATCCGTTCGCGAGATATGGCAGTTTGGAGGTAAGAAACGCTTGAGAAACTCAAAATTTTCGCAGTTCTGATGCTCGAAACGAATAACTAGAACGGCCTAGGGGAAAAGTACGCATACCGTTGTAATCGGGCGAGTTTCTACTTTCAGATGCAACAGAAATTTTGCGGATTGGTCAATCCGTTCGCGAGATATGGCAGTTTGGAAATAAGAAACGCTTGAGAAACTCAAAAATTTCGCAGTTCTGATGCTCGAAACGAATGACTACAACGGCCTAGGGGAGAAGTACGCATACCGTTGTAATCGGGCGAGTTTCTACTTTCAGAAGCAACAGAAATTTTGCGGATTGGTGAATCCGTTCGCGAGATATGGTAGTTTGGAGGTAAGAAACGCTTGAGAAACTCAAAATTTTCGCAGTTCTGATGCTCGAAACGAATAACTAGAACGGCCTAGGGGAAAAGTGCGCATACCGTTGTAATCGGGCGAGTTTCTACTTTCAGATGCAACAGAAATTCTGCGGATTGATCAATCCGTTCGCGAGATGCGGCAGTTTGGAGATAAGACACGCTTGAGAAACTCAAAATTTTCGCAGTTCTGATGCTCGAAACGAATGACTACAACGGCCTAGGGGAGAAGTACGCATACCGTTGTAATCGTGCGAGTTTCTACTTTCAGAAGCAACAGAAATTTTGCGGATTGGTATATCCGTTCGCGAAATATGGCAGTTTGGAGGTAAGAAACGCTTGAGAAACTCAAAATTTTCGCAGTTCTGATGCTCGATACGAATAACTAGAACGGCCTAGGGGAAAACTACACAAACCGTTGTAATCGGGCGAGTTTCTACTTTCAGATGCAACAGAAATTTTGCGGATTGGTCAATCCGTTCGCGAGATATGGCAGTTTGGAGACAAGAAACGCTTGTGAAACTCAAAATTTTCGAAGTTCTGATGCTCGAAACGAATAACTAGAACGGCCTAGGGGAAAAGTACGCATACCGTTGTAATCGGGCGAATTTCTACTTTCAGATGCAACAGAAATTTTGCGGATTGGTCTATCCGTTCGCGAGATATGGCAGTTTGGAAATAAGAAACGCTTGAGTAACTCAAAATTTAGCAGTTCTGATGCTCGAAACGAGTAACTAGAACGGCATAGGGGAAAAGTGCGCATACCGTTGTAATCGGGCGAGTTTCTACTTTCAGATGCAACAGAAATTTTGCGGATTGGTCAATCCGTTCGCGAGATATGGCAGTTTGGAGGTAAGAAACGCTTGAGAAACTCAAAATTTTCGCAGTTCTGATGCTCGAAACGAATAACTAGAACGGCCTAGGGGAAAAGTGCGCATACCGTTGTAATCGGGCGAGTTTCTACTTTCAGATGCAACAGAAATTCTGCGGATTGATCAATCCGTTCGCGAGATATGGCAGTTTGGAGATAAGAAACGCTTGAGAAACTCAAAATTTTCGCAGTTCTGATGCTCGAAACGAATGACTACAACGGCCTAGGGGAGAAGTACGCATACCGTTGTAATCGGGCGAGTTTCTACTTTCAGAAGCAACAGAAATTTTGCGGATTGGTGAATCCGTTCGCGAGATATGGTAGTTTGGAGGTAAGAAACGCTTGAGAAACTCAAAATTTTCGCAGTTCTGATGCTCGACACGAATAACTAGAACGGCTTAGGGGAAAAGTGCGCATACCGTTGTAATCGGGCGAGTTTCTACTTTCAGATGCAACAGAAATTTTGCGGATTGATCGATCCGTTCGCGAGATATGGCAGTTTGGAGATAAGAAACGCTTGAGAAACTCAAAATTTTCGCAGTTCTGATGCTCGAAACGAGTAACTAGAACGGCCTAGGGGAAAAGTACGCATACCGTTGTAATCGGGCGAGTTTCTACTTTCAGATGCAACAGAAATTTTGCGGATTGGTCAATCCGTTCGCGAGATATGGCAGTTTGGAGGTAAGAAACGCTTGAGAAACTCAAAATTTTCGCAGTTCTGATGCTCGAAACGAATAACTAGAACGGCCTAGGGGAAAAGTACGCATACCGTTGTAATCGGGCGAGTTTCTACTTTCAGATGCAACAGAAATTTTGCGGATTGGTCAATCCGTTCGCGAGATATGGCAGTTTGGAAATAAGAAACGCTTGAGAAACTCAAAAATTTCGCAGTTCTGATGCTCGAAACGAATGACTACAACGGCCTAGGGGAGAAGTACGCATACCGTTGTAATCGGGCGAGTTTCTACTTTCAGAAGCAACAGAAATTTTGCGGATTGGTGAATCCGTTCGCGAGATATGGTAGTTTGGAGGTAAGAAACGCTTGAGAAACTCAAAATTTTCGCAGTTCTGATGCTCGAAACGAATAACTAGAACGGCCTAGGGGAAAAGTGCGCATACCGTTGTAATCGGGCGAGTTTCTACTTTCAGATGCAATAGAAATTCTGCGGATTGATCAATCCGTTCGCGAGATACGGCAGTTTGGAGATAAGAAACGCTTGAGAAACTCAAAATTTTCGCAGTTCTGATGCTCGAAACGAATGACTACAACGGCCTAGGGGAGAAGTACACATACCGTTGTAATCGGGCGAGTTTCTACTTTCAGAAGCAACAGAAATTTTGCGGATTGGTGAATCCGTTCGCGAGATATGGTAGTTTGGAGGTAAGAAACGCTTGAGAAACTCAAAATTTTCGCAGTTCTGATGCTCGACACGAATAACTAGAACGGCCTAGGGGAAAAGTGCGCATACCGTTGTAATCGGGCGAGTTTCTACTTTCAGATGCAACAGAAATTTTGCGGATTGATCAATCCGTTCGCGAGATATGGCAGTTTGGAGATAAGAAACGCTTGAGAAACTCAAAATTTTCGCAGTTCTGATGCTCGAAACGAGTAACTAGAACGGCCTAGGGGAAAAGTACGCATACCGTTGTAATCGGGCGAGTTTCTACTTTCAGATGCAACAGAAATTTTGCGGATTGGTCAATCCGTTCGCGAGATATGGCAGTTTGGATGTAAGAAACGCTTGAGAAACTCAAAATTTTCGCAGTTCTGATGCTCGAAACGAATAACTAGAACGGCCTAGGGGAAAAGTACGCATACCGTTGTAATCGGGCGAGTTTCTACTTTCAGATGCAACAGAAATTTTGCGGATTGGTCAATCCGTTCGCGAGATATGGCAGTTTGGAAATAAGAAACGCTTGAGAAACTCAAAAATTTCGCAGTTCTGATGCTCGAAACGAATGACTACAACGGCCTAGGGGAGAAGTACGCATACCGTTGTAATCGGGCGAGTTTCTACTTTCAGAAGCAACAGAAATTTTGCGGATTGGTGAATCCGTTCGCGAGATATGGTAGTTTGGAGGTAAGAAACGCTTGAGAAACTCAAAATTTTCGCAGTTCTGATGCTCGAAACGAATAACTAGAACGGCCTAGGGGAAAAGTGCGCATACCGTTGTAATCGGGCGAGTTTCTACTTTCAGATGCAATAGAAATTCTGCGGATTGATCAATCCGTTCGCGAGATACGGCAGTTTGGAGATAAGAAACGCTTGAGAAACTCAAAATTTTCGCAGTTCTGATGCTCGAAACGAATGACTACAACGGCCTAGGGGAGAAGTACACATACCGTTGTAATCGGGCGAGTTTCTACTTTCAGAAGCAACAGAAATTTTGCGGATTGGTGAATCCGTTCGCGAGATGTGGTAGTTTGGAGGTAAGAAACGCTTGAGAAACTCAAAATTTTCGCAGTTCTGATGCTCGACACGAATAACTAGAACGGCCTAGGGGAAAAGTGCGCATACCGTTGTAATCGGGCGAGTTTCTACTTTCAGATGCAACAGAAATTTTGCGGATTGATCAATCCGTTCGCGAGATATGGCAGTTTGGAGATAAGAAACGCTTGAGAAACTCAAAATTTTCGCAGTTCTGATGCTCGAAACGAGTAACTAGAACGGCCTAGGGGAAAAGTACGCATACCGTTGTAATCGGGCGAGTTTCTACTTTCAGATGCAACAGAAATTTTGCGGATTGGTCAATCCGTTCGCGAGATATGGCAGTTTGGATGTAAGAAACGCTTGAGAAACTCAAAATTTTCGCAGTTCTGATGCTCGAAACGAATAACTAGAACGGCCTAGGGGAAAAGTACGCATACCGTTGTAATCGGGCGAGTTTCTACTTTCAGATGCAACAGAAATTTTGCGGATTGGTCCATCCCTTCGCGAGATATGGCAGTTTGGAAATAAGAAACGCTTGAGAAACTCAAAATTTTCGCAGTTCTGATACTCGAAACGAGTAACTAGAACGGCATAGGGGAAAAGTACGCATACCGTTGTAATCGGGCGAGTTTCTGCTTTCAGATGCAACAGAAATTTTGCGGATTGGTCAATCCGTTCGCGAGATATGGCAGTTTGGAGGTAAGAAACGCTTGAGAAACTCAAAATTTTCGCAGTTCTGATGCTCGAAACGAATAACTAGAACCGCCTAGTGGAAAAGTGCGCATACCGTTGTAATTGGGCGAGATTCTACTTTCAGATGCAACAGAAATTTTGCGGATTGATCAATCCGTTCGCGAGATATGGCAGTTTGGAGATAAGAAACGCTTGAGAAACTCAAAATTTTCGCAGTTCTGATGCTCGAAACGAATGACTACAACGGCCTAGGGGAGAAGTACGCATACCGTTGTAATCGGGCGAGTTTCTACTTTCAGAAGCAACAGAAATTTTGCGGATTGGTGAATCCGTTCGCGAGATATGGTAGTTTGGATGTAAGAAACGCTTGAGAAACTCAAAATTTTCGCAGTTCTGATGCTCGACACGAATAACTAGAACGGCCTAGGGGAAAAGTGCGCATACCATTGTAATCGGGCGAGTTTCTACTTTCAGATGCAACAGAAATTTTGCGGATTGATCAATCCGTTCGCGAGATATGGCAGTTTGGAGATAAGAAACGCTTGAGAAACTCAAAATTTTCGCAGTTCTGATGCTCGAAACGAGTAACTAGAACGGCCTAGGGGAAAAGTACGCATACCGTTGTAATCGGGCGAGTTTCTACTTTCAGATGCAACAGAAATTTTGCGGATTGGTCACTCCGTTCGCGAGATATGGCAGTTTGGATGTAAGAAACGCTTGAGAAACTCAACATTTTCGCAGTTCTGATGCTCGAAACGAATAACTAGAACGGCCTAGGGGAAAAGTACGCATACCGTTGTAATCGGGCGACTTTCTACTTTCAGATGCAACAGAAATTTTGCGGATTGGTCCATCCGTTCGCGAGATATGGCAGTTTGGAAATAAGAAACGCCTGAGAAACTCAAAATTTTCGCAGTTCTGATACTCGAAACGAGTAACTAGAACGGCATAGGGGAAAAGTACGCATACCGTTGTAATCGGGCGAGTTTCTGCTTTCAGATGCAACAGAAATTTTGCGGATTGGTCAATCCGTTCGCGAGATATGGCAGTTTGGATGTAAGAAACGCTTGAGAAACTCAAAATTTTCGCAGTTCTGATGCTCGAAACGAATAACTGGAACGGCCTAGGGGAAAACTACACATACCGCTGTAATCGGGCGAGTTTCTACATTCAGATGCAATAGAAATTTTGCGGATTGGTCTATCCGTTCGCGAGATATGGCAGTTTGGAGGTAAGAAACGCTTGAGAAACTCAAAATTTTCGCAGTTCTGATGCTCGATACGAATAACTAGAACGGCCTAGGGGAAAACTACACCTACCGTTGTAATCGGGCGAGTTTCTACTTTCAGATGCAACAGAAATTTTGCGGATTGGTCAATCCGTTCGCGAGATATGGCAGTTTGGATGTAAGAAACGCTTGAGAAACTCAAAATTTTCGCAGTTCTGATGCTCGAAACGAATAACTAGAACCGCCTAGGGGAAAAGTGCGCATACCGTTCTAATCGGGCGAGTTTCTACTTTCAGATGCAACAGAAATTTTGCGGATTGATCAATCCGTTCGCGAGATATGGCAGTTTGGAGATAAGAAACGCTTGAGAAACTCAAAATTTTCGCAGTTCTGATGCTCGAAACGAATAACTAGAACGGCCTAGGGGAAAAGTGCGCATACCGTTGTAATCGGGCGAGTTTCAACTTTCAGATGCAACAGAAATTCTGCGGATTGATCAATCCGTTCGCGAGATATGGCAGTTTGGAGATAAGAAACGCTTGAGAAACTCAAAATTTTCGCAGTTCTGATGCTCGAAACGAATGACTACAACGGCCTAGGGGAGAAGTACGCATACCGTTGTAATCGGGCGAGTTTCTACTTTCAGAAGCAACAGAAATTTTGCGGATTGGTCGATCCGTTCGCGAGATATGGTAGTTTGCAGGTAAGAAACGCTTGAGAACCTCAAAATTTTCGCAGTTCTGATGCTCGAAACGAGTAACTAGAACGGCCTAGGGGAAAAGTACGCATACTGTTGTAATCGGGCGAGTTTCTACTTTCAGATGCAACAGCAATTTTGCGGATTGTTCAATCCGTTCGCGAGATATGGCAGTTTGGAGGTAAGAAACGCTTGAGAAACTCAAAATTTTCGCAGTTCTGATGCTCGAAACGAATAACTAGAACGGCCTAGGGGAAAAGTACGCATACCGTTGTAATCGGGCGAGTTTCTACTTTCAGAAGCAACAGAAATTTTGCGGATTGGTGAATCCGTTCGCGAGATATGGTAGTTTGGAGGAAAGAAACGCTTGAGAAACTCAAAATTTTCGCAGTTCTGATGCTCGACACGAATAACTAGAACGGCCTAGGGGAAAAGTGCGCATACCGTTGTAATCGGGCGAGTTTCTACTTTCAGATGCAACAGAAATTTTGCGGATTGATCAATCCGTTCGCGAGATATGGCAGTTCGGAGATAAGAAACGCTTGAGAAACTCAAAATTTTCGCAGTTCTGATGCTCGAAACGAGTAACTAGAACGGCCTAGGGGAAAAGTACGCATACCGTTGTAATCGGGCGAGTTTCTACTTTCAGATGCAACAGAAATTTTGCGGATTGGTCAATCCGTTCGCGAGATATGGCAGTTTGGATGTAAGAAACGCTTGAGAAACTCAAAATTTTCGCAGTTCTGATGCTCGAAACGAATAACTAGAACGGCCTAGGGGAAAAGTACGCATACCGTTGTAATCGGGCGAGTTTCTGCTTTCAGATGCAACAGAAATTTTGCGGATTGGTCAATCCGTTCGCGAGATATGGCAGTTTGGAGGTAAGAAACGCTTGAGAAACTCAAAATTTTCGCAGTTCTGATGCTCGAAACGAATAACTAGAACCGCCTAGTGGAAAAGTGCGCATACCGTTGTAATCGGGCGAGTTTCTACTTTCAGATGCAACAGAAATTTTGCGGATTGATCAATCCGTTCGCGAGATATGGCAGTTTGGAGATAAGAAACGCTTGAGAAACTCAAAATTTTCGCAGTTCTGATGCTCGAAACGAATGACTACAACGGCCTAGGGGAGAAGTACGCATACCGTTGTAATCGGGCGAGTTTCTACTTTCAGAAGCAACAGAAATTTTGCGGATTGATCAATCCGTTCGCGAGATATGGCAGTTTGGAAATAAGGAACGCTTGGGAAACTCAAAATTTTCGCAGTTCTGATACTCGAAACGAGTAACTAGAACGGCATAGGGGAAAAGTACGCATACCGTTGCAATCGGGCGAGTTTCTGCTTTCAGATGCAACAGAAATTTTGCGGATTGGTCAATCCGTTCGCGAGATATGGCAGTTTGGATGTAAGAAACGCTTGAGAAACTCAAAATTTTCGCAGTTCTGATGCCCGAAACGAATAACTGGAACGGCCTAGGGGAAAACTACACATACCGCTGTAATCGGGCGAGTTTCTACATTCAGATGCAATAGAAATTTTGCGGATTGGTCTATCCGTTCGCGAGATATGGCAGTTTGGAGGTAAGAAACGCTTGAGAAACTCAAAATTTTCGCAGTTCTGATGCTCGATACGAATAACTAGAACGGCCTAGGGGAAAACTACACCTACCGTTGTAATCGGGCGAGTTTCTACTTTCAGATGCAACAGAAATTTTGCGGATTGGTCAATCCGTTCGCGAGATATGGCAGTTTGGATGTAAGAAACGCTTGAGAAACTCAAAATTTTCGCAGTTCTGATGCTCGAAACGAATAACTAGAACCGCCTAGGGGAAAAGTGCGCATACCGTTCTAATCGGGCGAGTTTCTACTTTCAGATGCAACAGAAATTTTGCGGATTGATCAATCCGTTCGCGAGATATGGCAGTTTAGAGATAAGAAACGCTTGAGAAACTCAAAATTTTCGCAGTTCTGATGCTCGAAACGAATGACTACAACGGCCTAGGGGAGAAGTACGCATACCGTTGTAATCGGGCGAGTTTCTACTTTCAGATGCAACAGAAATTTTGCGGATTGATCAATCCGTTCGCGAGATATGGCAGTTTGGAAATAAGGAACGCTTGAGAAACTCAAAATTTTCGCAGTTCTGATACTCGAAACGAGTAACTAGAACGGCATAGGGGAAAAGTACGCATACCGTTGCAATCGGGCGAGTTTCTGCTTTCAGATGCAACAGAAATTTTGCGGATTGGTCAATCCGTTCGCGAGATATGGCATTTTGGATGTAAGAAACTCTTGAGAAACTCAAAATTTTCGCAGTTCTGATGCCCGAAACGAATAACTGGAACGGCCTAGGGGAAAACTACACATACCGCTGTAATCGGGCGAGTTTCTACATTCAGATGCAATAGAAATTTTGCGGATTGGTCTATCCGTTCGCGAGATATGGCAGTTTGGACGTAAGAAACGCTTGAGAAACTCAAAATTTTCGCAGTTCTGATGCTCGATACGAATAACTAGAACCGCCTAGGGGAAAAGTGCGCATACCGTTGTAATCGGGCGAGTTTCTACTTTCAGATGCAACAGAAATTTTGCGGATTGGTCAATCCGTTCGCGAGATATGGCAGTTTGGAGATAAGAAACGCTTGAGAAACTCAAAATTTTCGCAGTTCTGGTGCTCGAAACGAATGACTACAACGGCCTAGGGGAGAAGTACGTATACCGTTGTAATCGGGCGAGTTTCTACTTTCAGAAGCAACAGAAATTTTGCGGATTGATCAATCCGTTCGCGAGATATGGCAGTTTGGAAATAAGGAACGCTTGGGAAACTCAAAATTTTCGCAGTTCTGATACTCGAAACGAGTAACTAGAACGGCATAGGGGAAAAGTACGCATACCGTTGCAATCGGGCGAGTTTCTGCTTTCAGATGCAACAGAAATTTTGCGGATTGGTCAATCCGTTCGCGAGATATGGCAGTTTGAATGTAAGAAACGCTTGAGAAACTCAAAATTTTCGCAGTTCTGATGCCCGAAACGAATAACTGGAACGGCCTAGGGGAAAACTACACATACCGCTGTAATCGGGCGAGTTTCTACATTCAGATGCAATAGAAATTTTGCGGATTGGTCTATCCGTTCGCGAGATATGGCAGTTTGGAGGTAAGAAACGCTTGAGAAACTCAAAATTTTCGCAGTTCTGATGCTCGATACGAATAACTAGAACGGCCTAGGGGAAAACTACACCTACCGTTGTAATCGGGCGAGTTTCTGCTTTCAGATGCAACAGAAATTTTGCGGATTGGTCAATCCGTTCGCGAGATATGGCAGTTTGGAGGTAAGAAACGCTTGAGAAACTCAAAATTTTCGCAGTTCTGATGCTCGAAACGAATAACTAGAACCGCCTAGTGGAAAAGTGCGCATACCGTTGTAATCGGGCGAGTTTCTACTTTCAGATGCAACAGAAATTTTGCGGATTGATCAATCCGTTCGCGAGATATGGCAGTTTGGAGATAAGAAACGTTTGAGAAACTCAAAATTTTCGCAGTTCTGATGCTCGAAACGAATGACTACAACGGCCTAGGGGAGAAGTACGCATACCGTTGTAATCGGGCGAGTTTCTACTTTCAGAAGCAACAGAAATTTTGCGGATTGATCAATCCGTTCGCGAGATATGGCAGTTTGGAAATAAGGAACGCTTGGGAAACTCAAAATTTTCGCAGTTCTGATACTCGAAACGAGTAACTAGAACGGCATAGGGGAAAAGTACGCATACCGTTGCAATCGGGCGAGTTTCTGCTTTCAGATGCAACAGAAATTTTGCGGATTGGTCAATCCGTTCGCGAGATATGGCAGTTTGGATGTAAGAAACGCTTGAGAAACTCAAAATTTTCGCAGTTCTGATGCCCGAAACGAATAACTGGAACGGCCTAGGGGAAAACTACACATACCGCTGTAATCGGGCGAGTTTCTACATTCAGATGCAATAGAAATTTTGCGGATTGGTCTATCCGTTCGCGAGATATGGCAGTTTGGAGGTAAGAAACGCTTGAGAAACTCAAAATTTTCGCAGTTCTGATGCTCGATACGAATAACTAGAACGGCCTAGGGGAAAACTACACCTACCGTTGTAATCGGGCGAGTTTCTACTTTCAGATGCAACAGAAATTTTGCGGATTGGTCAATCCGTTCGCGAGATATGGCAGTTTGGATGTAAGAAACGCTTGAGAAACTCAAAATTTTCGCAGTTCTGATGCTCGAAACGAATAACTAGAACCGCCTAGGGGAAAAGTGCGCATACCGTTCTAATCGGGCGAGTTTCTACTTTCAGATGCAACAGAAATTTTGCGGATTGATCAATCCGTTCGCGAGATATGGCAGTTTAGAGATAAGAAACGCTTGAGAAACTCAAAATTTTCGCAGTTCTGATGCTCGAAACGAATGACTACAACGGCCTAGGGGAGAAGTACGCATACCGTTGTAATCGGGCGAGTTTCTACTTTCAGATGCAACAGAAATTTTGCGGATTGATCAATCCGTTCGCGAGATATGGCAGTTTGGAAATAAGGAACGCTTGAGAAACTCAAAATTTTCGCAGTTCTGATACTCGAAACGAGTAACTAGAACGGCATAGGGGAAAAGTACGCATACCGTTGCAATCGGGCGAGTTTCTGCTTTCAGATGCAACAGAAATTTTGCGGATTGGTCAATCCGTTCGCGAGATATGGCATTTTGGATGTAAGAAACTCTTGAGAAACTCAAAATTTTCGCAGTTCTGATGCCCGAAACGAATAACTGGAACGGCCTAGGGGAAAACTACACATACCGCTGTAATCGGGCGAGTTTCTACATTCAGATGCAATAGAAATTTTGCGGATTGGTCTATCCGTTCGCGAGATATGGCAGTTTGGACGTAAGAAACGCTTGAGAAACTCAAAATTTTCGCAGTTCTGATGCTCGATACGAATAACTAGAACCGCCTAGGGGAAAAGTGCGCATACCGTTGTAATCGGGCGAGTTTCTACTTTCAGATGCAACAGAAATTTTGCGGATTGGTCAATCCGTTCGCGAGATATGGCAGTTTGGAGATAAGAAACGCTTGAGAAACTCAAAATTTTCGCAGTTCTGGTGCTCGAAACGAATGACTACAACGGCCTAGGGGAGAAGTACGCATACCGTTGTAATCGGGCGAGTTTCTACTTTCAGAAGCAACAGAAATTTTGCGGATTGATCAATCCGTTCGCGAGATATGGCAGTTTGGAAATAAGGAACGCTTGGGAAACTCAAAATTTTCGCAGTTCTGATACTCGAAACGAGTAACTAGAACGGCATAGGGGAAAAGTACGCATACCGTTGCAATCGGGCGAGTTTCTGCTTTCAGATGCAACAGAAATTTTGCGGATTGGTCAATCCGTTCGCGAGATATGGCAGTTTGGATGTAAGAAACGCTTGAGAAACTCAAAATTTTCGCAGTTCTGATGCCCGAAACGAATAACTGGAACGGCCTAGGGGAAAACTACACATACCGCTGTAATCGGGCGAGTTTCTACATTCAGATGCAATAGAAATTTTGCGGATTGGTCTATCCGTTCGCGAGATATGGCAGTTTGGAGGTAAGAAACGCTTGAGAAACTCAAAATTTTCGCAGTTCTGATGCTCGATACGAATAACTAGAACGGCCTAGGGGAAAACTACACCTACCGTTGTAATCGGGCGAGTTTCTACTTTCAGATGCAACAGAAATTTTGCGGATTGGTCAATCCGTTCGCGAGATATGGCAGTTTGGATGTAAGAAACGCTTGAGAAACTCAAAATTTTCGCAGTTCTGATGCTCGAAACGAATAACTAGAACCGCCTAGGGGAAAAGTGCGCATACCGTTCTAATCGGGCGAGTTTCTACTTTCAGATGCAACAGAAATTTTGCGGATTGATCAATCCGTTCGCGAGATATGGCAGTTTGGAGATAAGAAACGCTTGAGAAACTCAAAATTTTCGCAGTTCTGATGCTCGAAACGAATGACTACAACGGCCTAGGGGAGAAGTACGCATACCGTTGTAATCGGGCGAGTTTCTACTTTCAGATGCAACAGAAATTTTGCGGATTGATCAATCCGTTCGCGAGATATGGCAGTTTGGAAATAAGGAACGCTTGAGAAACTCAAAATTTTCGCAGTTCTGATACTCGAAACGAGTAACTAGAACGGCATAGGGGAAAAGTACGCATACCGTTGCAATCGGGCGAGTTTCTGCTTTCAGATGCAACAGAAATTTTGCGGATTGGTCAATCCGTTCGCGAGATATGGCAGTTTGGATGTAAGAAACTCTTGAGAAACTCAAAATTTTCGCAGTTCTGATGCCCGAAACGAATAACTGGAACGGCCTAGGGGAAAACTACACATACCGCTGTAATCGGGCGAGTTTCTACATTCAGATGCAATAGTAATTTTGCGGATTGGTCTATCCGTTCGCGAGATATGGCAGTTTGGAGGTAAGAAACGCTTGAGAAACTCAAAATTTTCGCAGTGCTGATGCTCGAAACGAATAACTAGAACCGCCTAGGGGAAAAGTGCGCATACCGTTGTAATCGGGCGAGTTTCTACTTTCAGGTGCAACAGAAATTTTGCGGATTGGTCAATCCGTTCGCGAGATATGGCAGTTTGGAGGTAAGAAACGCTTGAGAAACTCAAAATTTTCGCAGTTCTGATGCTCGAAACGAATAACTAGAACGGCCTAGGGGAAAAGTAGGCATACCGTTGTAATCGGGCGAGTTTCTACTTTCAGATGCAACAGAAATTTTGCGGATTGGTCAATCCGTTCGCGAGATATGGCAGTTTGGAAATAAGAAACGCTTGAGAAACTCAAAATTTTCGCAGTTCTGATACCCGAAACGAGTAACTAGAACGGCATAGGGGAAAAGTACGCATACCGTTGTAATCGGGCGAGTTTCTGCTTTCAGATGCAACAGAAATTTTGAGGATTGGTCAATCCGTTCGCGAGATATGGCAGGTTGGAAGTAAGAAACGCTTGAGAAACTCAAAATTTTCCCAGTTCTGATGCTCGAAACGAATAACTGGAACGGCCTAGGGGAAAACTACACATACCGCTGTAATCGGGCGAGTTTCTACATTCAGATGCAATAGAAATTTTGCGGATTGGTCTATCCGTTCGCGAGATATGGCAGTTTGGAGGAAAGGAACGCTTGAGAAACTCAAAATTTTCGCAGTTCTGATGCTCGATACGAATAACTAGAACGGCCTAGGGGAAAACTACACCTACCGTTGTAATCGGGCGAGTTTCTACTTTCAGATGCAACAGAAATTTTGCGGATTGGTCAATCCGTTCGCGAGATATGGCAGTTTGGAAGTAAGAAACGCTTGAGAAACTCAAAATTTTCGCAGTTCTGATGCTCGAAACGAATAACTAGAACCGCCTAGGGGAAAAGTGCGCATACCGTTGTAATCGGGCGAGATTCTACTTTCAGATGCAACAGAAATTTTGCGGATTGGTCAATCCGTTCGCGAGATATGGCAGTTTGGATGTAAGAAACGCTTGAGAAACTCAAAATTTTCGCAGTTCTGATGCTCGAAACGAATAACTAGAACCGCCTAGGGGAAATGTGCGCATACCGTTCTAATCGGGCGGGTTTCTACTTTCAGATGCAACAGAAATTTTGCGGATTGATCAATCCGTTCGCGAGATATGGCAGTTTGGAGATAAGAAACGCTTGAGAAACTCAAAATTTTCGCAGTTCTGATGCTCGAAACGAATGACTACAACGGCCTAGGGGAGAAGTACGCATACCGTTGTAATCGGGCGAGTTTCTACTTTCAGATGCAACAGAAATTTTGCGGATTGATCAATCCGTTCGCGAGATATGGCAGTTTGGAAATAAGGAACGCTTGAGAAACTCAAAATTTTCGCAGTTCTGATACTCGAAACGAGTAACTAGAACGGCATAGGGGAAAAGTACGCATACCGTTGCAATCGGGCGAGTTTCTGCTTTCAGATGCAACAGAAATTTTGCGGATTGGTCAATCCGTTCGCGAGATATGGCAGTTTGGATGTAAGAAACTCTTGAGAAACTCAAAATTTTCGCAGTTCTGATGCCCGAAACGAATAACTGGAACGGCCTAGGGGAAAACTACACATACCGCTGTAATCGGGCGAGTTTCTACATTCAGATGCAATAGTAATTTTGCGGATTGGTCTATCCGTTCGCGAGATATGGCAGTTTGGAGGTAAGAAACGCTTGAGAAACTCAAAATTTTCGCAGTTCTGATGCTCGATACGAATAACTAGAACGGCCTAGGGGAAAACTACACCTACCGTTGTAATCGGGCGAGTTTCTACTTTCAGATGCAACAGAAATTTTGCGGATTGGTCAATCCGTTCGCGAGATATGGCAGTTTGGATGTAAGAAACGCTTGAGAAACTCAAAATTTTCGCAGTTCTGATGCTCGAAACGAATAACTAGAACCGCCTAGGGGAAAAGTGCGCATACCGTTCTAATCGGGCGAGTTTCTACTTTCAGATGCAACAGAAATTTTGCGGATTGATCAATCCGTTCGCGAGATATGGCAGTTTGGAGGTAAGAAACGCTTGAGAAACTCAAAATTTTCGCAGTTCTGATGCTCGAAACGAATAACTAGAACGGCCTAGGGGAAAAGTACGCATACCGTTGTAATCGGGCGAGTTTCTACTTTCAGATGCAACAGAAATTTTGCGGATTGGTCAATCCGTTCGCGAGATATGGCAGTTTGGAAATAAGAAACGCTTGAGAAACTGAAAATTTTCGCAGTTCTGATGCTCGAAACGAATGACTACAACGGCCTAGGGGAGAAGTACGCATACCGTTGTAATCGGGCGAGTTCCTACTTTCAGAAGCAACAGAAATTTTGCGGATTGGTGAATCCGTTCGCGAGATATGGTAGTTTGGAGGTAAGAAACGCTTGAGAAACTCAAAATTTTCGCAGTTCTGATGCTCGAAACGAATAACTAGAACGGCCTAGGGGAAAACTACACCTACCGTTGTAATCGGGCGGGTTTCTACTTTCAGATGCAACAGAAATTTTGCGGATTGGTCAATCCGTTCGCGAGATATGGCAGTTTGGAGGTAAGAAACGCTTGAGAAACTCAAAATTTTCGCAGTTCTGATGCTTGAAACGAATAACTAGAACCGCCTAGTGGAAAAGTGCGCATACCGTTCTAATCGGGCGAGTTTCTACTTTCAGATGCAACAGAAATTTTGCGGATTGATCAATCCGTTCGCGAGATATGGCAGTTTGGAGATAAGAAACGCTTGAGAAACTCAAAATTTTCGCAGTTCTGATGCTCGAAACGAATGACTACAACGGCCTAGGGGAGAAGTACGCATACCGTTGTAATCGGGCGAGTTTCTACTTTCAGATGCAACAGAAATTTTGCGGATTGATCAATCCGTTCGCGAGATATGGCAGTTTGGAAATAAGGAACGCTTGAGAAACTCAAAATTTTCGCAGTTCTGATACTCGAAACGAGTAACTAGAACGGCATAGGGGAAAAGTACGCATACCGTTGCAATCGGGCGAGTTTCTGCTTTCAGATGCAACAGAAATTTTGCGGATTGGTCAATCCGTTCGCTAGATATGGCAGTTTGGATGTAAGAAACTCTTGAGAAACTCAAAATTTTCGCAGTTCTGATGCCCGAAACGAATAACTGGAACGGCCTAGGGGAAAACTACACATACCGCTGTAATCGGGCGAGTTTCTACATTCAGATGCAATAGTAATTTTGCGGATTGGTCTATCCGTTCGCGAGATATGGCAGTTTGGAGGTAAGAAACGCTTGAGAAACTCAAAATTTTCGCAGTTCTGATGCTCGATACGAATAACTAGAACGGCCTAGGGGAAAACTACACCAACCGTTGTAATCGGGCGAGTTTCTACTTTCAGACGCAACAGAAATTTTGCGGATTGGTCAATCCGTTCGCGAGATATGGCAGTTTGGATGTAAGAAACGCTTGAGAAACTCAAAATTTTCGCAGTTCTGATGCTCGAAACGAATAACTAGAACCGCCTAGGGGAAAAGTGCGCATACCGTTCTAATCGGGCGAGTTTCTACTTTCAGATGCAACAGAAATTTTGCGGATTGATCAATCCGTTCGCGAGATATGGCAGTTTGGAGGTAAGAAACGCTTGAGAAACTCAAAATTTTCGCAGTTCTGATGCTCGAAACGAATAACTAGAACGGCCTAGGGGAAAAGTACGCATACCGTTGTAATCGGGCGAGTTTCTACTTTCAGATGCAACAGAAATTTTGCGGATTGGTCAATCCGTTCGCGAGATATGGCAGTTTGGAAATAAGAAACGCTTGAGAAACTGAAAATTTTCGCAGTTCTGATGCTCGAAACGAATGACTACAACGGCCTAGGGGAGAAGTACGCATACCGTTGTAATCGGGCGAGTTTCTACTTTCAGAAGCAACAGAAATTTTGCGGATTGGTGAATCCGTTCGCGAGATATGGTAGTTTGGAGGTAAGAAACGCTTGAGAAACTCAAAATTTTCGCAGTTCTGATGCTCGAAACGAATAACTAGAACGGCCTAGGGGAAAACTACACCTACCGTTGTAATCGGGCGGGTTTCTACTTTCAGATGCAACAGAAATTTTTCGGATTGGTCAATCCGTTCGCGAGATATGGCAGTTTGGAGGTAAGAAACGCTTGAGAAACTCAAAATTTTCGCAGTTCTGATGCTTGAAACGAATAACTAGAACCGCCTAGTGGAAAAGTGCGCATACCGTTGTAATCGGGCGAGTTTCTACTTTCAGATGCAACAGAAATTCTGCGGATTGATCAATCCGTTCGCGAGATATGGCAGTTTGGAGATAAAAAACGCTTGAGAAACTCAAAATGTTCGCAGTTCTGATGCTCGAAACGAATGACTACAACGGCCTAGGGGAGAAGTACGCATACCGTTGTAATCGGGCAAGTTTCTACTTTCAGAAGCAACAGAAATTTTGCGGATTGGTGAATCCGTTCGCGAGATATGGTAGTTTGGAGGTAAGAAACGCTTGAGAAACTCAAAATTTTCGCAGTTCTGATGCTCGACACGAATAACTAGAACGGCCTAGGGGAAAAGTGCGCATACCGTTGTAATCGGGCGAGTTTCTACTTTCAGATGCAACAGAAATTTTTCGGATTGGTCAATCCGATCATGAGATATGGCAGTTTGGAGGTAAGAAACGCTTGAGAAACTCAAAATTTTCGCAGTTCTGATGCTCGAAACGAATAACTGGAACGGCCTAGGGGAAAACTACACATACCGTTGTAATCGGGCGAGTTTCTATTTTCAGATGCAATAGAAATTTTGCGGATTGGTCTATCCGTTCGCGAAATATGGCAGTTTGGAGGTAAGAAACGCTTGAGAAACTCTAAATTTTCGCAGTTCTGATGCTCGAAACGAATAACTGGAACGGCCTAGGGGAAAACTACACATACCGTTGTAATCGGGCGAGTTTCTACTTTCAGATGCAATAGAAATTTTGCGGATTGGTCTATCCGTTTGCGAGATATGGCAGTTTGGAGGTAAGAAACGCTTGAGAAACTCAAAATTTGCGCAGTTCTGATGCTCGAAACGAGTAAGTAGAACGGCCTAGGGGAGAAGTACGCATACCGTTGTAATCGGGCGAGTTTCTACTTTCAGATGCAACAGAAATTTTGCGGATTGGTCAATCCGTTCGCGAGATATGGCAGTTTGGAGGTAAGAAACGCTTGAGAAACTCAAAATTTTCGCAGTTCTGATGTTCGAAACGAATAACTAGAACCGCCTAGGGGAAAAGTGCGCATACCGTTGTAATCGGGCGAGTTTCTACTTTCAGATGCAACAGAAATTCTGCAGATTGATCAATCCGTTCGCGAGATATGGCAGTTTGGAGATAAAAAACGCTTGAGAAACTCAAAATTTTCGCAGTTCTGATGCTCGAAACGAATGACTACAACGGCCTAGGGGAGAAGTACGCATACCGTTGTAATCGGGCAAGTTTCTACTTTCAGAGGCAACAGAAATTTTGCGGATTGGTGAATCTGTTCGCGAGATATGGTAGTTTGGAGGTAAGAAACGCTTGAGAAACTCAAAATTTTCGCAGTTCTGATGCTCGACACGAATAACTAGAACGGCCTAGGGGAAAATTGCGCACACCGTTGTAATCGGGCGAGTTTCTACTTTCAGATGCAACAGAAATTTTGCGGATTGATCAATCCGATCGCGAGATATGGCAGTTTGGAGGTAAGAAACGCTTGAGAAACTCAAAATTTTCGCAGTTCTGATGCTCGAAACGAATGACTACAACGGCCTAGGGGAGAAGTACGCATACCGTTGTAATCGGGCAAGTTTCTACTTTCAGAAGCAACAGAAATTTTGCGGATTGGTGAATCTGTTCGCGAGATATGGTAGTTTGGAGGTAAGAAACGCTTGAGAAACTCAAAATTTTCGCAGTTCTGATGCTCGACACGAATAACTAGAACGGCCTAGGGGAAAATTGCGCACACCGTTGTAATCGGGCGAGTTTCTACTTTCAGATGCAACAGAAATTTTGCGGATTGATCAATCCGATCGCGAGATATGGCAGTTTGGAGGTAAGAAACGCTTGAGAAACTCAAAATTTTCGCAGTTCTGATGCTCGAAACGAATGACTACAACGGCCTAGGGGAGAAGTACGCATACCGTTGTAATCGGGCGAGTTTCTACTTTCAGATGCAACAGAAATTTTGCGGATTGGTCAATCCGTTCGCGAGATATGGCAGTTTGGAAATAAGAAACGCTTGAGAAACTGAAAATTTTCGCAGTTCTGATGCTCGAAACGAATGACTACAACGGCCTAGGGGAGAAGTACGCATACCGTTGTAATCGGGCGAGTTTCTACTTTCAGAAGCAACAGAAATTTTGCGGATTGGTGAATCCGTTCGCGAGATATGGTAGTTTGGAGGTAAGAAACGCTTGAGAAACTCAAAATTTTCGCAGTTCTGATGCTCGAAACGAATAACTAGAACGGCCTAGGGGAAAACTACACCTACCGTTGTAATCGGGCGGGTTTCTACTTTCAGATGCAACAGAAATTTTGAGGATTGGTCAATCCGTTCGCGAGATATGGCAGTTTGGAGGTAAGAAACGCTTGAGAAACTCAAAATTTTCGCAGTTCTGATGCTTGAAACGAATAACTAGAACCGCCTAGTGGAAAAGTGCGCATACCGTTCTAATCGGGCGAGTTTCTACTTTCAGATGCAACAGAAATTTTGCGGATTGATCAATCCGTTCGCGAGATATGGCAGTTTGGAGATAAGAAACGCTTGAGAAACTCAAAATTTTCGCAGTTCTGATGCTCGAAACGAATGACTACAACGGCCTAGGGGAGAAGTACGCATACCGTTGTAATCGGGCGAGTTTCTACTTTCAGATGCAACAGAAATTTTGCGGATTGATCAATCCGTTCGCGAGATATGGCAGTTTGGAAATAAGGAACGCTTGAGAAACTCAAAATTTTCGCAGTTCTGATACTCGAAACGAGTAACTAGAACGGCATAGGGGAAAAGTACGCATACCGTTGCAATCGGGCGAGTTTCTGCTTTCAGATGCAACAGAAATTTTGCGGATTGGTCAATCCGTTCGCTAGATATGGCAGTTTGGATGTAAGAAACTCTTGAGAAACTCAAAATTTTCGCAGTTCTGATGCCCGAAACGAATAACTGGAACGGCCTAGGGGAAAACTACACATACCGCTGTAATCGGGCGAGTTTCTACATTCAGATGCAATAGTAATTTTGCGGATTGGTCTATCCGTTCGCGAGATATGGCAGTTTGGAGGTAAGAAACGCTTGAGAAACTCAAAATTTTCGCAGTTCTGATGCTCGATACGAATAACTAGAACGGCCTAGGGGAAAACTACACCTACCGTTGTAATCGGGCGAGTTTCTACTTTCAGACGCAACAGAAATTTTGCGGATTGGTCAATCCGTTCGCGAGATATGGCAGTTTGGATGTAAGAAACGCTTGAGAAACTCAAAATTTTCGCAGTTCTGATGCTCGAAACGAATAACTAGAACCGCCTAGGGGAAAAGTGCGCATACCGTTCTAATCGGGCGAGTTTCTACTTTCAGATGCAACAGAAATTTTGCGGATTGATCAATCCGTTCGCGAGATATGGCAGTTTGGAGGTAAGAAACGCTTGAGAAACTCAAAATTTTCGCAGTTCTGATGCTCGAAACGAATAACTAGAACGGCCTAGGGGAAAAGTACGCATACCGTTGTAATCGGGCGAGTTTCTACTTTCAGATGCAACAGAAATTTTGCGGATTGGTCAATCCGTTCGCGAGATATGGCAGTTTGGAAATAAGAAACGCTTGAGAAACTGAAAATTTTCGCAGTTCTGATGCTCGAAACGAATGACTACAACGGCCTAGGGGAGAAGTACGCATACCGTTGTAATCGGGCGAGTTTCTACTTTCAGAAGCAACAGAAATTTTGCGGATTGGTGAATCCGTTCGCGAGATATGGTAGTTTGGAGGTAAGAAACGCTTGAGAAACTCAAAATTTTCGCAGTTCTGATGCTCGAAACGAATAACTAGAACGGCCTAGGGGAAAACTACACCTACCGTTGTAATCGGGCGGGTTTCTACTTTCAGATGCAACAGAAATTTTTCGGATTGGTCAATCCGTTCGCGAGATATGGCAGTTTGGAGGTAAGAAACGCTTGAGAAACTCAAAATTTTCGCAGTTCTGATGCTTGAAACGAATAACTAGAACCGCCTAGTGGAAAAGTGCGCATACCGTTGTAATCGGGCGAGTTTCTACTTTCAGATGCAACAGAAATTCTGCGGATTGATCAATCCGTTCGCGAGATATGGCAGTTTGGAGATAAAAAACGCTTGAGAAACTCAAAATGTTCGCAGTTCTGATGCTCGAAACGAATGACTACAACGGCCTAGGGGAGAAGTACGCATACCGTTGTAATCGGGCAAGTTTCTACTTTCAGAAGCAACAGAAATTTTGCGGATTGGTGAATCCGTTCGCGAGATATGGTAGTTTGGAGGTAAGAAACGCTTGAGAAACTCAAAATTTTCGCAGTTCTGATGCTCGACACGAATAACTAGAACGGCCTAGGGGAAAAGTGCGCATACCGTTGTAATCGGGCGAGTTTCTACTTTCAGATGCAACAGAAATTTTGCGGATTGGTGAATCCGTTCGCGAGATATGGTAGTTTGGAGGTAAGAAACGCTTGAGAAACTCAAAATTTTCGCAGTTCTGATGCTCGAAACGAATAACTAGAACGGCCTAGGGTAAAACTACACCTACCGTTGTAATCGGGCGGGTTTCTACTTTCAGATGCAACAGAAATTTTTCGGATTGGTCAATCCGATCATGAGATATGGCAGTTTGGAGGTAAGAAACGCTTGAGAAACTCAAAATTTTCGCAGTTCTGATGCTCGAAACGAATAACTGGAACGGCCTAGGGGAAAACTACACATACCGTTGTAATCGGGCGAGTTTCTATTTTCAGATGCAATAGAAATTTTGCGGATTGGTCTATCCGTTCGCGAAATATGGCAGTTTGGAGGTAAGAAACGCTTGAGAAACTCTAAATTTTCGCAGTTCTGATGCTCCAAACGAATAACTGGAACGGCCTAGGGGAAAACTACACATACCGTTGTAATCGGGCGAGTTTCTACTTTCAGATGCAATAGAAATTTTGCGGATTGGTCTATCCGTTTGCGAGATATGGCAGTTTGGAGGTAAGAAACGCTTGAGAAACTCAAAATTTGCGCAGTTCTGATGCTCGAAACGAGTAAGTAGAACGGCCTAGGGGAGAAGTACGCATACCGTTGTAATCGGGCGAGTTTCTACTTTCAGATGCAACAGAAATTTTGCGGATTGGTCAATCCGTTCGCGAGATATGGCAGTTTGGAGGTAAGAAACGCTTGAGAAACTCAAAATTTTCGCAGTTCTGATGTTCGAAACGAATAACTAGAACCGCCTAGGGGAAAAGTGCGCATACCGTTGTAATCGGGCGAGTTTCTACTTTCAGATGCAACAGAAATTCTGCAGATTGATCAATCCGTTCGCGAGATATGGCAGTTTGGAGATAAAAAACGCTTGAGAAACTCAAAATTTTCGCAGTTCTGATGCTCGAAACGAATGACTACAACGGCCTAGGGGAGAAGTACGCATACCGTTGTAATCGGGCAAGTTTCTACTTTCAGAAGCAACAGAAATTTTGCGGATTGGTGAATCTGTTCGCGAGATATGGTAGTTTGGAGGTAAGAAACGCTTGAGAAACTCAAAATTTTCGCAGTTCTGATGCTCGACACGAATAACTAGAACGGCCTAGGGGAAAATTGCGCACACCGTTGTAATCGGGCGAGTTTCTACTTTCAGATGCAACAGAAATTTTGCGGATTGATCAATCCGATCGCGAGATATGGCAGTTTGGAGGTAAGAAACGCTTGAGAAACTCAAAATTTTCGCAGTTCTGATGCTCGAAACGAATGACTACAACGGCCTAGGGGAGAAGTACGCATACCGTTGTAATCGTGCGAGTTTCTACTTTCAGAAGCAACAGAAATTTTGCGGATTGGTCGATCCGTTCGCGAGATATGGTAGTTTGGAGGTAAGAAACGCTTGAGAAACTCAAAATTTTCGCAGTTCTGATGCTCGACACCAATAACTAGAACGGCCTAGGGGAAAAGTGCGCATACCGTTGTAATCGGGCGAGTTTCTACTTTCAGATGCAACAGAAATTTTGCGGATTGATCAATCCGTTCGCGAGATATGGCAGTTTGGAGACAAGAAACGCTTGTGAAACTCAAAATTTTCGCAGTTCTGATGCTCGAAACGAGTAACTAGAACGGCCTAGGTGAAAAGTACGCATACCGTTGTAATCGGGCGAGTTTCAACTTTCAGATGCAACAGAAATTTTGCGGATTGGTCAATCCGTTCGCGAGATAAGGCAGTTTGGAGGTAAGAATCGCTTGAGAAACTCAAAATTTTCGCAGTTCTGATGCTCGAAACGAATAACTAGAGCGGCCTAGGGGAAAAGTATGCATACCGTTGTAATCGGGCGAATTTCTACTTTCAGATGCAACAGAAACTTTGCGGATTGGTCAATCCGTTCGCGAGATATGGCAGTTTGGAAATAAGAAACGCTTGAGTAACTCAAAATTTTCGCAGTTCTGATGCTCGAAACGAATAACTGGAACGGCCTAGGGGAAAACTACACCTACCGTTGTAATCGGGCGGGTTTCTACTTTCAGATGCAACAGAAATTTTGCGGATTGGTCAATCCGTTCGCGAGATATGGCAGTTTGGAGGTAAGAAACGCTTGAGAAACTCAAAATTTTCGCAGTTCTGATGCTGGAAACGAATAACTAGAACCGCCTAGGGGAAAAGTGCGCATACCGTTGTAATCGGGCGAGTTTCTACTTTCAGAAGCAACAGAAACTTTGCGGATTGGTGAATCCGTTCGCGAGATATGTTAGTTTGGAGGTAAGAAACGCTTGAGAAACTCAAAATTTTCGCAGTTCTGATGCTCGACACGAATAACTAGAACGGCCTAGGGGAAAAGTGCGCATACCGTTGTAATCGGGCGAGTTTCTACTTTCAGATGCAACAGAAATTTTGCGGATTGATCAATCCGTTCGCGAGATATGGCAGTTTGGAGATAGGAAACGCTTGAGAAACTCAAAATTTTCGCAGTTCTGATGCTCGAAACGAGTAACTAGAACGGCCTAGGGGAAAAGTACGCATACCGTTGTAATCGGGCGAGTTTCTACTTTCAGATGCAACAGAAATTTTGCGGATTGGTCAATCCGTTCGCGAGATATGGCAGTTTGGTGGTAAGAAACGCTTGAGAAACCAAAATTTTCGCAGTTCTGATGCTCGAAACGAATAACTACAACGGCCTAGGGGAGAAGTACGCATACCGTTGTAATCGGGCGAGTTTCTACTTTCAGAAGCAACAGAAATTTTGCGCATTGGTCGATCCGTTCGCGAGATATGGTAGTTTGGAGGTAAGAAACGCTTGAGAACCTCAAAATTTTCGCAGTTCTGATGCTCGAAACGAGTAACTAGAACGGCCTAGGGGAAAAGTACGCATACCGTTGTAATCGGGCGAGTTTCTACTTTCAGATGCAACAGAAATTTTGCGGATTGGTCAATCCGTTCGCGAGATATGGCAGTTTGGAGGTAAGAAACGCTTGAGAAACTCAAAATTTTCGCAGTTCTGATGCTCGAAACGAATAACTAGAACGGCCTAGGGGAAAAGTACGCATACCGTTGTAATCGGGCGAGTTTCTACTTTCAGATGCAACAGAAATTTTGCGGATTGGTCAATCCGTTCGCGAGATATGGCAGTTTGGAAATAAGAAACGCTTGAGAAACTCAAAAATTTCGCAGTTCTGATGCTCGAAACGAATGACTACAACGGCCTAGGGGAGAAGTACGCATACCGTTGTAATCGGGCGAGTTTCTACTTTCAGAAGCAACAGAAATTTTGCGGATTGGTCGATCCGTTCGCGAGATATGGTAGTTTGGAGGTAAGAAACGCTTGAGAACCTCAAAATTTTCGCAGTTCTGATGCTCGAAACGAGTAACTAGAACGGCCTAGGGGAAAAGTACGCATACCGTTGTAATCGGGCGTGTTTCTACTTTCAGATGCAACAGAAATTTTGCGGATTGGTCAATCCGTTCGCGAGATATGGCAGTTTGGAGGTAAGAAACGCTTGAGAAACTCAAAATTTTCGCAGTTCTGATGCTCGAAACGAATAACTAGAACGGCCTATGGGAAAAGTACGCATACCGTTGTAATCGGGCGAGTTTCTACTTTCAGATGCAACAGAAATTTTGCGGATTGGTCAATCCGTTCGCGAGATATGGCAGTTTGGAAATAAGAAACGCTTGAGAATCTCAAAAATTTCGCAGTTCTGATGCTCGAAACGAATGACTACAACGGCCTAGGGGAGAAGTACGCATACCGTTGTAATCGGGCGAGTTTCTACTTTCAGAAGCAACAGAAATTTTGCGGATTGGTGAATCCGTTCGCGAGATATGGTAGTTTGGAGGTAAGAAACGCTTGAGAAACTCAAAATTTTCGCAGTTCTGATGCTCGACACGAATAACTAGAACGGCCTAGGGGAAAAGTGCGCATACCGTTGTAATCGGGCGAGTTTCTACTTTCAGATGCAACAGAAATTTTGCGGATTGATCAATCCGTTCGCGAGATATGGCAGTTTGGAGGTAAGAAACGCATATGAAACTCAAAATTTTCGCAGTTCTGATGCTCGAAATGAATAACTAGAACCGCCTAGGGGAAAAGTGCGCATTCCGTTGTAATCGGGCGAGTTTCTACTTTCAGATGCAACAGAAATTTTGCGGATTGGTCAATCCGTTCATGAGATATGGCAGTTTGGAGGTAAGAAACGCTTGAGAAACTCAAAATTTTCGCAGTTCTGATGCTCGAAACGAATAACTGGAACGGCCTAGGGGAAAACTACACATACCGTTGTAATCGGGCGAGTTTCTACTTTCAGATGCAATAGAAATTTTGCGGATTGGTCTATCCGTTTGCGAGATATGGCAGTTTGGAGGTAAGAATCGCTTGAGAAACTCAAAATTTGCGCAGTTCTGATGCTCGAAACGAGTAACTAGAACGGCCTAGGGGAGAAGTACGCATACCGTTGTAATCGGGCGAGTTTCTACTTTCAGATGCAACAGAAATTTTGCGGATTGGTCAATCCGTTCGCGAGATAAGGCAGTTTGGAGGTAAGAATCGCTTGAGAAACTCAAAATTTTCGCGGTTCTGATGCTCGAAACGAATAACTAGAACGGCCTAGGGGAAAAGTATGCATACCGTTGTAATCGGGCGAATTTCTACTTTCAGATGCAACAGAAACTTTGCGGATTGGTCAATCCGTTCGCGAGATATGGCAGTTTGGAAATAAGAAACGCTTGAGTAACTCAAAATTTTCGCAGTTCTGATGCTCGAAACGAATAACTGGAACGGCCTAGGGGAAAACTACACCTACCGTTGTAATCGGGCGGGTTTCTACTTTCAGATGCAATAGAAATTTTGCGGATTGGACTATCCGTTCGCGAGATATGGCAGTTTTGAGGTAGGAAACGCTTGAGAAACTCAAAATTTTCGCAGTTCTGATGCTCGAAACGAATAACTAGAACGGCCTAGGGGAAAACTACACCTACCGTTGTAATCGGGCGGGTTTCTACTTTCAGATGCAACAGAAATTTTGCGGATTGGTCAATCCGTTCGCGAGATATGGCAGTTTGGAGGTAAGAAACGCTTGAGAAACTCAAAATTTTCGCAGTTCTGATGCTGGAAACGAATAACTAGAACCGCCTAGGGGAAAAGTGCGCATACCGTTGTAATCGGGCGAGTTTCTACTTTCAGATGCAACAGAAATTTTGCGGATTGATCAATCCGTTCGCGAGATATGGCAGTTTGGAGACAAGAAACGCTTGTGAAACTCAAAATTTTCGCAGTTCTGATGCTCGAAACGAGTAACTAGAACGGCCTAGGTGAAAAGTACGCATACCGTTGTAATCGGGCGAGTTTCAACTTTCAGATGCAACAGAAATTTTGCGGATTGGTCAATCCGTTCGCGAGATAAGGCAGTTTGGAGGTAAGAATCGCTTGAGAAACTCAAAATTTTCGCAGTTCTGATGCTCGAAACGAATAACTAGAACGGCCTAGGGGAAAAGTATGCATACCGTTGTAATCGGGCGAATTTCTACTTTCAGATGCAACAGAAACTTTGCGGATTGGTCAATCCGTTCGCGAGATATGGCAGTTTGGAAATAAGAAACGCTTGAGTAACTCAAAATTTTCGCAGTTCTGATGCTCGAAACGAATAACTGGAACGGCCTAGGGGAAAACTACACCTACCGTTGTAATCGGGCGGGTTTCTACTTTCAGATGCAACAGAAATTTTGCGGATTGGTCAATCCGTTCGCGAGATATGGCAGTTTGGAGGTAAGAAACGCTTGAGAAACTCAAAATTTTCGCAGTTCTGATGCTGGAAACGAATAACTAGAACCGCCTAGGGGAAAAGTGCGCATACCGTTGTAATCGGGCGAGTTTCTACTTTCAGATGCAACAGAAATTTTGCGGATTGATCAATCCGTTCGCGAGATATGGCAGTTTGGAGACAAGAAACGCTTGTGAAACTCAAAATTTTCGCAGTTCTGATGCTCGAAACGAGTAACTAGAACGGCCTAGGTGAAAAGTACGCATACCGTTGTAATCGGGCGAGTTTCAACTTTCAGATGCAACAGAAATTTTGCGGATTGGTCAATCCGTTCGCGAGATAAGGCAGTTTGGAGGTAAGAATCGCTTGAGAAACTCAAAATTTTCGCAGTTCTGATGCTCGAAACGAATAACTAGAACGGCCTAGGGGAAAAGTATGCATACCGTTGTAATCGGGCGAATTTCTACTTTCAGATGCAACAGAAACTTTGCGGATTGGTCAATCCGTTCGCGAGATATGGCAGTTTGGAAATAAGAAACGCTTGAGTAACTCAAAATTTTCGCAGTTCTGATGCTCGAAACGAATAACTGGAACGGCCTAGGGGAAAACTACACCTACCGTTGTAATCGGGCGGGTTTCTACTTTCAGATGCAACAGAAATTTTGCGGATTGGTCAATCCGTTCGCGAGATATGGCAGTTTGGAGGTAAGAAACGCTTGAGAAACTCAAAATTTTCGCAGTTCTGATGCTGGAAACGAATAACTAGAACCGCCTAGGGGAAAAGTGCGCATACCGTTGTAATCGGGCGAGTTTCTACTTTCAGAAGCAACAGAAACTTTGCGGATTGGTGAATCCGTTCGCGAGATATGTTAGTTTGGAGGTAAGAAACGCTTGAGAAACTCAAAATTTTCGCAGTTCTGATGCTCGACACGAATAACTAGAACGGCCTAGGGGAAAAGTGCGCATACCGTTGTAATCGGGCGAGTTTCTACTTTCAGATGCAACAGAAATTTTGCGGATTGATCAATCCGTTCGCGAGATATGGCAGTTTGGAGATAAGAAACGCTTGAGAAACTCAAAATTTTCGCAGTTCTGATGCTCGAAACGAGTAACTAGAACGGCCTAGGGGAAAAGTACGCATACCGTTGTAATCGGGCGAGTTTCTACTTTCAGATGCAACAGAAATTTTGCGGATTGGTCAATCCGTTCGCGAGATATGGCAGTTTGGTGGTAAGAAACGCTTGAGAAACCAAAATTTTCGCAGTTCTGATGCTCGAAACGAATAACTACAACGGCCTAGGGGAGAAGTACGCATACCGTTGTAATCGGGCGAGTTTCTACTTTCAGAAGCAACAGAAATTTTGCGCATTGGTCGATCCGTTCGCGAGATATGGTAGTTTGGAGGTAAGAAACGCTTGAGAACCTCAAAATTTTCGCAGTTCTGATGCTCGAAACGAGTAACTAGAACGGCCTAGGGGAAAAGTACGCATACCGTTGTAATCGGGCGAGTTTCTACTTTCAGATGCAACAGAAATTTTGCGGATTGGTCAATCCGTTCGCGAGATATGGCAGTTTGGAGGTAAGAAACGCTTGAGAAACTCAAAATTTTCGCAGTTCTGATGCTCGAAACGAATAACTAGAACGGCCTAGGGGAAAAGTACGCATACCGTTGTAATCGGGCGAGTTTCTACTTTCAGATGCAACAGAAATTTTGCGGATTGGTCAATCCGTTCGCGAGATATGGCAGTTTGGAAATAAGAAACGCTTGAGAAACTCAAAAATTTCGCAGTTCTGATGCTCGAAACGAATGACTACAACGGCCTAGGGGAGAAGTACGCATACCGTTGTAATCGGGCGAGTTTCTACTTTCAGAAGCAACAGAAATTTTGCGGATTGGTCGATCCGTTCGCGAGATATGGTAGTTTGGAGGTAAGAAACGCTTGAGAACCTCAAAATTTTCGCAGTTCTGATGCTCGAAACGAGTAACTAGAACGGCCTAGGGGAAAAGTACGCATACCGTTGTAATCGGGCGTGTTTCTACTTTCAGATGCAACAGAAATTTTGCGGATTGGTCAATCCGTTCGCGAGATATGGCAGTTTGGAGGTAAGAAACGCTTGAGAAACTCAAAATTTTCGCAGTTCTGATGCTCGAAACGAATAACTAGAACGGCCTAGGGGAAAAGTACGCATACCGTTGTAATCGGGCGAGTTTCTACTTTCAGATGCAACAGAAATTTTGCGGATTGGTCAATCCGTTCGCGAGATATGGCAGTTTGGAAATAAGAAACGCTTGAGAATCTCAAAAATTTCGCAGTTCTGATGCTCGAAACGAATGACTACAACGGCCTAGGGGAGAAGTACGCATACCGTTGTAATCGGGCGAGTTTCTACTTTCAGAAGCAACAGAAATTTTGCGGATTGGTGAATCCGTTCGCGAGATATGGTAGTTTGGAGGTAAGAAACGCTTGAGAAACTCAAAATTTTCGCAGTTCTGATGCTCGACACGAATAACTAGAACGGCCTAGGGGAAAAGTGCGCATACCGTTGTAATCGGGCGAGATTCTACTTTCAGATGCAACAGAAATTTTGCGGATTGATCAATCCGTTCGCGAGATATGGCAGTTTGGAGGTAAGAAACGCATATGAAACTCAAAATTTTCGCAGTTCTGATGCTCGAAATGAATAACTAGAACCGCCTAGGGGAAAAGTGCGCATTCCGTTGTAATCGGGCGAGTTTCTACTTTCAGATGCAACAGAAATTTTGCGGATTGGTCAATCCGTTCATGAGATATGGCAGTTTGGAGGTAAGAAACGCTTGAGAAACTCAAAATTTTCGCAGTTCTGATGCTCGAAACGAATAACTGGAACGGCCTAGGGGAAAACTACACATACCGTTGTAATCGGGCGAGTTTCTACTTTCAGATGCAATAGAAATTTTGCGGATTGGTCTATCCGTTTGCGAGATATGGCAGTTTGGAGGTAAGAATCGCTTGAGAAACTCAAAATTTGCGCAGTTCTGATGCTCGAAACGAGTAACTAGAACGGCCTAGGGGAGAAGTACGCATACCGTTGTAATCGGGCGAGTTTCTACTTTCAGATGCAACAGAAATTTTGCGGATTGGTCAATCCGTTCGCGAGATAAGGCAGTTTGGAGGTAAGAATCGCTTGAGAAACTCAAAATTTTCGCGGTTCTGATGCTCGAAACGAATAACTAGAACGGCCTAGGGGAAAAGTATGCATACCGTTGTAATCGGGCGAATTTCTACTTTCAGATGCAACAGAAACTTTGCGGATTGGTCAATCCGTTCGCGAGATATGGCAGTTTGGAAATAAGAAACGCTTGAGTAACTCAAAATTTTCGCAGTTCTGATGCTCGAAACGAATAACTGGAACGGCCTAGGGGAAAACTACACCTACCGTTGTAATCGGGCGGGTTTCTACTTTCAGATGCAATAGAAATTTTGCGGATTGGACTATCCGTTCGCGAGATATGGCAGTTTTGAGGTAGGAAACGCTTGAGAAACTCAAAATTTTCGCAGTTCTGATGCTCGAAACGAATAACTAGAACGGCCTAGGGGAAAACTACACCTACCGTTGTAATCGGGCGGGTTTCTACTTTCAGATGCAACAGAAATTTTGCGGATTGGTCAATCCGTTCGCGAGATATGGCAGTTTGGAGGTAAGAAACGCTTGAGAAACTCAAAATTTTCGCAGTTCTGATGCTGGAAACGAATAACTAGAACCGCCTAGGGGAAAAGTGCGCATACCGTTGTAATCGGGCGAGTTTCTACTTTCAGAAGCAACAGAAACTTTGCGGATTGGTGAATCCGTTCGCGAGATATGGTAGTTTGGAGGTAAGAAACGCTTGAGAAACTCAAAATTTTCGCAGTTCTGATGCTCGACACGAATAACTAGAACGGCCTAGGGGAAAAGTGCGCATACCGTTGTAATCGGGCGAGTTTCTACTTTCAGATGCAACAGAAATTTTGCGGATTGATCAATCCGTTCGCGAGATATGGCAGTTTGGAGATAAGAAACGCTTGAGAAACTCAAAATTTTCGCAGTTCTGATGCTCGAAACGAGTAACTAGAACGGCCTAGGGGAAAAGTACGCATACCGTTGTAATCGGGCGAGTTTCTACTTTCAGATGCAACAGAAATTTTGCGGATTGGTCAATCCGTTCGCGAGATATGGCAGTTTGGTGGTAAGAAACGCTTGAGAAACCAAAATTTTCGCAGTTCTGATGCTCGAAACGAATAACTACAACGGCCTAGGGGAGAAGTACGCATACCGTTGTAATCGGGCGAGTTTCTACTTTCAGAAGCAACAGAAATTTTGCGGATTGGTCGATCCGTTCGCGAGATATGGTAGTTTGGAGGTAAGAAACGCTTGAGAACCTCAAAATTTTCGCAGTTCTGATGCTCGAAACGAGTAACTAGAACGGCCTAGGGGAAAAGTACGCATACCGTTGTAATCGGGCGAGTTTCTACTTTCAGATGCAACAGAAATTTTGCGGATTGGTCAATCCGTTCGCGAGATATGGCAGTTTGGAGGTAAGAAACGCTTGAGAAACTCAAAATTTTCGCAGTTCTGATGCTCGAAACGAATAACTAGAACGGCCTAGGGGAAAAGTACGCATACCGTTGTAATCGGGCGAGTTTCTACTTTCAGATGCAACAGAAATTTTGCGGATTGGTCAATCCGTTCGCGAGATATGGCAGTTTGGAAATAAGAAACGCTTGAGAAACTCAAAAATTTCGCAGTTCTGATGCTCGAAACGAATGACTACAACGGCCTAGGGGAGAAGTACGCATACCGTTGTAATCGGGCGAGTTTCTACTTTCAGAAGCAACAGAAATTTTGCGGAATGGTCGATCCGTTCGCGAGATATGGTAGTTTGGAGGTAAGAAACGCTTGAGAACCTCAAAATTTTCGCAGTTCTGATGCTCGAAACGAGTAACTAGAACGGCCTAGGGGAAAAGTACGCATACCTTTGTAATCGGGCGTGTTTCTACTTTCAGATGCAACAGAAATTTTGCGGATTGGTCAATCCGTTCGCGAGATATGGCAGTTTGGAGGTAAGAAACGCTTGAGAAACTCAAAATTTTCGCAGTTCTGATGCTCGAAACGAATAACTAGAACGGCCTAGGGGAAATGTACGCATACCGTTGTAATCGGGCGAGTTTCTACTTTCAGATGCAACAGAAATTTTGCGGATTGGTCAATCCGTTCGCGAGATATGGCAGTTTGGAAATAAGAAACGCTTGAGAATCTCAAAAATTTCGCAGTTCTGATGCTCGAAACGAATGACTACAACGGCCTAGGGGAGAAGTACGCATACCGTTGTAATCGGGCGAGTTTCTACTTTCAGAAGCAACAGAAATTTTGCGGATTGGTGAATCCGTTCGCGAGATATGGTAGTTTGGAGGTAAGAAACGCTTGAGAAACTCAAAATTTTCGCAGTTCTGATGCTCGACACGAATAACTAGAACGGCCTAGGGGAAAAGTGCGCATACCGTTGTAATCGGGCGAGTTTCTACTTTCAGATGCAACAGAAATTTTGCGGATTGATCAATCCGTTCGCGAGATATGGCAGTTTGGAGGTAAGAAACGCATATGAAACTCAAAATTTTCGCAGTTCTGATGCTCGAAATGAATAACTAGAACCGCCTAGGGGAAAAGTGCGCATTCCGTTGTAATCGGGCGAGTTTCTACTTTCAGATGCAACAGAAATTTTGCGGATTGGTCAATCCGTTCATGAGATATGGCAGTTTGGAGGTAAGAAACGCTTGAGAAACTCAAAATTTTCGCAGTTCTGATGCTCGAAACGAATAACTGGAACGGCCTAGGGGAAAACTACACATACCGTTGTAATCGGGCGAGTTTCTATTTTCAGATGCAATAGAAATTTTGCGGATTGGTCTATCCGTTCGCGAAATATGGCAGTTTGGAGGTAAGAAACGCTTGAGAAACTCTAAATTTCCGCAGTTCTGATGCTCGAAACGAATAACTGGAACGGCCTAGGGGAAAACTACACACACCGTTGTAATCGGGCGAGTTTCTACTTTCAGATGCAATAGAAATTTTGCGGATTGGTCTATCCGTTTGCGAGATATGGCAGTTTGGAGGTAAGAATCGCTTGAGAAACTCAAAATTTGCGCAGTTCTGATGCTCGAAACGAGTAACTAGAACGGCCTAGGGGAGAAGTACGCATACCGTTGTAATCGGGCGAGTTTCTACTTTCAGAAGCAACAGCAATTTTGCGGATTGGTCGATCCGTTCGCGAGATATGGTAGTTTGGAGGTAAGAAACGCTTGAGAAACTCAAAATTTTCGCAGTTCTGATGCTCGACACCAATAACTAGAACGGCCTAGGGGAAAAGTGCGCATACCGTTGTAATCGGGCGAGTTTCTACTTTCAGATGCAACAGAAATTTTGCGGATTGATCAATCCGTTCGCGAGATATGGCAGTTTGGAGGTAAGAAACGCATATGAAACTCAAAATTTTCGCAGTTCTGATGCTCGAAATGAATAACTAGAACCGCCTAGGGGAAAAGTGCGCATACCGTTGTAATCGGGCGAGTTTCTACTTTCAGATGCAACAGAAATTTTGCGGATTGATCAATCCGTTCGCGAGATATGGCAGTTTGGAGACAAGAAACGCTTGTGAAACTCAAAATTTTCGCAGTTCTGATGCTCGAAACGAGTAACTAGAATGGCCTAGGGGAGAAGTACGCATACCGTTGTAATCGGGCGAGTTTCTACTTTCAGATGCAACAGAAATTTTGCGGATTGGTCAATCCGTTCGCGAGGTAAGGCAGTTTGGAGGTAAGAATCGCTTGAGAAACTCAAAATTTTCGCAGTTCTGATGCTCGAAACGAATAACTGGAACGGCCTAGGGGAAAACTACACATACCGTTGTAATCGGGCTAGTTTCTACTTTCAGATGCAATAGAAATTTTGCGGATTGGTCTATCCGTTCGCGAGATATGGCAGTTTTGAGGTAAGAAACGCTTGAGAAACTCAAAATTTTCGCAGTTCTGATGCTCGAAACGAATAACTAGAACAGCCTAGGGGAAAACTACACCTACCGTTGTAATCGGGCGGGTTTCTACTTTCAGATGCAACAGAAATTTTTCGGATTGGTCAATCCGTTCGCGAGATATGGCAGTTTGGAGGTAAGAAACGCTTGAGAAACTCAAAATTTTCGCAGTTCTGATGCTTGAAACGAATAACTAGAACCGCCTAGTGGAAAAGTGCGCATACCGTTGTAATCGGGCGAGTTTCTACTTTCAGATGCAACAGAAATTCTGCGGATTGATCAATCCGTTCGCGAGATATGGCAGTTTGGAGATAAAAAACGCTTGAGAAACTCAAAATTTTCGCAGTTCTGATGCTCGAAACGAATGACTACAACGGCCTAGGGGAGAAGTACGCATACCGTTGTAATCGGGCAAGTTTCTACTTTCAGAAGCAACAGAAATTTTGCGGATTGGTGAATCCGTTCGCGAGATATGGTAGTTTGGAGGTACGAAACGCTTGAGAAACTCAAAATTTTCGCAGTTCTGATGCTCGACACGAATAACTAGAACGGCCTAGGGGAAAAGTGCGCATACCGTTGTAATCGGGCGAGTTTCTACTTTCAGATGCAACAGAAATTTTGCGGATTGATCAATCCGTTCGCGAGATATGGCAGTTTGGAGGTAAGAAACGCTTGAGAAACTCAAAATTTTCGCAGTTCTGATGCTCGAAACGAATAACTAGAACCGCCTAGGGGAAAAGTGCGCATTCCGTTGTAATCGGGCGAGTTTCTACTTTCAGATGCAACAGAAATTTTGCGGATTGGTCAATCCGTTCATGAGATATGGCAGTTTGGAGGTAAGAAACGCTTGAGAAACTCAAAATTTTCGCAGTTCTGATGCTCGAAACGAATAACTGGAACGGCCTAGGGGAAAACTACACATACCGTTGTAATCGGGCGAGTTTCTATTTTCAGATGCAATAGAAATTTTGCGGATTGGTCTATCCGTTCGCGAAATATGGCAGCTTTGAGGTAAGAAACGCTTGAGAAACTCAAAATTTTCGCAGTTCTGATGCTCGAAACGAATAACTAGAACAGCCTAGGGGAAAACTACACCTACCGTTGTAATCGGGCGGGTTTCTACTTTCAGATGCAACAGAAATTTTTCGGATTGGTCAATCCGTTCGCGTGATATGGCAGTTTGGAGGTAAGAAACGCTTGAGAAACTCAAAATTTTCGCAGTTCTGATGCTTGAAACGAATAACTAGAACCGCCTAGTGGAAAAGTGCGCATACCGTTGTAATCGGGCGAGTTTCTACTTTCAGATGCAACAGAAATTCTGCGGATTGATCAATCCGTTCGCGAGATATGGCAGTTTGGAGATAAAAAACGCTTGAGAAACTCAAAATTTTCGCAGTTCTGATGCTCGAAACGAATGACTACAACGGCCTAGGGGAGAAGTACGCATACCGTTGTAATCGGGCAAGTTTCTACTTTCAGAAGCAACAGAAATTTTGCGGATTGGTGAATCCGTTCGCGAGATATGGCAGTTTGGAGGTAAGAAACGCTTGAGAAACTCAAAATTTTCGCAGTTCTGATGCTCGAAACGAATAACTAGAACCGCCTAGGGGAAAAGTGGGCATACCGTTGTAATCGGGCGAGTTTCTACTTTCAGATGCAATAGAAATTTTGCGGATTGGTCTATCCGTTCGCGACATATGGCAGTTTTGAGGTAAGAAACGCTTGAGAAACTCAAAATTTTCGCAGTTCTGATGCTCGAAACGAATAACCAGAACGGCCTAGGGGAAAACTACACCTACCGTTGTAATCGGGCGGGTTTCTACTTTCAGATGCAACAGAAATTTTGCGGATTGGTCAATCCGTTCGCGAGATATGGCAGTTTGGAGGTAAGAAACGCTTGAGAAACTCAAAATTTTCGCAGTTCTGATGCTCGAAACGAATAACTAGAACCGCCTAGGGGAAAAGTGGGCATACCGTTGTAATCGGGCGAGTTTCTACTTTCAGAAGCAACAGAAACTTTGCGGATTGGTGAATCCGTTCGCGAGATATGGTAGTTTGGAGGTAAGAAACGCTTGAGAAACTCAAAATTTTCGCAGTTCTGATGCTCGACACGAATAACTAGAACGGCCTAGGGGAAAAGTGCGCATACCGTTGTAATCGGGCGAGTTTCTACTTTCAGATGCAACAGAAATTTTGCGGATTGGTGAATCCGTTGGCGAGATATGGTAGTTTGGAGGTAAGAAACGCTTGAGAAACTCAAAATTTTCGCAGTTCTGATGCTCGACACGAATAACTAGAACGGCCTAGGGGAAAAGTGCGCATACCGTTGTAATCGGGCGAGTTTCTACTTTCAGATGCAACAGAAATTTTGCGGATTGTTCAATCCGTTCGCGAGATATGGCAGTTTGGAGGTAAGAAACGCTTGAGAAACTCCAAATTTTCGCAGTTCTGATGCTCGAAACGAATAACTAGAACCGCCTAGGGGAAAAGTGCGCATTCCGTTGTAATCGGGCGAGTTTCTACTTTCAGTTGCAACAGAAATTTTGCGGATTGGTCAATCCGTTCATGAGATATGGCAGTTTGGAGGTAAGAAACGCTTGAGAAACTCAAAATTTTCGCAGTTCTGATGCTCGAAACGAATAACCAGAACGGCCTAGGGGAAAACTACACCTACCGTTGTAATCGGGCGGGTTTCTACTTTCAGATGCAACAGAAATTTTGCGGATTGGTCAATCCGTTCGCGAGATATGGCAGTTTGGAGGTACGAAACGCTTGAGAAACTCAAAATTTTCGCAGTTCTGATGCTCGACACGAATAACTAGAACGGCCTAGGGGAAAAGTGCGCATACCGTTGTAATCGGGCGAGTTTCTACTTTCAGATGCAACAGAAATTTTGCGGATTGATCAATCCGTTCGCGAGATATGGCAGTTTGGAGGTAAGAAACGCTTGAGAAACTCAAAATTTTCGCAGTTCTGATGCTCGAAACGAATAACTAGAACCGCCTAGGGGAAAAGTGCGCATTCCGTTGTAATCGGGCGAGTTTCTACTTTCAGATGCAACAGAAATTTTGCGGATTGGTCAATCCGTTCATGAGATATGGCAGTTTGGAGGTAAGAAACGCTTGAGAAACTCAAAATTTTCGCAGTTCTGATGCTCGAAACGAATAACTGGAACGGCCTAGGGGAAAACTACACATACCGTTGTAATCGGGCGAGTTTCTATTTTCAGATGCAATAGAAATTTTGCGGATTGGTCTATCCGTTCGCGAAATATGGCAGCTTTGAGGTAAGAAACGCTTGAGAAACTCAAAATTTTCGCAGTTCTGATGCTCGAAACGAATAACTAGAACAGCCTAGGGGAAAACTACACCTACCGTTGTAATCGGGCGGGTTTCTACTTTCAGATGCAACAGAAATTTTTCGGATTGGTCAATCCGTTCGCGTGATATGGCAGTTTGGAGGTAAGAAACGCTTGAGAAACTCAAAATTTTCGCAGTTCTGATGCTTGAAACGAATAACTAGAACCGCCTAGTGGAAAAGTGCGCATACCGTTGTAATCGGGCGAGTTTCTACTTTCAGATGCAACAGAAATTCTGCGGATTGATCAATCCGTTCGCGAGATATGGCAGTTTGGAGATAAAAAACGCTTGAGAAACTCAAAATTTTCGCAGTTCTGATGCTCGAAACGAATGACTACAACGGCCTAGGGGAGAAGTACGCATACCGTTGTAATCGGGCAAGTTTCTACTTTCAGAAGCAACAGAAATTTTGCGGATTGGTGAATCCGTTCGCGAGATATGGCAGTTTGGAGGTAAGAAACGCTTGAGAAACTCAAAATTTTCGCAGTTCTGATGCTCGAAACGAATAACTAGAACCGCCTAGGGGAAAAGTGGGCATACCGTTGTAATCGGGCGAGTTTCTACTTTCAGATGCAATAGAAATTTTGCGGATTGGTCTATCCGTTCGCGACATATGGCAGTTTTGAGGTAAGAAACGCTTGAGAAACTCAAAATTTTCGCAGTTCTGATGCTCGAAACGAATAACCAGAACGGCCTAGGGGAAAACTACACCTACCGTTGTAATCGGGCGGGTTTCTACTTTCAGATGCAACAGAAATTTTGCGGATTGGTCAATCCGTTCGCGAGATATGGCAGTTTGGAGGTAAGAAACGCTTGAGAAACTCAAAATTTTCGCAGTTCTGATGCTCGAAACGAATAACTAGAACCGCCTAGGGGAAAAGTGGGCATACCGTTGTAATCGGGCGAGTTTCTACTTTCAGAAGCAACAGAAACTTTGCGGATTGGTGAATCCGTTCGCGAGATATGGTAGTTTGGAGGTAAGAAACGCTTGAGAAACTCAAAATTTTCGCAGTTCTGATGCTCGACACGAATAACTAGAACGGCCTAGGGGAAAAGTGCGCATACCGTTGTAATCGGGCGAGTTTCTACTTTCAGATGCAACAGAAATTTTGCGGATTGGTGAATCCGTTGGCGAGATATGGTAGTTTGGAGGTAAGAAACGCTTGAGAAACTCAAAATTTTCGCAGTTCTGATGCTCGACACGAATAACTAGAACGGCCTAGGGGAAAAGTGCGCATACCGTTGTAATCGGGCGAGTTTCTACTTTCAGATGCAACAGAAATTTTGCGGATTGTTCAATCCGTTCGCGAGATATGGCAGTTTGGAGGTAAGAAACGCTTGAGAAACTCCAAATTTTCGCAGTTCTGATGCTCGAAACGAATAACTAGAACCGCCTAGGGGAAAAGTGCGCATTCCGTTGTAATCGGGCGAGTTTCTACTTTCAGTTGCAACAGAAATTTTGCGGATTGGTCAATCCGTTCATGAGATATGGCAGTTTGGAGGTAAGAAACGCTTGAGAAACTCAAAATTTTCGCAGTTCTGATGCTCGAAACGAATAACCAGAACGGCCTAGGGGAAAACTACACCTACCGTTGTAATCGGGCGGGTTTCTACTTTCAGATGCAACAGAAATTTTGCGGATTGGTCAATCCGTTCGCGAGATATGGCAGTTTGGAGGTAAGAAACGCTTGAGAAACTCAAAATTTTCGCAGTTCTGATGCTCGAAACGAATAACTAGAACCGCCTAGGGGAAAAGTGGGCATACCGTTGTAATCGGGCGAGTTTCTACTTTCAGAAGCAACAGAAACTTTGCGGATTGGTGAATCCGTTCGCGAGATATGGTAGTTTGGAGGTAAGAAACGCTTGAGAAACTCAAAATTTTTGCAGTTCTGATGCTCGACACGAATAACTAGAACGGCCTAGGGGAAAAGTGCGCATACCGTTGTAATCGGGCGAGTTTCTACTTTCAGATGCAACAGAAATTTTGCGGATTGATCAATCCGTTCGCGAGATATGGCAGTTTGGAGATAAGAAACGCTTGAGAAACTCAAAATTTTCGCAGTTCTGATGCTCGAAACGAGTAACTAGAACGGCCTAGGGGAAAAGTACGCATACCGTTGTAATCGGGCGAGTTTCTACTTTCAGATGCAACAGAAATTTTGCGGATTGGTCAATCCGTTCGCGAGATATGGCAGTTTGGTGGTAAGAAACGCTTGAGAAACTCAAAATTTTCGCAGTTCTGATGATCGAAACGAACGACTACAACGGCCTTGGGGAGAAGTACGCATACCGTTGTAATCGGGCGAGTTTCTACTTTCAGAAGCAACAGAAACTTTGCGGATTGGTGAATCCGTTGGCGAGATATGGTAGTTTGGAGGTAAGAAACGCTTTAGAAACTCAAAATTTTCGCAGTTCTGATGCTCGACACGAATAACTAGAACGGCCTAGGGGAAAAGTGCGCATACCGTTGTAATCGGGCGAGTTTCTACTTTCAGATGCAACAGAAATTTTGCGGATTGATCAATCCGTTCGCGAGATATGGCAGTTTGGAGATAAGAAACGCTTGAGAAACTCAAAATTTTCGCAGTTCTGATGCTCGAAACGAGTAACTAGAACGGCCTAGGGGAAAAGTACGCATACCGTTGTAATCGGGCGAATTTCTACTTTCAGATGCAACAGAAATTTTGCGGATTGTTCAATCCGTTCGCGAGATATGGCAGTTTGGAGGTAAGAAACGCTTGAGAAACTCCAAATTTTCGCAGTTCTGATGCTCGAAACGAATAACTAGAACCGCCTAGGGGAAAAGTGCGCATTCCGTTGTAATCGGGCGAGTTTCTACTTTCAGTTGCAACAGAAATTTTGCGGATTGGTCAATCCGTTCATGAGATATGGCAGTTTGGAGGTAAGAAACGCTTGAGAAACTCAAAATTTTCGCAGTTCTGATGCTCGAAACGAATAACTGGAACGGCCTAGGGGAAAACTACACATACCGTTGTAATCGGGCGAGTTTCTACTTTCAGATGCAATAGAAATTTTGCGGATTGGTCTATCCGTTCGCGAAATATGGCAGTTTGGATGTAAGAAACGCTTGAGAAACTCTAAATTTTCGCAGTTCTGATGCTCGAAACGAATAACTGGAACGGCCTAGGGGAAAACTACACATACCGTTGTAATCGGGCGAGTTTCTACTTTCAGATGCAATAGAAATTTTGCGGATTGGTCTATCCGTTTGCGAGATATGGCAGTTTGGAGGTAAGAAAGGCTTGAGAAACTCAAAATTTGCGCAGTTCTGATGCTCGAAACGAATAACTAGAACGGCCTAGGGGAAAACTACACCTACCGTTGTAATCGGGCGAGTTTCTACTTTCAGATGCAACAGAAATTATGCGGATTGTTCAATCCGTTCGCGAGATATGGCAGTTTGGAGGTAAGAAACGCTTGAGAAACTCAAAATTTTCGCAGTTCTGATGCTCGAAACGAATAACTAGAACCGCCTAGGGGAAAAGTGCGCATACCTTTGTAATCGGGGGAGTTTCTACTTTCAGATGCAACAGAAATTTTGCGGATTGATCAATCCGTTCGCGAGATATGGCAGTTTAGAGATAAGAAACGCTTGAGAAACTCAAAATTTTCGCAGTTCTGATGCTCGAAACGAATGACTACAACGGCCTAGGGGAGAAGTACGCATACCGTTGTAATCGGGCGAGTTTCTACTTTCAGAAGCAACAGAAATTTTGCGGATTGATCAATCCGTTCGCGAGATATGGCAGTTTGGAGATAAGAAACGCTTGAGAAACTCAAAATTTTCGCAGTTCTGATGCTCGACACGAATAACTAGAACGGCCTAGGGGAAAAGTGCGCATACCGTTGTAATCGGGCGAGTTTCTACTTTCAGATGCAACAGAAATTTTGCGGATTGATCAATCCGTTCGCGTGATATGGCAGTTTGGAGATAAGAAACGCTTGAGAAACTCAAAATTTTCGCAGTTCTGATGCTCGAAACGAATGACTACAACGGCCTAGGGGAGAAGTACGCATACCGTTGTAATCGGGCGAGTTTCTACTTTCAGAAGCAACAGAAATTTTGCGGATTGATCAATCCGTTCGCGAGATATGGCAGTTTGGAGATAAAAAACGCTTGAGAAACTCAAAATTTTCGCAGTTCTGATGCTCGACACGAATAACTAGAACGGCCTAGGGGAAAAGTGCGCATACCGTTGTAATCGGGCGAGTTTCTACTTTCAGATGCAACAGAAATTTTGCGGATTGTTCAATCCGTTCGCGAGATATGGCAGTTTGGATGTAAGAAACGCTTGAGAAACTCAAAATTTTCGCAGTTTTGATGCTTGAAACGAATAACTGGAACAGCCTAGGGGAAAACTACACATACCGTTGTAATCGGGCGAGTTTCTACTTTCAGATGCAACAGAAATTTTGCGGATTGACCAATCCGTTCGCGAGATATGGCAGTTTGGAGATAAGAAACGCTTGAGAAACTCAAAATTTTCGCAGTTCTGATGCTCGAAACGAATGACTACAACGGCCTAGGGGAGGAGTACGCATACCGTTGTAATCGGGCGAGTTTCTACTTTCAGAAGCAACAGAAATTTTGCGGATTGGTCGATCCGTTCGCGAGATATGGTAGTTTGGAGGTAAGAAACGCTTGAGAAACTCCAAATTTTCGCAGTTCTGATGCTCGAAACGAATAACTAGAACCGCCTAGGGGAAAAGTGCGCATTCCGTTGTAATCGGGCGAGTCTCTACTTTCAGTTGCAACAGAAATTTTGCGGATTGGTCAATCCGTTCATGAGATATGGCAGTTTGGAGGTAAGAAACGCTTGAGAAACTCAAAATTTTCGCAGTTCTGATGCTCGAAACGAATAACTGGAACGGCCTAGGGGAAAACTACACATACCGTTGTAATCGGGCGAGTTTCTACTTTCAGATGCAATAGAAATTTTGCGGATTGGTCTATCCGTTCGCGAAATATGGCAGTTTGGATGTAAGAAACGCTTGAGAAACTCTAAATTTTCGCAGTTCTGATGCTCGAAACGAATAACTGGAACGGCCTAGGGGAAAACTACACATACCGTTGTAATCGGGCGAGTTTCTACTTTCAGATGCAATAGAAATTTTGCGGATTGGTCTATCCGTTTGCGAGATATGGCAGGTTGGAGGTAAGAAAGGCTTGAGAAACTCAAAATTTTCGCAGTTCTGATGCTCGAAACGAATGACTACAACGGCCTAGGGGAGAAGTACGCATACCGTTGTAATCGGGCGAGTTTCTACTTTCAGAAGCAACAGAAATTTTGCGGATTGATCAATCCGTTCGCGAGATATGGCAGTTTGGAGATAAGAAACGCTTGAGAAACTCAAAATTATCGCAGTTCTGATGCTCGACACGAATAACTAGAACGGCCTAGGGGAAAAGTGCGCATACCGTTGTAATCGGGCGAGTTTCTACTTTCAGATGCAACAGAAATTTTGCGGATTGATCAATCCGTTCGCGTGATATGGCAGTTTGGAGATAAGAAACGCTTGAGAAACTCAAAATTTTCGCAGTTCTGATGCTCGAAACGAGTAACTAGAACGGCCTAGGGGAAAAGTACGCATACCGTTGTAATCGGGCGAGTTTCTACTTTCAGATGCAACAGAAATTTTGCGGATTGGTCAATCCGTTCGCGAGATATGGCAGTTTGGAGGTAAGAAACGCTTGAGAAACTCAAAATTTTCGCAGTTCTGATGCTCGAAACGAATAACTAGAACGGCCTAGCGGAAAAGTACGCATACCGTTGTAATCGGGCGAGTTTCTACTTTCAGATGCAATAGAAATTTTGCGAATTGGTCTATCCGTTCGCGAAATATGGCAGTTTGGATGTAAGAAACGCTTGAGAAACTCTAAATTTTCGCAGTTCTGATGCTCGAAACGAATAACTGGAACGGCCTAGGGGAAAACTACACATACCGTTGTAATCGGGCGAGTTTCTACTTTCAGATGCAATAGAAATTTTGCGGATTGGTCTATCCGTTTGCGAGATATGGCAGTTTGGAGGTAAGAAACGCTTGAGGAACTCAATATTTGCGCAGTTCTGATGCTCGAAACGAATAACTAGAACGGCCTAGGGGAAAACTACACCTACCGTTGTAATCGGGCGAGTTTCTACTTTCAGATGCAACAGAAATTTTGCGGATTGTTCAATCCGTTCGCGAGATATGGCAGTTTGGAGGTAAGAAACGCTTGAGAAACTCAAAATTTTCGCAGTTCTGATGCTCGAAACGAATAACTAGAACCGCCTAGGGGAAAAGTGCGCATACCTTTGTAATCGGGGGAGTTTCTACTTTCAGATGCAACAGAAATTTTGCGGATTGATCAATCCGTTCGCGAGATATGGCAGTTTGGAGATAAGAAACGCTTGAGAAACTCAAAATTTTCGCAGTTCTGATGCTCGAAACGAATGACTACAACGGCCTAGGGGAGAAGTACGCATACCGTTGTAATCGGGCGAGTTTCTACTTTCAGAAGCAACAGAAATTTTGCGGATTGATCAATCCGTTCGCGAGATATGGCAGTTTGGAGATAAAAAACGCTTGAGAAACCCAAAATTTTCGCAGTTCTGATGCTCGACACGAATAACTAGAACGGCCTAGGGGAAAAGTGCGCATACCGTTGTAATCGGGCGAGTTTCTACTTTCAGATGCAACAGAAATTTTGCGGATTGATCAATCCGTTCGCGAGATATGGCAGTTTGGATGTAAGAAACGCTTGAGAAACTCAAAATTTTCGCAGTTTTGATGCTTGAAACGAATAACTGGAACAGCCTAGGGGAAAACTACACATACCGTTGTAATCGGGCGAGTTTCTACATTCAGATGCAATAGAAATTTTGCGGATTGGTCAATCCGTTCGCGAGATATGGCAGTTTGGAGGTAAGAAACGCTTGAGAAACTCAAAATTTTCGCAGTTCTGATGCTCGAAACGAATAACCAGAACCGCCTAGGGGAAAAGTGCGCATAGCGTTGTAATCGGGCGAGTTTCTACTTTCAGATGCAACAGAAATTTTGCGGATTGATCAATCCGTTCGCGAGATATGGCAGTTTGGAGATAAGAAACGCTTGAGAAACTCAAAATTTTCGCAGTTCTGATGCTCGAAACGAATGACTACAACGGCCTAGGGGAGGAGTACGCATACCGTTGTAATCGGGCGAGTTTCTACTTTCAGAAGCAACAGAAATTTTGCGGATTGGTCGATCCGTTCGCGAGATATGGTAGTTTGGAGGTAAGAAACGCTTGAGAAACTCAAAATTTTCGCAGTTCTGATGCTCGACACGAATAACTAGAACGGCCTAGGGGAAAAGTGCGCATACCGTTGTAATCGGGCGAGTTTCTACTTTTAGATGCAACAGAAATTTTGCGGATTGATCAATCCGTTCGCGAGATATGGCAGTTTGGAGATAAGAAACGCTTGAGAAACTCAAAATTTTCGCAGTTCTGATGCTCGAAACGAGTAACTAGAACGGCCTAGGGGAAAAGTACGCATACCGTTGTAATCGGGCGAGTTTCTACTCTCAGATGCAACAGAAATTTTGCGGATTGGTCAATCCGTTCGCGAGATATGGCAGTTTGGAGGTAAGAAACGCTTGAGAAACTCAAAATTTTCGCAGTTCTGATGCTCGAAACGAATAACTAGAACGGCCTAGGGGAAAAGTACGCATACCGTTGTAATCGGGCGAGTTTCTACTTTCAGATGCAACAGAAATTTTGCGGATTGTTCAATCCGTTCGCGAGATATGGCAGTTTGGAGGTAAGAAACGCTTGAGAAACTCAAAATTTTCGCAGTTCTGATGCTCGAAACGAATAACTAGAACCGCCTAGGGGAAAAGTGCGCATTCCGTTGTAATCGGGCGAGTTTCTACTTTCAGATGCAACAGAAATTTTGCGGATTGGTCAATCCGTTCATGAGATATGGCAGTTTGGAGGTAAGAAACGCTTGAGAAACTCAAAATTTTCGCAGTTCTGATGCTCGAAACGAATAACTGGAACGGCCTAGGGGAAAACTACACATACCGTTGTAATCGGGCGAGTTTCTACTTTCAGATGCAATAGAAATTTTGCGGATTGGTCTATCCGTTCGCGAAATATGGCAGTTTGGAGGTAAGAAACGCTTGAGAAACTCTAAATTTTCGCAGTTCTGATGCTCGAAACGAATAACTGGAACGGTCTAGGGGAAAACTACACATACCGTTGTAATCGGGCGAGTTTCTACTTTCAGATGCAATAGAAATTTTGCGGATTGGTCTATCCGTTCGCGAGATATGGCAGTTTGGAGATAAGAAACGCTTGAGAAACTCAAAATTTTCGCAGTTCTGATGCTCGACAGGAATAACTAGAACGGCCTAGGGGAAAAGTGCGCATACCGTTGTAATCGGGCGAGTTTCTACTTTCAGATGCAACAGAAATTTTGCGGATTGATCAATCCGTTCGCGAGATATGGCAGTTTGGAGATAAGAAACGCTTGAGAAACTCAAAATTTTCGCAGTTCTGATGCTCGAAACGAGTAACTAGAACGGCCTAGGGGAAAAGTACGCATACCGTTGTAATCGGGCGAGTTTCTACTTTCAGATGCAAAAGAAATTTTGCGGATTGGTCAATCCGTTCGCGAGATATGGCAGTTTGGAGGTAAGAAACGCTTGAGTAACTCAATATTTTCGCAGTTCTGTTGCTCGAAACGAATAACTAGAACGGCCTAGGGGAAAAGTACGCATACCGTTGTAATCGGGCGAGTTTCTACTTTCAGATGCAACAGAAATTTTGCGGATTGGTCAATCCGTTCGCGAGATATGGCAGTTTGGAAGTAAGAAACGCTTGAGAAACTCAAAATTTTCGCAGTTCTGATGCTCGAAACGAATAACTGGAACGGCCTAGGGGAAAACTACACATACCGTTGTAATCGGGCGAGTTTCTACTTTCAGATGCAATAGAAATTTTGCGGATTGGTCTATCCGTTCGCGAAATATGGCAGTTTGGAGGTAAGAAACGCTTGAGAAACTCTAAATTTTCGCAGTTCTGATGCTCGAAACGAATAACTGGAACGGTCTAGGGGAAAACTACACATACCGTTGTAATCGGGCGAGTTTCTACTCTCAGATGCAACAGAAATTTTGCGGATTGGTCAATCCGTTCGCGAGATATGGCAGTTTGGAGGTAAGAAACGCTGGAGAAACTCAAAATTTTCGCAGTTCTGATGCTCGAAACGAATAACTAGAACGGCCTAGGGGAAAAGTACGCATACCGTTGTAATCGGGCGAGTTTCTACTTTCAGATGCAACAGAAATTTTGCGGATTGTTCAATCCGTTCGCGAGATATGGCAGTTTGGAGGTAAGAAACGCTTGAGAAACTCAAAATTTTCGCAGTTCTGATGCTCGAAACGAATAACTAGAACCGCCTAGGGGAAAAGTGCGCATTCCGTTGTAATCGGGCGAGTTTCTACTTTCAGATGCAACAGAAATTTTGCGGATTGGTCAATCCGTTCATGAGATATGGCAGTTTGGAGGTAAGAAACGCTTGAGAAACTCAAAATTTTCGCAGTTCTGATGCTCGAAACGAATAACTGGAACGGCCTAGGGGAAAACTACACATACCATTGTAATCGGGCGAGTTTCTACTTTCAGATGCAATAGAAATTTTGCGGATTGGTCTATCCGTTCGCGAAATATGGCAGTTTGGAGGTAAGAAACGCTTGAGAAACTCTAAATTTTCGCAGTTCTGATGCTCGAAACGAATAACTGGAACGGTCTAGGGGAAAACTACACATACCGTTGTAATCGGGCGAGTTTCTACTTTCAGATGCAATAGAAATTTTGCGGATTGGTCTATCCGTTCGCGAGATATGGCAGTTTGGAGATAAGAAACGCTTGAGAAACTCAAAATTTTCGCAGTTCTGATGCTCGACAGGAGTAACTAGAACGGCCTAGGGGAAAAGTGCGCATACCGTTGTAATCGGGCGAGTTTCTACTTTCAGATGCAACAGAAATTTTGCGGATTGATCAATCCGTTCGCGAGATATGGCAGTTTGGAGATAAGAAACGCTTGAGAAACTCAAAATTTTCGCAGTTCTGATGCTCGAAACGAGTAACTAGAACGGCCTAGGGGAAAAGTACGCATACCGTTGTAATCGGGCGAGTTTCTACTTTCAGATGCAAAAGAAATTTTGCGGATTGGTCAATCCGTTCGCGAGATATGGCAGTTTGGAGGTAAGAAACGCTTGAGTAACTCAATATTTTCGCAGTTCTGTTGCTCGAAACGAATAACTAGAACGGCCTAGGGGAAAAGTACGCATACCGTTGTAATCGGGCGAGTTTCTACTTTCAGATGCAACAGAAATTTTGCGGATTGGTCAATCCGTTCGCGAGATATGGCAGTTTGGAAGTAAGAAACGCTTGAGAAACTCAAAATTTTCGCAGTTCTGATGCTCGAAACGAATAACTGGAACGGCCTAGGGGAAAACTACACATACCGTTGTAATCGGGCGAGTTTCTACTTTCAGATGCAATAGAAATTTTGCGGATTGGTCTATCCGTTCGCGAAATATGGCAGTTTGGAGGTAAGAAACGCTTGAGAAACTCTAAATTTTCGCAGTTCTGATGCTCGAAACGAATAACTGGAACGGTCTAGGGGAAAACTACACATACCGTTGTAATCGGGCGAGTTTCTACTTTCAGATGCAATAGAAATTTTGCGGATTGGTCTATCCGTTCGCGAGATATGGCAGTTTGGAGATAAGAAACGCTTGAGAAACTCAAAATTTTCGCAGTTCTGATGCTCGACAGGAATAACTAGAACGGCCTAGGGGAAAAGTGCGCATACCGTTGTAATCGGGCGAGTTTCTACTTTCAGATGCAACAGAAATTTTGCGGATTGATCAATCCGTTCGCGAGATATGGCAGTTTGGAGATAAGAAACGCTTGAGAAACTCAAAATTTTCGCAGTTCTGATGCTCGAAACGAGTAACTAGAACGGCCTAGGGGAAAAGTACGCATACTGTTGTAATCGGGCGAGTTTCTACTTTCAGAAGCAACAGAAATTTTGCGGATTGGTGAATCCGTTCGCGAGATATGGTAGTTTGGAGGTAAGAAACGCTTGAGAAACTCAAAATTCTCGCAGTTCTGATGCTCGACACGAATAACTAGAACGGCCTAGGGGAAAAGTGCGCATACCGTTGTAATCGGGCGAGTTTCTACTTTCAGATGCAACAGAAATTTTGCGGATTGGTCAATCCGTTCATGAGATATGGCAGTTTGGAGGTAAGAAACGCTTGAGAAACTCAAAATTTTCGCAGTTCTGATGCTCGAAACGAATAACTGGAACGGCCTAGGGGAAAACTACACATACCATTGTAATCGGGCGAGTTTCTACTTTCAGATGCAATAGAAATTTTGCGGATTGGTCTATCCGTTCGCGAAATATGGCAGTTTGGAGGTAAGAAACGCTTGAGAAACTCTAAATTTTCGCAGTTCTGATGCTCGAAACGAATAACTGGAACGGTCTAGGGGAAAACTACACATACCGTTGTAATCGGGCGAGTTTCTACTTTCAGATGCAATAGAAATTTTGCGGATTGGTCTATCCGTTCGCGAGATATGGCAGTTTGGAGATAAGAAACGCTTGAGAAACTCAAAATTTTCGCAGTTCTGATGCTCGACAGGAATAACTAGAACGGCCTAGGGGAAAAGTGCGCATACCGTTGTAATCGGGCGAGTTTCTACTTTCAGATGCAACAGAAATTTTGCGGATTGATCAATCCGTTCGCGAGATATGGCAGTTTGGAGATAAGAAACGCTTGAGAAACTCAAAATTTTCGCAGTTCTGATGCTCGAAACGAGTAACTAGAACGGCCTAGGGGAAAAGTACGCATACCGTTGTAATCGGGCGAGTTTCTACTTTCAGATGCAAAAGAAATTTTGCGGATTGGTCAATCCGTTCGCGAGATATGGCAGTTTGGAGGTAAGAAACGCTTGAGTAACTCAATATTTTCGCAGTTCTGTTGCTCGAAACGAATAACTAGAACGGCCTAGGGGAAAAGTACGCATACCGTTGTAATCGGGCGAGTTTCTACTTTCAGATGCAACAGAAATTTTGCGGATTGGTCAATCCGTTCGCGAGATATGGCAGTTTGGAAGTAAGAAACGCTTGAGAAACTCAAAATTTTCGCAGTTCTGATGCTCGAAACGAATAACTGGAACGGCCTAGGGGAAAACTACACATACCGTTGTAATCGGGCGAGTTTCTACTTTCAGATGCAATAGAAATTTTGCGGATTGGTCTATCCGTTCGCGAAATATGGCAGTTTGGAGGTAAGAAACGCTTGAGAAACTCTAAATTTTCGCAGTTCTGATGCTCGAAACGAATAACTGGAACGGTCTAGGGGAAAACTACACATACCGTTGTAATCGGGCGAGTTTCTACTTTCAGATGCAATAGAAATTTTGCGGATTGGTCTATCCGTTCGCGAGATATGGCAGTTTGGAGATAAGAAACGCTTGAGAAACTCAAAATTTTCGCAGTTCTGATGCTCGACAGGAATAACTAGAACGGCCTAGGGGAAAAGTGCGCATACCGTTGTAATCGGGCGAGTTTCTACTTTCAGATGCAACAGAAATTTTGCGGATTGATCAATCCGTTCGCGAGATATGGCAGTTTGGAGATAAGAAACGCTTGAGAAACTCAAAATTTTCGCAGTTCTGATGCTCGAAACGAGTAACTAGAACGGCCTAGGGGAAAAGTACGCATACCGTTGTAATCGGGCGAGTTTCTACTTTCAGATGCAAAAGAAATTTTGCGGATTGGTCAATCCGTTCGCGAGATATGGCAGTTTGGAGGTAAGAAACGCTTGAGTAACTCAATATTTTCGCAGTTCTGATGCTCGAAACGAATAACTAGAACGGCCTAGGGGAAAAGTACGCATACCGTTGTAATCGGGCGAGTTTCTACTTTCAGATGCAACAGAAATTTTGCGGATTGGTCAATCCGTTCACGAAATATGGCAGTTTGGAAGTAAGAAACGCTTGAGAAACTCAAAATTTTCGCAGTTCTGATGCTCGAAACGAATAACTGGAACCGCCTAGGGGAAAACTACACCTACCGTTGTAATCGGGCGAGTTTCTACTTTCAGATGCAACAGAAATTTTGCGGATTGGTCAATCCGTTCGCGAGATATGGCAGTTTGGAGATAAGAAACGCTTGAGAAACTCAAAATTTTCGCAGTTCTGATGCTCGAAACGAATGACTACAACGGCCTAGGGGAGAAGTACGCATACCGTTGTAATCGGGCGAGTTTCTACTTTCAGAAGCAACAGAAATTTTGCGGATTGGTCGATCCGTTCGCGAGATATGGTAGTTTGGAGGTAAGAAACGCTTGAGAAACTCAAAATTTTCGCAGTTCTGATGCTCGACACGAATAACTAGAACGGCCTAGGGGAAAAGTGCGCATACCGTTGTAATCGGGCGAGTTTCTACTTTCAGATGCAACAGAAATTTTGCGGATTGATCAATCCGTTCGCGAGATATGGCAGTTTGGAGATAAGAAACGCTTGAGAAACTCAAAATTTTCGCAGTTCTGATGCTCGAAACGAGTAACTAGAACGGCCTAGGGGAAAAGTACGCATACCGTTGTAATCGGGCGAGTTTCTACTCTCAGATGCAACAGAAATTTTGCGGATTGTTCAATCCGTTCGCGAGATATGGCAGTTTGGAGGTAAGAAACGCTTGAGAAACTCAAAATTTTCGCAGTTCTGATGCTCGAAACGAATAACTAGAACCGCCTAGGGGAAAAGTGCGCATACCGTTGTAATCGGGCGAGTTTCTACTTTCAGATGCAACAGAAATTTTGCGGATTGTTCAATCCGTTCGCGAGATATGGCAGTTTGGAGGTAAGAAACGCTTGAGAAACTCAAAATTTTCGCAGTTCTGATGCTCGAAACGAATAACTAGAACCGCCTAGGGGAAAAGTGCGCATTCCGTTGTAATCGGGCGAGTTTCTACTTTCAGATGCAACAGAAATTTTGCGGATTGGTCAATCCGTTCATGAGATATGGCAGTTTGGAGGTAAGAAACGCTTGAGAAACTCAAAATTTTCGCAGTTCTGATGCTCGAAACGAATAACTAGAACGGCCTAGGTGAAAAGTGCGCATACCGTTGTAATCGGGCGAGTTTCTACTTTCAGATGCAACAGAAATTTTGCGGATTGATCAATCCGTTCGCGAGATATGGCAGTTTGGAAATAAGAAACGCTTGAGAAACTCAAAATTTTCGCAGTTCTGATGCTCGAAACGAGTAACTAGAACGGCCTAGGGGAAAAGTACGCATACCGTTGTAATCGGGCGAGTTTCTACTTTCAGATGCAAAAGAAATTTTGCGGATTGGTCAATCCGTTCGCGAGATATGGCAGTTTGGATGTAAGAAACGCTTGAGTAACTCAATATTTTCGCAGTTCTGATGCTCGAAACGAATAACTAGAACGGCCTAGGGGAAAAGTACGCATACCGTTGTAATCGGGCGAGTTTCTACTTTCAGAAGCAACAGAAATTTTGCGGATTGGTGAATCCGTTCGCGAGATATGGTAGTTTGGAGGTAAGAAACGCTTGAGAAACTCAAAATTTTCGCAGTTCTGATGCTCGACACGAATAACTAGAACGGCCTAGGGGAAAAGTACGCATACCGTTGTAATCGGGCGAGTTTCTACTTTCAGATGCAACAGAAATTTTGCGGATTGGTCAATCCGTTCATGAGATATGGCAGTTTGGAGGTAAGAAACGCTTGAGAAACTCAAAATTTTCGCAGTTCTGATGCTCGAAACGAATAACTAGAACGGCCTAGGTGAAAAGTGCGCATACCGTTGTAATCGGGCGAGTTTCTACTTTCAGATGCAACAGAAATTTTGCGGATTGATCAATCCGTTCGCGAGATATGGCAGTTTGGAAATAAGAAACGCTTGAGAAACTCAAAATTTTCGCAGTTCTGATGCTCGAAACGAGTAACTAGAACGGCCTAGGGGAAAAGTACGCATACCGTTGTAATCGGGCGAGTTTCTACTTTCAGATGCAAAAGAAATTTTGCGGATTGGTCAATCCGTTCGCGAGATATGGCAGTTTGGATGTAAGAAACGCTTGAGTAACTCAATATTTTCGCAGTTCTGATGCTCGAAACGAATAACTAGAACGGCCTAGGGGAAAAGTACGCATACCGTTGTAATCGGGCGAGTTTCTACTTTCAGAAGCAACAGAAATTTTGCGGATTGGTGAATCCGTTCGCGAGATATGGTAGTTTGGAGGTAAGAAACGCTTGAGAAACTCAAAATTTTCGCAGTTCTGATGCTCGACACGAATAACTAGAACGGCCTAGGGGAAAAGTACGCATACCGTTGTAATCGGGCGAGTTTCTACTTTCAGATGCAACAGAAATTTTGCGGATTGGTCAATCCGTTCATGAGATATGGCAGTTTGGAGGTAAGAAACGCTTGAGAAACTCAAAATTTTCGCAGTTCTGATGCTCGAAACGAATAACTAGAACGGCCTAGGTGAAAAGTGCGCATACCGTTGTAATCGGGCGAGTTTCTACTTTCAGATGCAACAGAAATTTTGCGGATTGATCAATCCGTTCGCGAGATATGGCAGTTTGGAAATAAGAAACGCTTGAGAAACTCAAAATTTTCGCAGTTCTGATGCTCGAAACGAGTAACTAGAACGGCCTAGGGGAAAAGTACGCATACCGTTGTAATCGGGCGAATTTCTACTCTCAGATGCAACAGAAATTTTGCGGATTGTTCAATCCGTTCGCGAGATATGGCAGTTTGGAGGTAAGAAACGCTTGAGAAACTCAAAATTTTCGCAGTTCTGATGCTCGAAACGAATAACTAGAACCGCCTAGGGGAAAAGTGCGCATACCGTTGTAATCGGGCGAGTTTCTACTTTCAGATGCAACAGAAATTTTGCGGATTGTTCAATCCGTTCGCGAGATATGGCAGTTTGGAGGTAAGAAACGCTTGAGAAACTCAAAATTTTCGCAGTTCTGATGCTCGAAACGAATAACTAGAACCGCCTAGGGGAAAAGTGCGCATTCCGTTGTAATCGGGCGAGTTTCTACTTTCAGATGCAACAGAAATTTTGCGGATTGGTCAATCCGTTCATGAGATATGGCAGTTTGGAGGTAAGAAACGCTTGAGAAACTCAAAATTTTCGCAGTTCTGATGCTCGAAACGAATAACTAGAACGGCCTAGGTGAAAAGTGCGCATACCGTTGTAATCGGGCGAGTTTCTACTTTCAGATGCAATAGAAATTTTGCGGATTGATCAATCCGTTCGCGAGATATGGCAGTTTGGAAATAAGAAACGCTTGAGAAACTCAAAATTTTCGCAGTTCTGATGCTCGAAACGAGTAACTAGAACGGCCTAGGGGAAAAGTACGCATACCGTTGTAATCGGGCGAGTTTCTACTTTCAGATGCAAAAGAAATTTTGCGGATTGGTCAATCCGTTCGCGAGATATGGCAGTTTGGATGTAAGAAACGCTTGAGTAACTCAATATTTTCGCAGTTCTGATGCTCGAAACGAATAACTAGAACGGCCTAGGGGAAAAGTACGCATACCGTTGTAATCGGGCGAGTTTCTACTTTCAGAAGCAACAGAAATTTTGCGGATTGGTGAATCCGTTCGCGAGATATGGTAGTTTGGAGGTAAGAAACGCTTGAGAAACTCAAAATTTTCGCAGTTCTGATGCTCGACACGAATAACTAGAACGGCCTAGGGGAAAAGTACGCATACCGTTGTAATCGGGCGAGTTTCTACTTTCAGATGCAACAGAAATTTTGCGGATTGGTCAATCCGTTCATGAGATATGGCAGTTTGGAGGTAAGAAACGCTTGAGAAACTCAAAATTTTCGCAGTTCTGATGCTCGAAACGAATAACTAGAACGGCCTAGGTGAAAAGTGCGCATACCGTTGTAATCGGGCGAGTTTCTACTTTCAGATGCAACAGAAATTTTGCGGATTGATCAATCCGTTCGCGAGATATGGCAGTTTGGAAATAAGAAACGCTTGAGAAACTCAAAATTTTCGCAGTTCTGATGCTCGAAACGAGTAACTAGAACGGCCTAGGGGAAAAGTACGCATACCGTTGTAATCGGGCGAGTTTCTACTTTCAGATGCAAAAGAAATTTTGCGGATTGGTCAATCCGTTCGCGAGATATGGCAGTTTGGATGTAAGAAACGCTTGAGTAACTCAATATTTTCGCAGTTCTGATGCTCGAAACGAATAACTAGAACGGCCTAGGGGAAAAGTACGCATACCGTTGTAATCGGGCGAGTTTCTACTTTCAGAAGCAACAGAAATTTTGCGGATTGGTGAATCCGTTCGCGAGATATGGTAGTTTGGAGGTAAGAAACGCTTGAGAAACTCAAAATTTTCGCAGTTCTGATGCTCGACACGAATAACTAGAACGGCCTAGGGGAAAAGTACGCATACCGTTGTAATCGGGCGAGTTTCTACTTTCAGATGCAACAGAAATTTTGCGGATTGGTCAATCCGTTCGCCAGATATGGCAGTTTGGAGGTAAGAAACGCTTGAGAAACTCAAAATTTTCGCAGTTCTGATGCTCGAAACGAATAACTAGAACGGCCTAGGGGAAAAGTACGCATACCGTTGTAATCGGGCGAGTTTCTACTTTCAGATGCAAAAGAAATTTTGCGGATTGGTCAATCCGTTCGCGAGATATGGCAGTTTGGAAATAAGAAACGCTTGAGAAACGCAAAATTTTCGCAGTTCTGATGCTTGAAACGAATAACTAGGACCGCCTAGGGGAAAAGTGCGCATACCGTTGTAATCGGGCGAGTTTCTACTTTCAGATGCAACAGAAATTTTGCGGATTGATCAATCCGTTCGCGAGATATGGCAGTTTGGAGATAAGAAACGCTTGAGAAACTCAAAATTTTGGCTGTTCTGATGCTCGAAACGAATGACTACAACGGCCTAGGGGAGAAGTACGCATACCGTTGTAATCGGGCGAGTTTCTACTTTCAGAAGCAACAGAAATTTTGCGGATTGGTCGATCCGTTCGCGAGATATGGTAGTTTGGAGGTAAGAAACGCTTGAGAAACTCAAAATTTTCGCAGCTCTGATGCTCGACACGAATAACTAGAACGGCCTAGGGGAAAAATGCGCATAACGTTGTAATCGGGCGAGTTTCTACTTTCAGATGCAACAGAAATTTTGCGGATTGATCAATCCGTTCGCGAGATATGGCAGTTTGGAGATAAGAAACGCTTGAGAAACTCAAAATTTTCGCAGTTCTGATGTTCGAAACGAATGACTACAACGGCCTAGGGGAGAAGTACGCATACCGTTGTAATCGGGCGAGTTTCTACTTTCAGAAGCAACAGAAATTTTGCGGATTGGTGAATGCGTTCGCGAGATATGGCAGTTTGGAGGTAAGAAACGCTTGAGTAACTCAAAATTTTCGCAGTTCTGATGCTCGAAACGAATAACTAGAACGGCCTAGGGGAAAAGTACGCATACCGTTGTAATCGGGCGAGTTTCTACTTTCAGATGCAACAGAAATTTTGCGGATTGGTCAATCCGTTCGCGAGATATGGCAGTTTGGAAATAAGAAACGCTTGAGAAACTCAAAATTTTCGCAGTTCTGATGCTCGAAACGAGTAACTAGAACGGCATAGGGGTAAAGTACGCATACTGTTGTAATCGGGCGAGTTTCTGCTTTCAGATGCAACAGAAATTTTGCGGATTGGTCAATCCGTTCGCGAGATATGGCAGTTTGGATGTAAGAAACGCTTGAGAAACTCAAAATTTTCGCAGTTCTGATGCTCGAAACGAATAACTAGAACGGCCTAGGGGAAAAGTACGCATACCGTTGTAATCGGGCGAGTTTCTACTTTCAGATGCAACAGAAATTTTGCGGATTGTTCAATCCGTTCGCGAGATATGGCAGTTTGGAGGTAAGAAACGCTTGAGAAACTCAAAATTTTCGCAGTTCTGATGCTCGAAACGAATAACTAGAACCGCCTAGGGGAAAAGTGCGCATTCCGTTGTAATCGGGCGAGTTTCTACTTTCAGATGCAACAGAAATTTTGCGGATTGGTCAATCCGTTCATGAGATATGGCAGTTTGGAGGTAAGAAACGCTTGAGAAACACAAAATTTTCGCAGTTCTGATGCTCGAAACGAATAACTGGAACGGCCTAGGGGAAAACTACACATACCGTTGTAATCGGGCGAGTTTCTACTTTCAGATGCAATAGAAATTTTGCGGATTGGTCTATCCGTTCGCGAAATATGGCAGTTTGGAGGTAAGAAACGCTTGAGAAACTCTAAATTTTCGCAGTCCTGATGCTCGAAACGAATAACTGGAACGGCCTAGGGGAAAGCTACACATACCGTTGTAATCGGGCGAGTTTCTACTTTCAGATGCAATAGAAATTTTGCGGATTGGTCTATCCGTTCGCGAGATATGGCAGTTTGGAGATAAGAAACGCTTGAGAAACTCAAAATTTTCGCAGTTCTGATGCTCGACACGAATAACTAGAACGGCCTAGGGGAAAAGTGCGTATACCGTTGTAATCGGGCGAGTTTCTACTTTCAGATGCAACAGAAATTTTGCGGATTGATCAATCCGTTCGCGTGATATGGCAGTTTGGAGATAAGAAACGCTTGAGAAACTCAAAATTTTCGCAGTTCTGATGCTCGAAACGAGTAACTAGAACGGCCTAGGGGAAAAGTACGCATACCGTTGTAATCGGGCGAGTTTCTACTTTCAGATGCAACAGAAATTTTGCGGATTGATCAATCCGTTCGCGAGATATGGCAGTTTGGAGATAAGAAACGCTTGAGAAACTCAAAATTTTCGCAGTTCTGATGCTCGAAACGAGTAACTAGAACGGCCTAGGGGAAAAGTACGAATACCGTTGTAATCGGGCGAGTTTCTACTTTCAGATGCAAAAGAAATTTTGCGGATTGGTCAATCCGTTCGCGAGATATGGCAGTTTGGAGGTAAGAAACGCTTGAGTAACTCAAAATTTTCGCAGTTCTGATGCTCGAAACGAGTAACTAGAACGGCATAGGGGAAAAGTACGCATACCGTTGTAATCGGGCGAGTTTCTGCTTTCAGATGCAACAGAAATTTTGCGGATTGGTCAATCCGTTCGCGAGATATGGCAGTTTGGATGTAAGAAACGCTTGAGAAACGCAAAATTTTCGCAGTTCTGATGCTCGAAACGAATAACTGGAACCGCCTAGGGGAAAACTACACCTACCGTTGTAATCGGGCGAGTTTCTACTTTCAGATGCAACAGAAATTTTGCGGATTGGCCAATCCGTTCGCGAGATATGGCAGTTTGGAAATAAGAAACGCTTGAGAAACTAAAAATTTTCGCAGTTCTGATGCTCGACACGAATAACTAGAACGGCCTAGGGGAAAAATGCGCATAACGTTGTAATCGGGCGAGTTTCTACTTTCAGATGCAACAGAAATTTTGCGGATTGATCAATCCGTTCGCGAGATATGGCAGTTTGGAGATAAGAAACGCTTGAGAAACTCAAAATTTTCGCAGTTCTGATGTTCGAAACGAATGACTACAACGGCCTAGGGGAGAAGTACGCATACCGTTGTAATCGGGCGAGTTTCTACTTTCAGAAGCAACAGAAATTTTGCGGATTGGTGAATGCGTTCGCGAGATATGGCAGTTTGGAGGTAAGAAACGCTTGAGTAACTCAAAATTTTCGCAGTTCTGATGCTCGAAACGAATAACTAGAACGGCCTAGGGGAAAAGTACGCATACCGTTGTAATCGGGCGAGTTTCTACTTTCAGATGCAACAGAAATTTTGCGGATTGGTCAATCCGTTCGCGAGATATGGCAGTTTGGAAATAAGAAACGCTTGAGAAACTCAAAATTTTCGCAGTTCTGATGCTCGAAACGAGTAACTAGAACGGCATAGGGGTAAAGTACGCATACTGTTGTAATCGGGCGAGTTTCTGCTTTCAGATGCAACAGAAATTTTGCGGATTGGTCAATCCGTTCGCGAGATATGGCAGTTTGGATGTAAGAAACGCTTGAGAAACTCAAAATTTTCGCAGTTCTGATGCTCGAAACGAATAACTAGAACGGCCTAGGGGAAAAGTACGCATACCGTTGTAATCGGGCGAGTTTCTACTTTCAGATGCAACAGAAATTTTGCGGATTGTTCAATCCGTTCGCGAGATATGGCAGTTTGGAGGTAAGAAACGCTTGAGAAACTCAAAATTTTCGCAGTTCTGATGCTCGAAACGAATAACTAGAACCGCCTAGGGGAAAAGTGCGCATTCCGTTGTAATCGGGCGAGTTTCTACTTTCAGATGCAACAGAAATTTTGCGGATTGGTCAATCCGTTCATGAGATATCGCAGTTTGGAGGTAAGAAACGCTTGAGAAACACAAAATTTTCGCAGTTCTGATGCTCGAAACGAATAACTGGAACGGCCTAGGGGAAAACTACACATACCGTTGTAATCGGGCGAGTTTCTACTTTCAGATGCAATAGAAATTTTGCGGATTGGTCTATCCGTTCGCGAAATATGGCAGTTTGGAGGTAAGAAACGCTTGAGAAACTCTAAATTTTCGCAGTCCTGATGCTCGAAACGAATAACTGGAACGGCCTAGGGGAAAGCTACACATACCGTTGTAATCGGGCGAGTTTCTACTTTCAGATGCAATAGAAATTTTGCGGATTGGTCTATCCGTTCGCGAGATATGGCAGTTTGGAGATAAGAAACGCTTGAGAAACTCAAAATTTTCGCAGTTCTGATGCTCGACACGAATAACTAGAACGGCCTAGGGGAAAAGTGCGTATACCGTTGTAATCGGGCGAGTTTCTACTTTCAGATGCAACAGAAATTTTGCGGATTGATCAATCCGTTCGCGTGATATGGCAGTTTGGAGATAAGAAACGCTTGAGAAACTCAAAATTTTCGCAGTTCTGATGCTCGAAACGAGTAACTAGAACGGCCTAGGGGAAAAGTACGCATACCGTTGTAATCGGGCGAGTTTCTACTTTCAGATGCAACAGAAATTTTGCGGATTGATCAATCCGTTCGCGAGATATGGCAGTTTGGAGATAAGAAACGCTTGAGAAACTCAAAATTTTCGCAGTTCTGATGCTCGAAACGAGTAACTAGAACGGCCTAGGGGAAAAGTACGCATACCGTTGTAATCGGGCGAGTTTCTACTTTCAGATGCAAAAGAAATTTTGCGGATTGGTCAATCCGTTCGCGAGATATGGCAGTTTGGAGGTAAGAAACGCTTGAGTAACTCAAAATTTTCGCAGTTCTGATGCTCGAAACGAGTAACTAGAACGGCATAGGGGAAAAGTACGCATACCGTTGTAATCGGGCGAGTTTCTGCTTTCAGATGCAACAGAAATTTTGCGGATTGGTCAATCCGTTCGCGAGATATGGCAGTTTGGATGTAAGAAACGCTTGAGAAACGCAAAATTTTCGCAGTTCTGATGCTCGAAACGAATAACTGGAACCGCCTAGGGGAAAACTACACCTACCGTTGTAATCGGGCGAGTTTCTACTTTCAGATGCAACAGAAATTTTGCGGATTGGCCAATCCGTTCGCGAGATATGGCAGTTTGGAAATAAGAAACGCTTGAGAAACTAAAAATTTTCGCAGTTCTGATGCTCGAAACGAATGACTACAACGGCCTAGGGGAGAAGTACGCATACCGTTGTAATCGGGCGAGTTTCTGCTTTCAGATGCAACAGAAATTTTGCGGATTGGTCAATCCGTTCGCGAGATATGGCAGTTTGGATGTAAGAAACGCTTGAGAAACGCAAAATTTTCGCAGTTCTGATGCTCGAAACGAATGACTACAACGGCCTAGGGGAGAAGTACGCATACCGTTGTAATCGGGCGAGTTTCTACTTTCAGAAGCAACAGAAATTTTGCGGATTGGTGAATCCGTTCGCGAGATATGGTAGTTTGGAGGTAAGAAACGCTTGAGAAACTCAAAATTTTCGCAGTTCTGATGCTCGACACGAATAACTAGAACGGCCTAGGGGAAAAGTGCGCATACCGTTGTAATCGGGCGAGTCTCTACTTTCAGATGCAACAGAAATTTTGCGGATTGATCAATCCGTTCGCGAGATATGGCAGTTTGGAGATAAGAAACGCTTGAGAAACTCAAAATTTTCGCAGTTCTGATGCTCGAAACGAGTAACCAGAACGGCCTAGGGGAAAAGTACGCATACCGTTGTAATCGGGCGAGTTTCTACTTTCAGATGCAACAGAAATTTTGCGGATTGGTCAATCCGTTCGCGAGATATGGCAGTTTGGAGGTAAGAAACGCTTGAGAAACTCAAAATTTTCGCAGTTCTGATGCTCGAAACGAATAACTAGAACGGCCTAGGGGAAAAGTACGCATACCGTTGTAATCGGGCGAGCTTCTACTTTCAGATGCAAAAGAAATTTTGCGGATTGGTCAATCCGTTCGCGAGATATGGCAGTTTGGAAATAAGGAACGCTTGAGAAACGCAAAATTTTCGCAGTTCTGATGCTCGAAACGAATAACTAGGACCGCCTAGGGGAAAAGTGCGCATACCGTTGTAATCGGGCGAGTTTCTACTTTCAGATGCAACAGAAATTTTGCGGATTGATCAATCCGTTCGCGAGATATGGCAGTTTGGAGATAAGAAACGCTTGAGAAACTCAAAATTTTGGCTGTTCTGATGCTCGAAACGAATGACTACAACGGCCTAGGGGAGAAGTACGCATACCGTTGTAATCGGGCGAGTTTCTACTTTCAGAAGCAACAGAAATTTTGCGGATTGGTCGATCCGTTCGCGAGATATGGTAGTTTGGAGGTAAGAAACGCTTGAGAAACTCAAAATTTTCGCAGTTCTGATGCTCGACACGAATAACTAGAACGGCCTAGGGGAAAAGTACGCATACCGTTGTAATCGGGCGAGCTTCTACTTTCAGATGCAACAGAAATTTTGCGGATTGGTCAATCCGTTCGCGAGATATGGCAGTTTGGAAATAAGAAACGCTTGAGAAACTCAAAATTTTCGCAGTTCTGATGCTCGAAACGAGTAACTAGAACGGCATAGGGGAAAAGTACGCATACCGTTGTAATCGGGCGAGTTTCTGCTTTCAGATGCAACAGAAATTTTGCGGATTGGTCAATCCGTTCGCGAGATATGGCAGTTTGGATGTAAGAAACGCTTGAGAAACTCAAAATTATCGCAGTTCTGATGATCGATACGAATAACTAGAACGGCCTAGGGGAAAACTACACCTACCGTTGTAATCGGGCGAGTTTCTACTTTCAGATGCAACAGAAATTTTGCGGATTGGTCAATCCGTTCGCGAGATATGGCAGTTTGGTGGCAAGAAACGCTTGAGAAACTCAAAATTTTCGCAGTTCTGATGCTCGAAACGAATAACTAGGACCGCCTAGGGGAAAAGTGCGCATACCTTTGTAATCGGGCGAGCTTCTACTTTCAGATGCAACAGAAATTTTGTGGATTGATCAATCCGTTCGCGAGATATGGCAGTTTGGAGGTAAGAAACGCTTGAGAAACTCAAAATTTTCGCAGTTCTGATGCTCGAAACGAATGACTACAACGGCCTAGGGGAGAAGTACGCATACCGTTGTAATCTGGCGAGTTTCTACTTTCAGAAGCAACAGAAATTTTGCGGATTGGTCTATCCGTTCGCGAGATATGGTAGTTTGGAGGTAAGAAACGCTTGAGAAACTCAAAATTTTCGCAGTTCTGATGCTCGAACCGAGTAACTAGAACGGCCTAGGGGAAAAGTGCGCATACCGTTGTAATCGGGCGAGTTTCTACTTTCAGATGCAACAGAAATTTTGCGGATTGATCAATCCGTTCGCGAGATATGGCAGTTTGGAGATAAGAAACGCTTGAGAAACTCAAAATTTTCGCAGTTCTGATGCTCGAAACGAATGACTACAACGGCCTAGGGGAGAAGTACGCATACCGTTGTAATCGGGCGAGTTTCTACTTTCAGAGGCAACAGAAATTTTGCGGATTGGTCGATCCGTTCGCGAGATATGGTAGTTTGGAGGTAAGAAACGCTTGAGAAACTCAAAATTTTCGCAGTTCTGATGCTCGACACGAATAACTAGAACGGCCTAGGGGAAAAGTGCGCATACCGTTGTAATCGGGCGAGTTTCTACTTTCAGATGAAACAGAAATTTTGCGGATTGATCAATCTGTTCGCGAGATATGGCAGTTTAGAGATAAGAAACGCTTGAGAAACTCAAAATTTTCGCAGTTCTGATGCTCGAAACGAGTAACTAGAACGGCCTAGGGGAAAAGTACGCATACCGTTGTAATCGGGCGAGTTTCTACTCTCAGATGCAACAGAAATTTTGCGGATTGGTGAATCCGTTCGCGAGATATGGCAGTTTGGAGGTAAGAAACGCTTGAGTAACTCAAAATTTTCGCAGTTCTGATGCTCGAAACGAATAACTAGAACGGCCTAGGGGAAAAGTACGCATACCGTTGTAATCGGGCGAGTTTCTACTTTCAGATGCAACAGAAATTTTGCGGATTGGTCAATCCGTTCGCGAGATATGGCAGTTTGGAAATAAGAAACGCTTGAGAAACACAAAATTTTCGCAGTTCTGATGCTCGAAACGAATGACTACAACGGCCTAGGGGAGAAGTACGCATACCGTTGTAATCGGGCGAGTTTCTACTCTCAGATGCAATAGAAATTTTGCGGATTGGTCAATCCGTTCGCGAGATATTGCAGTTTGGAGGTAAGAAACGCTTGAGAAACTCAAAATTTTCGCAGTTCTGATGCTCGAAACGAATAACTAGAACGGCCTAGGGGAAAAGTACGCATACCGTTGTAATCGGGCGAGTTTCTACTTTCAGATGCAACAGAAATTTTGCGGATTGTTCAATCCGTTCGCGAGATATGGCAGTTTGGAGGTAAGAAACGCTTGAGAAACTCAAAATTTTCGCAGTTCTGATGCTCGAAACGAATAACTAGAACCGCCTAGGGGAAAAGTGCGCATTCCGTTGTAATCGGGCGAGTTTCTACTTTCAGATGCAACAGAAATTTTGCGGATTGGTCAATCCGTTCATGAGATATGGCAGTTTGGAGGTAAGAAACGCTTGAGAAACTCAAAATTTTGGCTGTTCTGATGCTCGAAACGAATGACTACAACGGCCTAGGGGAGAAGTACGCATACCGTTGTAATCGGGCGAGTTTCTACTTTCAGAAGCAACAGAAATTTTGGGGATTGGTCGATCCGTTCGCGAGATATGGTAGTTTGGAGGTAAGAAACGCTTGAGAAACTCAAAATTTTCGCAGTTCTGATGCTCGACACGAATAACTAGAACGGCCTAGGGGAAAAATGCGCATACCGTTGTAATCGGGCGAGTTTCTACTTTCAGATGCAACAGAAATTTTGCGGATTGATCAATCCGTTCGCGAGATATGGCAGTTTGGAGATAAGAAACGCTTGAGAAACTCAAAATTTTCGCAGTTCTGATGTCCGAAACGAATGACTACAACGGCCTAGGGGAGAAGTACGCATACCGTTGTAATCGGGCGAGTTTCTACTTTCAGAAGCAACAGAAATTTTGGGGATTGGTCGATCCGTTCGCGAGATATGGTAGTTTGGAGGTAAGAAACGCTTGAGAAACTCAAAATTTTCGCAGTTCTGATGCTCGACACGAATAACTAGAACGGCCTAGGGGAAAAATGCGCATACCGTTGTAATCGGGCGAGTTTCTACTTTCAGATGCAACAGAAATTTTGCGGATTGATCAATCCGTTCGCGAGATATGGCAGTTTGGAGATAAGAAACGCTTGAGAAACTCAAAATTTTCGCAGTTCTGATGTCCGAAACGAATGACTACAACGGCCTAGGGGAGAAGTACGCATACCGTTGTAATCGGGCGAGTTTCTACTTTCAGAAGCAACAGAAATTTTGCGGATTGGTGAATCCGTTCGCGAGATATGGCAGTTTGGAGGTAAGAAACGCTTGAGAAACTCAAAATTTTCGCAGTTCTGATGCTCGAAACGAATAACTAGAACGGCCTAGGGGAAAAGTACGCATACCGTTACAATCGGGCGAGTTTCTACTTTCAGATGCAACAGAAATTTTGCGGATTGGTCAATCCGTTCGCGAGATATGGCAGTTTGGAAATAAGAAACGCTTGAGAAACTCAAAATTTTCGCAGTTCTGATGCTCGAAACGAGTAACTAGAACGGCATAGGGGAAAAGTACGCATACCGTTGTAATCGGGCGAGTTTCTGCTTTCAGATGCAACAGAAATTTTGCGGATTGGTCAATCCGTTCGCGAGATATGGCAGTTTGGATGTAAGAAACGCTTGAGAAACTCAAAATTATCGCAGTTCTGATGATCGATACGAATAACTAGAACGGCCTAGGGGAAAACTACACCTACCGTTGTAATCGGGCGAGTTTCTACTTTCAGATGCAACAGAAATTTTGCGGATTGGTCAATCCGTTCGCGAGATATGGCAGTTTGGAGGTAAGAAACGCTTGAGAAACTCAAAATTTTGGCTGTTCTGATGCTCGAAACGAATGACTACAACGGCCTAGGGGAGAAGTACGCATACCGTTGTAATCGGGCGAGTTTCTACTTTCAGATGCAACAGAAATTTTGCGGATTGGTCAATCCGTTCGCGAGATATGGCAGTTTGGAAATAAGAAACGCTTGAGAAACTCAAAATTTTCGCAGTTCTGATGCTCGAAACGAGTAACTAGAACGGCATAGGGGAAAAGTACGCATACCGTTGTAATCGGGCGAGTTTCTGCTTTCAGATGCAACAGAAATTTTGCGGATTGGTCAATCCGTTCGCGAGATATGGCAGTTTGGATGTAAGAAACGCTTGAGAAACTCAAAATTATCGCAGTTCTGATGATCGATACGAATAACTAGAACGGCCTAGGGGAAAACTACACCTACCGTTGTAATCGGGCGAGTTTCTACTTTCAGATGCAACAGAAATTTTGCGGATTGGTCAATCCGTTCGCGAGATATGGCAGTTTGGAGGTAAGAAACGCTTGAGAAACTCAAAATTTTCGCAGTTCTGATGCTCGAAACGAATAACTAGGACCGCCTAGGGGAAAAGTGCGCATACCTTTGTAATCGGGCGAGCTTCTACTTTCAGATGCAACAGAAATTTTGTGGATTGATCAATCCGTTCGCGAGATATGGCAGTTTGGAGATAAGAAACGCTTGAGAAACTCAAAATTTTCGCAGTTCTGATGCTCGAAACGAATGACTACAACGGCCTAGGGGAGAAGTACGCATACCGTTGTAATCTGGCGAGTTTCTACTTTCAGAAGCAACAGAAATTTTGCGGATTGGTCGATCCGTTCGCGAGATATGGTAGTTTGGAGGTAAGAAACGCTTGAGAAACTCAAAATTTTCGCAGTTCTGATGCTCGAAACGAGTAACTAGAACGGCCTAGGGGAAAAGTGCGCATACCGTTGTAATCGGGCGAGTTTCTACTTTCAGATGCAACAGAAATTTTGCGGATTGATCAATCCGTTCGCGAGATATGGCAGTTTGGAGATAAGAAACGCTTGAGAAACTCAAAATTTTCGCAGTTCTGATGCTCGAAACGAATGACTACAACGGCCTAGGGGAGAAGTACGCATACCGTTGTAATCGGGCGAGTTTCTACTTTCAGAAGCAACAGAAATTTTGCGGATTGGTCGATCCGTTCGCGAGATATGGTAGTTTGGAGGTAAGAAACGCTTGAGAAACTCAAAATTTTCGCAGTTCTGATGCTCGACACGAATAACTAGAACGGCCTAGGGGAAAAGTGCGCATACCGTTGTAATCGGGCGAGTTTCTACTTTCAGATGAAACAGAAATTTTGCGGATTGATCAATCCGTTCGCGAGATATGGCAGTTTGGAGATAAGAAACGCTTGAGAAACTCAAAATTTTCGCAGTTCTGATGCTCGAAACGAGTAACTAGAACGGCCTAGGGGAAAAGTACGCATACCGTTGTAATCGGGCGAGTTTCTACTCTCAGATGCAACAGAAATTTTGCGGATTGGTGAATCCGTTCGCGAGATATGGCAGTTTGGAGGTAAGAAACGCTTGAGTAACTCAAAATTTTCGCAGTTCTGATGCTCGAAACGAATAACTAGAACGGCTTAGGGGAAAAGTACGCATACCGTTGTAATCGGGCGAGTTTCTACTTTCAGATGCAACAGAAATTTTGCGGATTGGTCAATCCGTTCGCGAGATATGGCAGTTTGGAAATAAGAAACGCTTGAGAAACTCAAAATTTTCGCAGTTCTGATGCTCGAAACGAGTAACTAGAACGGCATAGGGGAAAAGTACGCATACCGTTGTAATCGGGCGAATTTCTGCTTTCAGATGCAACAGAAATTTTGCGGATTGGTCAATCCGTTCGCGAGATATGGCAGTTTGGATGTAAGAAACGCTTGAGAAACTCAAAATTATCGCAGTTCTGATGATCGATACGAATAACTAGAACGGCCTAGGGGAAAACTACACCTACCGTTGTAATCGGGCGAGTTTCTACTTTCAGATGCAACAGAAATTTTGCGGATTGGTCAATCCGTTCGCGAGATATGGCAGTTTGGAGGTAAGAAACGCTTGAGAAACTCAAAATTTTCGCAGTTCTGATGCTCGAAACGAATAACTAGAACCGCCTAGGGGAAAAGTGCTCATACCTTTGTAATCGGGCGAGCTTCTACTTTCAGATGCAACAGAAATTTTGTGGATTGATCAATCCGTTCGCGAGATATGGCAGTTTGGAGATAAGAAACGCTTGAGAAACTCAAAATTTTCGCAGTTCTGATGCTCGAAACGAATGACTACAACGGCCTAGGGGAGAAGTACGCATACCGTTGTAATCTGGCGAGTTTCTACTTTCAGAAGCAACAGAAATTTTGCGGATTGGTCGATCCGTTCGCGAGATATGGTAGTTTGGATGTAAGAAACGCTTGAGAAACTCAAAATTTTCGCAGTTCTGATGCTCGAAACGAGTAACTAGAACGGCCTAGGGGAAAAGTGCGCATACCGTTGTAATCGGGCGAGTTTCTACTTTCAGATGCAACAGAAATTTTGCGGATTGATCAATCCGTTCGCGAGATATGGCAGTTTGGAGATAAGAAACGCTTGAGAAACTCAAAATTTTCGCAGTTCTGATGCTCGAAACGAGTAACTAGAACGGCCTAGGGGAAAAGTACGCATACCGTTGTAATCGGGCGAGTTTCTACTTTCAGATGCAACAGAAATTTTGCGGATTGATCAATCCGTTCGCGAGATATGGCAGTTTGGAGATAAGAAACGCTTGAGAAACTCAAAATTTTCGCAGTTCTGATGCTCGAAACGAGTAACTAGAACGGCCTAGGGGAAAAGTACGCATACCGTTGTAATCGGGCGAGTTTCTACTTTCAGATGCAAAAGAAATTTTGCGGATTGGTCAATCCGTTCGCGAGATATGGCAGTTTGGAGGTAAGAAACGCTTGAGTAACTCAAAATTTTCGCAGTTCTGATGCTCGAAACGAGTAACTAGAACGGCATAGGGGAAAAGTACGCATACCGTTGTAATCGGGCGAGTTTCTGCTTTCAGATGCAACAGAAATTTTGCGGATTGGTCAATCCGTTCGCGAGATATGGCAGTTTGGATGTAAGAAACGCTTGAGAAACGCAAAATTTTCGCAGTTCTGATGCTCGAAACGAATAACTGGAACCGCCTAGGGGAAAACTACACCTACCGTTGTAATCGGGCGAGTTTCTACTTTCAGATGCAACAGAAATTTTGCGGATTGGCCAATCCGTTCGCGAGATATGGCAGTTTGGAAATAAGAAACGCTTGAGAAACTAAAAATTTTCGCAGTTCTGATGCTCGAAACGAATGACTACAACGGCCTAGGGGAGAAGTACGCATACCGTTGTAATCGGGCGAGTTTCTGCTTTCAGATGCAACAGAAATTTTGCGGATTGGTCAATCCGTTCGCGAGATATGGCAGTTTGGATGTAAGAAACGCTTGAGAAACGCAAAATTTTCGCAGTTCTGATGCTCGAAACGAATGACTACAACGGCCTAGGGGAGAAGTACGCATACCGTTGTAATCGGGCGAGTTTCTACTTTCAGAAGCAACAGAAATTTTGCGGATTGGTGAATCCGTTCGCGAGATATGGTAGTTTGGAGGTAAGAAACGCTTGAGAAACTCAAAATTTTCGCAGTTCTGATGCTCGACACGAATAACTAGAACGGCCTAGGGGAAAAGTGCGCATACCGTTGTAATCGGGCGAGTCTCTACTTTCAGATGCAACAGAAATTTTGCGGATTGATCAATCCGTTCGCGAGATATGGCAGTTTGGAGATAAGAAACGCTTGAGAAACTCAAAATTTTCGCAGTTCTGATGCTCGAAACGAGTAACCAGAACGGCCTAGGGGAAAAGTACGCATACCGTTGTAATCGGGCGAGTTTCTACTTTCAGATGCAACAGAAATTTTGCGGATTGGTCAATCCGTTCGCGAGATATGGCAGTTTGGAGGTAAGAAACGCTTGAGAAACTCAAAATTTTCGCAGTTCTGATGCTCGAAACGAATAACTAGAACGGCCTAGGGGAAAAGTACGCATACCGTTGTAATCGGGCGAGCTTCTACTTTCAGATGCAAAAGAAATTTTGCGGATTGGTCAATCCGTTCGCGAGATATGGCAGTTTGGAAATAAGGAACGCTTGAGAAACGCAAAATTTTCGCAGTTCTGATGCTCGAAACGAATAACTAGGACCGCCTAGGGGAAAAGTGCGCATACCGTTGTAATCGGGCGAGTTTCTACTTTCAGATGCAACAGAAATTTTGCGGATTGATCAATCCGTTCGCGAGATATGGCAGTTTGGAGATAAGAAACGCTTGAGAAACTCAAAATTTTGGCTGTTCTGATGCTCGAAACGAATGACTACAACGGCCTAGGGGAGAAGTACGCATACCGTTGTAATCGGGCGAGTTTCTACTTTCAGAAGCAACAGAAATTTTGCGGATTGGTCTATCCGTTCGCGAGATATGGTAGTTTGGAGGTAAGAAACGCTTGAGAAACTCAAAATTTTCGCAGTTCTGATGCTCGAACCGAGTAACTAGAACGGCCTAGGGGAAAAGTGCGCATACCGTTGTAATCGGGCGAGTTTCTACTTTCAGATGCAACAGAAATTTTGCGGATTGATCAATCCGTTCGCGAGATATGGCAGTTTGGAGATAAGAAACGCTTGAGAAACTCAAAATTTTCGCAGTTCTGATGCTCGAAACGAATGACTACAACGGCCTAGGGGAGAAGTACGCATACCGTTGTAATCGGGCGAGTTTCTACTTTCAGAAGCAACAGAAATTTTGCGGATTGGTCGATCCGTTCGCGAGATATGGTAGTTTGGAGGTAAGAAACGCTTGAGAAACTCAAAATTTTCGCAGTTCTGATGCTCGACACGAATAACTAGAACGGCCTAGGGGAAAAGTGCGCATACCGTTGTAATCGGGCGAGTTTCTACTTTCAGATGAAACAGAAATTTTGCGGATTGATCAATCTGTTCGCGAGATATGGCAGTTTAGAGATAAGAAACGCTTGAGAAACTCAAAATTTTCGCAGTTCTGATGCTCGAAACGAGTAACTAGAACGGCCTAGGGGAAAAGTACGCATACCGTTGTAATCGGGCGAGTTTCTACTCTCAGATGCAACAGAAATTTTGCGGATTGGTGAATCCGTTCGCGAGATATGGCAGTTTGGAGGTAAGAAACGCTTGAGTAACTCAAAATTTTCGCAGTTCTGATGCTCGAAACGAATAACTAGAACGGCCTAGGGGAAAAGTACGCATACCGTTGTAATCGGGCGAGTTTCTACTTTCAGATGCAACAGAAATTTTGCGGATTGGTCAATCCGTTCGCGAGATATGGCAGTTTGGAAATAAGAAACGCTTGAGAAACACAAAATTTTCGCAGTTCTGATGCTCGAAACGAATGACTACAACGGCCTAGGGGAGAAGTACGCATACCGTTGTAATCGGGCGAGTTTCTACTCTCAGATGCAATAGAAATTTTGCGGATTGGTCAATCCGTTCGCGAGATATTGCAGTTTGGAGGTAAGAAACGCTTGAGAAACTCAAAATTTTCGCAGTTCTGATGCTCGAAACGAATAACTAGAACGGCCTAGGGGAAAAGTACGCATACCGTTGTAATCGGGCGAGTTTCTACCTTCAGATGCAACAGAAATTTTGCGGATTGATCAATCCGTTCGCGAGATATGGCAGTTTGGAGATAAGAAACGCTTGAGAAACTCAAAATTTTCGCAGTTCTGATGCTCGAAACGAGTAACTAGAACGGCCTAGGGGAAAAGTACGCATACCGTTGTAATCGGGCGAGTTTCTACTTTCAGATGCAAAAGAAATTTTGCGGATTGGTCAATCCGTTCGCGAGATATGGCAGTTTGGAGGTAAGAAACGCTTGAGTAACTCAAAATTTTCGCAGTTCTGATGCTCGAAACGAGTAACTAGAACGGCATAGGGGAAAAGTACGCATACCGTTGTAATCGGGCGAGTTTCTGCTTTCAGATGCAACAGAAATTTTGCGGATTGGTCAATCCGTTCGCGAGATATGGCAGTTTGGATGTAAGAAACGCTTGAGAAACGCAAAATTTTCGCAGTTCTGATGCTCGAAACGAATAACTGGAACCGCCTAGGGGAAAACTACACCTACCGTTGTAATCGGGCGAGTTTCTACTTTCAGATGCAACAGAAATTTTGCGGATTGGCCAATCCGTTCGCGAGATATGGCAGTTTGGAAATAAGAAACGCTTGAGAAACTAAAAATTTTCGCAGTTCTGATGCTCGAAACGAATGACTACAACGGCCTAGGGGAGAAGTACGCATACCGTTGTAATCGGGCGAGTTTCTGCTTTCAGATGCAACAGAAATTTTGCGGATTGGTCAATCCGTTCGCGAGATATGGCAGTTTGGATGTAAGAAACGCTTGAGAAACGCAAAATTTTCGCAGTTCTGATGCTCGAAACGAATGACTACAACGGCCTAGGGGAGAAGTACGCATACCGTTGTAATCGGGCGAGTTTCTACTTTCAGAAGCAACAGAAATTTTGCGGATTGGTGAATCCGTTCGCGAGATATGGTAGTTTGGAGGTAAGAAACGCTTGAGAAACTCAAAATTTTCGCAGTTCTGATGCTCGACACGAATAACTAGAACGGCCTAGGGGAAAAGTGCGCATACCGTTGTAATCGGGCGAGTCTCTACTTTCAGATGCAACAGAAATTTTGCGGATTGATCAATCCGTTCGCGAGATATGGCAGTTTGGAGATAAGAAACGCTTGAGAAACTCAAAATTTTCGCAGTTCTGATGCTCGAAACGAGTAACCAGAACGGCCTAGGGGAAAAGTACGCATACTGTTGTAATCGGGCGAGTTTCTACTTTCAGATGCAACAGAAATTTTGCGGATTGGTCAATCCGTTCGCGAGATATGGCAGTTTGGAGGTAAGAAACGCTTGAGAAACTCAAAATTTTCGCAGTTCTGATGCTCGAAACGAATAACTAGAACGGCCTAGGGGAAAAGTACGCATACCGTTGTAATCGGGCGAGCTTCTACTTTCAGATGCAAAAGAAATTTTGCGGATTGGTCAATCCGTTCGCGAGATATGGCAGTTTGGAAATAAGGAACGCTTGAGAAACGCAAAATTTTCGCAGTTCTGATGCTCGAAACGAATAACTAGGACCGCCTAGGGGAAAAGTGCGCATACCGTTGTAATCGGGCGAGTTTCTACTTTCAGATGCAACAGAAATTTTGCGGATTGATCAATCCGTTCGCGAGATATGGCAGTTTGGAGATAAGAAACGCTTGAGAAACTCAAAATTTTGGCTGTTCTGATGCTCGAAACGAATGACTACAACGGCCTAGGGGAGAAGTACGCATACCGTTGTAATCGGGCGAGTTTCTACTTTCAGAAGCAACAGAAATTTTGCGGATTGGTCTATCCGTTCGCGAGATATGGTAGTTTGGAGGTAAGAAACGCTTGAGAAACTCAAAATTTTCGCAGTTCTGATGCTCGAACCGAGTAACTAGAACGGCCTAGGGGAAAAGTGCGCATACCGTTGTAATCGGGCGAGTTTCTACTTTCAGATGCAACAGAAATTTTGCGGATTGATCAATCCGTTCGCGAGATATGGCAGTTTGGAGATAAGAAACGCTTGAGAAACTCAAAATTTTCGCAGTTCTGATGCTCGAAACGAATGACTACAACGGCCTAGGGGAGAAGTACGCATACCGTTGTAATCGGGCGAGTTTCTACTTTCAGAAGCAACAGAAATTTTGCGGATTGGTCGATCCGTTCGCGAGATATGGTAGTTTGGAGGTAAGAAACGCTTGAGAAACTCAAAATTTTCGCAGTTCTGATGCTCGACACGAATAACTAGAACGGCCTAGGGGAAAAGTGCGCATACCGTTGTAATCGGGCGAGTTTCTACTTTCAGATGAAACAGAAATTTTGCGGATTGATCAATCTGTTCGCGAGATATGGCAGTTTAGAGATAAGAAACGCTTGAGAAACTCAAAATTTTCGCAGTTCTGATGCTCGAAACGAGTAACTAGAACGGCCTAGGGGAAAAGTACGCATACCGTTGTAATCGGGCGAGTTTCTACTCTCAGATGCAACAGAAATTTTGCGGATTGGTGAATCCGTTCGCGAGATATGGCAGTTTGGAGGTAAGAAACGCTTGAGTAACTCAAAATTTTCGCAGTTCTGATGCTCGAAACGAATAACTAGAACGGCCTAGGGGAAAAGTACGCATACCGTTGTAATCGGGCGAGTTTCTACTTTCAGATGCAACAGAAATTTTGCGGATTGGTCAATCCGTTCGCGAGATATGGCAGTTTGGAAATAAGAAACGCTTGAGAAACACAAAATTTTCGCAGTTCTGATGCTCGAAACGAATGACTACAACGGCCTAGGGGAGAAGTACGCATACCGTTGTAATCGGGCGAGTTTCTACTCTCAGATGCAATAGAAATTTTGCGGATTGGTCAATCCGTTCGCGAGATATTGCAGTTTGGAGGTAAGAAACGCTTGAGAAACTCAAAATTTTCGCAGTTCTGATGCTCGAAACGAATAACTAGAACGGCCTAGGGGAAAAGAACGCATACCGTTGTAATCGGGCGAGTTTCTACTTTCAGATGCAACAGAAATTTTGCGGATTGTTCAATCCGTTCGCGAGATATGGCAGTTTGGAGGTAAGAAACGCTTGAGAAACTCAAAATTTTCGCAGTTCTGATGCTCGAAACGAATAACTAGAACCGCCTAGGGGAAAAGTGCGCATTCCGTTGTAATCGGGCGAGTTTCTACTTTCAGATGCAACAGAAATTTTGCGGATTGGTCAATCCGTTCATGAGATATGGCAGTTTGGAGGTAAGAAACGCTTGAGAAACTCAAAATTTTGGCTGTTCTGATGCTCGAAACGAATGACTACAACGGCCTAGGGGAGAAGTACGCATACCGTTGTAATCGGGCGAGTTTCTACTTTCAGAAGCAACAGAAATTTTGGGGATTGGTCGATCCGTTCGCGAGATATGGTAGTTTGGAGGTAAGAAACGCTTGAGAAACTCAAAATTTTCGCAGTTCTGATGCTCGACACGAATAACTAGAACGGCCTAGGGGAAAAATGCGCATACCGTTGTAATCGGGCGAGTTTCTACTTTCAGATGCAACAGAAATTTTGCGGATTGATCAATCCGTTCGCGAGATATGGCAGTTTGGAGATAAGAAACGCTTGAGAAACTCAAAATTTTCGCAGTTCTGATGTCCGAAACGAATGACTACAACGGCCTAGGGGAGAAGTACGCATACCGTTGTAATCGGGCGAGTTTCTACTTTCAGAAGCAACAGAAATTTTGGGGATTGGTCGATCCGTTCGCGAGATATGGTAGTTTGGAGGTAAGAAACGCTTGAGAAACTCAAAATTTTCGCAGTTCTGATGCTCGACACGAATAACTAGAACGGCCTAGGGGAAAAATGCGCATACCGTTGTAATCGGGCGAGTTTCTACTTTCAGATGCAACAGAAATTTTGCGGATTGATCAATCCGTTCGCGAGATATGGCAGTTTGGAGATAAGAAACGCTTGAGAAACTCAAAATTTTCGCAGTTCTGATGTCCGAAACGAATGACTACAACGGCCTAGGGGAGAAGTACGCATACCGTTGTAATCGGGCGAGTTTCTACTTTCAGAAGCAACAGAAATTTTGCGGATTGGTGAATCCGTTCGCGAGATATGGCAGTTTGGAGGTAAGAAACGCTTGAGAAACACAAAATTTTCGCAGTTCTGATGCTCGAAACGAATAACTAGAACGGCCTAGGGGAAAAGTACGCATACCGTTACAATCGGGCGAGTTTCTACTTTCAGATGCAACAGAAATTTTGCGGATTGGTCAATCCGTTCGCGAGATATGGCAGTTTGGAAATAAGAAACGCTTGAGAAACTCAAAATTTTCGCAGTTCTGATGCTCGAAACGAGTAACTAGAACGGCATAGGGGAAAAGTACGCATACCGTTGTAATCGGGCGAGTTTCTGCTTTCAGATGCAACAGAAATTTTGCGGATTGGTCAATCCGTTCGCGAGATATGGCAGTTTGGATGTAAGAAACGCTTGAGAAACTCAAAATTATCGCAGTTCTGATGATCGATACGAATAACTAGAACGGCCTAGGGGAAAACTACACCTACCGTTGTAATCGGGCGAGTTTCTACTTTCAGATGCAACAGAAATTTTGCGGATTGGTCAATCCGTTCGCGAGATATGGCAGTTTGGAGGTAAGAAACGCTTGAGAAACTCAAAATTTTGGCTGTTCTGATGCTCGAAACGAATGACTACAACGGCCTAGGGGAGAAGTACGCATACCGTTGTAATCGGGCGAGTTTCTACTTTCAGATGCAACAGAAATTTTGCGGATTGGTCAATCCGTTCGCGAGATATGGCAGTTTGGAAATAAGAAACGCTTGAGAAACTCAAAATTTTCGCAGTTCTGATGCTCGAAACGAGTAACTAGAACGGCATAGGGGAAAAGTACGCATACCGTTGTAATCGGGCGAGTTTCTGCTTTCAGATGCAACAGAAATTTTGCGGATTGGTCAATCCGTTCGCGAGATATGGCAGTTTGGATGTAAGAAACGCTTGAGAAACTCAAAATTATCGCAGTTCTGATGATCGATACGAATAACTAGAACGGCCTAGGGGAAAACTACACCTACCGTTGTAATCGGGCGAGTTTCTACTTTCAGATGCAACAGAAATTTTGCGGATTGGTCAATCCGTTCGCGAGATATGGCAGTTTGGAGGTAAGAAACGCTTGAGAAACTCAAAATTTTCGCAGTTCTGATGCTCGAAACGAATAACTAGGACCGCCTAGGGGAAAAGTGCGCATACCTTTGTAATCGGGCGAGCTTCTACTTTCAGATGCAACAGAAATTTTGTGGATTGATCAATCCGTTCGCGAGATATGGCAGTTTGGAGATAAGAAACGCTTGAGAAACTCAAAATTTTCGCAGTTCTGATGCTCGAAACGAATGACTACAACGGCCTAGGGGAGAAGTACGCATACCGTTGTAATCTGGCGAGTTTCTACTTTCAGAAGCAACAGAAATTTTGCGGATTGGTCGATCCGTTCGCGAGATATGGTAGTTTGGAGGTAAGAAACGCTTGAGAAACTCAAAATTTTCGCAGTTCTGATGCTCGAAACGAGTAACTAGAACGGCCTAGGGGAAAAGTGCGCATACCGTTGTAATCGGGCGAGTTTCTACTTTCAGATGCAACAGAAATTTTGCGGATTGATCAATCCGTTCGCGAGATATGGCAGTTTGGAGATAAGAAACGCTTGAGAAACTCAAAATTTTCGCAGTTCTGATGCTCGAAACGAGTAACTAGAACGGCCTAGGGGAAAAGTACGCATACCGTTGTAATCGGGCGAGTTTCTACTCTCAGATGCAACAGAAATTTTGCGGATTGGTGAATCCGTTCGCGAGATATGGCAGTTTGGAGGTAAGAAACGCTTGAGTAACTCAAAATTTTCGCAGTTCTGATGCTCGAAACGAATAACTAGAACGGCTTAGGGGAAAAGTACGCATACCGTTGTAATCGGGCGAGTTTCTACTTTCAGATGCAACAGAAATTTTGCGGATTGGTCAATCCGTTCGCGAGATATGGCAGTTTGGAAATAAGAAACGCTTGAGAAACTCAAAATTTTCGCAGTTCTGATGCTCGAAACGAGTAACTAGAACGGCATAGGGGAAAAGTACGCATACCGTTGTAATCGGGCGAATTTCTGCTTTCAGATGCAACAGAAATTTTGCGGATTGGTCAATCCGTTCGCGAGATATGGCAGTTTGGATGTAAGAAACGCTTGAGAAACTCAAAATTATCGCAGTTCTGATGATCGATACGAATAACTAGAACGGCCTAGGGGAAAACTACACCTACCGTTGTAATCGGGCGAGTTTCTACTTTCAGATGCAACAGAAATTTTGCGGATTGGTCAATCCGTTCGCGAGATATGGCAGTTTGGAGGTAAGAAACGCTTGAGAAACTCAAAATTTTCGCAGTTCTGATGCTCGAAACGAATAACTAGAACCGCCTAGGGGAAAAGTGCTCATACCTTTGTAATCGGGCGAGCTTCTACTTTCAGATGCAACAGAAATTTTGTGGATTGATCAATCCGTTCGCGAGATATGGCAGTTTGGAGATAAGAAACGCTTGAGAAACTCAAAATTTTCGCAGTTCTGATGCTCGAAACGAATGACTACAACGGCCTAGGGGAGAAGTACGCATACCGTTGTAATCTGGCGAGTTTCTACTTTCAGAAGCAACAGAAATTTTGCGGATTGGTCGATCCGTTCGCGAGATATGGTAGTTTGGATGTAAGAAACGCTTGAGAAACTCAAAATTTTCGCAGTTCTGATGCTCGAAACGAGTAACTAGAACGGCCTAGGGGAAAAGTGCGCATACCGTTGTAATCGGGCGAGTTTCTACTTTCAGATGCAACAGAAATTTTGCGGATTGATCAATCCGTTCGCGAGATATGGCAGTTTGGAGATAAGAAACGCTTGAGAAACTCAAAATTTTCGCAGTTCTGATGCTCGAAACGAGTAACTAGAACGGCCTAGGGGAAAAGTACGCATACCGTTGTAATCGGGCGAGTTTCTACTTTCAGATGCAACAGAAATTTTGCGGATTGATCAATCCGTTCGCGAGATATGGCAGTTTGGAGATAAGAAACGCTTGAGAAACTCAAAATTTTCGCAGTTCTGATGCTCGAAACGAGTAACTAGAACGGCCTAGGGGAAAAGTACGCATACCGTTGTAATCGGGCGAGTTTCTACTTTCAGATGCAAAAGAAATTTTGCGGATTGGTCAATCCGTTCGCGAGATATGGCAGTTTGGAGGTAAGAAACGCTTGAGTAACTCAAAATTTTCGCAGTTCTGATGCTCGAAACGAGTAACTAGAACGGCATAGGGGAAAAGTACGCATACCGTTGTAATCGGGCGAGTTTCTGCTTTCAGATGCAACAGAAATTTTGCGGATTGGTCAATCCGTTCGCGAGATATGGCAGTTTGGATGTAAGAAACGCTTGAGAAACGCAAAATTTTCGCAGTTCTGATGCTCGAAACGAATAACTGGAACCGCCTAGGGGAAAACTACACCTACCGTTGTAATCGGGCGAGTTTCTACTTTCAGATGCAACAGAAATTTTGCGGATTGGCCAATCCGTTCGCGAGATATGGCAGTTTGGAAATAAGAAACGCTTGAGAAACTAAAAATTTTCGCAGTTCTGATGCTCGAAACGAATGACTACAACGGCCTAGGGGAGAAGTACGCATACCGTTGTAATCGGGCGAGTTTCTGCTTTCAGATGCAACAGAAATTTTGCGGATTGGTCAATCCGTTCGCGAGATATGGCAGTTTGGATGTAAGAAACGCTTGAGAAACGCAAAATTTTCGCAGTTCTGATGCTCGAAACGAATGACTACAACGGCCTAGGGGAGAAGTACGCATACCGTTGTAATCGGGCGAGTTTCTACTTTCAGAAGCAACAGAAATTTTGCGGATTGGTGAATCCGTTCGCGAGATATGGTAGTTTGGAGGTAAGAAACGCTTGAGAAACTCAAAATTTTCGCAGTTCTGATGCTCGACACGAATAACTAGAACGGCCTAGGGGAAAAGTGCGCATACCGTTGTAATCGGGCGAGTCTCTACTTTCAGATGCAACAGAAATTTTGCGGATTGATCAATCCGTTCGCGAGATATGGCAGTTTGGAGATAAGAAACGCTTGAGAAACTCAAAATTTTCGCAGTTCTGATGCTCGAAACGAGTAACCAGAACGGCCTAGGGGAAAAGTACGCATACCGTTGTAATCGGGCGAGTTTCTACTTTCAGATGCAACAGAAATTTTGCGGATTGGTCAATCCGTTCGCGAGATATGGCAGTTTGGAGGTAAGAAACGCTTGAGAAACTCAAAATTTTCGCAGTTCTGATGCTCGAAACGAATAACTAGAACGGCCTAGGGGAAAAGTACGCATACCGTTGTAATCGGGCGAGCTTCTACTTTCAGATGCAAAAGAAATTTTGCGGATTGGTCAATCCGTTCGCGAGATATGGCAGTTTGGAAATAAGGAACGCTTGAGAAACGCAAAATTTTCGCAGTTCTGATGCTCGAAACGAATAACTAGGACCGCCTAGGGGAAAAGTGCGCATACCGTTGTAATCGGGCGAGTTTCTACTTTCAGATGCAACAGAAATTTTGCGGATTGATCAATCCGTTCGCGAGATATGGCAGTTTGGAGATAAGAAACGCTTGAGAAACTCAAAATTTTGGCTGTTCTGATGCTCGAAACGAATGACTACAACGGCCTAGGGGAGAAGTACGCATACCGTTGTAATCGGGCGAGTTTCTACTTTCAGAAGCAACAGAAATTTTGCGGATTGGTCTATCCGTTCGCGAGATATGGTAGTTTGGAGGTAAGAAACGCTTGAGAAACTCAAAATTTTCGCAGTTCTGATGCTCGAACCGAGTAACTAGAACGGCCTAGGGGAAAAGTGCGCATACCGTTGTAATCGGGCGAGTTTCTACTTTCAGATGCAACAGAAATTTTGCGGATTGATCAATCCGTTCGCGAGATATGGCAGTTTGGAGATAAGAAACGCTTGAGAAACTCAAAATTTTCGCAGTTCTGATGCTCGAAACGAATGACTACAACGGCCTAGGGGAGAAGTACGCATACCGTTGTAATCGGGCGAGTTTCTACTTTCAGAAGCAACAGAAATTTTGCGGATTGGTCGATCCGTTCGCGAGATATGGTAGTTTGGAGGTAAGAAACGCTTGAGAAACTCAAAATTTTCGCAGTTCTGATGCTCGACACGAATAACTAGAACGGCCTAGGGGAAAAGTGCGCATACCGTTGTAATCGGGCGAGTTTCTACTTTCAGATGAAACAGAAATTTTGCGGATTGATCAATCTGTTCGCGAGATATGGCAGTTTAGAGATAAGAAACGCTTGAGAAACTCAAAATTTTCGCAGTTCTGATGCTCGAAACGAGTAACTAGAACGGCCTAGGGGAAAAGTACGCATACCGTTGTAATCGGGCGAGTTTCTACTCTCAGATGCAACAGAAATTTTGCGGATTGGTGAATCCGTTCGCGAGATATGGCAGTTTGGAGGTAAGAAACGCTTGAGTAACTCAAAATTTTCGCAGTTCTGATGCTCGAAACGAATAACTAGAACGGCCTAGGGGAAAAGTACGCATACCGTTGTAATCGGGCGAGTTTCTACTTTCAGATGCAACAGAAATTTTGCGGATTGGTCAATCCGTTCGCGAGATATGGCAGTTTGGAAATAAGAAACGCTTGAGAAACACAAAATTTTCGCAGTTCTGATGCTCGAAACGAATGACTACAACGGCCTAGGGGAGAAGTACGCATACCGTTGTAATCGGGCGAGTTTCTACTCTCAGATGCAATAGAAATTTTGCGGATTGGTCAATCCGTTCGCGAGATATTGCAGTTTGGAGGTAAGAAACGCTTGAGAAACTCAAAATTTTCGCAGTTCTGATGCTCGAAACGAATAACTAGAACGGCCTAGGGGAAAAGTACGCATACCGTTGTAATCGGGCGAGTTTCTACCTTCAGATGCAACAGAAATTTTGCGGATTGATCAATCCGTTCGCGAGATATGGCAGTTTGGAGATAAGAAACGCTTGAGAAACTCAAAATTTTCGCAGTTCTGATGCTCGAAACGAGTAACTAGAACGGCCTAGGGGAAAAGTACGCATACCGTTGTAATCGGGCGAGTTTCTACTTTCAGATGCAAAAGAAATTTTGCGGATTGGTCAATCCGTTCGCGAGATATGGCAGTTTGGAGGTAAGAAACGCTTGAGTAACTCAAAATTTTCGCAGTTCTGATGCTCGAAACGAGTAACTAGAACGGCATAGGGGAAAAGTACGCATACCGTTGTAATCGGGCGAGTTTCTGCTTTCAGATGCAACAGAAATTTTGCGGATTGGTCAATCCGTTCGCGAGATATGGCAGTTTGGATGTAAGAAACGCTTGAGAAACGCAAAATTTTCGCAGTTCTGATGCTCGAAACGAATAACTGGAACCGCCTAGGGGAAAACTACACCTACCGTTGTAATCGGGCGAGTTTCTACTTTCAGATGCAACAGAAATTTTGCGGATTGGCCAATCCGTTCGCGAGATATGGCAGTTTGGAAATAAGAAACGCTTGAGAAACTAAAAATTTTCGCAGTTCTGATGCTCGAAACGAATGACTACAACGGCCTAGGGGAGAAGTACGCATACCGTTGTAATCGGGCGAGTTTCTGCTTTCAGATGCAACAGAAATTTTGCGGATTGGTCAATCCGTTCGCGAGATATGGCAGTTTGGATGTAAGAAACGCTTGAGAAACGCAAAATTTTCGCAGTTCTGATGCTCGAAACGAATGACTACAACGGCCTAGGGGAGAAGTACGCATACCGTTGTAATCGGGCGAGTTTCTACTTTCAGAAGCAACAGAAATTTTGCGGATTGGTGAATCCGTTCGCGAGATATGGTAGTTTGGAGGTAAGAAACGCTTGAGAAACTCAAAATTTTCGCAGTTCTGATGCTCGACACGAATAACTAGAACGGCCTAGGGGAAAAGTGCGCATACCGTTGTAATCGGGCGAGTCTCTACTTTCAGATGCAACAGAAATTTTGCGGATTGATCAATCCGTTCGCGAGATATGGCAGTTTGGAGATAAGAAACGCTTGAGAAACTCAAAATTTTCGCAGTTCTGATGCTCGAAACGAGTAACCAGAACGGCCTAGGGGAAAAGTACGCATACTGTTGTAATCGGGCGAGTTTCTACTTTCAGATGCAACAGAAATTTTGCGGATTGGTCAATCCGTTCGCGAGATATGGCAGTTTGGAGGTAAGAAACGCTTGAGAAACTCAAAATTTTCGCAGTTCTGATGCTCGAAACGAATAACTAGAACGGCCTAGGGGAAAAGTACGCATACCGTTGTAATCGGGCGAGCTTCTACTTTCAGATGCAAAAGAAATTTTGCGGATTGGTCAATCCGTTCGCGAGATATGGCAGTTTGGAAATAAGGAACGCTTGAGAAACGCAAAATTTTCGCAGTTCTGATGCTCGAAACGAATAACTAGGACCGCCTAGGGGAAAAGTGCGCATACCGTTGTAATCGGGCGAGTTTCTACTTTCAGATGCAACAGAAATTTTGCGGATTGATCAATCCGTTCGCGAGATATGGCAGTTTGGAGATAAGAAACGCTTGAGAAACTCAAAATTTTGGCTGTTCTGATGCTCGAAACGAATGACTACAACGGCCTAGGGGAGAAGTACGCATACCGTTGTAATCGGGCGAGTTTCTACTTTCAGAAGCAACAGAAATTTTGCGGATTGGTCTATCCGTTCGCGAGATATGGTAGTTTGGAGGTAAGAAACGCTTGAGAAACTCAAAATTTTCGCAGTTCTGATGCTCGAACCGAGTAACTAGAACGGCCTAGGGGAAAAGTGCGCATACCGTTGTAATCGGGCGAGTTTCTACTTTCAGATGCAACAGAAATTTTGCGGATTGATCAATCCGTTCGCGAGATATGGCAGTTTGGAGATAAGAAACGCTTGAGAAACTCAAAATTTTCGCAGTTCTGATGCTCGAAACGAATGACTACAACGGCCTAGGGGAGAAGTACGCATACCGTTGTAATCGGGCGAGTTTCTACTTTCAGAAGCAACAGAAATTTTGGGGATTGGTCGATCCGTTCGCGAGATATGGTAGTTTGGAGGTAAGAAACGCTTGAGAAACTCAAAATTTTCGCAGTTCTGATGCTCGACACGAATAACTAGAACGGCCTAGGGGAAAAATGCGCATACCGTTGTAATCGGGCGAGTTTCTACTTTCAGATGCAACAGAAATTTTGCGGATTGATCAATCCGTTCGCGAGATATGGCAGTTTGGAGATAAGAAACGCTTGAGAAACTCAAAATTTTCGCAGTTCTGATGTCCGAAACGAATGACTACAACGGCCTAGGGGAGAAGTACGCATACCGTTGTAATCGGGCGAGTTTCTACTTTCAGAAGCAACAGAAATTTTGGGGATTGGTCGATCCGTTCGCGAGATATGGTAGTTTGGAGGTAAGAAACGCTTGAGAAACTCAAAATTTTCGCAGTTCTGATGCTCGACACGAATAACTAGAACGGCCTAGGGGAAAAATGCGCATACCGTTGTAATCGGGCGAGTTTCTACTTTCAGATGCAACAGAAATTTTGCGGATTGATCAATCCGTTCGCGAGATATGGCAGTTTGGAGATAAGAAACGCTTGAGAAACTCAAAATTTTCGCAGTTCTGATGTCCGAAACGAATGACTACAACGGCCTAGGGGAGAAGTACGCATACCGTTGTAATCGGGCGAGTTTCTACTTTCAGAAGCAACAGAAATTTTGCGGATTGGTGAATCCGTTCGCGAGATATGGCAGTTTGGAGGTAAGAAACGCTTGAGAAACACAAAATTTTCGCAGTTCTGATGCTCGAAACGAATAACTAGAACGGCCTAGGGGAAAAGTACGCATACCGTTACAATCGGGCGAGTTTCTACTTTCAGATGCAACAGAAATTTTGCGGATTGGTCAATCCGTTCGCGAGATATGGCAGTTTGGAAATAAGAAACGCTTGAGAAACTCAAAATTTTCGCAGTTCTGATGCTCGAAACGAGTAACTAGAACGGCATAGGGGAAAAGTACGCATACCGTTGTAATCGGGCGAGTTTCTGCTTTCAGATGCAACAGAAATTTTGCGGATTGGTCAATCCGTTCGCGAGATATGGCAGTTTGGATGTAAGAAACGCTTGAGAAACTCAAAATTATCGCAGTTCTGATGATCGATACGAATAACTAGAACGGCCTAGGGGAAAACTACACCTACCGTTGTAATCGGGCGAGTTTCTACTTTCAGATGCAACAGAAATTTTGCGGATTGGTCAATCCGTTCGCGAGATATGGCAGTTTGGAGGTAAGAAACGCTTGAGAAACTCAAAATTTTGGCTGTTCTGATGCTCGAAACGAATGACTACAACGGCCTAGGGGAGAAGTACGCATACCGTTGTAATCGGGCGAGTTTCTACTTTCAGATGCAACAGAAATTTTGCGGATTGGTCAATCCGTTCGCGAGATATGGCAGTTTGGAAATAAGAAACGCTTGAGAAACTCAAAATTTTCGCAGTTCTGATGCTCGAAACGAGTAACTAGAACGGCATAGGGGAAAAGTACGCATACCGTTGTAATCGGGCGAGTTTCTGCTTTCAGATGCAACAGAAATTTTGCGGATTGGTCAATCCGTTCGCGAGATATGGCAGTTTGGATGTAAGAAACGCTTGAGAAACTCAAAATTATCGCAGTTCTGATGATCGATACGAATAACTAGAACGGCCTAGGGGAAAACTACACCTACCGTTGTAATCGGGCGAGTTTCTACTTTCAGATGCAACAGAAATTTTGCGGATTGGTCAATCCGTTCGCGAGATATGGCAGTTTGGAGGTAAGAAACGCTTGAGAAACTCAAAATTTTCGCAGTTCTGATGCTCGAAACGAATAACTAGGACCGCCTAGGGGAAAAGTGCGCATACCTTTGTAATCGGGCGAGCTTCTACTTTCAGATGCAACAGAAATTTTGTGGATTGATCAATCCGTTCGCGAGATATGGCAGTTTGGAGATAAGAAACGCTTGAGAAACTCAAAATTTTCGCAGTTCTGATGCTCGAAACGAATGACTACAACGGCCTAGGGGAGAAGTACGCATACCGTTGTAATCTGGCGAGTTTCTACTTTCAGAAGCAACAGAAATTTTGCGGATTGGTCGATCCGTTCGCGAGATATGGTAGTTTGGAGGTAAGAAACGCTTGAGAAACTCAAAATTTTCGCAGTTCTGATGCTCGAAACGAGTAACTAGAACGGCCTAGGGGAAAAGTGCGCATACCGTTGTAATCGGGCGAGTTTCTACTTTCAGATGCAACAGAAATTTTGCGGATTGATCAATCCGTTCGCGAGATATGGCAGTTTGGAGATAAGAAACGCTTGAGAAACTCAAAATTTTCGCAGTTCTGATGCTCGAAACGAATGACTACAACGGCCTAGGGGAGAAGTACGCATACCGTTGTAATCGGGCGAGTTTCTACTTTCAGAAGCAACAGAAATTTTGCGGATTGGTCGATCCGTTCGCGAGATATGGTAGTTTGGAGGTAAGAAACGCTTGAGAAACTCAAAATTTTCGCAGTTCTGATGCTCGACACGAATAACTAGAACGGCCTAGGGGAAAAGTGCGCATACCGTTGTAATCGGGCGAGTTTCTACTTTCAGATGAAACAGAAATTTTGCGGATTGATCAATCCGTTCGCGAGATATGGCAGTTTGGAGATAAGAAACGCTTGAGAAACTCAAAATTTTCGCAGTTCTGATGCTCGAAACGAGTAACTAGAACGGCCTAGGGGAAAAGTACGCATACCGTTGTAATCGGGCGAGTTTCTACTCTCAGATGCAACAGAAATTTTGCGGATTGGTGAATCCGTTCGCGAGATATGGCAGTTTGGAGGTAAGAAACGCTTGAGTAACTCAAAATTTTCGCAGTTCTGATGCTCGAAACGAATAACTAGAACGGCTTAGGGGAAAAGTACGCATACCGTTGTAATCGGGCGAGTTTCTACTTTCAGATGCAACAGAAATTTTGCGGATTGGTCAATCCGTTCGCGAGATATGGCAGTTTGGAAATAAGAAACGCTTGAGAAACTCAAAATTTTCGCAGTTCTGATGCTCGAAACGAGTAACTAGAACGGCATAGGGGAAAAGTACGCATACCGTTGTAATCGGGCGAATTTCTGCTTTCAGATGCAACAGAAATTTTGCGGATTGGTCAATCCGTTCGCGAGATATGGCAGTTTGGATGTAAGAAACGCTTGAGAAACTCAAAATTATCGCAGTTCTGATGATCGATACGAATAACTAGAACGGCCTAGGGGAAAACTACACCTACCGTTGTAATCGGGCGAGTTTCTACTTTCAGATGCAACAGAAATTTTGCGGATTGGTCAATCCGTTCGCGAGATATGGCAGTTTGGAGGTAAGAAACGCTTGAGAAACTCAAAATTTTCGCAGTTCTGATGCTCGAAACGAATAACTAGAACCGCCTAGGGGAAAAGTGCTCATACCTTTGTAATCGGGCGAGCTTCTACTTTCAGATGCAACAGAAATTTTGTGGATTGATCAATCCGTTCGCGAGATATGGCAGTTTGGAGATAAGAAACGCTTGAGAAACTCAAAATTTTCGCAGTTCTGATGCTCGAAACGAATGACTACAACGGCCTAGGGGAGAAGTACGCATACCGTTGTAATCTGGCGAGTTTCTACTTTCAGAAGCAACAGAAATTTTGCGGATTGGTCGATCCGTTCGCGAGATATGGTAGTTTGGATGTAAGAAACGCTTGAGAAACTCAAAATTTTCGCAGTTCTGATGCTCGAAACGAGTAACTAGAACGGCCTAGGGGAAAAGTGCGCATACCGTTGTAATCGGGCGAGTTTCTACTTTCAGATGCAACAGAAATTTTGCGGATTGATCAATCCGTTCGCGAGATATGGCAGTTTGGAGATAAGAAACGCTTGAGAAACTCAAAATTTTCGCAGTTCTGATGCTCGAAACGAATGACTACAACGGCCTAGGGGAGAAGTACGCATACCGTTGTAATCGGGCGAGTTTCTACTTTCAGAAGCAACAGAAATTTTGCGGATTGGTCGATCCGTTCGCGAGATATGGTAGTTTGGAGGTAAGAAACGCTTGAGAAACTCAAAATTTTCGCAGTTCTGATGCTCGACACGAATAACTAGAACGGCCTAGGGGAAAAGTGCGCATACCGTTGTAATCGGGCGAGTTTCTACTTTCAGATGAAACAGAAATTTTGCGGATTGATCAATCCGTTCGCGAGATATGGCAGTTTGGAGATAAGAAACGCTTGAGAAACTCAAAATTTTCGCAGTTCTGATGCTCGAAACGAGTAACTAGAACGGCCTAGGGGAAAAGTACGCATACCGTTGTAATCGGGCGAGTTTCTACTCTCAGATGCAATAGAAATTTTGCGGATTGGTCAATCCGTTCGCGAGATATGGCAGTTTGGAGGTAAGAAACGCTTGAGAAACTCAAAATTTTCGCAGTTCTGATGCTCGAAACGAATGACTACAACGGCCTAGGGGAGAAGTACGCATACCGTTGTAATCGGGCGAGTTTCTACTTTCAGAAGCAACAGAAATTTTGCGGATTGGTCGATCCGTTCGCGAGATATGGTAGTTTGGAGGTAAGAAACGCTTGAGAAACTCAAAATTTTCGCAGTTCTGATGCTCGACACGAATAACTGGAACGGCCTAGGGGAAAAGTGCGCATACCGTTGTAATCGGGCGAGTTTCTGCTTTCAGATGCAACAGAAATTTTGCGGATTGGTCAATCCGTTCGCGAGATATGGCATTTTGAATGTCAGAAACGCTTGAGAAACTCAAAATTTTCGCAGTTCTGATGCTCGAAACGAATAACTAGAACCGCCTAGGGGAAAAGTGCGCATTCCGTTGTAATCGGGCGAGTTTCTACTTTCAGATGCAACAGAAATTTTGCGGATTGGTCAATCCGTTCGCGAGATATGGCAGTTTGGAGGTAAGAAACGCTTGAGAAACTCAAAATTTTCGCAGTTCTGATGCTCGAAACGAATAACTAGAACGGCCTAGGGGAAAAGTACGCATACCGTTGTAATCGGGCGAGTTTCTACTTTCAGATGCAACAGAAATTTTGCGGATTGTTCAATCCGTTCGCGAGATATGGCAGTTTGGAGGTAAGAAACGCTTGAGAAACTCAAAATTTTCGCAGTTCTGATGCTCGAAACGAATAACTAGTACCGCCTAGGGGAAAAGTGCGCATTCCGTTGTAATCGGGCGAGTTTCTACTTTCAGATGCAACAGAAATTTTGCGGATTGGTCAATCCGTTCATGAGATATGGCAGTTTGGAGGTAAGAAACGCTTGAGAAACTCAAAATTTTCGCAGTTCTGGTGCTCGAAACGAATAACTGGAACGGCCTAGGGGAAAACTACACATACCGTTGTAATCGGGCGAGTTTCTACTTTCAGGTGCAATAGAAATTTTGCGGATTGGTCTATCCGTTCGCGAAATATGGCAGTTTGGAGGTAAGAAACGCTTGAGAAACTCTAAATTTTCGCAGTTCTGATGCTCGAAACGAATAACTGGAACGGCCTAGGGGAAAACTACACATACCGTTGTAATCGGGCGAGTTTCTACTTTCAGATGCAATAGAAATTTTGCGGATTGGTCTATCCGTTCGCGAGATATGGCAGTTTGGAGATAAGAAACGCTTGAGAAACTCAAAATTTTCGCAGTTCTGATGCTCGACACGAATAACTAGAACGGCCTAGGGGAAAAGTGCGCATACCGTTGTAATCGAGCGAGTTTCTACTTTCAGATGAAACAGAAATTTTGCGGATTGATCAATCCGTTCGCGAGATATGGCAGTTTGGAGATAAGAAACCCTTGAGAAACTCAAAATTTTCGCAGTTCTGATGCTCGAAACGAGTAACTAGAACGGCCTAGGGGAAAAGTACGCATACCGTTGTAATCGGGCGAGTTTCTACTCTCAGATGCAATAGAAATTTTGCGGATTGGTCAATCCGTTCGCGAGATATGGCAGTTTGGAGGTAAGAAACGCTTGAGAAACTCAAAATTTTCGCAGTTCTGATGCTCGAAACGAATGACTACAACGGCCTAGGGGAGAAGTACGCATACCGTTGTAATCGGGCGAGTTTCTACTTTCAGATGAAACAGAAATTTTGCGGATTGATCAATCCGTTCGCGAGATATGGCAGTTTGGAGATAAGAAACGCTTGAGAAACTCAAAATTTTCGCAGTTCTGATGCTCGAAACGAGTAACTAGAACGGCCTAGGGGAAAAGTACGCATACCGTTGTAATCGGGCGAGTTTCTACTCTCAGATGCAACAGAAATTTTGCGGATTGGTCAATCCGTTCGCGAGATATGGCAGTTTGGATGTAAGAAACGCTTGAGAAACTCAAAATTTTCGCAGTTCTGATGCTCGAAACGAATAACTAGAACGGTCTAGGGGAAAAGTACGCATACCGTTGTAATCGGGCGAGTTTCTACTTTCAGATGCAACAGAAATTTTGCGGATTGTTCAATCCGTTCGCGAGATATGGCAGTTTGGAGGTAAAAAACGCTTGAGAAACTCAAAATTTTCGCAGTTCTGATGCTCGAAACGAATAACTAGAACCGCCTAGGGGAAAAGTGCGCATTCCGTTGTAATCGGGCGAGTTTCTACTTTCAGATGCAACAGAAATTTTGCGGATTGGTCAATCCGTTCGCGAGATATGGCAGTTTGGAGGTAAGAAACGCTTGAGAAACTCAAAATTTTCGCAGTTCTGATGCTCGAAACGAATAACTAGAACGGCCTAGGGGAAAAGTACGCATAGCGTTGTAATCGGGCGAGTTTCTACTTTCAGATGCAACAGAAATTTTGCGGATTGTTCAATCCGTTCGCGAGATATGGCAGTTTGGAGGTAAGAAACGCTTGAGAAACTCAAAATTTTCGCAGTTCTGATGCTCGAAACGAATAACTAGAACCGCCTAGGGGAAAAGTGCGCATTCCGTTGTAATCGGGCGAGTTTCTACTTTCAGATGCAACAGAAATTTTGCGGATTGGTCAATCCGTTCATGAGATATGGCAGTTTGGAGGTAAGAAACGCTTGAGAAACTCAAAATTTTCGCAGTTCTGATGCTCGAAACGAATAACTAGAACCGCCTAGAGGAAAAGTGCGCACTCCGTTGTAATCGGGCGAGTTTCTACTTTCAGATGCAACAGAAATTTTGCGGATTGGTCAATCCGTTCATGAGATATGGCAGTTTGGAGGTAAGAAACGCTTGAGAAACTCAAAATTTTCGCAGTTCTGATGCTCGAAACGAATAACTGGAACGGCCTAGGGGAAAACTACACATACCGTTGTAATCGGGCGAGTTTCTACTTTCAGATGCAATAGAAATTTTGCGGATTGGTCTATCCGTTCGCGAGATATGGCAGTTTGGATATAAGAAACGCTTGAGAAACTCAAAATTTTCGCAGTTCTGATGCTCGACACGAATAACTAGAACGGCCTAGGGGAAAAGTGCGCATACCGTTGTAATCGGGCGAGTTTCTACTTTCAGATGCAACAGAAATTTTGCGGATTGATCAATCCGTTCGCGTGATATGGCAGTTTGGAGATAAGAAACGCTTGAGAAACTCAAAATTTTCGCAGTTCTGATGCTCGAAACGAGTAACTAGAACGGCCAAGGGGAAAAGTACGCATACCGTTGTAATCGGGCGAGTTTCTACTTTCAGATGCAACACAAATTTTGCGGATTGATCAATCCTTTCGCGAGATATGGCAGTTTGGAGATAAGAAACGCTTGAGAAACTCAAAATTTTCGCAGTTCTGATGCTCGAAACGAGTAACTAGAACGGCCTATGGGAAAAGTACGCATACCGTTGTAATCGGGCGAGTTTCTACTTTCAGATGCAAAAGAAATTTTGCGGATTGGTCAATCCGTTCGCGAGATATGGCAGTTTGGAGGTAAGAAACGCTTGAGTAACTCAATATTTTCGCAGTTCTGATGCTCGAAACGAATAACTAGAACGGCCTAGGGGAAAAGTACGCATACCGTTGTAATCAGGCGAGTTTCTACTTTCAGATGCAACAGAAATTTTGCGGATTGGTCAATCCGTTCGCGAGATATGGCAGTTTGGAAGTAAGAAACGCTTGAGAAACTCAAAATTTTCACAGTTCTGATGCTCGAAACGAATAACCAGAACCGCCTAGGGGAAAAGTACGCATACCGTTGTAATCGGGCGAGTTTCTACTTTCAGATGCAACAGAAATTTTGCGGATTGTTCAATCCGTTCGGGAGATATGGCAGTTTGGAGGTAAAAAACGCTTGAGAAACTCAAAATTTTCGCAGTTCTGATGCTCGAAACGAATAACTAGAACCGCCTAGGGGAAAAGTGCGCATTCCGTTGTAATCGGGCGAGTTTCTACTTTCAGATGCAACAGAAATTTTGCGGATTGGTCAATCCGTTCGCGAGATATGGCAGTTTGGAGGTAAGAAACGCTTGAGAAACTCAAAATTTTCGCAGTTCTGATGCTCGAAACGAATAACTAGAACGGCCTAGGGGAAAAGTACGCATAGCGTTGTAATCGGGCGAGTTTCTACTTTCAGATGCAACAGAAATTTTGCGGATTGTTCAATCCGTTCGCGAGATATGGCAGTTTGGAGGTAAGAAACGCTTGAGAAACTCAAAATTTTCGCAGTTCTGATGCTCGAAACGAATAACTAGAACCGCCTAGGGGAAAAGTGCGCATTCCGTTGTAATCGGGCGAGTTTCTACTTTCAGATGCAACAGAAATTTTGCGGATTGGTCAATCCGTTCATGAGATATGGCAGTTTGGAGGTAAGAAACGCTTGAGAAACTCAAAATTTTCGCAGTTCTGATGCTCGAAACGAATAACTAGAACCGCCTAGAGGAAAAGTGCGCACTCCGTTGTAATCGGGCGAGTTTCTACTTTCAGATGCAACAGAAATTTTGCGGATTGGTCAATCCGTTCATGAGATATGGCAGTTTGGAGGTAAGAAACGCTTGAGAAACTCAAAATTTTCGCAGTTCTGATGCTCGAAACGAATAACTGGAACGGCCTAGGGGAAAACTACACATACCGTTGTAATCGGGCGAGTTTCTACTTTCAGATGCAATAGAAATTTTGCGGATTGGTCTATCCGTTCGCGAGATATGGCAGTTTGGAGATAAGAAACGCTTGAGAAACTCAAAATTTTCGCAGTTCTGATGCTCGACACGAATAACTAGAACGGCCTAGGGGAAAAGTGCGCATACCGTTGTAATCGGGCGAGTTTCTACTTTCAGATGCAACAGAAATTTTGCGGATTGATCAATCCGTTCGCGTGATATGGCAGTTTGGAGATAAGAAACGCTTGAGAAACTCAAAATTTTCGCAGTTCTGATGCTCGAAACGAGTAACTAGAACGGCCAAGGGGAAAAGTACGCATACCGTTGTAATCGGGCGAGTTTCTACTTTCAGATGCAACAGAAATTTTGCGGATTGATCAATCCTTTCGCGAGATATGGCAGTTTGGAGATAAGAAACGCTTGAGAAACTCAAAATTTTCGCAGTTCTGATGCTCGAAACGAGTAACTAGAACGGCCTATGGGAAAAGTACGCATACCGTTGTAATCGGGCGAGTTTCTACTTTCAGATGCAAAAGAAATTTTGCGGATTGGTCAATCCGTTCGCGAGATATGGCAGTTTGGAGGTAAGAAACGCTTGAGTAACTCAATATTTTCGCAGTTCTGATGCTCGAAACGAATAACTAGAACGGCCTAGGGGAAAAGTACGCATACCGTTGTAATCGGGCGAGTTTCTACTTTCAGATGCAACAGAAATTTTGCGGATTGGTCAATCCGTTCGCGAGATATGGCAGTTTGGAAGTAAGAAACGCTTGAGAAACTCAAAATTTTCACAGTTCTGATGCTCGAAACGAATAACCAGAACCGCCTAGGGGAAAAGTGCGCATAGCGTTGTAATCGGGCGAGTTTCTACTTTCAGATGCAACAGAAATTTTGCGGATTGATCAATCCGTTCGCGAGATATGGCAGTTTGGAGATTAGAAACGCTTGAGAAACTCAAAATTTTCGCAGTTCTGATGCTCGAAACGAATGACTACAACGGCCCAGGGGAGAAGTACGCATACCGTTTTAATCGTGCGAGTTTCTACTTTCAGAAGCAACAGAAAATTTTGCGGATTGGTCGATCCGTTCGCGAGATATGGTAGTTTGGAGGTAAGAAACGCTTGAGAAACTCAAAATTTTCGCAGTTCTGATGCTCGAAACGAGTAACTAGAACGGCCTAGGGGAAAAGTACGCATACCGTTGTAATCGGGCGAGTTTCTACTTTCAGATGCAACAGAAATTTTGCGGATTGGTCAATCCGTTCGCGTGATATGGCAGTTTGGAGATAAGAAACGCTTGAGAAACTCAAAATTTTCGCAGTTCTGATGCTCGAAACGAGTAACTAGAACGGCCTAGGGGAAAAGTACGCATACCGTTGTAATCGGGTGAATTTCTACTTTCAGATGCAACAGAAATTTTGCGGATTGATCAATCCGTTCGCGAGATATGGCAGTTTGGAAATAAGAAACGCTTGAGTAACTCAAAATTTTCGCAGTTCTGATGCTCGAAACGAGTAACTAGAACGGCATAGGGGAAAAGTTCGCATACCATTGTAATCGGGCGAGTTTCTACTTTCAGATGCAACAGAAATTTTGTGGATTGGTCAATCCGTTCGCGAGATATGGCAGTTTGGATGTAAGAAACGCTTGAGAAACTCAAAATTTTCGCAGTTCTGATGCTCGAAACGAATAACTAGAACGGCCTAGGGGAAAACTACACCTACCGTTGTAATCGGGCGAGTTTCTACTTTCAGATGCAACAGAAATTTTGCGGATTGGTCAATCCGTTCGCGAGATATGGCAGTTTGGAGGTAAGAAACGCTTGAGAAACTCAAAATTTTCGCAGTTCTGATGCTCGAAACGAATGACTACAACGGCCTAGGGGAGAAGTACGCATACCGTTGTAATCGGGCGAGTTTCTACTTTCAGAAGCAACAGAAATTTTGCGGATTGGTGAATCCGTTCGCGAGATATGGTAGTTTGGAGGTAAGAAACGCTTGAGAAACTCAAAATTTTCGCAGTTCTGATGCTCGACACGAATAACTAGAACGGCCTAGGGGAAAAGTGCGCATACCGTTGTAATCGGGCGAGTTTCTACTTTCAGATGCAACAGAAATTTTGCGGATTGATCAATCCGTTCGCGAGATATGGCAGTTTGGAGATAAGAAACGCTTGAGAAACTCAAAATTTTCGCAGTTCTGATGCTCGAAACGAGTAACTAGAACGGCCTCGGGGAAAAGTACACATACCGTTGTAATCGGGCGAGTTTCTACTTTCAGATGCAACAGAAATTTTGCGGATTGGTCAATCCGTTCGCGAGATATGGCAGTTTGGAGGTAAGAAACGCTTGAGAAACTCAAAATTTTCGCAGTTCTGATGCTCGAAACGAATAACTAGAACGGCCTAGGGGAAACGGACGAATACCGTTGTAATCGGGCGAGTTTCTACTTTCAGATGCAACAGAAATTTTGCGGATTGGTCAATCCGTTCGCGAGATATGGCAGTTTGGAAATAAGAAACGCTTGAGAAACTCAAAATTTTCGCAGTTCTGATACTCGAAACGAGTAACTAGAACGGCATAGGGGAAAAGTACGCACACCGTTGTAATCGGGCGAGTTTCTGCTTTCAGATGCTACAGAAATTTTGCGGATTGGTCAATCCGTTCGCGAGATATGGCAGTTTGGGTGTAAGAAACGCTTGAGAAACTCAAAATTTTCGCAGTTCTGATGCTCGAAACGAATAACTGGAACGGCCTAGGGGAAAACTACACATACCGCTGTAATCGGGCGAGTTTCTACATTCAGATGCAATAGAAATTTTGCGGATTGGTCTATCCGTTCGCGAGATATGGCAGTTTGGAGGTAAGAAACGCTTGAGAAACTCAAAATTTTCGCAGTTCTGATGCTCGAAACGAATAACTAGAACGGCCTAGGGGAAAAGTGCGCATACCGTTGTAATCGGGCGCGTTTCTGCTTTCAGATGCAACAGAAATTTTGCGGATTGGTCAATCCGTTCGCGAGATATGGCAGTTTGGATGTAAGAAACGATTGAGAAACTCAAAATTTTCGCAGTTCTGATGCTCGAAACGAATAACTGGAACCGCCTAGGGGAAAACTACACGTACCGTTGTAATCGGGCGAGTTTCTACATTCAGATGCAATAGAAATGTTGCGGATTGGTCTATCCGTTCGCGAGATATGGCAGTTTGGATGTAAGAAACGCTTGAGAAACTCAAAATTTTCGCAGTTCTGATGCTCGAAACGAATAACTAGAACGGCCTAGGGGAAAACTACACCTACCGTTGTAATCGGGCGAGTTTCTACTTTCAGATGCAACAGAAATTTTGCGGATTGGTCAATCCGTTCGCGAGATATGGCAGTTTGGATGTAAGAAACGCTTGAGAAACTCAAAATTTTCGCAGTTCTGATGCTCGAAACGAATAACCAGAACCGCCTAGGGGAAAAGTGCGCATAGCGTTGTAATCGGGCGAGTTTCTACTTTCAGATGCAACAGAAATTTTGCGGATTGATCAATCCGTTCGCGAGATATGGCAGTTTGGAGATTAGAAACGCTTGAGAAACTCAAAATTTTCGCAGTTCTGATGCTCGAAACGAATGACTACAACGGCCTAGGGGAGAAGTACGCATACCGTTTTAATCGTGCGAGTTTCTACTTTCAGAAGCAACAGAAATTTTGCGGATTGGTCGATCCGTTCGCGAGATATGGTAGTTTGGAGGTAAGAAACGCTTGAGAAACTCAAAATTTTCGCAGTTCTGATGCTCGAAACGAGTAACTAGAACGGCCTAGGGGAAAAGTACGCATACCGTTGTAATCGGGCGAGTTTCTACTTTCAGATGCAACAGAAATTTTGAGGATTGGTCAATCCGTTCGCGTGATATGGCAGTTTGGAGATAAGAAACGCTTGAGAAACTCAAAATTTTCGCAGTTCTGATGCTCGAAACGAGTAACTAGAACGGCCTAGGGGAAAAGTACGCATACCGTTGTAATCGGGTGAATTTCTACTTTCAGATGCAACAGAAATTTTGCGGATTGATCAATCCGTTCGCGAGATATGGCAGTTTGGAAATAAGAAACGCTTGAGTAACTCAAAATTTTCGCAGTTCTGATGCTCGAAACGAGTAACTAGAACGGCATAGGGGAAAAGTTCGCATACCATTGTAATCGGGCGAGTTTCAACTTTCAGATGCAACAGAAATTTTGCGGATTGGTCAATCCGTTCGCGAGATATGGCAGTTTGGATGTAAGAAACGCTTGAGAAACTCAAAATTTTCGCAGTTCTGATGCTCGAAACGAATAACTAGAACGGCCTAGGGGAAAACTACACCTACCGTTGTAATCGGGCGAGTTTCTACTTTCAGATGCAACAGAAATTTTGCGGATTGGTCAATCCGTTCGCGAGATATGGCAGTTTGGAGGTAAGAAACGATTGAGAAACTCAAAATTTTCGCAGTTCTGATGCTCGAAACGAATGACTACAACGGCCTAGGGGAGAAGTACGCATACCGTTGTAATCGGGCGAGTTTCTACTTTCAGAAGCAACAGAAATTTTGCGGATTGGTGAATCCGTTCGCGAGATATGGTAGTTTGGAGGTAAGAAACGCTTGAGAAACTCAAAATTTTCGCAGTTCTGATGCTCGACACGAATAACTAGAACGGCCTAGGGGAAAAGTGCGCATACCGTTGTAATCGGGCGAGTTTCTACTTTCAGATGCAACAGAAATTTTGCGGATTGATCAATCCGTTCGCGAGATATGGCAGTTTGGAGATAAGAAACGCTTGAGAAACTCAAAAGTTTCGCAGTTCTGATGCTCGAAACGAGTAACTAGAACGGCCTCGGGGAAAAGTACACATACCGTTGTAATCGGGCGAGTTTCTACTTTCAGATGCAACAGAAATTTTGCGGATTGGTCAATCCGTTCGCGAGATATGGCAGTTTGGTGGTAAGAAACGCTTGAGAAACTCAAAATTTTCGCAGTTCTGATGCTCGAAACGAATAACTAGAACGGCCTAGGGGAAAAGGACGAATACCGTTGTAATCGGGCGAGTTTCTACTTTCAGATGCAACAGAAATTTTGCGGATTGGTCAATCCGTTCGCGAGATATGGCAGTTTGGAAATAAGAAACGCTTGAGAAACTCAAAATTTTCGCAGTTCTGATACTCGAAACGAGTAACTAGAACGGCATAGGGGAAAAGTACGCACACCGTTGTAATCGGGCGAGTTTCTGCTTTCAGATGCTACAGAAATTTTGCGGATTGGTCAATCCGTTCGCGAGATATGGCAGTTTGGATGTAAGAAACGCTTGAGAAACTCAAAATTTTCGCAGTTCTGATGCTCGAAACGAATAACTGGAACGGCCTAGGGGAAAACTACACATACCGCTGTAATCGGGCGAGTTTCTACATTCAGATGCAATAGAAATTTTGCGGATTGGTCTATCCGTTCGCGAGATATGGCAGTTTGGATGTAAGAAACGCTTGAGAAACTCAAAATTTTCGCAGTTCTGATGCTCGAAACGAATAACTAGAACGGCCTAGGGGAAAAGTGCGCATACCGTTGTAATCGGGCGAGTTTCTACTTTCAGATGCAACAGAAATTTTGCGGATTGATCAATCCGTTCGCGAGATATGGCAGTTTGGAGATAAGAAACGCTTGAGAAACTCAAAATTTTCGCAGTTCTGATGCTCGAAACGAGTAACTAGAACGGCCTCGGGGAAAAGTACACATACCGTTGTAATCGGGCGAGTTTCTACTTTCAGATGCAACAGAAATTTTGCGGATTGGTCAATCCGTTCGCGAGATATGGCAGTTTGGAGGTAAGAAACGCTTGAGAAACTCAAAATTTTCGCAGTTCTGATGCTCGAAACGAATAACTAGAACGGCCTAGGGGAAAAGGACGAATACCGTTGTAATCGGGCGAGTTTCTACTTTCAGATGCAACAGAAATTTTGCGGATTGGTCAATCCGTTCGCGAGATATGGCAGTTTGGAAATAAGAAACGCTTGAGAAACTCAAAATTTTCGCAGTTCTGATACTCGAAACGAGTAACTAGAACGGCATAGGGGAAAAGTACGCACACCGTTGTAATCGGGCGAGTTTCTGCTTTCAGATGCTACAGAAATTTTGCGGATTGGTCAATCCGTTCGCGAGATATGGCAGTTTGGATGTAAGAAACGCTTGAGAAACTCAAAATTTTCGCAGTTCTGATGCTCGAAACGAATAACTGGAACGGCCTAGGGGAAAACTACACATACCGCTGTAATCGGGCGAGTTTCTACATTCAGATGCAATAGAAATTTTGCGGATTGGTCTATCCGTTCGCGAGATATGGCAGTTTGGAGGTAAGAAACGCTTGAGAAACTCAAAATTTTCGCAGTTCTGATGCTCGAAACGAATAACTAGAACGGCCTAGGGGAAAAGTACGCATACCGTTGTAATCGGACGAGCTTCTATTTTCAGATGCAACAGAAATTTTGCGGATTGGTCAATCCGTTCGCGAGATATGGCAGTTTGGAGGTAAGAAACGCTTGAGAAACTCAAAATTTTCGCAGTTCTGATGCTCGAAACGAATAACTAGAACGGCCTAGGGGAAAAGTACGCATACCGTAGTAATCGGGCGAGTTTCTACTTTCAGATGCAACAGAAATTTTGCGGATTGTTCAATCCGTTCGCGAGATATGGCAGTTTGGAGGTAAGAAACGCTTGAGAAACTCAAAATTTTCGCAGTTCTGATGCTCGAAACGAATAACTGGAACCGCCTAGAGGAAAAGTGCGCACTCCGTTGTAATCGGGCGAGTTTCTACTTTCAGATGCAACAGAAATTTTGCGGATTGGTCAATCCGTTCATGAGATATGGCAGTTTGGAGGTAAGAAACGCTTGAGAAACTCAAAATTTTCGCAGTTCTGATGCTCGAAACGAATAACTGGAACGGCCTAGGGGAAAACTACACATACCGTTGTAATCGGGCGAGTTTCTACTTTCAGATGCAATAGAAATTTTGCGGATTGGTCTATCCGTTCGCGAGATATGGCAGTTTGGAGGTAAGAAACGCTTGAGAAACTCAAAATTTTCGCAGTTCTGATGCTCGAAACGAATAACTAGAACGGCCTAGGGGAAAAGTACGCATACCGTTGTAATCGGACGAGCTTCTATTTTCAGATGCAACAGAAATTTTGCGGATTGGTCAATCCGTTCGCGAGATATGGCAGTTTGGAGGTAAGAAACGCTTGAGAAACTCAAAATTTTCGCAGTTCTGATGCTCGAAACGAATAACTAGAACGGCCTAGGGGAAAAGTACGCATACCGTAGTAATCGGGCGAGTTTCTACTTTCAGATGCAACAGAAATTTTGCGGATTGTTCAATCCGTTCGCGAGATATGGCAGTTTGGAGGTAAGAAACGCTTGAGAAACTCAAAATTTTCGCAGTTCTGATGCTCGAAACGAATAACTGGAACCGCCTAGAGGAAAAGTGCGCACTCCGTTGTAATCGGGCGAGTTTCTACTTTCAGATGCAACAGAAATTTTGCGGATTGGTCAATCCGTTCATGAGATATGGCAGTTTGGAGGTAAGAAACGCTTGAGAAACTCAAAATTTTCGCAGTTCTGATGCTCGAAACGAATAACTGGAACGGCCTAGGGGAAAACTACACATACCGTTGTAATCGGGCGAGTTTCTACTTTCAGATGCAATAGAAATTTTGCGGATTGGTCTATCCGTTCGCGAAATATGGCAGTTTGGAGGTAAGAAACGCTTGAGAAACTCTAAATTTTCGCAGTTCTGATGCTCGAAACGAATAACTGGAACGGCCTAGGGGAAAACTACACATACCGTTGTAATCGGGCGAGTTTCTACTTTCAGATGCAATAGAAATTTTGCGGATTGGTCTATCCGTTCGCGAGATATGGCAGTTTGGAGATAAGAAACGCTTGAGAAACTCAAAATTTTCGCAGTTCTGATGCTCGACACGAATAACTAGAACGGCCTAGGGGAAAAGTGCGCATACCGTTGTAATCGGGCGAGTTTCTACTTTCAGATGCAACAGAAATTTTGCGGATTGATCAATCCGTTCGCGTGATATGGCAGTTTGGAGATAAGAAACGCTTGAGAAACTCAAAATTTTCGCAGTTCTGATGCTCGAAACGAGTAACTAGAACGGCCTAGGGGAAAAGTACGCATACCGTTGTAATCGGGCGAGTTTCTACTTTCAGATGCAACAGAAATTTTGCGGATTGATCAATCCTTTCGCGAGATATGGCAGTTTGGAGATAAGAAACGCTTGAGAAACTCAAAATTTTCGCAGTTCTGATGCTCGAAACGAGTAACTAGAACGGCCTAGGGGAAAAGTACGCATACCGTTGTAATCGGGCGAGTTTCTACTTTCAGATGCAAAAGAAATTTTGCGGATTGGTCAATCCGTTCGCGAGATATGGCAGTTTGGAAGTAAGAAACGCTTGAGTAACTCTATATTTTCGCAGTTCTGATGCTCGAAACGAATAACTAGAACGGCCTAGGGGAAAAGTACGCATACCGTTGTAATCGGGCGAGTTTCTACTTTCAGATGCAACAGAAATTTTGCGGATTGGTCAATCCGTTCGCGAGATATGGCAGTTTGGAAGTAAGAAACGCTTGAGAAACTCAAAATTTTCGCAGTTCTGATGCTCGAAACGAGTAACTAGAACGGCATAGGGGAAAAGTACGCATACCGTTGTAATCGGGCGAGTTGCTGCTTTCAGATGCAACAGAAATTTTGCGGATTGGTCAATCCGTTCGCGAGATATGGCAGTTTGGATGTAAGAAACGCTTGAGAAACTCAAAATTTTCGCAGTTCTGACGCTCGAAACGAATAACTGGAACCGCCTAGGGGAAAACTACACGTACCGTTGTAATCGGGCGAGTTTCTACATTCAGATGCAATAGAAATTTTGCGGATTTGTCTATCCGTTCGCGAGATATGGCAGTTTGGATGTAAGAAACGCTTGAGAAACTCAAAATTTTCGCAGTTCTGATGCTCGAAACGAATAACTAGAACGGCCTAGGGGAAAACTACACCTACCGTTGTAATCGGGCGAGTTTCTACTTTCAGATGCAACAGAAATTTTGCGGATTGGTCAATCCGTTCGCGAGATATGGCAGTTTGGATGTAAGAAACGCTTGAGAAACTCAAAAGTTTCGCAGTTCTGATGCTCGAAACGAATAACCAGAACCGCCTAGGGGAAAAGTGCGCATAGCGTTGTAATCGGGCGAGTTTCTACTTTCAGATGCAACAGAAATTTTGCGGATTGATCAATCCGTTCGCGAAATATGGCAGTTTGGAGATTAGAAACGCTTGAGAAACTCAAAATTTTCGCAGTTCTGATGCTCGAAACGAATGACTACAACGGCCTAGGGGAGAAGTACGCATACCGTTTTAATCGTGCGAGTTTCTACTTTCAGAAGCAACAGAAATTTTGCGGATTGGTCGATCCGTTCGCGAGATATGGTAGTTTGGTGGTAAGAAACGCTTGAGAAACTCAAAATTTTCGCAGTTCTGATGCTCGAAACGAGTAACTAGAACGGCCTAGGGGAAAAGTACGCATACCGTTGTAATCGGGCGAGTTTCTACTTTCAGATGCAACAGAAATTTTGCGGATTGGTCAATCCGTTCGCGTGATATGGCAGTTTGGAGGTAAGAAACGCTTGAGAAACTCAAAATTTTCGCAGTTCTGATGCTCGAAACGAGTAACTAGAACGGCCTAGGGGAAAAGTACGCATACCGTTGTAATCGGGTGAATTTCTACTTTCAGATGCAACAGAAATTTTGCGGATTGATCAATCCGTTCGCGAGATATGGCAGTTTGGAAATAAGAAACGCTTGAGTAACTCAAAATTTTCGCAGTTCTGATGCTCGAAACTAGTAACTAGAACGGCATAGGGGAAAAGTTCGCATACCATTGTAATCGGGCGAGTTTCTACTTTCAGATGCAACAGAAATTTTGCGGATTGGTCAATCCGTTCATGAGATATGGCAGTTTGGAGGTAAGAAACGCTTGAGAAACTCAAAATTTTCGCAGTTCTGATGCTCGAAACGAATAACTAGAACGGCCTAGGGGAAAACTACACCTACCGTTGTAATCGGGCGAGTTTCTACTTTCAGATGCAACAGAAATTTTGCGGATTGGTCAATCCGTTCATGAGATATGGCAGTTTGGAGGTAAGAAACGCTTGAGAAACTCAAAATTTTCGCAGTTCTGATGCTCGAAACGAATAACTGGAACGGCCTAGGGGAAAACTACACATACCGTTGTAATCGGGCGAGTTTCTACTTTCAGATGCAATAGAAATTTTGCGGATTGGTCTATCCGTTCGCGAGATATGGCAGTTTGGAGGTAAGAAACGCTTGAGAAACTCAAAATTTTCGCAGTTCTGATGCTCGAAACGAATAACTAGAACGGCCTAGGGGAAAAGTACGCATACCGTTGTAATCGGACGAGCTTCTATTTTCAGATGCAACAGAAATTTTGCGGATTGGTCAATCCGTTCGCGAGATATGGCAGTTTGGAGGTAAGAAACGCTTGAGAAACTCAAAATTTTCGCAGTTCTGATGCTCGAAACGAATAACTAGAACGGCCTAGGGGAAAAGTACGCATACCGTAGTAATCGGGCGAGTTTCTACTTTCAGATGCAACAGAAATTTTGCGGATTGTTCAATCCGTTCGCGAGATATGGCAGTTTGGAGGTAAGAAACGCTTGAGAAACTCAAAATTTTCGCAGTTCTGATGCTCGAAACGAATAACTGGAACCGCCTAGAGGAAAAGTGCGCACTCCGTTGTAATCGGGCGAGTTTCTACTTTCAGATGCAACAGAAATTTTGCGGATTGGTCAATCCGTTCATGAGATATGGCAGTTTGGAGGTAAGAAACGCTTGAGAAACTCAAAATTTTCGCAGTTCTGATGCTCGAAACGAATAACTGGAACGGCCTAGGGGAAAACTACACATACCGTTGTAATCGGGCGAGTTTCTACTTTCAGATGCAATAGAAATTTTGCGGATTGGTCTATCCGTTCGCGAAATATGGCAGTTTGGAGGTAAGAAACGCTTGAGAAACTCTAAATTTTCGCAGTTCTGATGCTCGAAACGAATAACTGGAACGGCCTAGGGGAAAACTACACATACCGTTGTAATCGGGCGAGTTTCTACTTTCAGATGCAATAGAAATTTTGCGGATTGGTCTATCCGTTCGCGAGATATGGCAGTTTGGAGATAAGAAACGCTTGAGAAACTCAAAATTTTCGCAGTTCTGATGCTCGACACGAATAACTAGAACGGCCTAGGGGAAAAGTGCGCATACCGTTGTAATCGGGCGAGTTTCTACTTTCAGATGCAACAGAAATTTTGCGGATTGATCAATCCGTTCGCGTGATATGGCAGTTTGGAGATAAGAAACGCTTGAGAAACTCAAAATTTTCGCAGTTCTGATGCTCGAAACGAGTAACTAGAACGGCCTAGGGGAAAAGTACGCATACCGTTGTAATCGGGCGAGTTTCTACTTTCAGATGCAACAGAAATTTTGCGGATTGATCAATCCTTTCGCGAGATATGGCAGTTTGGAGATAAGAAACGCTTGAGAAACTCAAAATTTTCGCAGTTCTGATGCTCGAAACGAGTAACTAGAACGGCCTAGGGGAAAAGTACGCATACCGTTGTAATCGGGCGAGTTTCTACTTTCAGATGCAAAAGAAATTTTGCGGATTGGTCAATCCGTTCGCGAGATATGGCAGTTTGGAAGTAAGAAACGCTTGAGTAACTCTATATTTTCGCAGTTCTGATGCTCGAAACGAATAACTAGAACGGCCTAGGGGAAAAGTACGCATACCGTTGTAATCGGGCGAGTTTCTACTTTCAGATGCAACAGAAATTTTGCGGATTGGTCAATCCGTTCGCGAGATATGGCAGTTTGGAAGTAAGAAACGCTTGAGAAACTCAAAATTTTCGCAGTTCTGATGCTCGAAACGAGTAACTAGAACGGCATAGGGGAAAAGTACGCATACCGTTGTAATCGGGCGAGTTGCTGCTTTCAGATGCAACAGAAATTTTGCGGATTGGTCAATCCGTTCGCGAGATATGGCAGTTTGGATGTAAGAAACGCTTGAGAAACTCAAAATTTTCGCAGTTCTGACGCTCGAAACGAATAACTGGAACCGCCTAGGGGAAAACTACACGTACCGTTGTAATCGGGCGAGTTTCTACATTCAGATGCAATAGAAATTTTGCGGATTTGTCTATCCGTTCGCGAGATATGGCAGTTTGGATGTAAGAAACGCTTGAGAAACTCAAAATTTTCGCAGTTCTGATGCTCGAAACGAATAACTAGAACGGCCTAGGGGAAAACTACACCTACCGTTGTAATCGGGCGAGTTTCTACTTTCAGATGCAACAGAAATTTTGCGGATTGGTCAATCCGTTCGCGAGATATGGCAGTTTGGATGTAAGAAACGCTTGAGAAACTCAAAAGTTTCGCAGTTCTGATGCTCGAAACGAATAACCAGAACCGCCTAGGGGAAAAGTGCGCATAGCGTTGTAATCGGGCGAGTTTCTACTTTCAGATGCAACAGAAATTTTGCGGATTGATCAATCCGTTCGCGAAATATGGCAGTTTGGAGATTAGAAACGCTTGAGAAACTCAAAATTTTCGCAGTTCTGATGCTCGAAACGAATGACTACAACGGCCTAGGGGAGAAGTACGCATACCGTTTTAATCGTGCGAGTTTCTACTTTCAGAAGCAACAGAAATTTTGCGGATTGGTCGATCCGTTCGCGAGATATGGTAGTTTGGAGGTAAGAAACGCTTGAGAAACTCAAAATTTTCGCAGTTCTGATGCTCGAAACGAGTAACTAGAACGGCCTAGGGGAAAAGTACGCATACCGTTGTAATCGGGCGAGTTTCTACTTTCAGATGCAACAGAAATTTTGCGGATTGGTCAATCCGTTCGCGTGATATGGCAGTTTGGAGGTAAGAAACGCTTGAGAAACTCAAAATTTTCGCAGTTCTGATGCTCGAAACGAGTAACTAGAACGGCCTAGGGGAAAAGTACGCATACCGTTGTAATCGGGTGAATTTCTACTTTCAGATGCAACAGAAATTTTGCGGATTGATCAATCCGTTCGCGAGATATGGCAGTTTGGAAATAAGAAACGCTTGAGTAACTCAAAATTTTCGCAGTTCTGATGCTCGAAACTAGTAACTAGAACGGCATAGGGGAAAAGTTCGCATACCATTGTAATCGGGCGAGTTTCTACTTTCAGATGCAACAGAAATTTTGCGGATTGGTCAATCCGTTCATGAGATATGGCAGTTTGGAGGTAAGAAACGCTTGAGAAACTCAAAATTTTCGCAGTTCTGATGCTCGAAACGAATAACTAGAACGGCCTAGGGGAAAACTACACCTACCGTTGTAATCGGGCGAGTTTCTACTTTCAGATGCAACAGAAATTTTGCGGATTGGTCAATCCGTTCGCGAGATATGGCAGTTTGGAGGTAAGAAACGCTTGAGAAACTCAAAATCTTCGCAGTTCTGATGCTCGAAACGAATGACTACAACGGCCTAGGGGAGAAGTACGCATACCGTTGTAATCGGGCGAGTTTCTACTTTCAGAAGCAACAGAAATTTTGCGGATTGGTGAATCCGTTCGCGAGATATGGTAGTTTGGAGGTAAGAAACGCTTGAGAAACTCAAAATTTTCGCAGTTCTGATGCTCGACACGAATAACTAGAACGGCCTAGGGGAAAAGTGCGCATACCGTTGTAATCGGGCGAGTTTCTACTTTCAGATGCAACAGAAATTTTGCGGATTGATCAATCCGTTCGCGAGATATGGCAGTTTGGAGATAAGAAACGCTTGAGAAACTCAAAATTTTCGCAGTTCTGATGCTCGAAACGAGTAACTAGAACGGCCTCGGGGAAAAGTACACATACCGTTGTAATCGGGCGAGTTTCTACTTTCAGATGCAACAGAAATTTTGCGGATTGGTCAATCCGTTCGCGAGATATGGCAGTTTAGAAATAAGAAACGCTTGAGAAACTCAAAATTTTCGCAGTTCTGATGCTCGAAACGAGTAACTAGAACGGCATAGGGGAAAAGTACGCATACCGTTGTAATCGGGCGAGTTTCTGCTTTCAGATGCAACAGAAATTTTGCGGATTGGTCAATCCGTTCGCGAGAGATGGCAGTTTGGATGTCAGAAACGCTTGAGAAACTCAAAATTTTCGCAGTTCAGATGCTAGAAACGAATAACTAGAACGGCCTAGGGGAAAACTACACATACCGTTGTAATCGCGCGAGTTTCTACTTTCAGATGCAACAGAAATTTTGCGGATTGTTCAATCCGTTCGCGAGATATGGCAGTTTGGAGGTAAGAAACGCTTGAGAAACTCAAAATTTTCGCAGTTCTGATGCTCGAAACGAATAACTAGAACCGCCTAGGGGAAAAGTGCGCATTCCGTTGTAATCGGGCAAGTTTCTACTTTCAGATGCAACAGAAATTTTGCGGATTGGTCAATCCGTTCATGAGATATGGCAGTTTGGAGGTAAGAAACGCTTGAGAAACTCAAAATTTTCGCAGTTCTGATGCTCGAAACGAATAACTGGAACGGCCTAGGGGAAAACTACACATACCGTTGTAATCGGGCGTGTTTCTACTTTCAGATGCAATAGAAATTTTGCGGATTGGTCTATCCGTTCGCGAAATATGGCAGTTTGGAGGTAAGAAACGCTTGAGAAACTCTAAATTTTCGCAGTTCTGATGCTCGAAACGAATAACTGGAACGGCCTAGGGGAAAACTGCACATACCGTTGTAATCGGGCGAGTTTCTACTTTCAGATGCAATAGAAATTTTGCGGATTGGTCTATCCGTTTGCGAGATATGGCAGATTGGAGGTAAGAAACGCTTGAGAAACTCAAAATTTGCGCAGTTCTGATGCTCGAAACGAATAACTAGAACCGCCTAGGGGAAAAGTGCACATACCTTTGTAATCGGGGGAGTTTCTACTTTCAGATGCAACAGAAATTTTGCGGATTGATCAATCCGTTCGCGAGATATGGCAGTTTGGAGATAAGAAACGCTTGAGAAACTCAAAATTTTCGCAGTTCTGATGCTCGAAACGAATGACTACAACGGCCTAGGGGAGAAGTACGCATACCGTTGTAATCGGGCGAGTTTCTACTTTCAGAAGCAACAGAAATTTTGCGGATTGATCAATCCGTTCGCGAGATATGGCAGTTTGGAGATAAGAAACGCTTGAGAAACTCAAAATTTTCGCAGTTCTGATGCTCGAAACGAGTAACTAGAACGGCCTAGGGGAAAAGTACGCATACCGTTGTAATCGGGCGAGTTTCTGCTTTCAGATGCAACAGAAATTTTGCGGATTGATCAACCCGTTCGCGAGATATGGCAGTTTGGATGTAAGAAACGCTTGAGAAGCTCAAAATTTTCGCAGTTCTGATGCTCGAAACGAATAACTGGAACCGCCTAGGGGAAAACTACACGTACCGTTGTAATCGGGCGAGTTTCTACATTCAGATGCAATAGAAATTTTGCGGATTTGTCTATCCGTTCGCGAGATATGGCAGTTTGGATGTAAGAAACGCTTGAGAAACTCAAAATTTTCGCAGTTCTGATGCTCGAAACGAATAACTAGAAGGGCCTAGGGGAAAACTACACCTACCGTTGTAATCGGGCGAGTTTCTACTTTCAGATGCAACAGAAATTTTGCGGATTGGTCAATCCGTTCGCGAGATATGGCAGTTTGGATGTAAGAAACGCTTGAGAAACTCAAAATTTTCGCAGTTCTGATGCTCGAAACGAATAACCAGAACCGCCTAGGGGAAAAGTGCGCATAGCGTTGTAATCGGGCGAGTTTCTACTTTCAGATGCAACAGAAATTTTGCGGATTGATCAATCCGTTCGCGAAATATGGCAGTTTGGAGATTAGAAACGCTTGAGAAACTCAAAATTTTCGCAGTTCTGATGCTCGAAACGAATGACTACAACGGCCTAGGGGAGAAGTACGCATACCGTTTTAATCGTGCGAGTTTCTACTTTCAGAAGCAACAGAAATTTTGCGGATTGGTCGATCCGTTCGCGAGATATGGTAGTTTGGAGGTAAGAAACGCTTGAGAAACTCAAAATTTTCGCAGTTCTGATGCTCGAAACGAGTAACTAGAACGGCCTAGGGGAAAAGTACGCATACCGTTGTAATCGGGCGAGTTTCTACTTTCAGATGCAACAGAAATTTTGCGGATTGGTCAATCCGTTCGCGTGATATGGCAGTTTGGAGGTAAGAAACGCTTGAGAAACTCAAAATTTTCGCAGTTCTGATCCTCGAAACGAGTAACTAGAACGGCCTAGGGGAAAAGTACGCATACCGTTGTAATCGGGTGAATTTCTACTTTCAGATGCAACAGAAATTTTGCGGATTGATCAATCCGTTCGCGAGATATGGCAGTTTGGAAATAAGAAACGCTTGAGTAACTCAAAATTTTCGCAGTTCTGATGCTCGAAACGAGTAACTAGAACGGCATAGGGGAAAAGTTCGCATACCATTGTAATCGGGCGAGTTTCTACTTTCAGATGCAACAGAAATTTTGCGGATTGGTCAATCCGTTCATGAGATATGGCAGTTTGGAGGTAAGAAACGCTTGAGAAACTCAAAATTTTCGCAGTTCTGATGCTCGAAACGAATAACTAGAACGGCCTAGGGGAAAACTACACCTACCGTTGTAATCGGGCGAGTTTCTACTTTCAGATGCAACAGAAATTTTGCGGATTGGTCAATCCGTTCGCGAGATATGGCAGTTTGGAGGTAAGAAACGCTTGAGAAACTCAAAATTTTCGCAGTTCTGATGCTCGAAACGAATGACTACAACGGCCTAGGGGAGAAGTACGCATACCGTTGTAATCGGGCGAGTTTCTACTTTCAGAAGCAACAGAAATTTTGCGGATTGGTGAATCCGTTCGCGAGATATGGTAGTTTGGATGTAAGAAACGCTTGAGAAACTCAAAATTTTCGCAGTTCTGATGCTCGACACGAATAACTAGAACGGCCTAGGGGGAAAGTGCGCATACCGTTGTAATCGGGCGAGTTTCTACTTTCAGATGCAACAGAAATTTTGCGGATTGATCAATCCGTTCGCGAGATATGGCAGTTTGGAGATAAGAAACGCTTGAGAAACTCAAAATTTTCGCAGTTCTGATGCTCGAAACGAGTAACTAGAACGGCCTCGGGGAAAAGTACACATACCGTTGTAATCGGGCGAGTTTCTACTTTCAGATGCAACAGAAATTTTGCGGATTGGTCAATCCGTTCGCGAGATATGGCAGTTTGGAGGTAAGAAACGCTTGAGAAACTCAAAATTTTCGCAGTTCTGATGCTCCAAACGAATAACTAGAACGGCCTAGGGGAAAAGGACGAATACCGTTGTAATCGGGCGAGTTTCTACTTTCAGATGCAACAGAAATTTTGCGGATTGATCAATCCGTTCGCGAGATATGGCAGTTTGGAGGTAAGAAACGCTTGAGAAACTCAAAATTTTCGCAGTTCTGATGCTCGACACGAATAACTAGAACGGCCTAGGGGGAAAGTGCGCATACCGTTGTAATCGGGCGAGTTTCTACTTTCAGATGCAACAGAAATTTTGCGGATTGATCAATCCGTTCGCGAGATATGGCAGTTTGGAGATAAGAAACGCTTGAGAAACTCAAAATTTTCGCAGTTCTGATGCTCGAAACGAGTAACTAGAACGACCTCGGGGAAAAGTACACATACCGTTGTAATCGGGCGAGTTTCTACTTTCAGATGAAACAGAAATTTTGCGGATTGGTCAATCCGTTCGCGAGATATGGCAGTTTGGAGGTAAGAAACGCTTGAGAAACTCAAAATTTTCGCAGTTCTGATGCTCGAAACGAATAACTAGAACGGCCTAGGGGAAAAGGACGAATACCGTTGTAATCGGGCGAGTTTCTACTTTCAGATGCAACAGAAATTTTGCGGATTGGTCAATCCGTTCGCGAGATATGTCAGTTTGGAAATAAGAAACGCTTGAGAAACTCAAAATTTTCGCAGTTCTGATGCTCGAAACGAATAACTAGAACGGCCTAGGGGAAAAGTACGCATACCGTTGTAATCGGACGAGCTTCTATTTTCAGATGCAACAGAAATTTTGCGGATTGGTCAATCCGTTCGCGAGATATGGCAGTTTAGAAATAAGAAACGCTTGAGAAACTCAAAATTTTCGCAGTTCTGATGCTCGAAACGAGTAACTAGAACGGCATAGGGGAAAAGTACGCATACCGTTGTAATCGGGCGAGTTTCTGCTTTCAGATGCAACAGAAATTTTGCGGATTGGTCAATCCGTTCGCGAGAGATGGCAGTTTGGATGTCAGAAACGCTTGAGAAACTCAGAATTTTCGCAGTTCAGATGCTAGAAACGAATAACTAGAACGGCCTAGGGGAAAACTACACATACCGTTGTAATCGCGCGAGTTTCTACTTTCAGATGCAACAGAAATTTTGCGGATTGTTCAATCCGTTCGCGAGATATGGCAGTTTGGAGGTAAGAAACGCTTGAGAAACTCAAAATTTTCGCAGTTCTGATGCTCGAAACGAATAACTAGAACCGCCTAGGGGAAAAGTGCGCATTCCGTTGTAATCGGGCGAGTTTCTACTTTCAGATGCAACAGAAATTTTGCGGATTGGTCAATCCGTTCATGAGATATGGCAGTTTGGAGGTAAGAAACGCTTGAGAAACTCAAAATTTTCGCAGTTCTGATGCTCGAAACGAATAACTGGAACGGCCTAGGGGAAAACTACACATACCGTTGTAATCGGGCGTGTTTCTACTTTCAGATGCAATAGAAATTTTGCGGATTGGTCTATCAGTTCGCGAAATATGGCAGTTTGGAGGTAAGAAACGCTTGAGAAACTCTAAATTTTCGCAGTTCTGATGCTCGAAACGAATAACTGGAACGGCCTAGGGGAAAACTACACATACCGTTGTAATCGGGCGAGTTTCTACTTTCAGATGCAATAGAAATTTTGCGGATTGGTCTATCCGTTTGCGAGATATGGCAGATTGGAGGTAAGAAACGCTTGAGAAACTCAAAATTTGCGCAGTTCTGATGCTCGAAACGAATAACTAGAACCGCCTAGGGGAAAAGTGCGCATACCTTTGTAATCGGGGGAGTTTCTACTTTCAGATGCAACAGAAATTTTGCGGATTGATCAATCCGTTCGCGAGATATGGCAGTTTGGAGATAAGAAACGCTTGAGAAACTCAAAATTTTCGCAGTTCTGATGCTCGAAACGAATGACTACAACGGCCTAGGGGAGAAGTACGCATACCGTTGTAATCGGGCGAGTTTCTACTTTCAGAAGCAACAGAAATTTTGCGGATTGATCAATCCGTTCGCGAGATATGGCAGTTTGGAGATAAGAAACGCTTGAGAAACTCAAAATTTTCGCAGTTCTGATGCTCGAAACGAGTAACTAGAACGGCCTAGGGGAAAAGTACGCATACCGTTGTAATCGGGCGAGTTTCTGCTTTCAGATGCAACAGAAATTTTGCGGATTGATCAACCGGTTCGCGAGATATGGCAGTTTGGATGTAAGAAACGCTTGAGAAGCTCAAAATTTTCGCAGTTCTGATGCTCGAAACGAATAACTGGAACCGCCTAGGGGAAAACTACACATACCGTTGTAATCGGGCGAGTTTCTACTTTCAGATGCAATAGAAATTTTGCGGATTGGTCTATCCGTTTGCGAGATATGGCAGATTGGAGGTAAGAAACGCTTGAGAAACTCAAAATTTTTGCAGTTCTGATGCTCGAAACGAATAACTAGAACGGCCTAGGGGAAAACTACACCTACCGTTGTAATCGGGCGAGTTTCTACTTTCAGATGCAACAGAAATTTTGCGGATTGGTCAATCCGTTCGCGAGATATGGCAGTTTGGAGGTAAGAAACGCTTGAGAAACTCAAAATTTTCGCAGTTCTGATGCTCGAAACGAATAACCAGAACCGCCTAGGGGAAGAGTGCGCATAGCGTTGTAATCGGGCGAGTTTCTACTTTCAGATGCAACAGAAATTTTGCGGATTGGTCAATCCGTTCGCGAGATATGGCAGTTTGGAGGTAACAAACGCTTGAGAAACTCAAAATTTTCGCAGTTCTGATGCTCGAAACGAGTAACTAGAACGGCATAGGGGAAAAGTACGCATACCGTTGTAATCGGGCGAGTTTCTGCTTTCAGATGCAACAGAAATTTTGCGGATTGGTCAATCCGTTCGCGAGATATGGCAGTTTGGATGTAAGAAACGCTTGAGAAACTTAAAATTTTCGCAGTTCTGATGCTCGAAACGAATAACTGGAACCGCCTAGGGGAAAACTACACGTACCGTTGTAATCGGGCGAGTTTCTACATTCAGATGCAATAGAAATTTTGCGGATTGGTCTATCCGTTCGCGAGATATGGCAGTTTGGATGTAAGAAACGCTTGAGAAACTCAAAATTTTCGCAGTTCTGATGCTCGAAACGAATAACTAGAACGGCCTAGGGGAAAACTACACCTACCGTTGTAATCGGGCGAGTTTCTACTTTCAGATGCAACAGAAATTTTGTGGATTGGTCAATCCGTTCGCGAGATATGGCAGTTTGGATGTAAGAAACGCTTGAGAAACTCAAAATTTTCGCAGTTCTGATGCTCGAAACGAATAACCAGAACCGCCTAGGGGAAAAGTGCGCATAGCGTTGTAATCGGGCGAGTTTCTACTTTCAGATGCAACAGAAATTTTGCGGATTGATCAATCCGTTCGCTAGATATGGCAGTTTGGAGATTAGAAACGCTTGAGAAACTCAAAATTTTCGCAGTTCTGATGCTCGAAACGAATGACTACAACGGCCTAGGGGAGAAGTACACATACCGTTGTAATCGGGCGAGTTTCTACTTTCAGATGCAATAGAAATTTTGCGGATTGGTCTATCCGTTTGCGAGATATGGCAGATTGGAGGTAAGAAACGCTTGAGAAACTCAAAATTTGCGCAGTTCTGATGCTCGAAACGAATAACTAGAACCGCCTAGGGGAAAAGTGCGCATACCTTTGTAATCGGGGGAGTTTCTACTTTCAGATGCAACAGAAATTTTGCGGATTGATCAATCCGTTCGCGAGATATGGCAGTTTGGAGATAAGAAACGCTTGAGAAACTCAAAATTTTTGCAGTTCTGATGCTCGAAACGAATAACTAGAACGGCCTAGGGGAAAACTACACCTACCGTTGTAATCGGGCGAGTTTCTACTTTCAGATGCAACAGAAATTTTGCGGATTGGTCAATCCGTTCGCGAGATATGGCAGTTTGGAGGTAAGAAACGCTTGAGAAACTCAAAATTTTCGCAGTTCTGATGCTCGAAACGAATAACCAGAACCGCCTAGGGGAAGAGTGCGCATAGCGTTGTAATCGGGCGAGTTTCTACTTTCAGATGCAACAGAAATTTTGCGGATTGGTCAATCCGTTCGCGAGATATGGCAGTTTGGAGGTAACAAACGCTTGAGAAACTCAAAATTTTCGCAGTTCTGATGCTCGAAACGAATAACTAGAACGGCCTAGGGGAAAAGTACGCATACCGTTGTAATCGGGCGAGTTTCTACTTTCAGATGCAACAGAAATTTTGCGGATTGGTGAATCCGTTCGCGAGATATGGCAGTTTGGAGGTAAGAAACGCTTGAGAAACTCAAAATTTTCGCAGTTCTGATGCTCGAAACGAGTAACTAGAACGGCCTAGGGGAAAAGTACGCATACCGTTGTAATCGGGCGAGTTTCTACTTTCAGATGCAACAGAAATTTTGCGGATTGGTCAATCCGTTCGCGAGATATGGCAGTTTGGAAATAAGAAACGCTTGAGAAACTCAAAATTTTCGCAGTTCTGATGCTCGAAACGAATGACTACAACGGCCTAGGGAAGAAGTACGCATACCGTTGTAATCGGGCGAGTTTCTACTTTCAGAAGCAACAGAAATTTTGCGGATTGGTCGATCCGTTCGCGAGATATAGTAGTTTGGAGGTAAGAAACGCTTGAGAAACACAAAATTTTCGCAGTTCTGATGCTCGAAACGAGTAACTAGAACGGCCTAGGGGAAAAGTACGCATACCGTTGTAATCGGGCGAGTTTCTACTTTCAGATGCAACAGAAATTTTGCGGATTGGTCAATCCGTTCGCGAGATATGGCAGTTTGGAGGTAAGAAACGCTTGAGAAACTCAAAATTTTCGCAGTTCTGATGCTCGAAACGAATAACTAGAACGGCCTAGGGGAAAACTACACCTACCGTTGTAATCGGGCGAGTTTCTACATTCAGATGCAATAGAAATTTTGCGGATTGGTCTATCCGTTCGCGAGATATGGCAGTTTGGAGGTAAGAAACGCTTGAGAAACTCAAAATTTTCGCAGTTCTGATGCTCGAAACGAATAACTAGAACGGCCTAGGGGAAAAGTGCGCATACCGTTGTAATCGGGCGCGTTTCTGCTTTCAGATGCAACAGAAATTTTGCGGATTGGTCAATCCGTTCGCGAGATATGGCAGTTTGGATGTAAGAAACGATTGAGAAACTCAAAATTTTCGCAGTTCTGATGCTCGAAACGAATAACTGGAACCGCCTAGGGGAAAACTACACGTACCGTTGTAATCGGGCGAGTTTCTACATTCAGATGCAATAGAAATTTTGCGGATTGGTCTATCCGTTCGCGAGATATGGCAGTTTGGATGTAAGAAACGCTTGAGAAACTCAAAATTTTCGCAGTTCTGATGCTCGAAACGAATAACTAGAACGGCCTAGGGGAAAACTACACCTACCGTTGTAATCGGGCGAGTTTCTACTTTCAGATGCAACAGAAATTTTGCGGATTGGTCAATCCGTTCGCGAGATATGGCAGTTTGGATGTAAGAAACGCTTGAGAAACTCAAAATTTTCGCAGTTCTGATGCTCGAAACGAATAACCAGAACCGCCTAGGGGAAAAGTGCGCATAGCGTTGTAATCGGGCGAGTTTCTACTTTCAGATGCAACAGAAATTTTGCGGATTGATCAATCCGTTCGCGAGATATGGCAGTTTGGAGATTAGAAACGCTTGAGAAACTCAAAATTTTCGCAGTTCTGATGCTCGAAACGAATGACTACAACGGCCTAGGGGAGAAGTACGCATACCGTTTTAATCGTGCGAGTTTCTACTTTCAGAAGCAACAGAAATTTTGCGGATTGGTCGATCCGTTCGCGAGATATGGTAGTTTGGAGGTAAGAAACGCTTGAGAAACTCAAAATTTTCGCAGTTCTGATGCTCGAAACGAGTAACTAGAACGGCCTAGGGGAAAAGTACGCATACCGTTGTAATCGGGCGAGTTTCTACTTTCAGATGCAACAGAAATTTTGCGGATTGGTCAATCCGTTCGCGTGATATGGCAGTTTGGAGATAAGAAACGCTTGAGAAACTCAAAATTTTCGCAGTTCTGATGCTCGAAACGAGTAACTAGAACGGCCTAGGGGAAAAGTACGCATACCGTTGTAATCGGGTGAATTTCTACTTTCAGATGCAACAGAAATTTTGCGGATTGATCAATCCGTTCGCGAGATATGGCAGTTTGGAAATAAGAAACGCTTGAGTAACTCAAAATTTTCGCAGTTCTGATGCTCGAAACGAGTAACTAGAACGGCATAGGGGAAAAGTTCGCATACCATTGTAATCGGGCGAGTTTCAACTTTCAGATGCAACAGAAATTTTGCGGATTGGTCAATCCGTTCGCGAGATATGGCAGTTTGGATGTAAGAAACGCTTGAGAAACTCAAAATTTTCGCAGTTCTGATGCTCGAAACGAATAACTAGAACGGCCTAGGGGAAAACTACACCTACCGTTGTAATCGGGCGAGATTCTACTTTCAGATGCAACAGAAATTTTGCGGATTGGTCAATCCGTTCGCGAGATATGGCAGTTTGGAGGTAAGAAACGCTTGAGAAACTCAAAATTTTCGCAGTTCTGATGCTCGAAACGAATGACTACAACGGCCTAGGGGAGAAGTACGCATACCGTTGTAATCGGGCGAGTTTCTACTTTCAGAAGCAACAGAAATTTTGCGGATTGGTGAATCCGTTCGCGAGATATGGTAGTTTGGAGGTAAGAAACGCTTGAGAAACTCAAAATTTTCGCAGTTCTGATGCTCGACACGAATAACTAGAACGGCCTAGGGGAAAAGTGCGCATACCGTTGTAATCGGGCGAGTTTCTACTTTCAGATGCAACAGAAATTTTGCGGATTGATCAATCCGTTCGCGAGATATGGCAGTTTGGAGATAAGAAACGCTTGAGAAACTCAAAATTTTCGCAGTTCTGATGCTCGAAACGAGTAACTAGAACGGCCTCGGGGAAAAGTACACATACCGTTGTAATCGGGCGAGTTTCTACTTTCAGATGCAATAGAAATTTTGCGGATTGGTCAATCCGTTCGCGAGATATGGCAGTTTGGAGGTAAGAAACGCTTGAGAAACTCAAAATTTTCGCAGTTCTGATGCTCGAAACGAATAACTAGAACGGCCTAGGGGAAAAGTGCGCATACCGTTGTAATCGGGCGAGTTTCTACTTTCAGATGCAACAGAAATTTTGCGGATTGATCAATCCGTTCGCGAGATATGGCAGTTTGGAGATAAGAAACGCTTGAGAAACTCAAAATTTTCGCAGTTCTGATGCTCGAAACGAGTAACTAGAACGGCCTCGGGGAAAAGTACACATACCGTTGTAATCGGGCGAGTTTCTACTTTCAGATGCAACAGAAATTTTGCGGATTGGTCAATCCGTTCGCGAGATATGGCAGTTTGGAGGTAAGAAACGCTTGAGAAACTCAAAATTTTCGCAGTTCTGATGCTCGAAACGAATAACTAGAACGGCCTAGGGGAAAAGGACGAATACCGTTGTAATCGGGCGAGTTTCTACTTTCAGATGCAACAGAAATTTTGCGGATTGGTCAATCCGTTCGCGAGATATGGCAGTTTGGAAATAAGAAACGCTTGAGAAACTCAAAATTTTCGCAGTTCTGATACTCGAAACGAGTAACTAGAACGGCATAGGGGAAAAGTACGCACACCGTTGTAATCGGGCGAGTTTCTGCTTTCAGATGCTACAGAAATTTTGCGGATTGGTCAATCCGTTCGCGAGATATGGCAGTTTGGATGTAAGAAACGCTTGAGAAACTCAAAATTTTCGCAGTTCTGATGCTCGAAACGAATAACTGGAACGGCCTAGGGGAAAACTACACATACCGCTGTAATCGGGCGAGTTTCTACATTCAGATGCAATAGAAATTTTGCGGATTGGTCTATCCGTTCGCGAGATATGGCAGTTTGGAGGTAAGAAACGCTTGAGAAACTCAAAATTTTCGCAGTTCTGATGCTCGAAACGAATAACTAGAACGGCCTAGGGGAAAAGTACGCATACCGTAGTAATCGGGCGAGTTTCTACTTTCAGATGCAACAGAAATTTTGCGGATTGTTCAATCCGTTCGCGAGATATGGCAGTTTGGAGGTAAGAAACGCTTGAGAAACTCAAAATTTTCGCAGTTCTGATGCTCGAAACGAATAACTAGAACCGCCTAGAGGAAAAGTGCGCACTCCGTTGTAATCGGGCGAGCTTCTACTTTCAGATGCAACAGAAATTTTGCGGATTGGTCAATCCGTTCATGAGATATGGCAGTTTGGAGGTAAGAAACGCTTGAGAAACTCAAAATTTTCGCAGTTCTGATGCTCGAAACGAATAACTGGAACGGCCTAGGGGAAAACTACACATACCGTTGTAATCGGGCGAGTTTCTACTTTCAGATGCAATAGAAATTTTGCGGATTGGTCTATCCGTTCGCGAAATATGGCAGTTTGGAGGTAAGAAACGCTTGAGAAACTCTAAATTTTCGCAGTTCTGATGCTCGAAACGAATAACTGGAACGGCCTAGGGGAAAACTACACATACCGTTGTAATCGGGCGAGTTTCTACTTTCAGATGCAATAGAAATTTTGCGGATTGGTCTATCCGTTCGCGTGATATGGCAGTTTGGAGATAAGAAACGCTTGAGAAACTCAAAATTTTCGCAGTTCTGATGCTCGACACGAATAACTAGAACGGCCTAGGGGAAAAGTGCGCATACCGTTGTAATCGGGCGAGTTTCTACTTTCAGATGCAACAGAAATTTTGCGGATTGATCAATCCGTTCGCGTGATATGGCAGTTTGGAGATAAGAAACGCTTGAGAAACTCAAAATTTTCGCAGTTCTGATGCTCGAAACGAGTAACTAGAACGGCCTAGGGGAAAAGTACGCATACCGTTGTAATCGGGCGAGTTTCTACTTTCAGATGCAACAGAAATTTTGCGGATTGATCAATCCTTTCGCGAGATATGGCAGTTTGGAGATAAGAAACGCTTGAGAAACTCAAAATTTTCGCAGTTCTGATGCTCGAAACGAGTAACTAGAACGGCCTAGGGGAAAAGTACGCATACCGTTGTAATCGGGCGAGTGTCTACTTTCAGATGCAAAAGAAATTTTGCGGATTGGTCAATCCGTTCGCGAGATATGGCAGTTTGGAAGTAAGAAACGCTTGAGTAACTCTATATTTTCGCAGTTCTGATGCTCGAAACGAATAACTAGAACGGCCTAGGGGAAAAGTACCCATACCGTTGTAATCGGGCGAGTTTCTACTTTCAGATGCCACAGAAATTTTGCGGATTGGTCAATCCGTTCGCGAGATATGGCAGTTTGGAAGTAAGAAACGCTTGAGAAACTCAAAATTTTCGCAGTTCTGATGCTCGAAACGAGTAACTAGAACGGCATAGGGGAAAAGTACGCATACCGTTGTAATCGGGCGAGTTTCTGCTTTCAGATGCAACAGAAATTTTGCGGATTGGTCAATCCGTTCGCGAGATATGGCAGTTTGGATGTAAGAAACGCTTGAGAAACTCAAAATTTTCGCAGTTCTGATGCTCGAAACGAATAACTGGAACCACCTAGGGGAAAACTACACGTACCGTTGTAATCGGGCGAGTTTCTACATTCAGATGCAATAGAAATTTTGCGGATTTGTCTATCCGTTCGCGAGATATGGCAGTTTGGATGTAAGAAACGCTTGAGAAACTCAAAATTTTCGCAGTTCTGATGCTCGAGACGAATAACTAGAACGGCCTAGGGGAAAACTACACCTACCGTTGTAATCGGGCGAGTTTCTACTTTCAGATGCAACAGAAATTTTGCGGATTGGTCAATCCGTTCGCGAGATATGGCAGTTTGGATGTAAGAAACGCTTGAGAAACTCAAAATTTTCGCAGTTCTGATGCTCGAAACGAATAACCAGAACCGCCTAGGGGAAAAGTGCGCATAGTGTTGTAATCGGGCGAGTTTCTACTTTCAGATGCAACAGAAATTTTGCGGATTGATCAATCCGTTCGCGAAATATGGCAGTTTGGAGATTAGAAACGCTTGAGAAACTCAAAATTTTCGCAGTTCTGATGCTCGAAACGAATGACTACAACGGCCTAGGGGAGAAGTACGCATACCGTTTTAATCGTGCGAGTTTCTACTTTCAGAAGCAACAGAAATTTTGCGGATTGGTCGATCCGTTCGCGAGATATGGTAGTTTGGAGGTAAGAAACGCTTGAGAAACTCAAAATTTTCGCAGTTCTGATGCTCGAAACGAGTAACTAGAACGGCCTAGGGGAAAAGTACGCATACCGTTGTAATCGGGCGAGTTTCTACTTTCAGATGCAACAGAAATTTTGCGGATTGGTCAATCCGTTCGCGTGATATGGCAGTTTGGAGGTAAGAAACGCTTGAGAAACTCAAAATTTTCGCAGTTCTGATGCTCGAAACGAGTAACTAGAACGGCCTAGGGGAAAAGTACGCATACCGTTGTAATCGGGTGAATTTCTACTTTCATATGCAACAGAAATTTTGCGGATTGATCAATCCGTTCGCGAGATATGGCAGTTTGGAAATAAGAAACGCTTGAGTAACTCAAAATTTTCGCAGTTCTGATGCTCGAAACGAGTAACTAGAACGGCATAGGGGAAAAGTTCGCATACCATTGTAATCGGGCGAGTTTCTACTTTCAGATGCAACAGAAATTTTGCGGATTGGTCAATCCGTTCATGAGATATGGCAGTTTGGAGGTAAGAAACGCTTGAGAAACTCAAAATTTTCGCAGTTCTGATGCTCGAAACGAATAACTAGAACGGCCTAGGGGAAAACTACACCTACCGTTGTAATCGGGCGAGTTTCTACTTTCAGATGCAACAGAAATTTTGCGGATTGGTCAATCCGTTCGCGAGATATGGCAGTTTGGAGGTAAGAAACGCTTGAGAAACTCAAAATTTTCGCAGTTCTGATGCTCGAAACGAATGACTACAACGGCCTAGGGGAGAAGTACGCATACCGTTGTAATCGGGCGAGTTTCTACTTTCAGAATCAACAGAAATTTTGCGGATTGGTGAATCCGTTCGCGAGATATGGTAGTTTGGAGGTAAGAAACGCTTGAGAAACTCAAAATTTTCGCAGTTCTGATGCTCGACACGAATAACTAGAACGGCCTAGGGGAAAAGTGCGCATACCGTTGTAATCGGGCGAGTTTCTACTTTCAGATGCAACAGAAATTTTGCGGATTGATCAATCCGTTCGCGAGATATGGCAGTTTGGAGATAAGAAACGCTTGAGAAACTCAAAATTTTCGCAGTTCTGATGCTCGAAACGAGTAACTAGAACGGCATAGGGGAAAAGTACGCATACCGTTGTAATCGGGCGAGTTTCTGCTTTCAGATGCAACAGAAATTTTGCGGATTGGTCAATCCGTTCGCGAGATATGGCAGTTTGGATGTAAGAAACGCTTGAGAAACTCAAAATTTTCGCAGTTCTGATGCTCGAAACGAATAACTGGAACCACCTAGGGGAAAACTACACGTACCGTTGTAATCGGGCGAGTTTCTACATTCAGATGCAATAGAAATTTTGCGGATTTGTCTATCCGTTCGCGAGATATGGCAGTTTGGATGTAAGAAACGCTTGAGAAACTCAAAATTTTCGCAGTTCTGATGCTCGAGACGAATAACTAGAACGGCCTAGGGGAAAACTACACCTACCGTTGTAATCGGGCGAGTTTCTACTTTCAGATGCAACAGAAATTTTGCGGATTGGTCAATCCGTTCGCGAGATATGGCAGTTTGGATGTAAGAAACGCTTGAGAAACTCAAAATTTTCGCAGTTCTGATGCTCGAAACGAATAACCAGAACCGCCTAGGGGAAAAGTGCGCATAGTGTTGTAATCGGGCGAGTTTCTACTTTCAGATGCAACAGAAATTTTGCGGATTGATCAATCCGTTCGCGAAATATGGCAGTTTGGAGATTAGAAACGCTTGAGAAACTCAAAATTTTCGCAGTTCTGATGCTCGAAACGAATGACTACAACGGCCTAGGGGAGAAGTACGCATACCGTTTTAATCGTGCGAGTTTCTACTTTCAGAAGCAACAGAAATTTTGCGGATTGGTCGATCCGTTCGCGAGATATGGTAGTTTGGAGGTAAGAAACGCTTGAGAAACTCAAAATTTTCGCAGTTCTGATGCTCGAAACGAGTAACTAGAACGGCCTAGGGGAAAAGTACGCATACCGTTGTAATCGGGCGAGTTTCTACTTTCAGATGCAACAGAAATTTTGCGGATTGGTCAATCCGTTCGCGTGATATGGCAGTTTGGAGGTAAGAAACGCTTGAGAAACTCAAAATTTTCGCAGTTCTGATGCTCGAAACGAGTAACTAGAACGGCCTAGGGGAAAAGTACGCATACCGTTGTAATCGGGTGAATTTCTACTTTCATATGCAACAGAAATTTTGCGGATTGATCAATCCGTTCGCGAGATATGGCAGTTTGGAAATAAGAAACGCTTGAGTAACTCAAAATTTTCGCAGTTCTGATGCTCGAAACGAGTAACTAGAACGGCATAGGGGAAAAGTTCGCATACCATTGTAATCGGGCGAGTTTCTACTTTCAGATGCAACAGAAATTTTGCGGATTGGTCAATCCGTTCATGAGATATGGCAGTTTGGAGGTAAGAAACGCTTGAGAAACTCAAAATTTTCGCAGTTCTGATGCTCGAAACGAATAACTAGAACGGCCTAGGGGAAAACTACACCTACCGTTGTAATCGGGCGAGTTTCTACTTTCAGATGCAACAGAAATTTTGCGGATTGGTCAATCCGTTCGCGAGATATGGCAGTTTGGAGGTAAGAAACGCTTGAGAAACTCAAAATTTTCGCAGTTCTGATGCTCGAAACGAATGACTACAACGGCCTAGGGGAGAAGTACGCATACCGTTGTAATCGGGCGAGTTTCTACTTTCAGAATCAACAGAAATTTTGCGGATTGGTGAATCCGTTCGCGAGATATGGTAGTTTGGAGGTAAGAAACGCTTGAGAAACTCAAAATTTTCGCAGTTCTGATGCTCGACACGAATAACTAGAACGGCCTAGGGGAAAAGTGCGCATACCGTTGTAATCGGGCGAGTTTCTACTTTCAGATGCAACAGAAATTTTGCGGATTGATCAATCCGTTCGCGAGATATGGCAGTTTGGAGATAAGAAACGCTTGAGAAACTCAAAATTTTCGCAGTTCTGATGCTCGAAACGAGTAACTAGAACGGCCTCGGGGAAAAGTACACATACCGTTGTAATCGGGCGAGTTTCTACTTTCAGATGCAACAGAAATTTTGCGGATTGGTCAATCCGTTCGCGAGATATGGCAGTTTGGAGGTAAGAAACGCTTGAGAAACTCAAAATTTTCGCAGCTCTGATGCTCGAAACGAATAACTAGAACGGCCTAGGGGAAAAGGACGAATACCGTTGTAATCGGGCGAGTTTCTACTTTCAGATGCAACAGAAATTTTGCGGATTGGTCAATCCGTTCGCGAGATATGGCAGTTTGGAAATAAGAAACGCTTGAGAAACTCAAAATTTTCGCAGTTCTGATGCTCGAAACGAATAACTAGAACGGCCTAGGGGAAAAGTACGCATACCGTTGTAATCGGACGAGCTTCTATTTTCAGATGCAACAGAAATTTTGCGGATTGGTCAATCCGTTCGCGAGATATGGCAGTTTAGAAATAAGAAACGCTTGAGAAACTCAAAATTTTCGCAGTTCTGATGCTCGAAACGAGTAACTAGAACGGCATAGGGGAAAAGTACGCATACCGTTGTAATCGGGCGAGTTTCTGCTTTCAGATGCAACAGAAATTTTGCGGATTGGTCAATCCGTTCGCGAGAGATGGCAGTTTGGATGTCAGAAACGCTTGAGAAACTCAAAATTTTCGCAGTTCAGATGCTAGAAACGAATAACTAGAACGGCCTAGGGGAAAACTACACATACCGTTGTAATCGCGCGAGTTTCTACTTTCAGATGCAACAAAAATTTTGCGGATTGTTCAATCCGTTCGCGAGATATGGCAGTTTGGAGGTAAGAAACGCTTGAGAAACTCAAAATTTTCGCAGTTCTGATGCTCGAAACGAATAACTAGAAACGCCTAGGGGAAAAGTGCGCATTCCGTTGTAATCGGGCGAGTTTCTACTTTCAGATGCAACAGAAATTTTGCGGATTGGTCAATCCGTTCATGAGATATGGCTGTTTGGAGGTAAGAAACGCTTGAGAAACTCAAAATTTTCGCAGTTCTGATGCTCGAAACGAATAACTGGAACGGCCTAGGGGAAAACTACACATACCGTTGTAATCGGGCGTGTTTCTACTTTCAGATGCAATAGAAATTTTGCGGATTGGTCTATCCGTTCGCGAAATATGGCAGTTTGGAGGTAAGAAACGCTTGAGAAACTCTAAATTTTCGCAGTTCTGATGCTCGAAACGAATAACTGGAACGGCCTAGGGGAAAACTACACATACCGTTGTAATCGGGCGAGTTTCTACTTTCAGATGCAATAGAAATTTTGCGGATTGGTCTATCCGTTTGCGAGATATGGCAGATTGGAGGTAAGAAACGCTTGAGAAACTCAAAATTTGCGCAGTTCTGATGCTCGAAACGAATAACTAGAACCGCCTAGGGGAAAAGTGCACATACCTTTGTAATCGGGGGAGTTTCTACTTTCAGATGCAACAGAAATTTTGCGGATTGATCAATCCGTTCGCGAGATATGGCAGTTTGGAGATAAGAAACGCTTGAGAAACTCAAAATTTTCGCAGTTCTGATGCTCGAAACGAGTAACTAGAACGGCCTAGGGGAAAAGTACGCATACCGTTGTAATCGGGCGAGTTTCTGCTTTCAGATGCAACAGAAATTTTGCGGATTGATCAACCCGTTCGCGAGATATGGCAGTTTGGATGTAAGAAACGCTTGAGAAGCTCAAAATTTTCGCAGTTCTGATGCTCGAAACGAATAACTGGAACCGCCTAGGGGAAAACGACACGTGCCGTTGTAATCGGGCGAGTTTCTACATTCAGATGCAATAGAAATTTTGCGGATTTGTCTATCCGTTCGCGAGATATGGCAGTTTGGATGTAAGAAACGCTTGAGAAACTCAAAATTTTCGCAGTTCTGATGCTCGAAACGAATAACTAGAACGGCCTAGGGGAAAACTACACCTACCGTTGTAATCGGGCGAGTTTCTACTTTCAGATGCAACAGAAATTTTGCGGATTGGTCAATCCGTTCGCGAGATATGGCAGTTTGGATGTAAGAAACGCTTGAGAAACTCAAAATTTTCGCAGTTCTGATGCTCGAAACGAATAACCAGAACCGCCTAGGGGAAAAGTGCGCATAGCGTTGTAATCGGGCGAGTTTCTACTTTCAGATGCAACAGAAATTTTGCGGATTGATCAATCCGTTCGCGAAATATGGCAGTTTGGAGATTAGAAACGCTTGAGAAACTCAAAATTTTCGCAGTTCTGATGCTCGAAACGAATGACTACAACGGCCTAGGGGAGAAGTACGCATACCGTTTTAATCGTGCGAGTTTCTACTTTCAGAAGCAACAGAAATTTTGCAGATTGGTCGATCCGTTCGCGAGATATGGTAGTTTGGAGGTAAGAAACGCTTGAGAAACTCAAAATTTTCGCAGTTCTGATGCTCGAAACGAGTAACTAGAACGGCCTAGGGGAAAAGTACGCATACCGTTGTAATCGGGCGAGTTTCTACTTTCAGATGCAACAGAAATTTTGCGGATTGGTCAATCCGTTCGCGTGATATGGCAGTTTGGAGGTAAGAAACGCTTGAGAAACTCAAAATTTTCGCAGTTCTGATGCTCGAAACGAGTAACTAGAACGGCCTAGGGGAAAAGTACGCATACCGTTGTAATCGGGTGAATTTCTACTTTCAGATGCAACAGAAATTTTGCGGATTGATCAATCCGTTCGCGAGATATAGCAGTTTGGAAATAAGAAACGCTTGAGTAACTCAAAATTTTCGCAGTTCTGATGCTCGAAACGAGTAACTAGAACGGCATAGGGGAAAAGTTCGCATACCATTGTAATCGGGCGAGTTTCTACTTTCAGATGCAACAGAAATTTTGCGGATTGGTCAATCCGTTCATGAGATATGGCAGTTTGGAGGTAAGAAACGCTTGAGAAACTCAAAATTTTCGCAGTTCTGATGCTCGAAACGAATAACTAGAACGGCCTAGGGGAAAAGGACGAATACCGTTGTAATCGGGCGAGTTTCTACTTTCAGATGCAACAGAAATTTTGCGGATTGGTCAATCCGTTCGCGAGATATGGCAGTTTGGAAATAAGAAACGCTTGAGAAACTCAAAATTTTCGCAGTTCTGATGCTCGAAACGAATAACTAGAACGGCCTAGGGGAAAAGTACGCATACCGTTGTAATCGGACGAGCTTCTATTTTCAGATGCAACAGAAATTTTGCGGATTGGTCAATCCGTTCGCGAGATATGGCAGTTTAGAAATAAGAAACGCTTGAGAAATTCAAAATTTTCGCAGTTCTGATGCTCGAAACGAGTAACTAGAACGGCATAGGGGAAAAGTACGCATACCGTTGTAATCGGGCGAGTTTCTGCTTTCAGATGCAACAGAAATTTTGCGGATTGGTCAATCCGTTCGCGAGAGATGGCAGTTTGGATGTCAGAAACGCTTGAGAAACTCAAAATTTTCGCAGTTCAGATGCTAGAAACGAATAACTAGAACGGCCTAGGGGAAAACTACACATACCGTTGTAATCGCGCGAGTTTCTACTTTCAGATGCAACAAAAATTTTGCGGATTGTTCAATCCGTTCGCGAGATATGGCAGTTTGGAGGTAAGAAACGCTTGAGAAACTCAAAATTTTCGCAGTTCTGATGCTCGAAACGAATAACTAGAACCGCCTAGGGGAAAAGTGCGCATTCCGTTGTAATCGGGCGAGTTTCTACTTTCAGATGCAACAGAAATTTTGCGGATTGGTCAATCCGTTCATGAGATATGGCAGTTTGGAGGTAAGAAACGCTTGAGAAACTCAAAATTTTCGCAGTTCTGATGCTCGAAACGAATAACTGGAACGGCCTAGGGGAAAACTACACATACCGTTGTAATCGGGCGTGTTTCTACTTTCAGATGCAACAGAAATTTTGCGGATTGGTCTATCCGTTCGCGAAATATGGCAGTTTGGAGGTAAGAAACGCTTGAGAAACTCTAAATTTTCGCAGTTCTGATGCTCGAAACGAATAACTGGAACGGCCTAGGGGAAAACTACACATACCGTTGTAATCGGGCGAGTTTCTACTTTCAGATGCAATAGAAATTTTGCGGATTGGTCTATCCGTTTGCGAGATATGGCAGATTGGAGGTAAGAAACGCTTGAGAAACTCAAAATTTGCGCAGTTCTGATGCTCGAAACGAATAACTAGAACCGCCTAGGGGAAAAGTGCACATACCTTTGTAATCGGGGGAGTTTCTACTTTCAGATGCAACAGAAATTTTGCGGATTGATCAATCCGTTCGCGAGATATGGCAGTTTGGAGATAAGAAACGCTTGAGAAACTCAAAATTTTCGCAGTTCTGATGCTCGAAACGAGTAACTAGAACGGCCTAGGGGAAAAGTACGCATACCGTTGTAATCGGGCGAGTTTCTGCTTTCAGATGCAACAGAAATTTTGCGGATTGATCAACCCGTTCGCGAGATATGGCAGTTTGGATGTAAGAAACGCTTGAGAAGCTCAAAATTTTCGCAGTTCTGATGCTCGAAACGAATAACTGGAACCGCCTAGGGGAAAACGACACGTACCGTTGTAATCGGGCGAGTTTCTACATTCAGATGCAATAGAAATTTTGCGGATTTGTCTATCCGTTCGCGAGATATGGCAGTTTGGATGTAAGAAACGCTTGAGAAACTCAAAATTTTCGCAGTTCTGATGCTCGAAACGAATAACTAGAACGGCCTAGGGGAAAACTACACCTACCGTTGTAATCGGGCGAGTTTCTACTTTCAGATGCAACAGAAATTTTGCGGATTGGTCAATCCGTTCGCGAGATATGGCAGTTTGGATGTAAGAAACGCTTGAGAAACTCAAAATTTTCGCAGTTCTGATGCTCGAAACGAATAACCAGAACCGCCTAGGGGAAAAGTGCGCATAGCGTTGTAATCGGGCGAGTTTCTACTTTCAGATGCAACAGAAATTTTGCGGATTGATCAATCCGTTCGCGAAATATGGCAGTTTGGAGATTAGAAACGCTTGAGAAACTCAAAATTTTCGCAGTTCTGATGCTCGAAACGAATGACTACAACGGCCTAGGGGAGAAGTACGCATACCGTTTTAATCGTGCGAGTTTCTACTTTCAGAAGCAACAGAAATTTTGCGGATTGGTCGATCCGTTCGCGAGATATGGTAGTTTGGAGGTAAGAAACGCTTGAGAAACTCAAAATTTTCGCAGTTCTGATGCTCGAAACGAGTAACTAGAACGGCCTAGGGGAAAAGTACGCATACCGTTGTAATCGGGCGAGTTTCTACTTTCAGATGCAACAGAAATTTTGCGGATTGGTCAATCCGTTCGCGTGATATGGCAGTTTGGAGGTAAGAAACGCTTGAGAAACTCAAAATTTTCGCAGTTCTGATGCTCGAAACGAGTAACTAGAACGGCCTAGGGGAAAAGTACGCATACCGTTGTAATCGGGTGAATTTCTACTTTCAGATGCAACAGAAATTTTGCGGATTGATCAATCCGTTCGCGAGATATGGCAGTTTGGAAATAAGAAACGCTTGAGTAACTCAAAATTTTCGCAGTTCTGATGCTCGAAACGAGTAACTAGAACGGCATAGGGGAAAAGTTCGCATACCATTGTAATCGGGCGAGTTTCTACTTTCAGATGCAACAGAAATTTTGCGGATTGGTCAATCCGTTCATGAGATATGGCAGTTTGGAGGTAAGAAACGCTTGAGAAACTCAAAATTTTCGCAGTTCTGATGCTCGAAACGAATAACTAGAACGGCCTAGGGGAAAACTACACCTACCGTTGTAATCGGGCGAGTTTCTACTTTCAGATGCAACAGAAATTTTGCGGATTGGTCAATCCGTTCGCGAGATATGGCAGTTTGGAGGTAAGAAACGCTTGAGAAACTCAAAATTTTCGCAGTTCTGATGCTCGAAACGAATGACTACAACGGCCTAGGGGAGAAGTACGCATACCGTTGTAATCGGGCGAGTTTCTACTTTCAGAAGCAACAGAAATTTTGCGGATTGGTGAATCCGTTCGCGAGATATGGTAGTTTGGAGGTAAGAAACGCTTGAGAAACTCAAAATTTTCGCAGTTCTGATGCTCGACACGAATAACTAGAACGGCCTAGGGGAAAAGTGCGCATACCGTTGTAATCGGGCGAGTTTCTACTTTCAGATGCAACAGAAATTTTACGGATTGATCAATCCGTTCGCGAGATATGGCAGTTTGGAGATAAGAAACGCTTGAGAAACTCAAAATTTTCGCAGTTCTGATGCTCGAAACGAGTAACTAGAACGGCCTCGGGGAAAAGTACACGTACCGTTGTAATCGGGCGAGTTTCTACTTTCAGATGCAACAGAAATTTTGCGGATTGGTCAATCCGTTCGCGAGATATGGCAGTTTGGAGGTAAGAAACGCTTGAGAAACTCAAAATTTTCGCAGTTCTGATGCTCGAAACGAATAACTAGAACGGCCTAGGGGAAAAGGACGAATACCGTTGTAATCGGGCGAGTTTCTACTTTCAGATGCAACAGAAATTTTGCGGATTGGTCAATCCGTTCGCGAGATATGGCAGTTTGGAAATAAGAAACGCTTGAGAAACTCAAAATTTTCGCAGTTCTGATGCTCGAAACGAATAACTAGAACGGCCTAGGGGAAAAGTACGCATACCGTTGTAATCGGACGAGCTTCTATTTTCAGATGCAACAGAAATTTTGCGGATTGGTCAATCCGTTCGCGAGATATGGCAGTTTAGAAATAAGAAACGCTTGAGAAACTCAAAATTTTCGCAGTTCTGATGCTCGAAACGAGTAACTAGAACGGCATAGGGGAAAAGAACGCATACCGTTGTAATCGGGCGAGTTTCTGCTTTCAGATGCAACAGAAATTTTGCGGATTGGTCAATCCGTTCGCGAGAGATGGCAGTTTGGATGTCAGAAACGCTTGAGAAACTCAAAATTTTCGCAGTTCAGATGCTAGAAACGAATAACTAGAACGGCCTAGGGGAAAACTACACATACCGTTGTAATCGCGCGAGTTTCTACTTTCAGATGCAACAGAAATTTTGCGGATTGTTCAATCCGTTCGCGAGATATGGCAGTTTGGAGGTAAGAAACGCTTGAGAAACTCAAAATTTTCGCAGTTCTGATGCTCGAAACGAATAACTAGAACCGCCTAGGGGAAAAGTGCGCATTCCGTTGTAATCGGGCGAGTTTCTACTTTCAGATGCAACAGAAATTTTGCGGATTGGTCAATCCGTTCATGAGATATGGCAGTTTGGATGTAAGAAACGCTTGAGAAACTCAAAATTTTCGCAGTTCTGATGCTCGAAACGAATAACTGGAACGGCCTAGGGGAAAACTACACATACCGTTGTAATCGGGCGTGTTTCTACTTTCAGATGCAATAGAAATTTTGCGGATTGGTCTATCCGTTCGCGAAATATGGCAGTTTGCAGGTAAGAAACGCTTGAGAAACTCTAAATTTTCGCAGTTCTGATGCTCGAAACGAATAACTGGAACGGCCTAGGGGAAAACTACACATACCGTTGTAATCGGGCGAGTTTCTACTTTCAGATGCAATAGAAATTTTGCGGATTGGTCTATCCGTTTGGAGATATGGCAGATTGGAGGTAAGAAACGCTTGAGAAACTCAAAATTTGCGCAGTTCTGATGCTCGAAACGAATAACTAGAACCGCCTAGGGGAAAAGTGCGCATACCTTTGTAATCGGGGGAGTTTCTACTTTCAGATGCAACAGAAATTTTGCGGATTGATCAATCCGTTCGCGAGATATGGCAGTTTGGAGATAAGAAACGCTTGAGAAACTCAAAATTTTAGCAGTTCTGATGCTCGAAACGAATGACTACAACGGCCTAGGGGAGAAGTACGCATACCGTTGTAATCGGGCGAGTTTCTACTTTCAGAAGCAACAGAAATTTTGCGGATTGATCAATCCGTTCGCGAGATATGGCAGTTTGGAAATAAGAAACGCTTGAGAAACTCAAAATTTTCGCAGTTCTGATGCTCGAAACGAGTAACTAGAACGGCCTAGGGGAAAAGTACGCATACCGTTGTAATCGGGCGAGTTTCTGCTTTCAGATGCAACAGAAATTTTGCGGATTGATCAACCCGTTCGCGAGATATGGCAGTTTGGATGTAAGAAACGCTTGAGAAGCTCAAAATTTTCGCAGTTCTGATGCTCGAAACGAATAACTGGAACCGCCTAGGGGAAAACTACACATACCGTTGTAATCGGGCGAGTTTCTACTTTCAGATGCAATAGAAATTTTGCGGATTGGTCTATCCGTTTGCGAGATATGGCAGATTGGAGGTAAGAAACGCTTGAGAAACTCAAAATTTTTGCAGTTCTGATGCTCGAAACGAATAACTAGAACGGCCTAGGGGAAAACTACACCTACCGTTGTAATCGGGCGAGTTTCTACTTTCAGATGCAACAGAAATTTTGCGGATTGGTCAATCCGTTCGCGAGATATGGCAGTTTGGAGGTAAGAAACGCTTGAGAAACTCAAAATTTTCGCAGTTCTGATGCTCGAAACGAATAACCAGAACCGCCTAGGGGAAGAGTGCGCATAGCGTTGTAATCGGGCGAGTTTCTACTTTCAGATGCAACAGAAATTTTGCGGATTGGTCAATCCGTTCGCGAGATATGGCAGTTTGGAGGTAACAAACGCTTGAGAAACTCAAAATTTTCGCAGTTCTGATGCTCGAAACGAATAACTAGAACGGCCTAGGGGAAAAGTACGCATACCGTTGTAATCGGGCGAGTTTCTACTTTCAGATGCAACAGAAATTTTGCGGATTGGTCAATCCGTTCGCGAGATATGGCAGTTTGGAAGCAAGAAACGCTTGAGAAACTCAAAATTTTCGCAGTTCTGATGCTCGAAACGAGTAACTAGAACGGCATAGGGGAAAAGTACGCATACCGTTGTAATCGGGCGAGTTTCTGCTTTCAGATGCAACAGAAATTTTGCGGATTGGTCAATCCGTTCGCGAGATATGGCAGTTTGGATGTAAGAAACGCTTGAGAAACTCAAAATTTTCGCAGTTCTGATGCTCGAAACGAATAACTGGAACCGCCTAGGGGAAAACTACACGTACCGTTGTAATCGGGCGAGTTTCTACATTCAGATGCAATAGAAACTTTGCGGATTGGTCTATCCGTTCGCGAGATATGGCAGTTTGGATGTAAGAAACGCTTGAGAAACTCAAAATTTTCGCAGTTCTGATGCTCGAAACGAATAACTAGAACGGCCTAGGGGAAAACTACACCTACCGTTGTAATCGGGCGAGTTTCTACTTTCAGATGCAACAGAAATTTTGCGGATTGGTCAATCCGTTCGCGAGATATGGCAGTTTGGATGTAAGAAACGCTTGAGAAACTCAAAATTTTCGCAGTTCTGATGCTCGAAACGAATAACCAGAACCGCCTAGGGGAAAAGTGCGCATAGCGTTGTGATCGGGCGAGTTTCTACTTTCAGATGCAACAGAAATTTTGCGGATTGATCAATCCGTTCGCGAGATATGGCAGTTTGGAGATTAGAAACGCTTGAGAAACTCAAAATTTTCGCAGTTCTGATGCTCGAAACGAATGACTACAACGGCCTAGGGGAGAAGTACACATACCGTTGTAATCGGGCGAGTTTCTACTTTCAGATGCAATAGAAATTTTGCGGATTGGTCTATCCGTTTGCGAGATATGGCAGATTGGAGGTAAGAAACGCTTGAGAAACTCAAAATTTGCGCAGTTCTGATGCTCGAAACGAATAACTAGAACCGCCTAGGGGAAAAGTGCGCATACCTTTGTAATCGGGGGAGTTTCTACTTTCAGATGCAACAGAAATTTTGCGGATTGATCAATCCGTTCGCGAGATATGGCAGTTTGGAGATAAGAAACGCTTGAGAAACTCAAAATTTTCGCAGTTCTGATGCTCGAAACGAATGACTACAACGGCCTAGGGGAGAAGTACGCATACCGTTGTAATCGGGCGAGTTTCTACTTTCAGAAGCAACAGAAATTTTGCGGATTGATCAATCCGTTCGCGAGATATGGCAGTTTGGAGATAAGAAACGCTTGAGAAACTCAAAATTTTCGCAGTTCTGATGCTCGAAACGAATAACTGGAACCGCCTAGGGGAAAACTACACATACCGTTGTAATCGGGCGAGTTTCTACATTCAGATGCAATAGAAATTTTGCGGATTGGTCTATCCGTTCGCGAGATATGGCAGTTTGGATGTAAGAAACGCTTGAGAAACTCAAAATTTTTGCAGTTCTGATGCTCGAAACGAATAACTAGAACGGCCTAGGGGAAAACTACACCTACCGTTGTAATCGGGCGAGTTTCTACTTTCAGATGCAACAGAAATTTTGCGGATTGGTCAATCCGTTCGCGAGATATGGCAGTTTGGAGGTAAGAAACGCTTGAGAAACTCAAAATTTTCGCAGTTCTGATGCTCGAAACGAATAACCAGAACCGCCTAGGGGAAGAGTGCGCATAGCGTTGTAATCGGGCGAGTTTCTACTTTCAGATGCAACAGAAATTTTGCGGATTGGTCAATCCGTTCGCGAGATATGGCAGTTTGGAGGTAACAAACGCTTGAGAAACTCAAAATTTTCGCAGTTCTGATGCTCGAAACGAATAACTAGAACGGCCTAGGGGAAAAGTACGCATACCGTTGTAATCGGGCGAGTTTCTACTTTCAGATGCAACAGAAATTTTGCGGATTGGTGAATCCGTTCGCGAGATATGGCAGTTTGGAAATAAGAAACGCTTGAGAAACTCAAAATTTTCGCAGTTCTGATGCTCGAAACGAATGACTACAACGGCCTAGGGAAGAAGTACGCATAGCGTTGTCATCGGGCGAGTTTCTACTTTCAGAAGCAACAGAAATTTTGCGGATTGGTGAATCCGTTCGCGAGATATGGTAGTTTGGAGGTAAGAAACGCTTGAGAAACTCAAAATTTTTGCAGTTCTGATGCTCGAAACGAATAACTAGAACGGCATAGGGGAAAACTACACATACCGTTGTAATCGGGCGAGTTTCTACATTCAGATGCAATAGAAATTTTGCGGATTGGTCTATCCGTTCACGAGATATGGCAGTTTGGATGTAAGAAACGCTTGAGAAACTCAAAATTTTCGCAGTTCTGATGCTCGAAACGAATAACTAGAACGGCCTAGGGGAAAACTACACATACCGTTGTAATCGGGCGAGTTTCTACTTTCAGATGCAACAGAAATTTTGCGGATTGGTCAATCCGTTCGCGAGATATGGCAGTTTGGAGGTAAGAAACGCTTGAGAAACTCAAAATTTTCGCAGTTCTGATGCTCGAAACGAATAACTAGAACCGCCTAGGGGAAAAGTGCGCATACCTTTGTAATCGGGCGAGTTTCTACTTTCAGATGCAACAGAAATTTTGCGGATTGGTCAATCCGTTCGCGAGATATGGCTTTTTGGTTGTAAGAAACGCTTGAGAAACTCAAAATTTTCGCAGTTCTGATGCTCGAAACGAATAACTAGAACGGCCTAGGGGAAAAGTACGCATACCGTTGTAATCGGGCGAGTTTCTACTTTCAGATGCAACAGAAATTTTGCGGATTGGTCAATCCGTTCGCGAGATATGGCAGTTTGGAAATAAGAAACGCTTGAGAAACTCAAAATTTTCGCAGTTCTGATGCTCGAAACGAGTAACTAGAACGGCATAGGGGAAAAGTACGCATACCGTTGTAATCGGGCGAGTTTCTGCTTTCAGATGAAACAGAAATTTTGCGGATTGGTCAATCCGTTCGCGAGATATGGCAGTTTGGATATAAGAAACGCTTGAGAAACTCAAAATTTTCGCAGGTCTGATGCTCGAAACGAATAACTAGAACGGCCTAGGGGAAAACTACACCTACCGTTGTAATCGGGCGAGTTTCTACTTTCAGATGCAACAGAAATTTTGCGGATTGTTCAATCCGTTCGCGAGATATGGCAGTTTGGAGGTAAGAAACGCTTGAGAAACTCAAAATTTTCGCAGTTCTGATGCTCGAAACGAATAACTAGAACCGCCTAGGGGAAAAGTGCGCACACCTTTGTAATCGGGCGAGTTTCTACTTTCAGATGCAACAGAAATTTTGCGGATTGGTCAATCCGTTCGCGAGATATGGCTTTTTGGTTGTAATAAACGCTTGAGAAACTCAAAATTTTCGCAGTTCTGATGCTCGAAACGAATAACCAGAACGGCCTAGGGGAAAACTACACCTACCGTTGTAATCGGGCGAGTTTCTACTTTCAGATGCAACAGAAATTTTGCGGATTGGTCAATCCGTTCGCGAGATATGGCAGTTTAGAGGTAAGAAACGCTTGAGAAACTTTAAATTTTCGCAGTTCTGATGATCGAAACGAATAACTAGAACCGCCTAGGGGAAAAGTGCGCATACCGTTGTAATCGGGCGAGTTTCTACTTTCAGATGCAACATAAATTTTGCGGATTGGTCAATCCGTTCGCGAGATATGGCAGTTTGGAGGTAAGAAACGCTTGAGAAACTCAAAATTTTCGCAGTTCTGATGCTCGAAACGAATAACTAGAACCGCCTAGGGGAAAAGTGCGAATACCGTTGTAATCGGGCGAGTTTCTACTTTCAGATGCAACAGAAATTTTGCGGATTGATCAATCCGTTCGCGAGATATGGCAGTTTGGAGATAAGAAACGCTTGAGAAACTCAAAATTTTCGCAGTTCTGATGCTCGAAACGAATGACTACAACGCCCTAGGGGAGAAGTACGCATACCGTTGTAATCGGGCGAGTTTCTACTTTCAGAAGCAACAGAAATTTTGCGGATTGGTGAATCCGTTCGCGAGATATGGTAGTTTGGAGGTAAGAAACGCTTGAGAAACTCAAACTTTTCGCAGGTCTGATGCTCGACACGAATAACTAGAACGGCCTAGGGGAAAAGTACGCATACCGTTGTAATCGGGCGAGTTTCTACTTTCAGATGCAACAGAAATTTTGCGGATTGGTCAATCCGTTCGCGAGATATGGCAGTTTGGATGTAAGAAACGCTTGAGAAACTCAAAATTTTCGCAGTTCTGATGCTCGAAACGAATAACTAGAACGGCCTAGGGGAAAACTACACATACCGTTGTAATCGGGCGAGTTTCTACTTTCAGATGCAACAGAAATTTTGCGGATTGGTCAATCCGTTCGCGAGATATGGCAGTTTGGAGGTAAGAAACGCTTGAGAAACTCAAAATTTTCGCAGTTCTGATGCTCGAAACGAATAACTAGAACCGCCTAGGGGAAAAGTGCGTATACCTTTGTAATCGGGCGAGTTTCTACTTTCAGATGCAACAGAAATTTTGCGGATTGGTCAATCCGTTCGCGAGATATGGCTTTTTGGTTGTAAGAAACGCTTGAGAAACTCAAAATTTTCGCAGTTCTGATGCTCGAAACGAGTAACTAGAACGGCCTAGGGGAAAAGTACGCATACCGTTGTAATCGGGCGAGTTTCTACTTTCAGATGCAACAGAAATTTTGCGGATTGGTCAATCCGTTCGCGAGATATGGCAGTTTGGAGGTAAGAAACGCTTGAGAAACTCAAAATTTTCGCAGTTCTGATGCTCGAAACGAGTAACTAGAACGGCCTAGGGGAAAAGTACGCATGCCGTTGTAATCGGGCGAGTTTCTACTTTCAGATGCAACAGAAATTTTTCGGATTGGTCAATCCGTTCGCGAGATATGGCAGTTTGGAGGTAAGAAACGCTTGAGAAACTCAAAATTTTCGCAGTTCTGATGCTCGAAACGAATAACTAGAACGGCCTAGGGGAAAAGTACGCATACCGTTGTAATCGGGCGAGTTTCTACTTTCAGATGCAACAGAAATTTTGCGGATTGGTCAATCCGTTCGCGAGATATGGCTTTTTGGTTGTAAGAAACGCTTGAGAAACTCAAAATTTTCGCAGTTCTGATGCTCGAAACGAATAACTAGAACGGCCTAGGGGAAAAGTACGCATACCGTTGTAATCGGGCGAGTTTCTACTTTCAGATGCAACAGAAATTTTGCGGATTGGTCAATCCGTTCGCGAGATATGGCAGTTTGGAAATAAGAAACGCTTGAGAAACTCAAAATTTTCGCAGTTCTGATGCTCGAAACGAGTAACTAGAACGGCATAGGGGAAAAGTACGCATACCGTTGTAATCGGGCGAGTTTCTGCTTTCAGATGAAACAGAAATTTTGCGGATTGGTCAATCCGTTCGCGAGATATGGCAGTTTGGATGTAAGAAACGCTTGAGAAACTCAAAATTTTCGCAGGTCTGATGCTCGAAACGAATAACTAGAACGGCCTAGGGGAAAACTACACCTACCGTTGTAATCGGGCGAGTTTCTACTTTCAGATGCAACAGAAATTTTGCGGATTGTTCAATCCGTTCGCGAGATATGGCAGTTTGGAGGTAAGAAACGCTTGAGAAACTCAAAATTTTCGCAGTTCTGATGCTCGAAACGAATAACTAGAACCGCCTAGGGGAAAAGTGCGAATACCGTTGTAATCGGGCGAGTTTCTACTTTCAGATGCAACAGAAATTTTGCGGATTGATCAATCCGTTCGCGAGATATGGCAGTTTGGAGATAAGAAACGCTTGAGAAACTCAAAATTTTCGCAGTTCTGATGCTCGAAACGAATGACTACAACGCCCTAGGGGAGAAGTACGCATACCGTTGTAATCGGGCGAGTTTCTACTTTCAGAAGCAACAGAAATTTTGCGGATTGGTGAATCCGTACGCGAGATATGGTAGTTTGGAGGTAAGAAACGCTTGAGAAACTCAAACTTTTCGCAGGTCTGATGCTCGACACGAATAACTAGAACGGCCTAGGGGAAAAGTACGCATACCGTTGTAATCGGGCGAGTTTCTACTTTCAGATGCAACAGAAATTTTGCGGATTGGTCAATCCTTTCGCGAGATATGGCAGTTTGGATGTAAGAAACGCTTGAGAAACTCAAAATTTTCGCAGTTCTGATGCTCGAAACGAATAACTAGAACGGCCTAGGGGAAAACTACACATACCGTTGTAATCGGGCGAGTTTCTACTTTCAGATGCAACAGAAATTTTGCGGATTGGTCAATCCGTTCGCGAGATATGGCAGTTTGGAGGTAAGAAACGCTTGAGAAACTCAAAATTTTCGCAGTTCTGATGCTCGAAACGAATAACTAGAACCGCCTAGGGGAAAAGTGCGTATACCTTTGTAATCGGGCGAGTTTCTACTTTCAGATGCAACAGAAATTTTGCGGATTGGTCAATCCGTTCGCGAGATATGGCTTTTTGGTTGTAAGAAACGCTTGAGAAACTCAAAATTTTCGCAGTTCTGATGCTCGAAACGAGTAACTAGAACGGCCTAGGGGAAAAGTACGCATACCGTTGTAATCGGGCGAGTTTCTACTTTCAGATGCAACAGAAATTTTGCGGATTGGTCAATCCGTTCGCGAGATATGGCAGTTTGGAGGTAAGAAACGCTTGAGAAACTCAAAATTTTCGCAGTTCTGATGCTCGAAACGAGTAACTAGAACGGCCTAGGGGAAAAGTACGCATGCCGTTGTAATCGGGCGAGTTTCTACTTTCAGATGCAACAGAAATTTTTCGGATTGGTCAATCCGTTCGCGAGATATGGCAGTTTGGAGGTAAGAAACGCTTGAGAAACTCAAAATTTTCGCAGTTCTGATGCTCGAAACGAATAACTAGAACGGCCTAGGGGAAAAGTACGCATACCGTTGTAATCGGGCGAGTTTCTACTTTCAGATGCAACAGAAATTTTGCGGATTGGTCAATCCGTTCGCGAGATATGGCAGTTTGGAAATAAGAAACGCTTGAGAAACTCAAAATTTTCGCAGTTCTGATGCTCGAAACGAGTAACTAGAACGGCATAGGGGAAAAGTACGCATACCGTTGTAATCGGGCGAGTTTCTGCTTTCAGATGAAACAGAAATTTTGCGGATTGGTCAATCCGTTCGCGAGATATGGCAGTTTGGATGTAAGAAACGCTTGAGAAACTCAAAATTTTCGCAGGTCTGATGCTCGAAACGAATAACTAGAACGGCCTAGGGGAAAACTACACCTACCGTTGTAATCGGGAGAGTTTCTACTTTCAGATGCAACAGAAATTTTGCGGATTGTTCAATCCGTTCGCGAGATATGGCAGTTTGGAGGTAAGAAACGCTTGAGAAACTCAAAATTTTCGCAGTTCTGATGCTCGAAACGAGTAACTAGAACGGCCTAGGGGAAAACTACACCTACCGTTGTAATCGGGCGAGTTTCTACTTTCAGATGCAACAGAAATTTTGCGGATTGTTCAATCCGTTCGCGAGATATGGCAGTTTGGAGGTAAGAAACGCTTGAGAAACTCAAAATTTTCGCAGTTCTGATGCTCGAAACGAGTAACTAGAACGGCCTAGGGGAAAACTACACCTACCGTTGTAATCGGGCGAGTTTCTACTTTCAGATGCAACAGAAATTTTGCGGATTGATCAATCCGTTCGCGAGATATGGCAGTTTGGAGATAAGAAACGCTTGAGAAACTCAAAATTTTCGCAGTTCTGATGCTCGAAACGAGTAACTAGAACGGCCTAGGGGAAAAGTACGCATACCGTTGTAATCGGGCGAGTTTCTACTTTCAGATGCAACAGAAATTTTTCGGATTGGTCAATCCGTTCGCGAGATATGGCAGTTTGGAGATAAGAAACGCTTGAGGAACTCAAAATTTTCGCAGTTCTGATGCTCGAAACGAATGACTACAACGGCCTAGGGAAGAAGTACGCATACCGTTATAATCGGGCGAGTTTCTACTTTCAGATGCAACAGAAATTTTGGAGATTGGTCAATCCGTTCGCGAGATATGGCAGTTTGGAAATAAGAAACGCTTGAGAAACTCAAAATTTTCGCAGTTCTGATGCTCAAAACGAATGACTACAACGGCCTAGGGGAGAATTACGCATACCGTTGTAATCGGGCGAGTTTCTACTTTCAGAAGCAACAGAAATTTTGGGGATTGGTGAATCCGTTCTCGAGGTATGGCAGTTTGGAGGTAAGAAACGCTTGAGAAACTCAAAATTTTCGCAGTTCTGATGCTCGAAACGAATAACTGGAACGGCCTAGGGGAAAACTACACATACCGTTGTAATCGGGCGAGTTTCTACATCCAGATGCAATAGAAATTTTGCGGATTGGTCTATCCGTTCGCGAAATATGGCAGTTTGGAGGTAAGAAACGCTTGAGAAACTCAAACTTTTCGCAGTTCTGATGCTCGAAACGAATAACTGGAACGGCCTAGGGGAAAACTACACATACCGTTGTAATCGGACGAGTTTCTACTTTCAGATGCAATAGAAATTTTGCGGATTGGTCTATCCGTTTGCGAGATATGGCAGATTGGAGGTAAGAAACGCTTGAGAAACTCAAAATTTGCGCAGTTCTGATGCTCGAAACGAATAAATAGGACGGAGTAGGGGAAAACTACACCTACCGTTGTAATCGGGCGAGTTTCTACTTTCAGATGCAACAGAAATTTTGCGGACTGTTCAATCCGTTCGCGAGATATGGCAGTTTGGAGGTAAGAAACGCTTGAGAAACTCAAAATTTTCGCAGTTCTGATGCTCGAAACGAATAACTAGAACCGCCTAGGGGAAAAGTGCGCATACCTTTGTAATCGGGGGAGTTTCTACTTTCAGATGCAACAGAAATTTTGCGGATTGGTCAATCCGTTCGCGAGATATGGCAGTTTGGATGTAAGAAACGCTTGAGAAACTCAAAATTTTCGCAGTTCTGATGCTCGAAACGAATAACCAGAACCGCCTAGGGGAAAAGTGCGCATAGCGTTGTGATCGGGCGAGTTTCTACTTTCAGATGCAACAGAAATTTTGCGGATTGATCAATCCGTTCGCGAGATATGGCAGTTTGGAGATTAGAAACGCTTGAGAAACTCAAAATTTTCGCAGTTCTGATGCTCGAAACGAATGACTACAACGGCCTAGGGGAGAAGTACACATACCGTTGTAATCGGGCGAGTTTCTACTTTCAGATGCAATAGAAATTTTGCGGATTGGTCTATCCGTTTGCGAGATATGGCAGATTGGAGGTAAGAAACGCTTGAGAAACTCAAAATTTGCGCAGTTCTGATGCTCGAAACGAATAACTAGAACCGCCTAGGGGAAAAGTGCGCATACCTTTGTAATCGGGGGAGTTTCTACTTTCAGATGCAACAGAAATTTTGCGGATTGATCAATCCGTTCGCGAGATATGGCAGTTTGGAGATAAGAAACGCTTGAGAAACTCAAAATTTTCGCAGTTCTGATGCTCGAAACGAATGACTACAACGGCCTAGGGGAGAAGTACGCATACCGTTGTAATCGGGCGAGTTTCTACTTTCAGAAGCAACAGAAATTTTGCGGATTGATCAATCCGTTCGCGAGATATGGCAGTTTGGAGATAAGAAACGCTTGAGAAACTCAAAATTTTCGCAGTTCTGATGCTCGAAACGAATAACTGGAACCGCCTAGGGGAAAACTACACATACCGTTGTAATCGGGCGAGTTTCTACATTCAGATGCAATAGAAATTTTGCGGATTGGTCTATCCGTTCGCGAGATATGGCAGTTTGGATGTAAGAAACGCTTGAGAAACTCAAAATTTTTGCAGTTCTGATGCTCGAAACGAATAACTAGAACGGCCTAGGGGAAAACTACACCTACCGTTGTAATCGGGCGAGTTTCTACTTTCAGATGCAACAGAAATTTTGCGGATTGGTCAATCCGTTCGCGAGATATGGCAGTTTGGAGGTAAGAAACGCTTGAGAAACTCAAAATTTTCGCAGTTCTGATGCTCGAAACGAATAACCAGAACCGCCTAGGGGAAGAGTGCGCATAGCGTTGTAATCGGGCGAGTTTCTACTTTCAGATGCAACAGAAATTTTGCGGATTGGTCAATCCGTTCGCGAGATATGGCAGTTTGGAGGTAACAAACGCTTGAGAAACTCAAAATTTTCGCAGTTCTGATGCTCGAAACGAATAACTAGAACGGCCTAGGGGAAAAGTACGCATACCGTTGTAATCGGGCGAGTTTCTACTTTCAGATGCAACAGAAATTTTGCGGATTGGTGAATCCGTTCGCGAGATATGGCAGTTTGGAAATAAGAAACGCTTGAGAAACTCAAAATTTTCGCAGTTCTGATGCTCGAAACGAATGACTACAACGGCCTAGGGAAGAAGTACGCATAGCGTTGTCATCGGGCGAGTTTCTACTTTCAGAAGCAACAGAAATTTTGCGGATTGGTGAATCCGTTCGCGAGATATGGTAGTTTGGAGGTAAGAAACGCTTGAGAAACTCAAAATTTTTGCAGTTCTGATGCTCGAAACGAATAACTAGAACGGCATAGGGGAAAACTACACATACCGTTGTAATCGGGCGAGTTTCTACATTCAGATGCAATAGAAATTTTGCGGATTGGTCTATCCGTTCACGAGATATGGCAGTTTGGATGTAAGAAACGCTTGAGAAACTCAAAATTTTCGCAGTTCTGATGCTCGAAACGAATAACTAGAACGGCCTAGGGGAAAACTACACATACCGTTGTAATCGGGCGAGTTTCTACTTTCAGATGCAACAGAAATTTTGCGGATTGGTCAATCCGTTCGCGAGATATGGCAGTTTGGAGGTAAGAAACGCTTGAGAAACTCAAAATTTTCGCAGTTCTGATGCTCGAAACGAATAACTAGAACCGCCTAGGGGAAAAGTGCGCATACCTTTGTAATCGGGCGAGTTTCTACTTTCAGATGCAACAGAAATTTTGCGGATTGGTCAATCCGTTCGCGAGATATGGCTTTTTGGTTGTAAGAAACGCTTGAGAAACTCAAAATTTTCGCAGTTCTGATGCTCGAAACGAATAACTAGAACGGCCTAGGGAAAAGTACGCATACCGTTGTAATCGGGCGAGTTTCTACTTTCAGATGCAACAGAAATTTTGCGGATTGGTCAATCCGTTCGCGAGATATGGCAGTTTGGAAATAAGAAACGCTTGAGAAACTCAAAATTTTCGCAGTTCTGATGCTCGAAACGAGTAACTAGAACGGCATAGGGGAAAAGTACGCATACCGTTGTAATCGGGCGAGTTTCTGCTTTCAGATGAAACAGAAATTTTGCGGATTGGTCAATCCGTTCGCGAGATATGGCAGTTTGGATATAAGAAACGCTTGAGAAACTCAAAATTTTCGCAGGTCTGATGCTCGAAACGAATAACTAGAACGGCCTAGGGGAAAACTACACCTACCGTTGTAATCGGGCGAGTTTCTACTTTCAGATGCAACAGAAATTTTGCGGATTGTTCAATCCGTTCGCGAGATATGGCAGTTTGGAGGTAAGAAACGCTTGAGAAACTCAAAATTTTCGCAGTTCTGATGCTCGAAACGAATAACTAGAACCGCCTAGGGGAAAAGTGCGCACACCTTTGTAATCGGGCGAGTTTCTACTTTCAGATGCAACAGAAATTTTGCGGATTGGTCAATCCGTTCGCGAGATATGGCTTTTTGGTTGTAATAAACGCTTGAGAAACTCAAAATTTTCGCAGTTCTGATGCTCGAAACGAATAACCAGAACGGCCTAGGGGAAAACTACACCTACCGTTGTAATCGGGCGAGTTTCTACTTTCAGATGCAACAGAAATTTTGCGGATTGGTCAATCCGTTCGCGAGATATGGCAGTTTAGAGGTAAGAAACGCTTGAGAAACTTTAAATTTTCGCAGTTCTGATGATCGAAACGAATAACTAGAACCGCCTAGGGGAAAAGTGCGCATACCGTTGTAATCGGGCGAGTTTCTACTTTCAGATGCAACATAAATTTTGCGGATTGGTCAATCCGTTCGCGAGATATGGCAGTTTGGAGGTAAGAAACGCTTGAGAAACTCAAAATTTTCGCAGTTCTGATGCTCGAAACGAATAACTAGAACCGCCTAGGGGAAAAGTGCGAATACCGTTGTAATCGGGCGAGTTTCTACTTTCAGATGCAACAGAAATTTTGCGGATTGATCAATCCGTTCGCGAGATATGGCAGTTTGGAGATAAGAAACGCTTGAGAAACTCAAAATTTTCGCAGTTCTGATGCTCGAAACGAATGACTACAACGCCCTAGGGGAGAAGTACGCATACCGTTGTAATCGGGCGAGTTTCTACTTTCAGAAGCAACAGAAATTTTGCGGATTGGTGAATCCGTTCGCGAGATATGGTAGTTTGGAGGTAAGAAACGCTTGAGAAACTCAAACTTTTCGCAGGTCTGATGCTCGACACGAATAACTAGAACGGCCTAGGGGAAAAGTACGCATACCGTTGTAATCGGGCGAGTTTCTACTTTCAGATGCAACAGAAATTTTGCGGATTGGTCAATCCGTTCGCGAGATATGGCAGTTTGGATGTAAGAAACGCTTGAGAAACTCAAAATTTTCGCAGTTCTGATGCTCGAAACGAATAACTAGAACGGCCTAGGGGAAAACTACACATACCGTTGTAATCGGGCGAGTTTCTACTTTCAGATGCAACAGAAATTTTGCGGATTGGTCAATCCGTTCGCGAGATATGGCAGTTTGGAGGTAAGAAACGCTTGAGAAACTCAAAATTTTCGCAGTTCTGATGCTCGAAACGAATAACTAGAACCGCCTAGGGGAAAAGTGCGTATACCTTTGTAATCGGGCGAGTTTCTACTTTCAGATGCAACAGAAATTTTGCGGATTGGTCAATCCGTTCGCGAGATATGGCTTTTTGGTTGTAAGAAACGCTTGAGAAACTCAAAATTTTCGCAGTTCTGATGCTCGAAACGAGTAACTAGAACGGCCTAGGGGAAAAGTACGCATACCGTTGTAATCGGGCGAGTTTCTACTTTCAGATGCAACAGAAATTTTGCGGATTGGTCAATCCGTTCGCGAGATATGGCAGTTTGGAGGTAAGAAACGCTTGAGAAACTCAAAATTTTCGCAGTTCTGATGCTCGAAACGAGTAACTAGAACGGCCTAGGGGAAAAGTACGCATGCCGTTGTAATCGGGCGAGTTTCTACTTTCAGATGCAACAGAAATTTTTCGGATTGGTCAATCCGTTCGCGAGATATGGCAGTTTGGAGGTAAGAAACGCTTGAGAAACTCAAAATTTTCGCAGTTCTGATGCTCGAAACGAATAACTAGAACGGCCTAGGGGAAAAGTACGCATACCGTTGTAATCGGGCGAGTTTCTACTTTCAGATGCAACAGAAATTTTGCGGATTGGTCAATCCGTTCGCGAGATATGGCAGTTTGGAAATAAGAAACGCTTGAGAAACTCAAAATTTTCGCAGTTCTGATGCTCGAAACGAGTAACTAGAACGGCATAGGGGAAAAGTACGCATACCGTTGTAATCGGGCGAGTTTCTGCTTTCAGATGAAACAGAAATTTTGCGGATTGGTCAATCCGTTCGCGAGATATGGCAGTTTGGATGTAAGAAACGCTTGAGAAACTCAAAATTTTCGCAGGTCTGATGCTCGAAACGAATAACTAGAACGGCCTAGGGGAAAACTACACCTACCGTTGTAATCGGGCGAGTTTCTACTTTCAGATGCAACAGAAATTTTGCGGATTGTTCAATCCGTTCGCGAGATATGGCAGTTTGGAGGTAAGAAACGCTTGAGAAACTCAAAATTTTCGCAGTTCTGATGCTCGAAACGAATAACTAGAACCGCCTAGGGGAAAAGTGCGCACACCTTTGTAATCGGGCGAGTTTCTACTTTCAGATGCAACAGAAATTTTGCGGATTGGTCAATCCGTTCGCGAGATATGGCTTTTTGGTTGTAATAAACGCTTGAGAAACTCAAAATTTTCGCAGTTCTGATGCTCGAAACGAATAACTAGAACGGCCTAGGGGAAAACTACACCTACCGTTGTAATCGGGCGAGTTTCTACTTTCAGATGCAACAGAAATTTTGCGGATTGGTCAATCCGTTCGCGAGATATGGCAGTTTAGAGGTAAGAAACGCTTGAGAAACTTTAAATTTTCGCAGTTCTGATGATCGAAACGAATAACTAGAACCGCCTAGGGGAAAAGTGCGCATACCGTTGTAATCGGGCGAGTTTCTACTTTCAGATGCAACATAAATTTTGCGGATTGGTCAATCCGTTCGCGAGATATGGCAGTTTGGAGGTAAGAAACGCTTGAGAAACTCAAAATTTTCGCAGTTCTGATGCTCGAAACGAATAACTAGAACCGCCTAGGGGAAAAGTGCGAATACCGTTGTAATCGGGCGAGTTTCTACTTTCAGATGCAACAGAAATTTTGCGGATTGATCAATCCGTTCGCGAGATATGGCAGTTTGGAGATAAGAAACGCTTGAGAAACTCAAAATTTTCGCAGTTCTGATGCTCGAAACGAATGACTACAACGCCCTAGGGGAGAAGTACGCATACCGTTGTAATCGGGCGAGTTTCTACTTTCAGAAGCAACAGAAATTTTGCGGATTGGTGAATCCGTTCGCGAGATATGGTAGTTTGGAGGTAAGAAACGCTTGAGAAACTCAAACTTTTCGCAGGTCTGATGCTCGACACGAATAACTAGAACGGCCTAGGGGAAAAGTACGCATACCGTTGTAATCGGGCGAGTTTCTACTTTCAGATGCAACAGAAATTTTGCGGATTGGTCAATCCGTTCGCGAGATATGGCAGTTTGGATGTAAGAAACGCTTGAGAAACTCAAAATTTTCGCAGTTCTGATGCTCGAAACGAATAACTAGAACGGCCTAGGGGAAAACTACACATACCGTTGTAATCGGGCGAGTTTCTACTTTCAGATGCAACAGAAATTTTGCGGATTGGTCAATCCGTTCGCGAGATATGGCAGTTTGGAGGTAAGAAACGCTTGAGAAACTCAAAATTTTCGCAGTTCTGATGCTCGAAACGAATAACTAGAACCGCCTAGGGGAAAAGTGCGTATACCTTTGTAATCGGGCGAGTTTCTACTTTCAGATGCAACAGAAATTTTGCGGATTGGTCAATCCGTTCGCGAGATATGGCTTTTTGGTTGTAAGAAACGCTTGAGAAACTCAAAATTTTCGCAGTTCTGATGCTCGAAACGAGTAACTAGAACGGCCTAGGGGAAAAGTACGCATACCGTTGTAATCGGGCGAGTTTCTACTTTCAGATGCAACAGAAATTTTGCGGATTGGTCAATCCGTTCGCGAGATATGGCAGTTTGGAGGTAAGAAACGCTTGAGAAACTCAAAATTTTCGCAGTTCTGATGCTCGAAACGAGTAACTAGAACGGCCTAGGGGAAAAGTACGCATGCCGTTGTAATCGGGCGAGTTTCTACTTTCAGATGCAACAGAAATTTTTCGGATTGGTCAATCCGTTCGCGAGATATGGCAGTTTGGAGGTAAGAAACGCTTGAGAAACTCAAAATTTTCGCAGTTCTGATGCTCGAAACGAATAACTAGAACGGCCTAGGGGAAAAGTACGCATACCGTTGTAATCGGGCGAGTTTCTACTTTCAGATGCAACAGAAATTTTGCGGATTGGTCAATCCGTTCGCGAGATATGGCAGTTTGGAAATAAGAAACGCTTGAGAAACTCAAAATTTTCGCAGTTCTGATGCTCGAAACGAGTAACTAGAACGGCATAGGGGAAAAGTACGCATACCGTTGTAATCGGGCGAGTTTCTGCTTTCAGATGAAACAGAAATTTTGCGGATTGGTCAATCCGTTCGCGAGATATGGCAGTTTGGATGTAAGAAACGCTTGAGAAACTCAAAATTTTCGCAGGTCTGATGCTCGAAACGAATAACTAGAACGGCCTAGGGGAAAACTACACCTACCGTTGTAATCGGGAGAGTTTCTACTTTCAGATGCAACAGAAATTTTGCGGATTGTTCAATCCGTTCGCGAGATATGGCAGTTTGGAGGTAAGAAACGCTTGAGAAACTCAAAATTTTCGCAGTTCTGATGCTCGAAACGAGTAACTAGAACGGCCTAGGGGAAAACTACACCTACCGTTGTAATCGGGCGAGTTTCTACTTTCAGATGCAACAGAAATTTTGCGGATTGTTCAATCCGTTCGCGAGATATGGCAGTTTGGAGGTAAGAAACGCTTGAGAAACTCAAAATTTTCGCAGTTCTGATGCTCGAAACGAGTAACTAGAACGGCCTAGGGGAAAACTACACCTACCGTTGTAATCGGGCGAGTTTCTACTTTCAGATGCAACAGAAATTTTGCGGATTGATCAATCCGTTCGCGAGATATGGCAGTTTGGAGATAAGAAACGCTTGAGAAACTCAAAATTTTCGCAGTTCTGATGCTCGAAACGAGTAACTAGAACGGCCTAGGGGAAAAGTACGCATACCGTTGTAATCGGGCGAGTTTCTACTTTCAGATGCAACAGAAATTTTTCGGATTGGTCAATCCGTTCGCGAGATATGGCAGTTTGGAGATAAGAAACGCTTGAGGAACTCAAAATTTTCGCAGTTCTGATGCTCGAAACGAATGACTACAACGGCCTAGGGAAGAAGTACGCATACCGTTATAATCGGGCGAGTTTCTACTTTCAGATGCAACAGAAATTTTGGAGATTGGTCAATCCGTTCGCGAGATATGGCAGTTTGGAAATAAGAAACGCTTGAGAAACTCAAAATTTGCGCAGTTCTGATGCTCGAAACGAATAAATAGGACGGAGTAGGGGAAAAGTGCGCATACCTTTGTAATCGGGGGAGTTTCTACTTTCAGATGCAACAGAAATTTTGCGGATTGATCAATCCGTTCGCGAGATATGGCAGTTTGGAGATAAGAAACGCTTGAGAAACTCAAAATTTTCGCAGTTCTGATGCTCGAAACGAATGACTACAACGGCCTAGGGGAGAAGTACGCATACCGTTGTAATCGGGCGAGTTTCTACTTTCAGAAGCAACAGAAATTTTGCGGATTGGTCAATCCGTTCGCGAGATATGGCAGTTTGGAGGTAAGAAACGCTTGAGAAACTCAAAATTTTCGCAGTTCTGATGCTCGAAACGAATAACTAGAACGGCCTAGCGGAAAAGTACGCATACCGTTGTAATCGGGCGAGTTTCTACTTTCAGATGCAACAGAAATTTTGCGGATTGATCAATCCGTTCGCGAGATATGGCAGTTTGGAGATAAGAAACGCTGGAGAAACTCAAAATTTTCGCAGTTCTGATGCTCGAAACGAGTAACTAGGACGGCCTAGGGGAAAAGTACGCATACCGTTGTAATCGGGCGAGGTTCTACTTTCAGATGCAACAGAAATTTTGCGGATTGGTCAATCCGTTCGCGAGATATGGCAGTTTGGAGGTAAGAAACGCTTGAGAAACTCAAAATTTTCGCAGTTCTGATGCTCGAAACGAATAACTAGAACGGCCTAGCGGAAAAGTACGCATACCGTTGTAATCGGGCGAGTTTCTACTTTGAGATGCAACAGAAATTAGGCGGATTGATCAATCCGTTCGCGAGATATGGCAGTTTGGAGATAAGAAACGCTTGAGAAACTCAAAATTTTCGCAGTTCTGATGCTCGAAACGAGTAACTAGAACGGCCTAGGGGAAAAGTACGCATACCGTTGTAATCGGGCGAGTTTCTACTTTCAGAAGCAACAGAAATTTTGCGGATTGGTGAATCCGTTCGCGAGATATGGTAGTTTGGAGGTAAGAAACGCTTGAGAAACTCAAACTTTTCGCAGGTCTGATGCTCGACACGAATAACTAGAACGGCCTAGGGGAAAAGTACGCATACCGTTGTAATCGGGCGAGTTTCTACTTTCAGATGCAACAGAAATTTTGCGGATTGGTCAATCCGTTCGCGAGATATGGCAGTTTGGATGTAAGAAACGCTTGAGAAACTCAAAATTTTCGCAGTTCTGATGCTCGAAACGAATAACTAGAACGGCCTAGGGGAAAACTACACATACCGTTGTAATCGGGCGAGTTTCTACTTTCAGATGCAACAGAAATTTTGCGGATTGGTCAATCCGTTCGCGAGATATGGCAGTTTGGAGGTAAGAAACGCTTGAGAAACTCAAAATTTTCGCAGTTCTGATGCTCGAAACGAATAACTAGAACCGCCTAGGGGAAAAGTGCGTATACCTTTGTAATCGGGCGAGTTTCTACTTTCAGATGCAACAGAAATTTTGCGGATTGGTCAATCCGTTCGCGAGATATGGCTTTTTGGTTGTAAGAAACGCTTGAGAAACTCAAAATTTTCGCAGTTCTGATGCTCGAAACGAGTAACTAGAACGGCCTAGGGGAAAAGTACGCATACCGTTGTAATCGGGCGAGTTTCTACTTTCAGATGCAACAGAAATTTTGCGGATTGGTCAATCCGTTCGCGAGATATGGCAGTTTGGAGGTAAGAAACGCTTGAGAAACTCAAAATTTTCGCAGTTCTGATGCTCGAAACGAGTAACTAGAACGGCCTAGGGGAAAAGTACGCATGCCGTTGTAATCGGGCGAGTTTCTACTTTCAGATGCAACAGAAATTTTTCGGATTGGTCAATCCGTTCGCGAGATATGGCAGTTTGGAGGTAAGAAACGCTTGAGAAACTCAAAATTTTCGCAGTTCTGATGCTCGAAACGAATAACTAGAACGGCCTAGGGGAAAAGTACGCATACCGTTGTAATCGGGCGAGTTTCTACTTTCAGATGCAACAGAAATTTTGCGGATTGGTCAATCCGTTCGCGAGATATGGCAGTTTGGAAATAAGAAACGCTTGAGAAACTCAAAATTTTCGCAGTTCTGATGCTCGAAACGAGTAACTAGAACGGCATAGGGGAAAAGTACGCATACCGTTGTAATCGGGCGAGTTTCTGCTTTCAGATGAAACAGAAATTTTGCGGATTGGTCAATCCGTTCGCGAGATATGGCAGTTTGGATGTAAGAAACGCTTGAGAAACTCAAAATTTTCGCAGGTCTGATGCTCGAAACGAATAACTAGAACGGCCTAGGGGAAAACTACACCTACCGTTGTAATCGGGAGAGTTTCTACTTTCAGATGCAACAGAAATTTTGCGGATTGTTCAATCCGTTCGCGAGATATGGCAGTTTGGAGGTAAGAAACGCTTGAGAAACTCAAAATTTTCGCAGTTCTGATGCTCGAAACGAGTAACTAGAACGGCCTAGGGGAAAACTACACCTACCGTTGTAATCGGGCGAGTTTCTACTTTCAGATGCAACAGAAATTTTGCGGATTGTTCAATCCGTTCGCGAGATATGGCAGTTTGGAGGTAAGAAACGCTTGAGAAACTCAAAATTTTCGCAGTTCTGATGCTCGAAACGAGTAACTAGAACGGCCTAGGGGAAAACTACACCTACCGTTGTAATCGGGCGAGTTTCTACTTTCAGATGCAACAGAAATTTTGCGGATTGATCAATCCGTTCGCGAGATATGGCAGTTTGGAGATAAGAAACGCTTGAGAAACTCAAAATTTTCGCAGTTCTGATGCTCGAAACGAGTAACTAGAACGGCCTAGGGGAAAAGTACGCATACCGTTGTAATCGGGCGAGTTTCTACTTTCAGATGCAACAGAAATTTTTCGGATTGGTCAATCCGTTCGCGAGATATGGCAGTTTGGAGATAAGAAACGCTTGAGGAACTCAAAATTTTCGCAGTTCTGATGCTCGAAACGAATGACTACAACGGCCTAGGGAAGAAGTACGCATACCGTTATAATCGGGCGAGTTTCTACTTTCAGATGCAACAGAAATTTTGGAGATTGGTCAATCCGTTCGCGAGATATGGCAGTTTGGAAATAAGAAACGCTTGAGAAACTCAAAATTTTCGCAGTTCTGATGCTCAAAACGAATGACTACAACGGCCTAGGGGAGAATTACGCATACCGTTGTAATCGGGCGAGTTTCTACTTTCAGAAGCAACAGAAATTTTGGGGATTGGTGAATCCGTTCTCGAGGTATGGCAGTTTGGAGGTAAGAAACGCTTGAGAAACTCAAAATTTTCGCAGTTCTGATGCTCGAAACGAATAACTGGAACGGCCTAGGGGAAAACTACACATACCGTTGTAATCGGGCGAGTTTCTACATCCAGATGCAATAGAAATTTTGCGGATTGGTCTATCCGTTCGCGAAATATGGCAGTTTGGAGGTAAGAAACGCTTGAGAAACTCAAACTTTTCGCAGTTCTGATGCTCGAAACGAATAACTGGAACGGCCTAGGGGAAAACTACACATACCGTTGTAATCGGACGAGTTTCTACTTTCAGATGCAATAGAAATTTTGCGGATTGGTCTATCCGTTTGCGAGATATGGCAGATTGGAGGTAAGAAACGCTTGAGAAACTCAAAATTTGCGCAGTTCTGATGCTCGAAACGAATAAATAGGACGGAGTAGGGGAAAACTACACCTACCGTTGTAATCGGGCGAGTTTCTACTTTCAGATGCAACAGAAATTTTGCGGACTGTTCAATCCGTTCGCGAGATATGGCAGTTTGGAGGTAAGAAACGCTTGAGAAACTCAAAATTTTCGCAGTTCTGATGCTCGAAACGAATAACTAGAACCGCCTAGGGGAAAAGTGCGCATACCTTTGTAATCGGGGGAGTTTCTACTTTCAGATGCAACAGAAATTTTGCGGATTGATCAATCCGTTCGCGAGATATGGCAGTTTGGAGATAAGAAACGCTTGAGAAACTCAAAATTTTCGCAGTTCTGATGCTCGAAACGAATGACTACAACGGCCTAGGGGAGAAGTACGCATACCGTTGTAATCGGGCGAGTTTCTACTTTCAGAAGCAACAGAAATTTTGCGGATTGGTCAATCCGTTCGCGAGATATGGCAGTTTGGAGGTAAGAAACGCTTGAGAAACTCAAAATTTTCGCAGTTCTGATGCTCGAAACGAATAACTAGAACGGCCTAGCGGAAAAGTACGCATACCGTTGTAATCGGGCGAGTTTCTACTTTCAGATGCAACAGAAATTTTGCGGATTGATCAATCCGTTCGCGAGATATGGCAGTTTGGATATAAGAAACGCTGGAGAAACTCAAAATTTTCGCAGTTCTGATGCTCGAAACGAGTAACTAGGACGGCCTAGGGGAAAAGTACGCATACCGTTGTAATCGGGCGAGGTTCTACTTTCAGATGCAACAGAAATTTTGCGGATTGGTCAATCCGTTCGCGAGATATGGCAGTTTGGAGGTAAGAAACGCTTGAGAAACTCAAAATTTTCGCAGTTCTGATGCTCGAAACGAATAACTAGAACGGCCTAGCGGAAAAGTACGCATACCGTTGTAATCGGGCGAGTTTCTACTTTGAGATGCAACAGAAATTAGGCGGATTGATCAATCCGTTCGCGAGATATGGCAGTTTGGAGATAAGAAACGCTTGAGAAACTCAAAATTTTCGCAGTTCTGATGCTCGAAACGAGTAACTAGAACGGCCTAGGGGAAAAGTACGCATACCGTTGTAATCGGGCGAGTTTCTACTTTCAGAAGCAACAGAAATTTTGCGGATTGATCAATCCGTTCGCGAGATATGGCAGTTTGGAGATAAGAAACGCTTGAGAAACTCAAAATTTTCGCAGTTCTGATGCTCGACACGAATAACTAGAACGGCCTAGGGGAAAAGTGCGCATACCGTTGTAATCGGGCGAGTTTCTACTTTCAGATGCAACAGAAATTTGCGGATTGATCAATCCGTTCGCGTGATATGGCAGTTTGGAGATAAGAAACGCTTGAGAAATTCAAAATTTTCGCAGTTCTGATGCTCGAAACAAGTAACTAGAACGGCCTAGGGGAAAAGTACGCATACCGTTGTAATCGGGCGAGTTTCTACTTTCAGATGCAACAGAAATTTTGCGGATTGGTCAATCCGTTCGCGAGATATGGCAGTTTGGATGTAAGAAACGCTTGAGTAACTCAAAATTTTCGCAGTTCTGATGCTCGAAACGAATAACTAGAACGGCCTAGGGGAAAAGTACGCATACCGTTGTAATCGGGCGAGTTTCTACTTTCAGATGCAACAGAAATTATGCGGATTGGTCAATCCGTTCGCGAGATATGGCAGTTTGGAAATAAGAAACGCTTGAGAAACTCAAAATTTTCGCAGTTCTGGTGCTCGAAACGAGTAACTAGAACGGCATAGGGGAAAACTACACATACCGTTGTAATCGGGCGAGTTTCTACATTCAGATGCAATAGAAATTTTGCGGATTGGTCTATCCGTTCACGAGATATGGCAGTTTGGATGTAAGAAACGCTTGAGAAACTCAAAATTTTCGCAGTTCTGATGCTCGAAACGAATAACTAGAACCGCCTAGGGGAAAAGTGCGCATACCGTTGTAATCGGGCGAGTTTCTACTTTCAGATGCAACAGAAATTCTGCGGATTGATCCATCCGTTCGCGAGATATGGCAGTTTGGAGATAAGAAACGCTTGAGAAACTCAAAATTTTCGCAGTTCTGATGCTCGAAACGAATGACTACAACGGCCTAGGGGAGAAGTACGCATACCGTTGTAATCGGGCGAGTTTCTACTTTCAGAAGCAACAGAAATTTTGCGGATTGGTGAATCCGTTCGCGAGATATGGTAGTTTGGAGGTAAGAAACGCTTGAGAAACTCAAAATTTTCGCAGTTCTGATGCTCGACACGAATTACTAGAACGGCCTAGGGGAAAAGTGCGCATACCGTTGTAATCGGGCGAGTTTCTACTTTCAGATGCAACAGAAATTTTGCGGATTGATCAATCCGTTCGCGAGATATGGCAGTTTGGAGATAAGAAACGCTTGAGAAACTCAAAATTTTCGCAGTTCTGATGCTCGAAACGAGTAACTAGAACGGCCTAGGGGAAAAGTACGCATACCGTTGTAATCGGGCGAGTTTCTACTTTCAGCTGCAACAGAAATTATGCGGATTGGTCAATCCGTTCGCGAGATATGGCAGTTTGGAAATAAGAAACGCTTGAGAAACTCAAAATTTTCGCAGTTCTGGTGCTCGAAACGAGTAACTAGAACGGCATAGGGGAAAACTACACATACCGTTGTAATCGGGCGAGTTTCTACATTCAGATGCAATAGAAATTTTGCGGATTGGTCTATCCGTTCACGAGATATGGCAGTTTGGATGTAAGAAACGCTTGAGAAACTCAAAATTTTCGCAGTTCTGATGCTCGAAACGAATAACTAGAACGGCCTAGGGGAAAACTACACATACCGTTGTAATCGGGCGAGTTTCTACTTTCAGATGCAACAGAAATTTTGCGGATTGGTCAATCCGTTCGCGAGATATGGCAGTTTGGAGGTAAGAAACGCTTGAGAAACTCAAAATTTTCGCAGTTCTGATGCTCGAAACGAATAACTAGAACCGCCTAGGGGAAAAGTGCGCATACCTTTGTAATCGGGCGAGTTTCTACTTTCAGATGCAACAGAAATTTTGCGGATTGGTCAATCCGTTCGCGAGATATGGCTTTTCGGTTGTAAGAAACGCTTGAGAAACTCAAAATTTTCGCAGTTCTGATGCTCGAAACGAATAACTAGAACGGCCTAGGGGAAAAGTACGCATACCGTTGTAATCGGGCGAGTTTCTACTTTCAGATGCAACAGAAATTTTGCGGATTGGTCAATCCGTTCGCGAGATATGGCAGTTTGGAAATAAGAAACGCTTGAGAAACTCAAAATTTTCGCAGTTCTGATGCTCGAAACGAGTAACTAGAACGGCATAGGGGAAAAGTACGCATACCGTTGTAATCGGGCGAGTTTCTGCTTTCAGATGAAACAGAAATTTTGCGGATTGGTCAATCCGTTCGCGAGATATGGCAGTTTGGATGTAAGAAACGCTTGAGAAACTCAAAATTTTCGCAGGTCTGATGCTCGAAACGAATAACTAGAACGGCCTAGGGGAAAACTACACCTACCGTTGTAATCGGGCGAGTTTCTACTTTCAGATGCAACAGAAATTTTGCGGATTGTTCAATCCGTTCGCGAGATATGGCAGTTTGGAGGTAAGAAACGCTTGAGAAACTCAAAATTTTCGCAGTTCTGATGCTCGAAACGAATAACTAGAACCGCCTAGGGGAAAAGTGCGCACACCTTTGTAATCGGGCGAGTTTCTACTTTCAGATGCAACAGAAATTTTGCGGATTGGTCAATCCGTTCGCGAGATATGGCTTTTTGGTTGTAATAAACGCTTGAGAAACTCAAAATTTTCGCAGTTCTGATGCTCGAAACGAATAACTAGAACGGCCTAGGGGAAAACTACACCTACCGTTGTAATCGGGCGAGTTTCTACTTTCAGATGCAACAGAAATTTTGCGGATTGGTCAATCCGTTCGCGAGATATGGCAGTTTAGAGGTAAGAAACGCTTGAGAAACTTTAAATTTTCGCAGTTCTGATGATCGAAACGAATAACTAGAACCGCCTAGGGGAAAAGTGCGCATACCGTTGTAATCGGGCGAGTTTCTACTTTCAGATGCAACATAAATTTTGCGGATTGGTCAATCCGTTCGCGAGATATGGCAGTTTGGAGGTAAGAAACGCTTGAGAAACTCAAAATTTTCGCAGTTCTGATGCTCGAAACGAATAACTAGAACCGCCTAGGGGAAAAGTGCGAATACCGTTGTAATCGGGCGAGTTTCTACTTTCAGATGCAACAGAAATTTTGCGGATTGATCAATCCGTTCGCGAGATATGGCAGTTTGGAGATAAGAAACGCTTGAGAAACTCAAAATTTTCGCAGTTCTGATGCTCGAAACGAATGACTACAACGCCCTAGGGGAGAAGTACGCATACCGTTGTAATCGGGCGAGTTTCTACTTTCAGAAGCAACAGAAATTTTGCGGATTGGTGAATCCGTTCGCGAGATATGGTAGTTTGGAGGTAAGAAACGCTTGAGAAACTCAAACTTTTCGCAGGTCTGATGCTCGACACGAATAACTAGAACGGCCTAGGGGAAAAGTACGCATACCGTTGTAATCGGGCGAGTTTCTACTTTCAGATGCAACAGAAATTTTGCGGATTGGTCAATCCGTTCGCGAGATATGGCAGTTTGGATGTAAGAAACGCTTGAGAAACTCAAAATTTTCGCAGTTCTGATGCTCGAAACGAATAACTAGAACGGCCTAGGGGAAAACTACACATACCGTTGTAATCGGGCGAGTTTCTACTTTCAGATGCAACAGAAATTTTGCGGATTGGTCAATCCGTTCGCGAGATATGGCAGTTTGGAGGTAAGAAACGCTTGAGAAACTCAAAATTTTCGCAGTTCTGATGCTCGAAACGAGTAACTAGAACGGCCTAGGGGAAAAGTACGCATGCCGTTGTAATCGGGCGAGTTTCTACTTTCAGATGCAACAGAAATTTTTCGGATTGGTCAATCCGTTCGCGAGATATGGCAGTTTGGAGGTAAGAAACGCTTGAGAAACTCAAAATTTTCGCAGTTCTGATGCTCGAAACGAATAACTAGAACGGCCTAGGGGAAAAGTACGCATACCGTTGTAATCGGGCGAGTTTCTACTTTCAGATGCAACAGAAATTTTGCGGATTGGTCAATCCGTTCGCGAGATATGGCAGTTTGGAAATAAGAAACGCTTGAGAAACTCAAAATTTTCGCAGTTCTGATGCTCGAAACGAGTAACTAGAACGGCATAGGGGAAAAGTACGCATACCGTTGTAATCGGGCGAGTTTCTGCTTTCAGATGAAACAGAAATTTTGCGGATTGGTCAATCCGTTCGCGAGATATGGCAGTTTGGATGTAAGAAACGCTTGAGAAACTCAAAATTTTCGCAGGTCTGATGCTCGAAACGAATAACTAGAACGGCCTAGGGGAAAACTACACCTACCGTTGTAATCGGGAGAGTTTCTACTTTCAGATGCAACAGAAATTTTGCGGATTGTTCAATCCGTTCGCGAGATATGGCAGTTTGGAGGTAAGAAACGCTTGAGAAACTCAAAATTTTCGCAGTTCTGATGCTCGAAACGAGTAACTAGAACGGCCTAGGGGAAAACTACACCTACCGTTGTAATCGGGCGAGTTTCTACTTTCAGATGCAACAGAAATTTTGCGGATTGTTCAATCCGTTCGCGAGATATGGCAGTTTGGAGGTAAGAAACGCTTGAGAAACTCAAAATTTTCGCAGTTCTGATGCTCGAAACGAGTAACTAGAACGGCCTAGGGGAAAACTACACCTACCGTTGTAATCGGGCGAGTTTCTACTTTCAGATGCAACAGAAATTTTGCGGATTGATCAATCCGTTCGCGAGATATGGCAGTTTGGAGATAAGAAACGCTTGAGAAACTCAAAATTTTCGCAGTTCTGATGCTCGAAACGAGTAACTAGAACGGCCTAGGGGAAAAGTACGCATACCGTTGTAATCGGGCGAGTTTCTACTTTCAGATGCAACAGAAATTTTTCGGATTGGTCAATCCGTTCGCGAGATATGGCAGTTTGGAGATAAGAAACGCTTGAGGAACTCAAAATTTTCGCAGTTCTGATGCTCGAAACGAATGACTACAACGGCCTAGGGAAGAAGTACGCATACCGTTATAATCGGGCGAGTTTCTACTTTCAGATGCAACAGAAATTTTGGAGATTGGTCAATCCGTTCGCGAGATATGGCAGTTTGGAAATAAGAAACGCTTGAGAAACTCAAAATTTTCGCAGTTCTGATGCTCAAAACGAATGACTACAACGGCCTAGGGGAGAATTACGCATACCGTTGTAATCGGGCGAGTTTCTACTTTCAGAAGCAACAGAAATTTTGGGGATTGGTGAATCCGTTCTCGAGGTATGGCAGTTTGGAGGTAAGAAACGCTTGAGAAACTCAAAATTTTCGCAGTTCTGATGCTCGAAACGAATAACTGGAACGGCCTAGGGGAAAACTACACATACCGTTGTAATCGGGCGAGTTTCTACATCCAGATGCAATAGAAATTTTGCGGATTGGTCTATCCGTTCGCGAAATATGGCAGTTTGGAGGTAAGAAACGCTTGAGAAACTCAAACTTTTCGCAGTTCTGATGCTCGAAACGAATAACTGGAACGGCCTAGGGGAAAACTACACATACCGTTGTAATCGGACGAGTTTCTACTTTCAGATGCAATAGAAATTTTGCGGATTGGTCTATCCGTTTGCGAGATATGGCAGATTGGAGGTAAGAAACGCTTGAGAAACTCAAAATTTGCGCAGTTCTGATGCTCGAAACGAATAAATAGGACGGAGTAGGGGAAAACTACACCTACCGTTGTAATCGGGCGAGTTTCTACTTTCAGATGCAACAGAAATTTTGCGGACTGTTCAATCCGTTCGCGAGATATGGCAGTTTGGAGGTAAGAAACGCTTGAGAAACTCAAAATTTTCGCAGTTCTGATGCTCGAAACGAATAACTAGAACCGCCTAGGGGAAAAGTGCGCATACCTTTGTAATCGGGGGAGTTTCTACTTTCAGATGCAACAGAAATTTTGCGGATTGATCAATCCGTTCGCGAGATATGGCAGTTTGGAGATAAGAAACGCTTGAGAAACTCAAAATTTTCGCAGTTCTGATGCTCGAAACGAATGACTACAACGGCCTAGGGGAGAAGTACGCATACCGTTGTAATCGGGCGAGTTTCTACTTTCAGAAGCAACAGAAATTTTGCGGATTGGCCAATCCGTTCGCGAGATATGGCAGTTTGGAGGTAAGAAACGCTTGAGAAACTCAAAATTTTCGCAGTTCTGATGCTCGAAACGAATAACTAGAACGGCCTAGCGGAAAAGTACGCATACCGTTGTAATCGGGCGAGTTTCTACTTTCAGATGCAACAGAAATTTTGCGGATTGATCAATCCGTTCGCGAGATATGGCAGTTTGGAGATAAGAAACGCTGGAGAAACTCAAAATTTTCGCAGTTCTGATGCTCGAAACGAGTAACTAGGACGGCCTAGGGGAAAAGTACGCATACCGTTGTAATCGGGCGAGGTTCTACTTTCAGATGCAACAGAAATTTTGCGGATTGGTCAATCCGTTCGCGAGATATGGCAGTTTGGAGGTAAGAAACGCTTGAGAAACTCAAAATTTTCGCAGTTCTGATGCTCGAAACGAATAACTAGAACGGCCTAGCGGAAAAGTACGCATACCGTTGTAATCGGGCGAGTTTCTACTTTGAGATGCAACAGAAATTAGGCGGATTGATCAATCCGTTCGCGAGATATGGCAGTTTGGAGATAAGAAACGCTTGAGAAACTCAAAATTTTCGCAGTTCTGATGCTCGAAACGAGTAACTAGAACGGCCTAGGGGAAAAGTACGCATACCGTTGTAATCGGGCGAGTTTCTACTTTCAGAAGCAACAGAAATTTTGCGGATTGATCAATCCGTTCGCGAGATATGGCAGTTTGGAGATAAGAAACGCTTGAGAAACTCAAAATTTTCGCAGTTCTGATGCTCGACACGAATAACTAGAACGGCCTAGGGGAAAAGTGCGCATACCGTTGTAATCGGGCGAGTTTCTACTTTCAGATGCAACAGAAATTTGCGGATTGATCAATCCGTTCGCGTGATATGGCAGTTTGGAGATAAGAAACGCTTGAGAAATTCAAAATTTTCGCAGTTCTGATGCTCGAAACAAGTAACTAGAACGGCCTAGGGGAAAAGTACGCATACCGTTGTAATCGGGCGAGTTTCTACTTTCAGATGCAACAGAAATTTTGCGGATTGGTCAATCCGTTCGCGAGATATGGCAGTTTGGATGTAAGAAACGCTTGAGTAACTCAAAATTTTCGCAGTTCTGATGCTCGAAACGAATAACTAGAACGGCCTAGGGGAAAAGTACGCATACCGTTGTAATCGGGCGAGTTTCTACTTTCAGATGCAACAGAAATTATGCGGATTGGTCAATCCGTTCGCGAGATATGGCAGTTTGGAAATAAGAAACGCTTGAGAAACTCAAAATTTTCGCAGTTCTGGTGCTCGAAACGAGTAACTAGAACGGCATAGGGGAAAACTACACATACCGTTGTAATCGGGCGAGTTTCTACATTCAGATGCAATAGAAATTTTGCGGATTGGTCTATCCGTTAACGAGATATGGCAGTTTGGATGTAAGAAACGCTTGAGAAACTCAAAATTTTCGCAGTTCTGATGCTCGAAACGAATAACTAGAACCGCCTAGGGGAAAAGTGCGCATACCGTTGTAATCGGGCGAGTTTCTACTTTCAGATGCAACAGAAATTCTGCGGATTGATCCATCCGTTCGCGAGATATGGCAGTTTGGAGATAAGAAACGCTTGAGAAACTCAAAATTTTCGCAGTTCTGATGCTCGAAACGAATGACTACAACGGCCTAGGGGAGAAGTACGCATACCGTTGTAATCGGGCGAGTTTCTACTTTCAGAAGCAACAGAAATTTTGCGGATTGGTGAATCCGTTCGCGAGATATGGTAGTTTGGAGGTAAGAAACGCTTGAGAAACTCAAAATTTTCGCAGTTCTGATGCTCGACACGAATTACTAGAACGGCCTAGGGGAAAAGTGCGCATACCGTTGTAATCGGGCGAGTTTCTACTTTCAGATGCAACAGAAATTTTGCGGATTGATCAATCCGTTCGCGAGATATGGCAGTTTGGAGATAAGAAACGCTTGAGAAACTCAAAATTTTCGCAGTTCTGATGCTCGAAACGAGTAACTAGAACGGCCTAGGGGAAAAGTACGCATACCGTTGTAATCGGGCGAGTTTCTACTTTCAGCTGCAACAGAAATTATGCGGATTGGTCAATCCGTTCGCGAGATATGGCAGTTTGGAAATAAGAAACGCTTGAGAAACTCAAAATTTTCGCAGTTCTGGTGCTCGAAACGAGTAACTAGAACGGCATAGGGGAAAACTACACATACCGTTGTAATCGGGCGAGTTTCTACATTCAGATGCAATAGAAATTTTGCGGATTGGTCTATCCGTTCACGAGATATGGCAGTTTGGATGTAAGAAACGCTTGAGAAACTCAAAATTTTCGCAGTTCTGATGCTCGAAACGAATAACTAGAACCGCCTAGGGGAAAAGTGCGCATACCGTTGTAATCGGGCGAGTTTCTACTTTCAGATGCAACAGAAATTCTGCGGATTGATCCATCCGTTCGCGAGATATGGCAGTTTGGAGATAAGAAACGCTTGAGAAACTCAAAATTTTCGCAGTTCTGATGCTCGAAACGAATGACTACAACGGCCTAGGGGAGAAGTACGCATACCGTTGTAATCGGGCGAGTTTCTACTTTCAGAAGCAACAGAAATTTTGCGGATTGGTGAATCCGTTCGCGAGATATGGTAGTTTGGAGGTAAGAAACGCTTGAGAAACTCAAAATTTTCGCAGTTCTGATGCTCGACACGAATTACTAGAACGGCCTAGGGGAAAAGTGCGCATACCGTTGTAATCGGGCGAGTTTCTACTTTCAGATGCAACAGAAATTTTGCGGATTGATCAATCCGTTCGCGAGATATGGCAGTTTGGAGATAAGAAACGCTTGAGAAACTCAAAATTTTCGCAGTTCTGATGCTCGAAACGAGTAACTAGAACGGCCTAGGGGAAAAGTACGCATACCGTTGTAATCGGGCGAGTTTCTACTTTCAGATGCAACAGAAATTTTTCGGATTGGTCAATCCGTTCGCGAGATATGGCAGTTTGGAGATAAGAAACGCTTGAGGAACTCAAAATTTTCGCAGTTCTGATGCTCGAAACGAATGACTACAACGGCCTAGGGAAGAAGTACGCATACCGTTATAATCGGGCGAGTTTCTACTTTCAGATGCAACAGAAATTTTGGAGATTGGTCAATCCGTTCGCGAGATATGGCAGTTTGGAAATAAGAAACGCTTGAGAAACTCAAAATTTTCGCAGTTCTGATGCTCAAAACGAATGACTACAACGGCCTAGGGGAGAATTACGCATACCGTTGTAATCGGGCGAGTTTCTACTTTCAGAAGCAACAGAAATTTTGGGGATTGGTGAATCCGTTCTCGAGATATGGCAGTTTGGAGGTAAGAAACGCTTGAGAAACTCAAAATTTTCGCAGTTCTGATGCTCGAAACGAATAACTGGAACGGCCTAGGGGAAAACTACACATACCGTTGTAATCGGGCGAGTTTCTACATCCAGATGCAATAGAAATTTTGCGGATTGGTCTATCCGTTCGCGAAATATGGCAGTTTGGAGGTAAGAAACGCTTGAGAAACTCAAACTTTTCGCAGTTTTGATGCTCGAAACGAATAACTGGAACGGCCTAGGGGAAAACTACACATACCGTTGTAATCGGGCGAGTTTCTACTTTCAGATGCAACAGAAATTATGCGGATTGGTCAATCCGTTCGCGAGATATGGCAGTTTGGAAATAAGAAACGCTTGAGAAACTCAAAATTTTCGCAGTTCTGGTGCTCGAAACGAGTAACTAGAACGGCATAGGGGAAAACTACACATACCGTTGTAATCGGGCGAGTTTCTACATTCAGATGCAATAGAAATTTTGCGGATTGGTCTATCCGTTCACGAGATATGGCAGTTTGGATGTAAGAAACGCTTGAGAAACTCAAAATTTTCGCAGTTCTGATGCTCGAAACGAATAACTAGAACCGCCTAGGGGAAAAGTGCGCATACCGTTGTAATCGGGCGAGTTTCTACTTTCAGATGCAACAGAAATTCTGCGGATTGATCCATCCGTTCGCGAGATATGGCAGTTTGGAGATAAGAAACGCTTGAGAAACTCAAAATTTTCGCAGTTCTGATGCTCGAAACGAATGACTACAACGGCCTAGGGGAGAAGTACGCATACCGTTGTAATCGGGCGAGTTTCTACTTTCAGAAGCAACAGAAATTTTGCGGATTGGTGAATCCGTTCGCGAGATATGGTAGTTTGGAGGTAAGAAACGCTTGAGAAACTCAAAATTTTCGCAGTTCTGATGCTCGACACGAATTACTAGAACGGCCTAGGGGAAAAGTGCGCATACCGTTGTAATCGGGCGAGTTTCTACTTTCAGATGCAACAGAAATTTTGCGGATTGATCAATCCGTTCGCGAGATATGGCAGTTTGGAGATAAGAAACGCTTGAGAAACTCAAAATTTTCGCAGTTCTGATGCTCGAAACGAGTAACTAGAACGGCCTAGGGGAAAAGTACGCATACCGTTGTAATCGGGCGAGTTTCTACCTTCAGATGCAACAGAAATTTTTCGGATTGGTCAATCCGTTCGCGAGATATGGCAGTTTGGAGATAAGAAACGCTTGAGGAACTCAAAATTTTCGCAGTTCTGATGCTCGAAACGAATGACTACAACGGCCTAGGGAAGAAGTACGCATACCGTTATAATCGGGCGAGTTTCTACTTTCAGATGCAACAGAAATTTTGGAGATTGGTCAATCCGTTCGCGAGATATGGCAGTTTGGAAATAAGAAACGCTTGAGAAACTCAAAATTTTCGCAGTTCTGATGCTCAAAACGAATGACTACAACGGCCTAGGGGAGAATTACGCATACCGTTGTAATCGGGCGAGTTTCTACTTTCAGAAGCAACAGAAATTTTGGGGATTGGTGAATCCGTTCTCGAGATATGGCAGTTTGGAGGTAAGAAACGCTTGAGAAACTCAAAATTTTCGCAGTTCTGATGCTCGAAACGAACAACTGGAACGGCCTAGGGGAAAACTACACATACCGTTGTAATCGGGCGAGTTTCTACATCCAGATGCAATAGAAATTTTGCGGATTGGTCTATCCGTTCGCGAAATATGGCAGTTTGGAGGTAAGAAACGCTTGAGAAACTCAAACTTTTCGCAGTTTTGATGCTCGAAACGAATAACTGGAACGGCCTAGGGGAAAACTACACATACCGTTGTAATCGGGCGAGTTTCTACTTTCAGATGCAATAGAAATTTTGCGGATTGGTCTATCCGTTTGCGAGATATGGCAGATTGGAGGTAAGAAACGCTTGAGAAACTCAAAATTTGCGCAGTTCTGATGCTCGAAACGAATAAATAGAACGGACTAGGGGAAAACTACACCTACCGTTGTAATCGGGCGAGTTTCTACTTTCAGATGCAACAGAAATTTTGCGGATTGTTCAATCCGTTCGCGAGATATGGCAGTTTGGAGGTAAGAAACGCTTGAGAAACTCAAAATTTTCGCAGTTCTGATGCTCGAAACGAGTAACTAGAACGGCCTAGGGGAAAAGTACGCATACCGTTGTAATCGGGCGAGTTTCTACTTTCAGATGCAACAGAAATTTTGCGGATTGATCAATCCGTTCGCGAGATATGGCAGTTTGGAGATAAGAAACGCTTGAGAAACTCAAAATTTTCGCAGTTCTGATGCTCGAAACGAATGACTACAACGGCCTAGGGGAGAAGTACGCATACCGTTGTAATCGGGCGAGTTTCTACTTTCAGAAGCAACAGAAATTTTGCGGATTGATCAATCCGTTCGCGAGATATGGTAGTTTGGAGATAAGAAACGCTTGAGAAACTCAAAATTTTCGCAGTTCTGATGCTCGACACGAATAACTAGAACGGCCTAGGGGAAAAGTGCGCATACCGTTGTAATCGGGCGAGTTTCTACTTTCAGATGCAACAGAAATTTTGCGGATTGATCAATCCGTTCGCGTGATATGGCAGTTTGGAGATAAGAAACGCTTGAGAAACTCAAAATTTTCGCAGTTCTGGTGCTCGAAACGAGTAACTAGAACGGCATAGGGGAAAAGTACGCATACCGTTGTAATCGGGCGAGTTTCTGCTTTCAGATGCAACAGAAATTTTGCGGATTGGTAAATCCGTTCGCGAGATATGGCAGTTTGGAGGTAAGAAACGCTTGAGAAACTCAAAATTTTCGCAGTTCTGATGCTCGAAACGAATAACTAGAACGGCCTAGGGGAAAAGTACGCATACCGTTGTAATCGGGCGAGTTTCTACTTTCAGAAGCAACAGAAATTTTGCGGATTGATCAATCCGTTCGCGAGATATGGCAGTTTGGAGATAAGAGACGCTTGAGAAACTCAAAATTTTCGCAGTTCTGATGCTCGACACGAATAACTAGAACGGCCTAGGGGAAAAGTGCGCATACCGTTGTAATCGGGCGAGTTTCTACTTTCAGATGCAACAGAAATTTGCGGATTGATCAATCCGTTCGCGTGATATGGCAGTTTGGAGATAAGAAACGCTTGAGAAATTCAAAATTTCCGCAGTTCTGATGCTCGAAACGAGTAACTAGAACGGCCTAGGGGAAAAGTACGCATACCGTTGTAATCGGGCGAGTTTCTACTTTCAGATGCAACAGAAATTTTGCGGATTGGTCAATCCGTTCGCGAGATATGGCAGTTTGGATGTAAGAAACGCTTGAGTAACTCAAAATTTTCGCAGTTCTGATGCTGGAAACGAATAACTAGAACGGCCTAGGGGAAAAGTACGCATACCGTTGTAATCGGGCGAGTTTCTACTTTCAGATGCAACAGAAATTATGCGGATTGGTCAATCCGTTCGCGAGATATGGCAGTTTGGAAATAAGAAACGCTTGAGAAACTCAAAATTTTCGCAGTTCTGGTGCTCGAAACGAGTAACTAGAACGGCATAGGGGAAAAGTACGCATACCGTTGTAATCGGGCGAGTTTCTGCTTTCAGATGCAACAGAAATTTTGCGGATTGGTCAATCCGTTCGCGAGATATGGCAGTTTGGATGTAAGAAACGCTTGAGAAACTCAAAATTTTCGCAGTTCTGATGCTCGAAACGAATAACTGGAACCGCCTAGGGGAAAACTACACATACCGTTGTAATCGGGCGAGTTTCTACATTCAGATGCAATAGAAATTTTGCGGATTGGTCTATCCGTTCACGAGATATGGCAGTTTGGATGTAAGAAACGCTTGAGAAACTCAAAATTTTCGCAGTTCTGATGCTCGAAACGAATAACTAGAACCGCCTAGGGGAAAAGTGCGCATACCGTTGTAATCGGGCGAGTTTCTACTTTCAGATGCAACAGAAATTCTGCGGATTGATCCATCCGTTCGCGAGATATGGCAGTTTGGAGATAAGAAACGCTTGAGAAACTCAAAATTTTCGCAGTTCTGATGCTCGAAACGAATGACTACAACGGCCTAGGGGAGAAGTACGCATACCGTTGTAATCGGGCGAGTTTCTACTTTCAGAAGCAACAGAAATTTTGCGGATTGGTGAATCCGTTCGCGAGATATGGTAGTTTGGAGGTAAGAAACGCTTGAGAAACTCAAAATTTTCGCAGTTCTGATGCTCGACACGAATTACTAGAACGGCCTAGGGGAAAAGTGCGCATACCGTTGTAATCGGGCGAGTTTCTACTTTCAGATGCAACAGAAATTTTGCGGATTGATCAATCCGTTCGCGAGATATGGCAGTTTGGAGATAAGAAACGCTTGAGAAACTCAAAATTTTCGCAGTTCTGATGCTCGAAACGAATGACTACAACGGCCTAGGGGAGAAGTACGCATACCGTTATAATCGGGCGAGTTTCTACTTTCAGATGCAACAGAAATTTTGGAGATTGGTCAGTCCGTTCGCGAGATATGGCAGTTTGGAAATAAGAAACGCTTGAGAAACTCAAAATTTTCGCAGTTCTGATGCTCAAAACGAATGACTACAACGGCCTAGGGGAGAATTACGCATACCGTTGTAATCGGGCGAGTTTCTACTTTCAGAAGCAACAGAAATTTTGGGGATTGGTGAATCCGTTCTCGAGATATGGCAGTTTGGAGGTAAGAAACGCTTGAGAAACTCAAAATTTTCGCAGTTCTGATGCTCGAAACGAATAACTGGAACGGCCTAGGGGAAAACTACACATACCGTTGTAATCGGGCGAGTTTCTACATCCAGATGCAATAGAAATTTTGCGGATTGGTCTATCCGTTCGCGAAATATGGCAGTTTGGAGGTAAGAAACGCTTGAGAAACTCAAACTTTTCGCAGTTTTGATGCTCGAAACGAATAACTGGAACGGCCTAGGGGAAAACTACACATACCGTTGTAATCGGGCGAGTTTCTACTTTCAGATGCAATAGAAATTTTGCGGATTGGTCTATCCGTTTGCGAGATATGGCAGATTGGAGGTAAGAAACGCTTGAGAAACTCAAAATTTGCGCAGTTCTGATGCTCGAAACGAATAAATAGAACGGACTAGGGGAAAACTACACCTACCGTTGTAATCGGGCGAGTTTCTACTTTCAGATGCAACAGAAATTTTGCGGATTGTTCAATCCGTTCGCGAGATATGGCAGTTTGGAGGTAAGAAACGCTTGAGAAACTCAAAATTTTCGCAGTTCTGATGCTCGAAACGAATAACTAGAACCGCCTAGGGGAAAAGTGCGCATACCTTTGTAATCGGGGGAGTTTCTACTTTCAGATGCAACAGAAATTTTGCGGATTGATCAATCCGTTCGCGAGATATGGCAGTTTGGAGATAAGAAACGCTTGAGAAACTCAAAATTTTCGCAGTTCTGATGCTCGAAACGAATGACTACAACGGCCTAGGGGAGAAGTACGCATACCGTTGTAATCGGGCGAGTTTCTACTTTCAGAAGCAACAGAAATTTTGCGGATTGATCAATCCGTTCGCGAGATATGGTAGTTTGGAGATAAGAAACGCTTGAGAAACTCAAAATTTTCGCAGTTCTGATGCTCGACACGAATAACTAGAACGGCCTAGGGGAAAAGTGCGGATACCGTTGTAATCGGGCGAGTTTCTACTTTCAGATGCAACAGAAATTTTGCGGATTGATCAATCCGTTCGCGTGATATGGCAGTTTGGAGATAAGAAACGTTTGAGAAACTCAAAATTTTCGCAGTTCTGATGCTCGAAACGAGTAACTAGAACGGCCTAGGGGAAAAGTACGCATACCGTTGTAATCGGGCGAGTTTCTACTTTCAGATGCAAAAGAAATTTTGGGGATTGGTCAATCCGTTCGCGAGATATGGCAGTTTGGATGTAAGAAACGCTTGAGAAACTCAAAATTTTCGCAGTTCTGATGCTCGAAACGAATAACTAGAACGGCCTAGGGGAAAACTACACCTACCGTTGTAATCGGGCGAGTTTCTACTTTCAGATGCAACAGAAAGTTTGCGGATTGATCAATCCGTTAGCGAGATATGGCAGTTTGGAGATAAGAAACGCTTGAGAGACTCAAAATTTTCGCAGTTCTGATGCTCGAAACGAATGACTACAACGGCCTTGGGGGGAAGTACGCATACCGTTGTAATCGTGCGAGTTTCTACTTTCAGAAGCAACAGAAATTTTGCGGATTGGTCGATCCGTTCGCGAGATATGGTAGTTTGGAGGTAAGAAACGCTTGAGAAACTCAAAATTTTCGCAGTTCTGATGCTCGAAACGAATAACCAAAACCGCCTAGGGGAAAAGTGCGCATAGCGTTGTAATCGGGCGAGTTTCTACTTTCAGATGCAACAGAAATTTTGCGGATTGATCAATCCGTTAGCGAGATATGGCAGTTTGGAGGTAAGAAACGCTTGAGAAACTCAAAATTTTCGCAGTTCTGATGCTCGAAACGAATAACTAGAACGGCCTAGGGGAAAAGTACGCATACCGTTGTAATCGGGCGAGTTTCTACTTTCAGATGCAACAGAAATTTTGCGGATTGGTCAATCCGTTCGCGAGATATGGCAGTTTGGAAATAAGAAACGCTTGAGAAACTCAAACTTTTCGCAGTTCTGATGCTCGAAACGAATAACTGGAACGGCCTAGGGGAAAACTACACCTACCGTTGTAATCGGGCGAGTTTCTACTTTCAGATGCAATAGAAATTTTGCGGATTGGTCTATCCGTTTGCGAGATATGGCAGATTGGAGGTAAGAAACGCTTGAGAAACTCAAAATTTGCGCAGTTCTGATGCTCGAAACGAATAAATAGAACGGACTAGGGGAAAACTACACCTACCGTTGTAATCGGGCGAGTTTCTACTTTCAGATGCAACAGAAATTTTGCGGATTGATCAATCCGTTCGCGAGATATGGCAGTTTGGAGATAAGAAACGCTTGAGAAACTCAAAATTTTCGCAGTTCTGATGCTCGAAACGAATAACTAGAACGGCCTAGCGGAAAAGTACGCATACCGTTGTAATCGGGCGAGTTTCTACTTTGAGATGCAACAGAAATTAGGCGGATTGATCAATCCGTTCGCGAGATATGGCAGTTTGGAGATAAGAAACGCTTGAGAAACTCAAAATTTTCGCAGTTCTGATGCTCGACACGAATAACTAGAACGGCCTAGGGGAAAAGTGCGCATACCGTTGTAATCGGGCGAGTTTCTACTTTCAGATGCAACAGAAATTTGCGGATTGATCAATCCGTTCGCGTGATATGGCAGTTTGGAGATAAGAAACGCTTGAGAAACTCAAAATTTTCGCAGTTCTGATGCTCGAAACGAATAACTAGAACGGCCTAGCGGAAAAGTACGCATACCGTTGTAATCGGGCGAGTTTCTACTTTGAGATGCAACAGAAATTAGGCGGATTGATCAATCCGTTCGCGAGATATGGCAGTTTGGAGATAAGAAACGCTTGAGAAACTCAAAATTTTCGCAGTTCTGATGCTCGACACGAATAACTAGAACGGCCTAGGGGAAAAGTGCGCATACCGTTGTAATCGGGCGAGTTTCTACTTTCAGATGCAACAGAAATTTGCGGATTGATCAATCCGTTCGCGTGATATGGCAGTTTGGAGATAAGAAACGCTTGAGAAAATCAAAATTTTCGCAGTTCTGATTCTCGAAACGAGTAACTAGAACGGCCTAGGGGAAAAGTACGCATACCGTTGTAATCGGGCGAGTTTCTACTTTCAGATGCAACAGAAATTTTGCGGATTGGTCAATCCGTTCGCGAGATATGGCAGTTTGGATGTAAGAAACGCTTGAGTAACTCAAAATTTTCGCAGTTCTGATGCTCGAAACGAATAACTAGAACGGCCTAGGGGAAAAGTACGCATACCGTTGTAATCGGGCGAGTTTCTACTTTCAGATGCAAGAGAAATTATGCGGATTGGTCAATCCGTTCGCGAGATATGGCAGTTTGGAAATAAGAAACGCTTGAGAAACTCAAAATTTTCGCAGTTCTGGTGCTCGAAACGAGTAACTGGAACGGCATAGGGGAAAAGTACGCATACCGTTGTAATCGGGCGAGTTTCTGCTTTCAGATGCAACAGAAATTTTGCGGATTGGTCAATCCGTTCGCGAGATATGGCAGTTTGGATGTAAGAAACGCTTGAGAAACTCAAAATTTTCGCAGTTCTGATGCTCGAAACGAATAACTGGAACCGCCTAGGGGAAAACTACACATACCGTTGTAATCGGGCGAGTTTCTACATTCAGATGCAATAGAAATTTTGCGGATTGGTCTATCCGTTCACGAGATATGGCAGTTTGGATGTAAGAAACGCTTGAGAAACTCAAAATTTTCGCAGTTCTGATGCTCGAAACGAATAACTAGAACCGCCTAGGGGAAAAGTGCGCATACCGTTGTAATCGGGCGAGTTTCTACTTTCAGATGCAACAGAAATTCTGCGGATTGATCCATCCGTTCGCGAGATATGGCAGTTTGGAGATAAGAAACGCTTGAGAAACTCAAAATTTTCGCAGTTCTGATGCTCGAAACGAATGACTACAACGGCCTAGGGGAGAAGTACGCATACCGTTGTAATCGGGCGAGTTTCTACTTTCAGAAGCAACAGAAATTTTGCGGATTGGTGAATCCGTTCGCGAGATATGGTAGTTTGGAGGTAAGAAACGCTTGAGAAACTCAAAATTTTCGCAGTTCTGATGCTCGACACGAATTACTAGAACGGCCTAGGGGAAAAGTGCGCATACCGTTGTAATCGGGCGAGTTTCTACTTTCAGATGCAACAGAAATTTTGCGGATTGATCAATCCGTTCGCGAGATATGGCAGTTTGGAAATAAGAAACGCTTGAGAAACTCAAAATTTTCGCAGTTCTGATGCTCAAAACGAATGACTACAACGGCCTAGGGGAGAATTACGCATACCGTTGTAATCGGGCGAGTTTCTACTTTCAGAAGCAACAGAAATTTTGGGGATTGGTGAATCCGTTCTCGAGGTATGGCAGTTTGGAGGTAAGAAACGCTTGAGAAACTCAAAATTTTCGCAGTTCTGATGCTCGAAACGAATAACTGGAACGGCCTAGGGGAAAACTACACATACCGTTGTAATCGGGCGAGTTTCTACTACCAGATGCAATAGAAATTTTGCGGATTGGTCTATCCGTTCGCGAAATATGGCAGTTTGGAGGTAAGAAACGCTTGAGAAACTCAAACTTTTCGCAGTTCTGATGCTCGAAACGAATAACTGGAACGGCCTAGGGGAAAACTACACATACCGTTGTAATCGGACGAGTTTCTACTTTCAGATGCAATAGAAATTTTGCGGATTGGTCTATCCGTTTGCGAGATATGGCAGATTGGAGGTAAGAAACGCTTGAGAAACTCAAAATTTGCGCAGTTCTGATGCTCGAAACGAATAAATAGGACGGACTAGGGGAAAACTACACCTACCGTTGTAATCGGGCGAGTTTCTACTTTCAGATGCAACAGAAATTTTGCGGATTGTTCAATCCGTTCGCGAGATATGGCAGTTTGGAGGTAAGAAACGCTTGAGAAACTCAAAATTTTCGCAGTTCTGATGCTCGAAACGAATAACTAGAACCGCCTAGGGGAAAAGTGCGCATACCTTTGTAATCGGGGGAGTTTCTACTTTCAGATGCAACAGAAATTTTGCGGATTGATCAATCCGTTCGCGAGATATGGCAGTTTGGAGATAAGAAACGCTTGAGAAACTCAAAATTTTCGCAGTTCTGATGCTCGAAACGAATGACTGCAACGGCCTAGGGGAGAAGTACGCATACCGTTGTAATCGGGCGAGTTTCTACTTTCAGAAGCAACAGAAATTTTGCGGATTGATCAATCCGTTCGCGAGATATGGTAGTTTGGAGATAAGAAACGCTTGAGAAACTCAAAATTTTCGCAGTTCTGATGCTCGACACGAATAACTAGAACGGCCTAGGGGAAAAGTGCGCATACCGTTGTAATCGGGCGAGTTTCTACTTTCAGATGCAACAGAAATTTTGCGGATTGATCAATCCGTTCGCGTGATATGGCAGTTTGGAGATAAGAAACGCTTGAGAAACTCAAAATTTTCGCAGTTCTGATGCTCGAAACGAGTAACTAGAACGGCCTAGGGGAAAAGTACGCATACCGTTGTAATCGGGCGAGTTTCTACTTTCAGATGCAACAGAAATTTTGCGGATTGGTAAATCCGTTCGCGAGATATGGCAGTTTGGAGGTAAGAAACGCTTGAGAAACTCAAAATTTTCGCAGTTCTGATGCTCGACACGAATAACTAGAACGGCCTAGGGGAAAAGTGCGCATACCGTTGTAATCGGGCGAGTTTCTACTTTCAGATGCAACAGAAATTTTGCGGATTGATCAATCCGTTCGCGTGATATGGCAGTTTGGAGATAAGAAACGCTTGAGAAACTCAAAATTTTCGCAGTTCTGATGCTCGAAACGAGTAACTAGAACGGCCTAGGGGAAAAGTACGCATACCGTTGTAATCGGGCGAGTTTCTACTTTCAGATGCAACAGAAATTTTGCGGATTGGTAAATCCGTTCGCGAGATATGGCAGTTTGGAGGTAAGAAACGCTTGAGAAACTCAAAATTTTCGCAGTTCTGATGCTCGAAACGAATAACTAGAACGGCCTAGCGGAAAAGTACGCATACCGTTGTAATCGGGCGAGTTTCTACTTTCAGATGCAACAGAAATTTTGCGGATTGATCAATCCGTTCGCGAGGTATGGCAGTTTGGAGATAAGAAACGCTTGAGAAACTCAAAATTTTCGCAGTTCTGATGCTCGAAACGAGTAACTAGGACGGCCTAGGGGAAAAGTACGCATACCGTTGTAATCGGGCGAGGTTCTACTTTCAGATGCAACAGAAATTTTGCGGATTGGTCAATCCGTTCGCGAGATATGGCAGTTTGGAGGTAAGAAACGCTTGAGAAACTCAAAATTTTCGCAGTTCTGATGCTCGAAACGAATAACTAGAACGGCCTAGCGGAAAAGTACGCATACCGTTGTAATCGGTCGAGGTTCTACTTTGAGATGCAACAGAAATTAGGCGGATTGATCAATCCGTTCGCGAGATATGGCAGTTTGGAGATAAGGAACGCTTGAGAAACTCAAAATTTTCGCAGTTCTGATGCTCGAAACGAATAACTGGAACGGCCTAGGGGAAAACTACACATACCGTTGTAATCGGGCGAGTTTCTACATCCAGATGCAATAGAAATTTTGCGGATTGGTCTATCCGTTCGCGAAATATGGCAGTTTGGAGGTAAGAAACGCTTGAGAAACTCAAACTTTTCGCAGTTCTGATGCTCGAAACGAATAACTGGAACGGCCTAGGGGAAAACTACACATACCGTTGTAATCGGACGAGTTTCTACTTTCAGATGCAATAGAAATTTTGCGGATTGGTCTATCCGTTTGCGAGATATGGCAGATTGGAGGTAAGAAACGCTTGAGAAACTCAAAATTTGCGCAGTTCTGATGCTCGAAACGAATAAATAGGACGGACTAGGGGAAAACTACACCTACCGTTGTAATCGGGCGAGTTTCTACTTTCAGATGCAACAGAAATTTTGCAGATTGTTCAATCCGTTCGCGAGATATGGCAGTTTGGAGGTAAGAAACGCTTGAGAAACTCAAAATTTTCGCAGTTCTGATGCTCGAAACGAATAACTAGAACCGCCTAGGGGAAAAGTGCGCATACCTTTGTAATCGGGGGAGTTTCTACTTTCAGATGCAACAGAAATTTTGCGGATTGATCAATCCGTTCGCGAGATATGGCAGTTTGGAGATAAGAAACGCTTGAGAAACTCAAAATTTTCGCAGTTCTGATGCTCGAAACGAATGACTGCAACGGCCTAGGGGAGAAGTACGCATACCGTTGTAATCGGGCGAGTTTCTACTTTCAGAAGCAACAGAAATTTTGCGGATTGATCAATCCGTTCGCGAGATATGGTAGTTTGGAGATAAGAAACGCTTGAGAAACTCAAAATTTTCGCAGTTCTGATGCTCGACACGAATAACTAGAACGGCCTAGGGGAAAAGTGCGCATACCGTTGTAATCGGGCGAGTTTCTACTTTCAGATGCAACAGAAATTTTGCGGATTGATCAATCCGTTCGCGTGATATGGCAGTTTGGAGATAAGAAACGCTTGAGAAACTCAAAATTTTCGCAGTTCTGATGCTCGAAACGAGTAACTAGAACGGCCTAGGGGAAAAGTACGCATACCGTTGTAATCGGGCGAGTTTCTACTTTCAGATGCAACAGAAATTTTGCGGATTGGTAAATCCGTTCGCGAGATATGGCAGTTTGGAGGTAAGAAACGCTTGAGAAACTCAAAATTTTCGCAGTTCTGATGCTCGACACGAATAACTAGAACGGCCTAGGGGAAAAGTGCGCATACCGTTGTAATCGGGCGAGTTTCTACTTTCAGATGCAACAGAAATTTTGCGGATTGATCAATCCGTTCGCGTGATATGGCAGTTTGGAGATAAGAAACGCTTGAGAAACTCAAAATTTTCGCAGTTCTGATGCTCGAAACGAGTAACTAGAACGGCCTAGGGGAAAAGTACGCATACCGTTGTAATCGGGCGAGTTTCTACTTTCAGATGCAACAGAAATTTTGCGGATTGGTAAATCCGTTCGCGAGATATGGCAGTTTGGAGGTAAGAAACGCTTGAGAAACTCAAAATTTTCGCAGTTCTGATGCTCGAAACGAATAACTAGAACGGCCTAGCGGAAAAGTACGCATACCGTTGTAATCGGGCGAGTTTCTACTTTCAGATGCAACAGAAATTTTGCGGATTGATCAATCCGTTCGCGAGGTATGGCAGTTTGGAGATAAGAAACGCTTGAGAAACTCAAAATTTTCGCAGTTCTGATGCTCGAAACGAGTAACTAGGACGGCCTAGGGGAAAAGTACGCATACCGTTGTAATCGGGCGAGGTTCTACTTTCAGATGCAACAGAAATTTTGCGGATTGGTCAATCCGTTCGCGAGATATGGCAGTTTGGAGGTAAGAAACGCTTGAGAAACTCAAAATTTTCGCAGTTCTGATGCTCGAAACGAATAACTAGAACGGCCTAGCGGAAAAGTACGCATACCGTTGTAATCGGTCGAGGTTCTACTTTGAGATGCAACAGAAATTAGGCGGATTGATCAATCCGTTCGCGAGATATGGCAGTTTGGAGATAAGGAACGCTTGAGAAACTCAAAATTTTCGCAGTTCTGATGCTCGAAACGAGTAACTAGAACGGCCTAGGGGAAAAGTACGCATACCGTTGTAATCGGGCGAGTTTCTACTTTCAGATGCAACAGAAATTTTGCGGATTGGTCAATCCGTTCGCGAGATATGGCAGTTTGGATGTAAGAAACGCTTGAGTAACTCAAAATTTTCGCAGTTCTGATGCTCGAAACGAATAACTAGAACGGCCTAGGGGAAAAGTACGCATACCGTTGTAATCGGGCGAGTTTCTACTTTCAGATGCAACAGAAATTATGCGGATTGGTCAATCCGTTCGCGAGATATGGCAGTTTGGAAATAAGAAACGCTTGAGAAACTCAAAATTTTCGCAGTTCTGGTGCTCGAAACGAGTAACTAGAACGGCATAGGGGAAAAGTACGCATACCGTTGTAATCGGGCGAGTTTCTGCTTTCAGATGCAACAGAAATTTTGCGGATTGGTCAATCCGTTCGCGAGATATGGCAGTTTGGATGTAAGAAACGCTTGAGAAACTCAAAATTTTCGCAGTTCTGATGCTCGAAACGAATAACTGGAACCGCCTAGGGGAAAACTACACATACCGTTGTAATCGGGCGAGTTTCTACATTCAGATGCAATAGAAATTTTGCGGATTGGTCTATCCGTTCACGAGATATGGCAGTTTGGATGTAAGAAACGCTTGAGAAACTCAAAATTTTCGCAGTTCTGATGCTCGAAACGAATAACTAGAACCGCCTAGGGGAAAAGTGCGCATACCGTTGTAATCGGGCGAGTTTCTACTTTCAGATGCAACAGAAATTCTGCGGATTGATCCATCCGTTCGCGAGATATGGCAGTTTGGAGATAAGAAACGCTTGAGAAACTCAAAATTTTCGCAGTTCTGATGCTCGAAACGAATGACTACAACGGCCTAGGGGAGAAGTACGCATACCGTTGTAATCGGGCGAGTTTCTACTTTCAGAAGCAACAGAAATTTTGCGGATTGGTGAATCCGTTCGCGAGATATGGTAGTTTGGAGGTAAGAAACGCTTGAGAAACTCAAAATTTTCGCAGTTCTGATGCTCGACACGAATTACTAGAACGGCCTAGGGGAAAAGTGCGCATACCGTTGTAATCGGGCGAGTTTCTACTTTCAGATGCAACAGAAATTTTGCGGATTGATCAATCCGTTTGCGAGATATGGCAGTTTGGAGATAAGAAACGCTTGAGAAACTCAAAATTTTCGCAGTTCTGATGCTCGAAACGAGTAACTAGAACGGCCTAGGGGAAAAGTACGCATACCGTTGTAATCGGGCGAGTTTCTACTTTCAGATGCAACAGAAATTTTTCGGATTGGTCAATCCGTTCGCGAGATATGGCAGTTTGGAGATAAGAAACGCTTGAGGAACTCAAAATTTTCGCAGTTCTGATGCTCGAAACGAATGACTACAACGGCCTAGGGAAGAAGTACGCATACCGTTATAATCGGGCGAGTTTCTACTTTCAGATGCAACAGAAATTTTGGAGATTGGTCAATCCGTTCGCGAGATATGGCAGTTTGGAAATAAGAAACGCTTGAGAAACTCAAAATTTTCGCAGTTCTGATGCTCAAAACGAATGACTACAACGGCCTAGGGGAGAATTACGCATACCGTTGTAATCGGGCGAGTTTCTACTTTCAGAAGCAACAGAAATTTTGGGGATTGGTGAATCCGTTCTCGAGATATGGCAGTTTGGAGGTAAGAAACGCTTGAGAAACTCAAAATTTTCGCAGTTCTGATGCTCGAAACGAATAACTGGAACGGCCTAGGGGAAAACTACACATACCGTTGTAATCGGGCGAGTTTCTACATCCAGATGCAATAGAAATTTTGCGGATTGGTCTATCCGTTCGCGAAATATGGCAGTTTGGAGGTAAGAAACGCTTGAGAAACTCAAACTTTTCGCAGTTTTGATGCTCGAAACGAATAACTGGAACGGCCTAGGGGAAAACTACACATATCGTTGTAATCGGGCGAGTTTCTACTTTCAGATGCAATAGAAATTTTGCGGATTGGTCTATCCGTTTGCGAGATATGGCAGATTGGAGGTAAGAAACGCTTGAGAAACTCAAAATTTGCGCAGTTCTGATGCTCGAAACGAATAAATAGAACGGACTAGGGGAAAACTACACCTACCGTTGTAATCGGGCGAGTTTCTACTTTCAGATGCAACAGAAATTTTGCGGATTGTTCAATCCGTTCGCGAGATATGGCAGTTTGGAGGTAAGAAACGCTTGAGAAACTCAAAATTTTCGCAGTTCTGATGCTCGAAACGAATAACTAGAACCGCCTAGGGGAAAAGTGCGCATACCTTTGTAATCGGGGGAGTTTCTACTTTCAGATGCAACAGAAATTTTGCGGATTGATCAATCCGTTCGCGAGATATGGCAGTTTGGAGATAAGAAACGCTTGAGAAACTCAAAATTTTCGCAGTTCTGATGCTCGAAACGAATGACTACAACGGCCTAGGGGAGAAGTACGCATACCGTTGTAATCGGGCGAGTTTCTACTTTCAGAAGCAACAGAAATTTTGCGGATTGATCAATCCGTTCGCGAGATATGGTAGTTTGGAGATAAGAAACGCTTGAGAAACTCAAAATTTTCGCAGTTCTGATGCTCGACAGGAATAACTAGAACGGCCTAGGGGAAAAGTGCGCATACCGTTGTAATCGGGCGAGTTTCTACTTTCAGATGCAACAGAAATTTTGCGGATTGATCAATCCGTTCGCGTGATATGGCAGTTTGGAGATAAGAAACGTTTGAGAAACTCAAAATTTTCGCAGTTCTGATGCTCGAAACGAGTAACTAGAACGGCCTAGGGGAAAAGTACGCATACCGTTGTAATCGGGCGAGTTTCTACTTTCAGATGCAAAAGAAATTTTGGGGATTGGTCAATCCGTTCGCGAGATATGGCAGTTTGGATGTAAGAAACGCTTGAGAAACTCAAAATTTTCGCAGTTCTGATGCTCGAAACGAATAACTAGAACGGCCTAGGGTAAAACTACACCTACCGTTGTAATCGGGCCAGTTTCTACTTTCAGATGCAACAGAAAGTTTGCGGATTGATCAATCCGTTAGCGAGATATGGCAGTTTGGAAATAAGAAACGCTTGAGAAACTCAAAATTTTCGCAGTTCTGATGCTCAAAACGAATGACTACAACGGCCTAGGGGAGAATTACGCATACCGTTGTAATCGGGCGAGTTTCTACTTTCAGAAGCAACAGAAATTTTGGGGATTGGTGAATCCGTTCTCGAGATATGGCAGTTTGGAGGTAAGAAACGCTTGAGAAACTCAAAATTTTCGCAGTTCTGATGCTCGAAACGAATAACTGGAACGGCCTAGGGGAAAACTACACATACCGTTGTAATCGGGCGAGTTTCTACATCCAGATGCAATAGAAATTTTGCGGATTGGTCTATCCGTTCGCGAAATATGGCAGTTTGGAGGTAAGAAACGCTTGAGAAACTCAAACTTTTCGCAGTTTTGATGCTCGAAACGAATAACTGGAACGGCCTAGGGGAAAACTACACATATCGTTGTAATCGGGCGAGTTTCTACTTTCAGATGCAATAGAAATTTTGCGGATTGGTCTATCCGTTTGCGAGATATGGCAGATTGGAGGTAAGAAACGCTTGAGAAACTCAAAATTTGCGCAGTTCTGATGCTCGAAACGAATAAATAGAACGAACTAGGGGAAAACTACACCTACCGTTGTAATCGGGCGAGTTTCTACTTTCAGATGCAACAGAAATTTTGCGGATTGTTCAATCCGTTCGCGAGATATGGCAGTTTGGAGGTAAGAAACGCTTGAGAAACTCAAAATTTTCGCAGTTCTGATGCTCGAAACGAATAACTAGAACCGCCTAGGGGAAAAGTGCGCATACCTTTGTAATCGGGGGAGTTTCTACTTTCAGATGCAACAGAAATTTTGCGGATTGATCAATCCGTTCGCGAGATATGGCAGTTTGGAGATAAGAAACGCTTGAGAAACTCAAAATTTTCGCAGTTCTGATGCTCGAAACGAATGACTACAACGGCCTAGGGGAGAAGTACGCATACCGTTGTAATCGGGCGAGTTTCTACTTTCAGAAGCAACAGAAATTTTGCGGATTGATCAATCCGTTCGCGAGATATGGTAGTTTGGAGATAAGAAACGCTTGAGAAACTCAAAATTTTCGCAGTTCTGATGCTCGACACGAATAACTAGAACGGCCTAGGGGAAAAGTGCGCATACCGTTGTAATCGGGCGAGTTTCTACTTTAAGATGCAACAGAAATTTTGCGGATTGATCAATCCGTTCGCGTGATATGGCAGTTTGGAGATAAGAAACGTTTGAGAAACTCAAAATTTTCGCAGTTCTGATGCTCGAAACGAGTAACTAGAACGGCCTAGGGGAAAAGTACGCATACCGTTGTAATCGGGCGAGTTTCTACTTTCAGATGCAAAAGAAATTTTGGGGATTGGTCAATCCGTTCGCGAGATATGGCAGTTTGGATGTAAGAAACGCTTGAGAAACTCAAAATTTTCGCAGTTCTGATGCTCGAAACGAATAACTAGAACGGCCTAGGGGAAAACTACACCTACCGTTGTAATCGGGCGAGTTTCTACTTTCAGATGCAACAGAAAGTTTGCGGATTGATCAATCCGTTAGCGAGATATGGCAGTTTGGAGATAAGAAACGCTTGAGAGACTCAAAATTTTCGCAGTTCTGATGCTCGAAACGAATGACTACAACGGCCTTGGGGGGAAGTACGCATACCGTTGTAATCGTGCGAGTTTCTACTTTCAGAAGCAACAGAAATTTTGCGGATTGGTCGATCCGTTCGCGAGATATGGTAGTTTGGAGGTAAGAAACGCTTGAGAAACTCAAAATTTTCGCAGTTCTGATGCTCGAAACGAATAACCAGAACCGCCTAGGGGAAAAGTGCGCATAGCGTTGTAATCGGGCGAGTTTCTACTTTCAGATGCAACAGAAATTTTGCGGATTGATCAATCCGTTAGCGAGATATGGCAGTTTGGAGATAAGAAACGCTTGAGAGACTCAAAATTTTCGCAGTTCTGATGCTCGAAACGAATGACTACAACGGCCTTGGGGGGAAGTACGCATACCGTTGTAATCGTGCGAGTTTCTACTTTCAGAAGCAACAGAAATTTTGCGGATTGGTCGATCCGTTCGCGAGATATGGTAGTTTGGAGGTAAGAAACGCTTGAGAAACTCAAAATTTTCGCAGTTCTGATGCTCTAAACGAATAACTGGAACGGCCTAGGGGAAAACTACACATACCGTTGTAATCGGGCGAGTTTCTACTTTCAGATGCAATAGAAATTTTGCGGATTGGTCTATCCGTTCGCGAGATATGGCAGTTTTGAGGTATGAAACGCTTGAGAAACTCAAAATTTTCGCAGTTCTGATGCTCGAAACGAATAACTAGAACGGCCTAGGGGAAAACTACACCTACCGTTGTAATCGGGCGAGTTTCTACTTTCAGATGCAACAGAAATTTTGCGGATTGGTCAATCCGTTCGCGAGATATGGCAGTTTGGAGGTAAGAAACGCTTGAGAAACTCAAAATGTTCGCAGTTCTGATGCTCGAAACGAATAACTAGAACCGCCTAGGGGAAAAGTGCGCATACCGTTGTAATCGGGCGAGTTTCTACTTTCAGATGCAACAGAAATTCTGCGGATTGATCAATCCGTTCGCGAGATATGGCAGTTTGGATGTAAGAAACGCTTGAGAAACTCAGAATTTTCGCAGTTCTGATGCTCGAAACGAATGACTACAACGGCCTAGGGAAGAAGTACGCATACCGTTATAATCGGGCGAGTTTCTACTTTCAGAAGCAACAAAAATTTTGCGGATTGGTCGATCCGTTCGCGAGATATGGTAGTTTGGAGGTAAGAAACGCTTGAGAAACTCAAAATTTTCGCAGTTCTGATGCTCGAAACGAGTAACTAGAACGGCCTAGGGGAAAAGTACGCATACCGTTGTAATCGGGCGAGTTTCTACTTTCAGATGCAACAGAAACTTTGCGGATTGGTCAATCCGTTCGCGAGATATGGCAGTTTGGAGGTAAGAAACGCTTGAGGAACTCAAAATTTTCGCAGTTCTGATGCTCGAAACGAATGACTACAACGGCCTAGGGAAGAAGTACGCATACCGTTATAATCGGGCGAGTTTCTACTTTCAGATGCAACAGAAATTTTGGAGATTGGTCAATCCGTTCGCGAGATATGGCAGTTTGGAAATAAGAAACGCTTGAGAAACTCAAAATTTTCGCAGTTCTGATGCTCAAAACGAATGACTACAACGGCCTAGGGGAGAATTACGCATACCGTTGTAATCGGGCGAGTTTCTACTTTCAGAAGCAACAGAAATTTTGGGGATTGGTGAATCCGTTCTCGAGATATGGCAGTTTGGAGGTAAGAAACGCTTGAGAAACTCAAAATTTTCGCAGTTCTGATGCTCGAAACGAATAACTGGAACGGCCTAGGGGAAAACTACACATACCGTTGTAATCGGGCGAGTTTCTACTTTCAGATGCAATAGAAATTTTGCGGATTGGTCTATCCGTTTGCGAGATATGGCAGATTGGAGGTAAGAAACGCTTGAGAAACTCAAAATTTGCGCAGTTCTGATGCTCGAAACGAATAAATAGAACGGACTAGGGGAAAACTACACCTACCGTTGTAATCGGGCGAGTTTCTACTTTCAGATGCAACAGAAATTTTGCGGATTGTTCAATCCGTTCGCGAGATATGGCAGTTTGGAGGTAAGAAACGCTTGAGAAACTCAAAATTTTCGCAGTTCTGATGCTCGAAACGAATAACTAGAACCGCCTAGGGGAAAAGTGCGCATACCTTTGTAATCGGGGGAGTTTCTACTTTCAGATGCAACAGAAATTTTGCGGATTGATCAATCCGTTCGCGAGATATGGCAGTTTGGAGATAAGAAACGCTTGAGAAACTCAAAATTTTCGCAGTTCTGATGCTCGAAACGAATGACTACAACGGCCTAGGGGAGAAGTACGCATACCGTTGTAATCGGGCGAGTTTCTACTTTCAGAAGCAACAGAAATTTTGCGGATTGATCAATCCGTTCGCGAGATATGGTAGTTTGGATATAAGAAACGCTTGAGAAACTCAAAATTTTCGCAGTTCTGATGCTCGACACGAATAACTAGAACGGCCTAGGGGAAAAGTGCGCATACCGTTGTAATCGGGCGAGTTTCTACTTTCAGATGCAACAGAAATTTTGCGGATTGATCAATCCGTTCGCGTGATATGGCAGTTTGGAGATAAGAAACGCTTGAGAAACTCAAAATTTTCGCAGTTCTGATGCTCGAAACGAGTAACTAGAACGGCCTAGGGGAAAAGTACGCATACCGTTGTAATCGGGCGAGTTTCTACTTTCAGATGCAACAGAAATTTTGCGGATTGGTAAATCCGTTCGCGAGATATGGCAGTTTGGAGGTAAGAAACGCTTGAGAAACTCAAAATTTTCGCAGTTCTGATGCTCGAAACGAATAACTAGAACGGCCTAGCGGAAAAGTACGCATACCGTTGTAATCGGGCGAGTTTCTACTTTCAGATGCAACAGAAATTTTGCGGATTGATCAATCCGTTCGCGAGATATGGCAGTTTGGAGGTAAGAAACGCTTGAGAAACTCAAAATTTTCGCAGTTCTGATGCTCGAAACGAATAACTAGAACCGCCTAGGGGAAAAGTGCGCATACCTTTGTAATCGGGGGAGTTTCTACTTTCAGATGCAACAGAAATTTTGCGGATTGATCAATCCGTTCGCGAGATATGGCAGTTTGGAGATAAGAAACGCTTGAGAAACTCAAAATTTTCGCAGTTCTGATGCTCGAAACGAATGACTACAACGGCCTAGGGGAGAAGTACGCATACCGTTGTAATCGGGCGAGTTTCTACTTTCAGAAGCAACAGAAATTTTGCGGATTGATCAATCCGTTCGCGAGATATGGTAGTTTGGAGATAAGAAACGCTTGAGAAACTCAAAATTTTCGCAGTTCTGATGCTCGACACGAATAACTAGAACGGCCTAGGGGAAAAGTGCGCATACCGTTGTAATCGGGCGAGTTTCTACTTTAAGATGCAACAGAAATTTTGCGGATTGATCAATCCGTTCGCGTGATATGGCAGTTTGGAGATAAGAAACGTTTGAGAAACTCAAAATTTTCGCAGTTCTGATGCTCGAAACGAGTAACTAGAACGGCCTAGGGGAAAAGTACGCATACCGTTGTAATCGGGCGAGTTTCTACTTTCAGATGCAAAAGAAATTTTGGGGATTGGTCAATCCGTTCGCGAGATATGGCAGTTTGGATGTAAGAAACGCTTGAGAAACTCAAAATTTTCGCAGTTCTGATGCTCGAAACGAATAACTAGAACGGCCTAGGGGAAAACTACACCTACCGTTGTAATCGGGCGAGTTTCTACTTTCAGATGCAACAGAAAGTTTGCGGATTGATCAATCCGTTAGCGAGATATGGCAGTTTGGAGATAAGAAACGCTTGAGAGACTCAAAATTTTCGCAGTTCTGATGCTCGAAACGAATGACTACAACGGCCTTGGGGGGAAGTACGCATACCGTTGTAATCGTGCGAGTTTCTACTTTCAGAAGCAACAGAAATTTTGCGGATTGGTCGATCCGTTCGCGAGATATGGTAGTTTGGAGGTAAGAAACGCTTGAGAAACTCAAAATTTTCGCAGTTCTGATGCTCGAAACGAATAACTAGAACGGCCTAGGGGAAAACTACACCTACCGTTGTAATCGGGCGAGTTTCTACTTTCAGATGCAACAGAAATTTTGCGGATTGGTCAATCCGTTCGCGAGATATGGCAGTTTGGAGGTAAGAAACGCTTGAGAAACTCAAAATGTTCGCAGTTCTGATGCTCGAAACGAATAACTAGAACCGCCTAGGGGAAAAGTGCGCATACCGTTGTAATCGGGCGAGTTTCTACTTTCAGATGCAACAGAAATTCTGCGGATTGATCAATCCGTTCGCGAGATATGGCAGTTTGGATGTAAGAAACGCTTGAGAAACTCAGAATTTTCGCAGTTCTGATGCTCGAAACGAATGACTACAACGGCCTAGGGAAGAAGTACGCATACCGTTATAATCGGGCGAGTTTCTACTTTCAGAAGCAACAAAAATTTTGCGGATTGGTCGATCCGTTCGCGAGATATGGTAGTTTGGAGGTAAGAAACGCTTGAGAAACTCAAAATTTTCGCAGTTCTGATGCTCGAAACGAGTAACTAGAACGGCCTAGGGGAAAAGTACGCATACCGTTGTAATCGGGCGAGTTTCTACTTTCAGATGCAACAGAAACTTTGCGGATTGGTCAATCCGTTCGCGAGATATGGCAGTTTGGAGGTAAGAAACGCTTGAGGAACTCAAAATTTTCGCAGTTCTGATGCTCGAAACGAATGACTACAACGGCCTAGGGAAGAAGTACGCATACCGTTATAATCGGGCGAGTTTCTACTTTCAGATGCAACAGAAATTTTGGAGATTGGTCAATCCGTTCGCGAGATATGGCAGTTTGGAAATAAGAAACGCTTGAGAAACTCAAAATTTTCGCAGTTCTGATGCTCAAAACGAATGACTACAACGGCCTAGGGGAGAATTACGCATACCGTTGTAATCGGGCGAGTTTCTACTTTCAGAAGCAACAGAAATTTTGGGGATTGGTGAATCCGTTCTCGAGATATGGCAGTTTGGAGGTAAGAAACGCTTGAGAAACTCAAAATTTTCGCAGTTCTGATGCTCGAAACGAATAACTGGAACGGCCTAGGGGAAAACTACACATACCGTTGTAATCGGGCGAGTTTCTACTTTCAGATGCAATAGAAATTTTGCGGATTGGTCTATCCGTTTGCGAGATATGGCAGATTGGAGGTAAGAAACGCTTGAGAAACTCAAAATTTGCGCAGTTCTGATGCTCGAAACGAATAAATAGAACGGACTAGGGGAAAACTACACCTACCGTTGTAATCGGGCGAGTTTCTACTTTCAGATGCAACAGAAATTTTGCGGATTGTTCAATCCGTTCGCGAGATATGGCAGTTTGGAGGTAAGAAACGCTTGAGAAACTCAAAATTTTCGCAGTTCTGATGCTCGAAACGAATAACTAGAACCGCCTAGGGGAAAAGTGCGCATACCTTTGTAATCGGGGGAGTTTCTACTTTCAGATGCAACAGAAATTTTGCGGATTGATCAATCCGTTCGCGAGATATGGCAGTTTGGAGATAAGAAACGCTTGAGAAACTCAAAATTTTCGCAGTTCTGATGCTCGAAACGAATGACTACAACGGCCTAGGGGAGAAGTACGCATACCGTTGTAATCGGGCGAGTTTCTACTTTCAGAAGCAACAGAAATTTTGCGGATTGATCAATCCGTTCGCGAGATATGGTAGTTTGGAGATAAGAAACGCTTGAGAAACTCAAAATTTTCGCAGTTCTGATGCTCGACACGAATAACTAGAGCGGCCTAGGGGAAAAGTGCGCATACCGTTGTAATCGGGCGAGTTTCTACTTTCAGATGCAACAGAAATTTTGCGGATTGATCAATCCGTTCGCGTGATATGGCAGTTTGGAGATAAGAAACGCTTGAGAAACTCAAAATTTTCGCAGTTCTGATGCTCGAAACGAGTAACTAGAACGGCCTAGGGGAAAAGTACGCATACCGTTGTAATCGGGCGAGTTTCTACTTTCAGATGCAAAAGAAATTTTGGGGATTGGTCAATCCGTTCGCGAGATATGGCAGTTTGGATGTAAGAAACGCTTGAGAAACTCAAAATTTTCGCAGTTCTGATGCTCGAAACGAATAACTAGAACGGCCTAGGGGAAAACTACACCTACCGTTGTAATCGGGCGAGTTTCTACTTTCAGATGCAACAGAAATTTTGCGGATGGGTCAATCCGTTCGCGAGATATTGCAGTTTGGAGGTAAGAAACGCTTGAGAAACTCAAAATTTTCGCAGTTCTGATGCTCGAAACGAATAACCAGAACCGCCTAGGGGAAAAGTGCGCATAGCGTTGTAATCGGGCGAGTTTCTACTTTCAGATGCAACAGAAATTTTGCGGATTGATCAATCCGTTAGCGAGATATGGCAGTTTGGAGATAAGAAACGCTTGAGAGACTCAAAATTTTCGCAGTTCTGATGCTCGAAACGAATGACTACAACGGCCTTGGGGGGAAGTACGCATACCGTTGTAATCGTGCGAGTTTCTACTTTCAGAAGCAACAGAAATTTTGCGGATTGGTCGATCCGTTCGCGAGATATGGTAGTTTGGAGTTAAGAAACGCTTGAGAAACTCAAAATTTTCGCAGTTCTGATGCTCGAAACGAATAACTGGAACGGCCTAGGGGAAAACTACACATACCGTTGTAATCGGGCGAGTTTCTACTTTCAGATGCAATAGAAATTTTGCGGATTGGTCTATCCGTTCGCGAGATATGGCAGTTTTGAGGTATGAAACGCTTGAGAAACTCAAAATTTTCGCAGTTCTGATGCTCGAAACGAATAACTAGAACGGCCTAGGGGAAGACTACACCTACCGTTGTAATCGGGCGAGTTTCTACTTTCAGATGCAACAGAAATTTTGCGGATTGGTCAATCCGTTCGCGAGATATGGCAGTTTGGAGGTAAGAAACGCTTGAGAAACTCAAAATGTTCGCAGTTCTGATGCTCGAAACGAATAACTAGAACCGCCTAGGGGAAAAGTGCGCATACCGTTGTAATCGGGCGAGTTTCTACTTTCAGATGCAACAGAAATTCTGCGGATTGATCGATCCGTTCGCGAGATATGGCAGTTTGGAGATAAGAAACGCTTGAGAAACTCAAAATTTTCGCAGTTCTGATGCTCGAAACGAATGACTACAACGGCCTAGGGGAGAAGTACGCATACCGTTGTAATCGGGCGAGTTTCTACTTTCAGAAGCAACAGAAATTTTGCGGATTGGTGAATCCGTTCGCGAGATATGGTAGTTTGGAGGTAAGAAACGCTTGAGAAACTCAAAATTTTCGCAGTTCTGATGCTCGACACGAATAACTAGAACGGCCTAGGGGAAAAGTGCGCATACCGTTGTAATCGGGCGAGTTTCTACTTTCAGATGCAGCAGAAATTTTGCGGATTGATCAATCCGTTCGCGAGATATGGCAGTTTGGAGATAAGAAACGCTTGAGAAACTCAAAATTTTCGCAGTTCTGATGCTCGAAACGAGTAACTACAACGGCCTAGGGGAAAAGCACGCATACCGTTGTAATCGGGCGAGTTTCTACTTTCAGATGCAACAGAAATTTTGCGGATTGGTCAATCCGTTCGCGAGATATGGCAGTTTGGAGGTAAGAAACGCTTGAGAAACTCAAAATTTTCGCAGTTCTGATGCTCGAAACGAGTAACTAGAACGGCCTAGGGGAAAAGTACGCATACCGTTGTAATCGGGCGAGTTTCTACTTTCAGATGCAACAGAAATTTTGCGGATTGGTCAATCCGTTCGCGAGATATGGCAGTTTGGATGTAAGAAACGCTTGAGAAACTCAAAATTTTCGCAGCTCTGATGCTCGAAACGAATAACTGGAACCGCCTAGGGGAAAACTACACATACCGTTGTAATCGGGCGAGTTTCTACATTCAGATGCAATAGAAATTTTGCGGATTGGTCTATCCGTTCGCGAGATATGGCAGTTTGGATGTAAGAAACGCTTGAGAAACTCAAAATTTTCGCAGTTCTGATGCTCGAAACGAGTAACTAGAACGGCCTAGGGGAAAACTACACCTACCGTTGTAATCGGGCGAGTTTCTACCTTCAGATGCAACAGAAATTTTACGGATGGGTCAATCCGTTCGCGAGATATGGCAGTTTGGAGGTAAGAAACGCTTGAGAAACTCAAAATTTTCGCAGTTCTGATGCTCGAAACGAATAACCAGAACCGCCTAGGGGAAAAGTGCGCATAGCGTTGTAATCGGGCGAGTTTCTACTTTCAGATGCAACAGAAATTTTGCGGATTGATCAATCCGTTCGCGAGATATGGCAGTTTGGAGATAAGAAACGCTTGAGAAACTCAAAATTTTCGCAGTTCTGATGCTCGAAACGAATGACTACAACGGCCTTGGGGGGAAGTACGCATACCGTTGTAATCGTGCGAGTTTCTACTTTCAGAAGCAACAGAAATTTTGCGGATTGGTCGATCCGTTCGCGAGATATGGTAGTTTGGAGGTAAGAAACGCTTGAGAAACTCAAAATTTTCGCAGTTCTGATGCTCGAAACGAATAACTAGAACGGCCTAGGGGAAAAGTACGCATACCGTTGTAATCGCGCGGGTTTCTACTTTCAGATGCAACAGAAATTTTGCGGATTGGTCAATCCGTTCGCGAGATATGGCAGTTTGGAAATAAGAAACGCTTGAGAAACTCAAAATTTTCGCAGTTCTGATACTCGAAACGAGTAACTAGAACGGCATAGGGGAAAAGTACGCATACCGTTGTAATCGGGCGAGTTTCTACTTTCAGATGCAACAGAAATTTTGCGGATTGGTCAATCCGTTCGCGAGATATGGCAGTTTGGAGGTAAGAAACGCTTGAGAAACTCAAAATTTTCGCAGTTCTGATGCTCGAAACGAGTAACTAGAACGGCCTAGGGGAAAAGTACGCATACCGTTGTAATCGGGCGAGTTTCTACTTTCAGATGCAACAGAAATTTTGCGGATTGGTCAATCCGTTCGCGAGATATGGCAGTTTGGAGGTAAGAAACGCTTGAGAAACTCAAAATGTTCGCAGTTCTGATGCTCGAAACGAATAACTAGAACCGCCTAGGGGAAAAGTGCGCATACCGTTGTAATCGGGCGAGTTTCTACTTTCAGATGCAACAGAAATTCTGCGGATTGATCGATCCGTTCGCGAGATATGGCAGTTTGGAGATAAGAAACGCTTGAGAAACTCAAAATTTTCGCAGTTCTGATGCTCGAAACGAATGACTACAACGGCCTAGGGGAGAAGTACGCATACCGTTGTAATCGGGCGAGTTTCTACTTTCAGAAGCAACAGAAATTTTGCGGATTGGTGAATCCGTTCGCGAGATATGGTAGTTTGGAGGTAAGAAACGCTTGAGAAACTCAAAATTTTCGCAGTTCTGATGCTCGACACGAATAACTAGAACGGCCTAGGGGAAAAGTGCGCATACCGTTGTAATCGGGCGAGTTTCTACTTTCAGATGCAGCAGAAATTTTGCGGATTGATCAATCCGTTCGCGAGATATGGCAGTTTGGAGATAAGAAACGCTTGAGAAACTCAAAATTTTCGCAGTTCTGATGCTCGAAACGAGTAACTACAACGGCCTAGGGGAAAAGCACGCATACCGTTGTAATCGGGCGAGTTTCTACTTTCAGATGCAACAGAAATTTTGCGGATTGGTCAATCCGTTCGCGAGATATGGCAGTTTGGAGGTAAGAAACGCTTGAGAAACTCAAAATTTTCGCAGTTCTGATGCTCGAAACGAGTAACTAGAACGGCCTAGGGGAAAAGTACGCATACCGTTGTAATCGGGCGAGTTTCTACTTTCAGATGCAACAGAAATTTTGCGGATTGGTCAATCCGTTCGCGAGATATGGCAGTTTGGATGTAAGAAACGCTTGAGAAACTCAAAATTTTCGCAGCTCTGATGCTCGAAACGAATAACTGGAACCGCCTAGGGGAAAACTACACATACCGTTGTAATCGGGCGAGTTTCTACATTCAGATGCAATAGAAATTTTGCGGATTGGTCTATCCGTTCGCGAGATATGGCAGTTTGGATGTAAGAAACGCTTGAGAAACTCAAAATTTTCGCAGTTCTGATGCTCGAAACGAATAACTAGAACGGCCTAGGGGAAAACTACACCTACCGTTGTAATCGGGCGAGTTTCTACCTTCAGATGCAACAGAAATTTTACGGATGGGTCAATCCGTTCGCGAGATATGGCAGTTTGGAGGTAAGAAACGCTTGAGAAACTCAAAATTTTCGCAGTTCTGATGCTCGAAACGAATAACCAGAACCGCCTAGGGGAAAAGTGCGCATAGCGTTGTAATCGGGCGAGTTTCTACTTTCAGATGCAACAGAAATTTTGCGGATTGATCAATCCGTTCGCGAGATATGGCAGTTTGGAGATAAGAAACGCTTGAGAAACTCAAAATTTTCGCAGTTCTGATGCTCGAAACGAATGACTACAACGGCCTTGGGGGGAAGTACGCATACCGTTGTAATCGTGCGAGTTTCTACTTTCAGAAGCAACAGAAATTTTGCGGATTGGTCGATCCGTTCGCGAGATATGGTAGTTTGGAGGTAAGAAACGCTTGAGAAACTCAAAATTTTCGCAGTTCTGATGCTCGAAACGAATAACTAGAACGGCCTAGGGGAAAAGTACGCATACCGTTGTAATCGCGCGGGTTTCTACTTTCAGATGCAACAGAAATTTTGCGGATTGGTCAATCCGTTCGCGAGATATGGCAGTTTGGAAATAAGAAACGCTTGAGAAACTCAAAATTTTCGCAGTTCTGATACTCGAAACGAGTAACTAGAACGGCATAGGGGAAAAGTACGCATACCGTTGTAATCGGGCGAGTTTCTACTTTCAGATGCAACAGAAATTTTGCGGATTGGTCAATCCGTTCGCGAGATATGGCAGTTTGGAGGTAAGAAACGCTTGAGAAACTCAAAATTTTCGCAGTTCTGATGCTCGAAACGAGTAACTAGAACGGCCTAGGGGAAAAGTACGCATACCGTTGTAATCGGGCGAGTTTCTACTTTCAGATGCAACAGAAATTTTGCGGATTGGTCAATCCGTTCGCGAGATATGGCAGTTTGGATGTAAGAAACGCTTGAGAAACTCAAAATTTTCGCAGCTCTGATGCTCGAAACGAATAACTGGAACCGCCTAGGGGAAAACTACACATACCGTTGTAATCGGGCGAGTTTCTACATTCAGATGCAATAGAAATTTTGCGGATTGGTCTATCCGTTCGCGAGATATGGCAGTTTGGATGTAAGAAACGCTTGAGAAACTCAAAATTTTCGCAGTTCTGATGCTCGAAACGAATAACTAGAACGGCCTAGGGGAAAACTACACCTACCGTTGTAATCGGGCGAGTTTCTACCTTCAGATGCAACAGAAATTTTGCGGATGGGTCAATCCGTTCGCGAGATATGGCAGTTTGGAGGTAAGAAACGCTTGAGAAACTCAAAATTTTCGCAGTTCTGATGCTCGAAACGAATAACCAGAACCGCCTAGGGGAAAAGTGCGCATAGCGTTGTAATCGGGCGAGTTTCTACTTTCAGATGCAACAGAAATTTTGCGGATTGATCAATCCGTTCGCGAGATATGGCAGTTTGGAGATAAGAAACGCTTGAGAAACTCAAAATTTTCGCAGTTCTGATGCTCGAAACGAATGACTACAACGGCCTTGGGGGGAAGTACGCATACCGTTGTAATCGTGCGAGTTTCTACTTTCAGATGCAACAGAAATTTTGCGGATTGGTGAATCCGTTCGCGAGATGTGGTAGTTTGGAGGTAAGAAACGCTTGAGAAACTCAAAATTTTCGCAGTTCTGATGCTCGACACGAATAACTAGAACGGCCTAGGGGAAAAGTGCGCATACCGTTGTAATCGGGCGAGTTTCTACTTTCAGATGCAACAGAAATTTTGCGGGTTGATCAATCCGTTCGCGAGATATGGCAGTTTGGAGATAAGAAACGCTTGAGAAATTCAAAATTTTCGCAGTTCTGATGCTCGAAACGAGTAACTAGAACGGCCTAGGGGAAAAGTACGCATACCGTTGAAACCGGGCGAGTTTCTACTTTCAGATGCAACAGAAATTTTGCGGATTGGTCAATCCGCTCGCGAGATATGGCAGTTTGGAGGTAAGAAACGCTTGAGAAACTCAAAATTTTCGCAGTTCTGATGCTCGAAACGAATAACTAGAACGGCCTAGGGGAAGAGTACGCATACCGTTGTAATCGGGCGAGTTTCTACTTTCAGATGCAACAGAAATTTTGCGGATTGGTCAATCCGTTCGCGAGATATGGCAGTTTGGAAATAAGAAACGCTTGAGAAACTCAAAATTTTCGCAGTTCTGATGCTCGAAACGAATGACTACAACGGCCTAGAGGAGAAGTACGCATACCGTTGTAATCGGGCGAGTTTCTACTTTCAGAAGCAACAGAAATTTTGCGGATTGGTGAATCCGTTCGCGAGATATGGTAGTTTGGAGGTAAGAAACGCTTGAGAAACTCAAAATTTTCGCAGTTCTGATGCTCGACACGAATAACTAGAACGGCCTAGGGGAAAAGTGCGCATACCGTTGTAATCGGGCGAGTTTCTACTTTCAGATGCAACAGAAATTTTGCGGATTGATCATTCCGTTCGCGAGATATGGCAGTTTGGAGATAAGAAACGCTTGAGAAACTCAAAATTTTCGCAGTTCTGATGCTCGAAACGAGTAACTAGAACGGCCTAGGGGAAATGTACGCATACCGTTGTAATCGGGCGAGTTTCTACTTTCAGATGCAACAGAGATTTTGCGGATTGATCAATCCGTTCGCGAGATATGGCAGCTTGGAGATAAGAAACGCTTGAGAAACTCAAAATTTTCGCAGTTCTGATGCTCGAAACGAATGACTACAACGGCCTAGGGGAGAAGTACGCATACCGTTGTAATCGGGCGAGTTTCTACTGTCAGAAGCAACAGAAATTTTTCGGATTGGTCGATCCGTTCGCGAGATATGGTAGTTTGGAGGTAAGAAACGCTAGAGAAACTCAAAATTTTCGCAGTTCTGATGCTCGACACGAATAACTAGAACGGCCAGGGGAAAAGTGCGCATACCGTTGTAATCGGGCGAGTTTCTACTTTCAGATGCAACAGAGATTTTGCGGATTGATCAATCCGTTCGCGAGATATGGCAGTTTGGAAATAAGAAACGCTTGAGAAACTCAAAATTTTCGCAGTTCTGATGCTCGAAACGAATGACTACAACGGCCTAGGGGAGAAGTACGCATACCGTTGTAATCGGGCGAGTTTCTACTTTCAGATGCAACAGAAATTTTGCGGATTGGTCAATCCGTTCGCGAGATATGGCAGTTTGGATGTAAGAAACGCTTGAGAAACTCAAAATTTTCGCAGCTCTGATGCTCGAAACGAATAACTGGAACCGCCTAGGGGAAAACTACACATACCGTTGTAATCGGGCGAGTTTCTACATTCAGATGCAATAGAAATTTTGCGGATTGGTCTATCCGTTCGCGAGATATGGCAGTTTGGATGTAAGAAACGCTTGAGAAACTCAAAATTTTCGCAGTTCTGATGCTCGAAACGAATAACTAGAACGGCCTAGGGGAAAACTACACCTACCGTTGTAATCGGGCGAGTTTCTACCTTCAGATGCAACAGAAATTTTGCGGATGGGTCAATCCGTTCGCGAGATATGGCAGTTTGGAGGTAAGAAACGCTTGAGAAACTCAAAATTTTCGCAGTTCTGATGCTCGAAACGAATAACCAGAACCGCCTAGGGGAAAAGTGCGCATAGCGTTGTAATCGGGCGAGTTTCTACTTTCAGATGCAACAGAAATTTTGCGGATTGATCAATCCGTTCGCGAGATATGGCAGTTTGGAGATAAGAAACGCTTGAGAAACTCAAAATTTTCGCAGTTCTGATGCTCGAAACGAATGACTACAACGGCCTTGGGGGGAAGTACGCATACCGTTGTAATCGTGCGAGTTTCTACTTTCAGAAGCAACAGAAATTTTGCGGATTGGTCGATCCGTTCGCGTGATATGGTAGTTTGGAGGTAAGAAACGCTTGAGAAACTCAAAATTTTCGCAGTTCTGATGCTCGAAACGAATAACTGGAACGGCCTAGGGGAAAACTACACATACCGTTGTAATCGGGCGAGTTTCTACTTTCAGATGCAATAGAAATTTTGCGGATTGGTCTATCCGTTCGCGAGATATGGCAGTTTTGAGGTATGAAACGCTTGAGAAACTCAAAATGTTCGCAGTTCTGATGCTCGAAACGAATAACTAGAACCGCCTAGGGGAAAAGTGCGCATACCGTTGTAATCGGGCGAGTTTCTACTTTCAGATGCAACAGAAATTCTGCGGATTGATCAATCCGTTCGCGAGATATGGCAGTTTGGAGATAAGAAACGCTTGAGAAACTCAAAATTTTCGCAGTTCTGATGCTCGACACGAATAACTAGAACGGCCTAGGGGAAAAGTGCGCATACCGTTGTAATCGGGCGAGTTTCTACTTTCAGATGCAACAGAAATTTTGCGGATTGGTCAATCCGTTCGCGAGATATGGCAGTTTGGAGGTAAGAAACGCTTGAGAAACTCAAAATTTTCGCAGTTCTGATGCTCGAAACGAATAACTAGAACGGCCTAGGGGAAAAGTACGCATACCGTTGTAATCGGGCGAGTTTCTACTTTCAGATGCAACAGAAATTTTGCGGATTGGTCAATCCGTTCGCGAGATATGGCAGTTTGGAAATAAGAAACGCTTGAGAAACTCAAAATTTTCGCAGTTCTGATACTCGAAACGAGTAACTAGAACGGCATAGGGGAAAAGTACGCATACCGTTGTAATCGGGCGAGTTTCTACTTTCAGATGCAACAGAAATTTTGCGGATTGGTCAATCCGTTCGCGAGATATGGCAGTTTGGAGGTAAGAAACGCTTGAGAAACTCAAAATTTTCGCAGTTCTGATGCTCGAAACGAATAACTAGAACCGCCTAGGGGAAAAGTGCGCATACCTTTGTAATCGGGCGAGTTTCTACTTTCAGATGCAACAGAAATTTTGCGGATTGATCAATCCGTTCGCGAGATATGGCAGTTTGGAGATAAGAAACGCTTGAGAAACTCAAAATTTTCGCAGTTCTGATGCTCGAAACGAATGACTACAACGGCCTAGGGGAGAAGTACGCATACCGTTGTAATCGGGCGAGTTTCTACTTTCAGAAGCAACAGAAATTTTGCGGATTGGTCGATCCGTTCGCGAGATATGGTAGTTTGAAGGTAAGAAACGCTTGAGAAACTCAAAATTTTCGCAGTTCTGATGCTCGAAACGAGTAACTAGAACGGCCTAGGAGAAAAGTACGCATACCGTTGTAATCGGGCGAGTTTCTACTTTCAGATGCAACAGAAATTTTGCGGATTGGTCAATCCGTTCGCGAGATATGGCAGTTTGGAGGTAAGAAACGCTTGAGAAACTCAAAATTTTCGCAGTTCTGATGCTCGAAACGACTAACTAGAAAGGCCTAGGGGAAGAGTACGCATACCGTTGTAATCGGGCGAGTTTCTACTTTCAGATGCAACAGAAATTTTGCGGATTGGTCAATCCCTTCGCGAGATATGGCAGTTTGGAAATAAGAAACGCTTGAGAAACTCAAAATTTTCGCAGTTCTGATGCTCGAAACGAATGACTACAACGGCCTAGGGGAGAAGTACGCATACCGTTGTAATCGGGCGAGTTTCTACTTTCAGAAGCAACAGAAATTTTGCGGATTGGTGAATCCGTTCGCGAGATATGGTAGTTTGGAGGTAAGAAACGCTTGAGAAACTCAAAATTTTCGCAGTTCTGATGCTCGACACGAATAACTAGAACGGCCTAGGGGAAAAGTGCGCATACCGTTGTAATCGGGCGAGTTTCTACTTTCAGATGCAACAGAAATTTTGCGGGTTGATCAATCCGTTCGCGAGATATGGCAGTTTGGATATAAGAAACGCTTGAGAAATTCAAAATTTTCGCAGTTCTGATGCTCGAAACGAGTAACTAGAACGGCCTAGGGGAAAAGTACGCATACCGTTGTAATCGGGCGAGTTTCTACTTTCAGATGCAACAGAAATTTTGCGGATTGGTCAATCCGTTCGCGAGATATGGCAGTTTGGAAATAAGAAACGCTTGAGAAACTCAAAATTTTCGCAGTTCTGATGCTCGAAACGAATGACTACAACGGCCTAGGGGAGAAGTACGCATACCGTTGTAATCGGGCGAGTTTCTACTTTCAGAAGCAACAGAAATTTTGCGGATTGGTGAATCCGTTCGCGAGATATGGTAGTTTGGAGGTAAGAAACGCTTGAGAAACTCAAAGTTTTCGCAGTTCTGATGCTCGACACGAATAACTAGAACGGCCTAGGGGAAAAGTGCGCATACCGTTGTAATCGGGCGAGTTTCTACTTTCAGATGCAATAGAAATTTTGCGGATTGATCATTCCGTTCGCGAGATATGGCAGTTTGGAGATAAGAAACGCTTGAGAAACTCAAAATTTTCGCAGTTCTGATGCTCGAAACGAGTAACTAGAACGGCCTAGGGGAAAAGTACGCATACCGTTGTAATCGGGCGAGTTTCTACTTTCAGATGCAACAGAGATTTTGCGGATTGATCAATCCGTTCGCGATATATGGCAGCTTGGAGATAAGAAACGCTTGAGAAACTCAAAATTTTCGCAGTTCTGATGCTCGAAACGAATGACTACAACGGCCTAGGGGAGAAGTACGCATACCGTTGTAATCGGGCGAGTTTCTACTGTCAGAAGCAACAGAAATTTTGCGGATTGGTCGATCCGTTCGCGAGATATGGTAGTTTGGAGGTAAGAAACGCTAGAGAAACTCAAAATTTTCGCAGTTCTGATGCTCGACACGAATAACTAGAACGGCCAGGGGAAAAGTGCGCATACCGTTGTAATCGGGCGAGTTTCTACTTTCAGATGCAACAGAAATTTTGCGGATTGACCAATCCGTTCGCGAGATATGGCACTTTGGACCTAAGAAACGCTTGAGAAACTCAAAATTTTCGCAGTTCTGATACTCGAAACGAGTAACTAGAACGGCATAGGGGAAAAGTACGCATACCGTTGTAATCGGGCGTGTTTCTGCTTTCAGATGCAACAGAAATTTTGCGGATTGTTCAATCCGTTCGCGAGATATGGCAGTTTGGATGTAAGAAACGCTTGAGAAACTCAAAATTTTCGCAGTTCTGATGCTCGAAACGAATAACTGGAACGGCCTAGGGGAAAACTACACATACCGCTGTAATCGGGCGAGTTTCTACATTCAGATGCAATAGAAATTTTGCGGATTGGTCTATCCATTCGCGAGATATGGCAGTTTGGGGGTAAGAAACGCTTGAGAAACTCAAAATTTTCGCAGTTCTGATGCTCGATACGAATAACTAGAACGGCCTAGGGGAAAACTACACCTACCGTTGTAATCGGGCGAGTTTCTACTTTCAGATGCAACAGAAGTTTTGCGGATTGGTCAATCCGTTCGCGAGATATGGCAGTATGGAGGTAAGAAACGCTTGAGAAACTCAAAATTTTCGCAGTTCTGATGCTCGAAACGAATAACTAGAACCGCCTAGGGGAAAAGTGCGCATACCGTTGTAATCGGGCGAGTTTCTACTTTCAGATGCAACAGAAATTTTGCGGATTGATCAATCCGTTCGCGAGATATGGCAGTTTGGAGATAAGAAACGCTCGAGAAACTCAAAATTTTCGCAGTTCTGATGCTCGAAACGAATGACTACAACGGCCTAGGGGAGAAGTACGCATACCGTTGTAATCGGGAGAGTTTCTACTTTCAGAAGCAACAGAAATTTTGCGGATTGGTCGATCCGTTCGCGAGATATGGTAGTTTGGAGGTAAGAAACGCTTGAGAAACTCAAAATTTTCGCAGTTCTGATGCACGAAACGATTAACTAGAACGGCCTAGGGGAAAAGTACGCATACCGTTGTAATCGGGCGAGTTTCTACTTTCAGATGCAACAGAAATTTTGCGGATTGGTCAATCCGTACGCGAGATATGGCAGTTTGGAGGTAAGAAACGCTTGAGAAACTCAAAATTTTCGCAGTTCCGATGCTCGAAACGAATGACTACAACGGCCTAGGGGAGAAGTACGCATACCGTTGTAATCGGGCGAGTTTCTACTGTCAGAAGCAACAGAAATTTTGCGGATTGGTCGATCCGTTCGCGAGATATGGTAGTTTGGAGGTAAGAAACGCTAGAGAAACTCAAAATTTTCGCAGTTCTGATGCTCGACACGAATAACTAGAACGGCCAGGGGAAAAGTGCGCATACCGTTGTAATCGGGCGAGTTTCTACTTTCAGATGCAACAGAAATTTTGCGGATTGACCAATCCGTTCGCGAGATATGGCACTTTGGACATAAGAAACACTTGAGAAACTCAAAATTTTCGCAGTTCTGATACTCGAAACGAGTAACTAGAACGGCATAGGGGAAAAGTACGCATACCGTTGTAATCGGGCGTGTTTCTGCTTTCAGATGCAACAGAAATTTTGCGGATTGTTCAATCCGTTCGCGAGATATGGCAGTTTGGATGTAAGAAACGCTTGAGAAACTCAAAATTTTCGCAGTTCTGATGCTCGAAACGAATAACTGGAACGGCCTAGGGGAAAACTACACATACCGCTCTAATCGGGCGAGTTTCTACATTCAGATGCAATAGAAATTTTGCGGATTGGTCTATCCGTTCGCGAGATATGGCAGTTTGGGGGTAAGAAACGCTTGAGAAACTCAAAATTTTCGCAGTTCTGATGCTCGATACGAATAACTAGAACGGCCTAGGGGAAAAATACCCCTACCGTTGTAATCGGGCGAGTTTCTACTTTCAGATGCAACAGAAATTTTGCGGATTGGTCAATCCGTTCGCGAGATATGGCAGTTTGGAGGTAAGAAACGCTTGAGAAACTCAAAATTTTCGCAGTTCTGATGCTCGAAACGAATAACTAGAACCGCCTAGGGGAAAAGTGCGCATACCGTTGTAATCGGGCGAGTTTCTACTTTCAGATGCAACAGAAATTTTGCGGATTGATCAATCCGTTCGCGAGATATGGCAGTTTGGAGATAAGAAACGCTTGAGAAACTCAAAATTTTCGCAGTTCTGATGCTCGAAACGAATGACTACAACGGCCTAGGGGAGAAGTACGCATACCGTTGTAATCGGGCGAGTTTCTACTTTCAGAAGCAACAGAAATTTTGCGGATTGGTCGATCCGTTCGCGAGATATGGTAGTTTGGAGGTAAGAAACGCTTGAGAAAGTCAAAATTTTCGCAGTTCTGATGCTCGAAACGAGTAACTGGAACGGCCTAGGGGAAAAGTACGCATAACTTTGTAATCGGGCGAGTTTCTACTTTCAGATGCAACAGAAATTTTGCGGATTGGTCAATCCGTACGTGAGATATGGCAGTTTGGAGGTAAGAAACGCTTGAGAAACTCAAAATTTTCGCAGTTCTGATGCTCGAAACGAATAACTAGAACGGCCTAGGGGAAAAGTACGCATACCGTTGTAATCGGGCGAGTTTCTACTTTCAGATGCAACAGAAATTTTGCGGATTGGTCAATCCGTTCGCGAGATATGGCAGTTTGGAAATAAGAAACGCTTGAGAAACTCAAAATTTTCGCAGTTCTGATGCTCAAAACGAATGACTACAACGGCCTAGGGGAGAAGTACGCATACCGTTGTAATCGGGCGAGTTTCTACTTTCAGATGCAACAGAAATTTTGCGGATTGATCAATCCGTTCGCGAGATATGGCAGTTTGGAGATAAGAAGCGCTTGAGAAACTCAAAATTTTCGCAGTTCTGATGCTCGAAACGAGTAACAAGAACGGCCTAGGGGAAAAGTACGCATACCGTTGTAATCGGGCGAGTTTCTACTTTTCGATGCAACAGAAATTTTGCGGATTGGTCAATCCGTTCGCGAGATATGGCAGTTTGGAGGTAAGAAACGCTTGAGAAACTCAAAATTTTCGCAGTTCTGATGCTCGAAACGAATAACTAGAACCGCCTAGGGGAAAAGTGCGCATACCGTTGTAATCGGGCGAGTTTCTACTTTCAGATGCAACAGAAATTTTGCGGATTGATCAATCCGTTCGCGAGATATGGCAGTTTGGAGATAAGAAACGCTTGAGAAACTCAAAATTTTCGCAGTTCTGATGCTCGAAACGAATTACTACAACGGCCTAGGGGAGAAGTACGCATACCGTTGTAATCGGGCGAGTTTCTACTTTCAGAAGCAACAGAAATTTTGCGGATTGGTCTATCCGTTCGCGTGATATGGCAGTTTGGAGGTAAGAAACGCTTGAGAAACTCAAAATTTTCGCAGTTCTGATGCTCGAAACGAATAACTAGAACCGCCTAGGGGAAAAGTGCGCATACCGTTGTAATCGGGCGAGTTTCGTCTTTCAGATGCAACAGAAATTTTGCGGATTGATCAATCCGTTCGCGAGATATGGCAGTTTGGAGATAAGAAACGCTTGAGAAACTCAAAATTTTCGCAGTTCTGATGCTCGAAACGAATGACTACAACAGCCTAGGGGAGAAGTACGCATACCGTTGTAATCGGGCGAGTTTCCACTTTCAGAAGCAACAGAAATTTTGCGGATTGGTCGATCCGTTCGCGAGATATGGTAGTTTGGAGGTAAGAAACGCTTGAGAAAGTCAAAATTTTCGCAGTTCTGATGCTCGAAACGAGTAACTAGAACGGCCTAGGGGAAAAGTACGCATACCGTTGTAATCGGGCGAGTTTCTACTTTCAGATGCAGCAGAAATTTTGCGGATTGGTCAATCCGTACGCGAGATATGGCAGTTTGGAGGTAAGAAACGCTTGAGAAACTCAAAATTTTCGCAGTTCTGATGCTCGAAACGAATAACTAGAACGGCCTAGGGGAAAAGTACGCATACCGTTGTAATCGGGCGAGTTTCTACTTTCAGATGCAACAGAAATTTTGCGGATTGGTCAATCCGTTCGCGAGATATGGCAGTTTGGAAATAAGAAACGCTTGAGAAACTCAAAATTTTCGCAGTTCTGATGCTCGAAACGAATGACTACAACGGCCTAGGGGAGAAGTACGCATACCGTTGTAATCGGGCGAGTTTCTACTTTCAGAAGCAACAGAAATTTTGCGGATTGGTGAATCCGTTCGCGAGATATGGTAGTTTGGAGGTAAGAAACGCTTGAGAAAGTCAAAATTTTCGCAGTTCTGATGCTCGAAACGAGTAACTAGAACGGCCTAGGGGAAAAGTACGCATACCGTTGTAATCGGGCGAGTTTCTACTTTCAGATGCAACAGAAATTTTGCGGATTGGTCAATCCGTACGCGAGATATGGCAGTTTGGAGGTAAGAAACGCTTGAGAAACTCAAAATTTTCGCAGTTCTGATGCTCGACACGAATGACTACAACGGCCTAGGGGAGAAGTACGCATACCGTTGTAATCGGGCGAGTTTCTACTTTCAGAAGCAACAGAAATTTTACGGATTGGTGAATCCGTTCGCGAGATATGGTAGTTTGGAGGTAAGAAACGCTTGAGAAACTCAAAATTTTCGCAGTTCTGATGCTCGACACGAATAACTAGAACGGCCTAGGGGAAAAGTGCGCATACCGTTGTAATCGGGCGAGTTTCTGCTTTCAGATGCAACAGAAATTTTGCGGATTGATCAATCCGTTCGCGAGATATGGCAGTTTGGATATAAGAAACGCTTGAGAAACTCAAAATTTTCGCAGTTCTGATGCTCGAAACGAGTAACTAGAACGGCCTAGGGGAGAAGTACGCATACCGTTGTAATCGGGCGAGTTTCTACTGTCAGAAGCAACAGAAATTTTGCGGATTGGTCGATCCGTTCGCGAGATATGGCAGTTTGGAGGTAAGAAACGCTTGAGAAACTCAAAATTTTCGCAGTTCTGATGCTCGAAACAAATAACTAGAACGGCCTAGGGGAAAAGTACGCATACCGTTGTAATCGGGCGAGTTTCTACTGTCAGATGCAACAGAAATTTTGCGGATTGGTCAATCCGTTCGCGAGATATGGCAGTTTGGAAATAAGAAACGCCTGAGAAACTCAAAATTTTCGCAGTTCTGATGCTCGAAACGAATGACTACAACAGCCTAGGGGAGAAGTACGCATACCGTTGTAATCGGGCGAGTTTCTACTTTCAGAAGCAAGAGAAATTTTGCGGATTGGTGAATCCGTTCGCGAGATATGGTAGTTTGGAGGTAAGAAACGCTTGAGAAACTCAAAATTTTCGCAGTTCTGATGCTCGAAACGAATAACTAGAACGGCCTAGGGGAATACTACACCCACCGTTGTAATCGGGCGAGTTTCTACTTTCAGATGCAACAGAAATTTTGCGGATTGATCAATCCGTTCTCGAGATATGGCAGTTTGGAGATAAGAAAAGCTTGAGAAACTCATAATTTTCGCAGTTCTGATGCTCGAAACGAGTAACTAGAACGGCCTAGGGGAAAAGTACGCATACCGTTGTAATCGGGCGAGTTTCTACTCTCAGATGCAACAGAAATTTTGCGGATTGGTTAATCCGTTCGCGAGATATGGCAGTTTGGAGGTAAGAGACGCTTGAGAAACTCAAAATTTTCGCAGTTCTGATGCTCGAAACGAATAACTAGAACGGCCTAGGGGAAAAGTACGCATACCGTTGTAATCGGGCGAGTTTCTACTTTCAGATGCAACAGAAATTTTGCGGATTGGTCAATCCGTTCGCGAGATATGGCAGTTTGGAAATAAGAAACGCTTGAGAAACTCAAAATTTTCGCAGTTCTGATGCTCGAAACGAGTAACTAGAACGGCATAGGGGAAAAGTACGCATACCGTTGTAATCGGGCGAGTTTCTGCTTTCAGATGCAACAGAAATTTTGCGGATTGGTCAATCCGTTCGCGAGATATGGCAGTTTGGATGTCAGAAACGCTTGAGAAACTCAAAATTTTCGCAGTTCTGATGCTAGAAACGAATAACTAGAACGGCCTAGGGGAAAACTACACCTACCGTTGTAATCGGGCGAGTTTCTACTTTCATATGCAACAGAAATTTTGCGGATTGGTCAATCCGTTCATGAGATATGGCAGTTTGGAGGTAAGAAACGCTTGAGAAACTCAAAATTTTCGCAGTTCTGATGCTCGAAACGAGTAACTAGAACGGCCTAGGGGAAAACTACGCATACCGTTGTAATCGGGCGAGTTTCTACTTTCAGATGCAACAGAAATTTTGCGGATTGGTGAATCCGTTCGCGAGATATGGTAGTTTGGAGGTAAGAAACGCTTGAGAAACTCAAAATTTTCGCAGTTCTGATGCTCGACACGAATAACTAGAACGGCCTAGGGGAAAAGTGCGCATACCGTTGTAATCGGGCGAGTTTCTGCTTTCAGATGCAACAGAAATTTTGCGGATTGATCAATCCGTTCGCGAGATATGGCAGTTTGGAGGTAAGAAACGCTTGAGAAACTCAAAATTTTCGCAGTTCTGATGCTCGACACGAATAACTAGAACGGCCTAGGGGAAAAGTGCGCATACCGTTGTAATCGGGCGAGTTTCTGCTTTCAGATGCAACAGAAATTTTGCGGATTGATCAATCCGTTCGCGAGATATGGCAGTTTGGAGATAAGAAACGCTTGAGAAACTCAAAATTTTCGCAGTTCTGATGCTCGAAACGAGTAACTAGAACGGCCTAGGGGAGAAGTACGCATACCGTTGTAATCGGGCGAGTTTCTACTGTCAGAAGCAACAGAAATTTTGCGGATTGGTCGATCCGTTCGCGAGATATGGCAGTTTGGAGGTAAGAAACGCTTGAGAAACTCAAAATTTTCGCAGTTCTGATGCTCGAGACAAATAACTAGAACGGCCTAGGGGAAAAGTACGCATACCGTTGTAATCGGGCGAGTTTCTACTGTCAGATGCAACAGAAATTTTGGGGATTGGTCAATCCGTTCGCGAGATATGGCAGTTTGGAAATAAGAAACGCCTGAGAAACTCAAAATTTTCGCAGTTCTGATGCTCGAGACAAATAACTAGAACGGCCTAGGGGAAAACTACACCCAACGTTGTAATCGGGCGAGTTTCTACTTTCAGATGCAACAGAAATTTTGCGGATTGATCAATCCGTTCGCGAGATATGGCAGTTTGGAGATAAGAAACGCTTGAGAAACTCAAAATTTTCGCAGTTCTGATGCTCGAAACGAATTACTACAACGGCCTAGGGGAGAAGTACGCATACCGTTGTAATCGGGCGAGTTTCTACTTTCAGAAGCAACAGAAATTTTGCGGATTGGTCTATCCGTTCGCGTGATATGGCAGTTTGGAGGTAAGAAACGCTTGAGAAACTCAAAATTTTCGCAGTTCTGATGCTCGAAACGAATAACTAGAACCGCCTAGGGGAAAAGTGCGCATACCGTTGTAATCGGGCGAGTTTCGTCTTTCAGATGCAACAGAAATTTTGCGGATTGATCAATCCGTTCGCGAGATATGGCAGTTTGGAGATAAGAAACGCTTGAGAAACTCAAAATTTTCGCAGTTCTGATGCTCGAAACGAATGACTACAACAGCCTAGGGGAGAAGTACGCATACCGTTGTAATCGGGCGAGTTTCCACTTTCAGAAGCAACAGAAATTTTGCGGATTGGTCGATCCGTTCGCGAGATATGGTAGTTTGGAGGTAAGAAACGCTTGAGAAAGTCAAAATTTTCGCAGTTCTGATGCTCGAAACGAGTAACTAGAACGGCCTAGGGGAAAAGTACGCATACCGTTGTAATCGGGCGAGTTTCTACTTTCAGATGCAGCAGAAATTTTGCGGATTGGTCAATCCGTACGCGAGATATGGCAGTTTGGAGGTAAGAAACGCTTGAGAAACTCAAAATTTTCGCAGTTCTGATGCTCGAAACGAATAACTAGAACGGCCTAGGGGAAAAGTACGCATACCGTTGTAATCGGGCGAGTTTCTACTTTCAGATGCAACAGAAATTTTGCGGATTGGTCAATCCGTTCGCGAGATATGGCAGTTTGGAAATAAGAAACGCTTGAGAAACTCAAAATTTTCGCAGTTCTGATGCTCGAAACGAATGACTACAACGGCCTAGGGGAGAAGTACGCATACCGTTGTAATCGGGCGAGTTTCTACTTTCAGAAGCAACAGAAATTTTGCGGATTGGTGAATCCGTTCGCGAGATATGGTAGTTTGGAGGTAAGAAACGCTTGAGAAAGTCAAAATTTTCGCAGTTCTGATGCTCGAAACGAGTAACTAGAACGGCCTAGGGGAAAAGTACGCATACCGTTGTAATCGGGCGAGTTTCTACTTTCAGATGCAACAGAAATTTTGCGGATTGGTCAATCCGTACGCGAGATATGGCAGTTTGGAGGTAAGAAACGCTTGAGAAACTCAAAATTTTCGCAGTTCTGATGCTCGACACGAATGACTACAACGGCCTAGGGGAGAAGTACGCATACCGTTGTAATCGGGCGAGTTTCTACTTTCAGAAGCAACAGAAATTTTACGGATTGGTGAATCCGTTCGCGAGATATGGTAGTTTGGAGGTAAGAAACGCTTGAGAAACTCAAAATTTTCGCAGTTCTGATGCTCGACACGAATAACTAGAACGGCCTAGGGGAAAAGTGCGCATACCGTTGTAATCGGGCGAGTTTCTGCTTTCAGATGCAACAGAAATTTTGCGGATTGATCAATCCGTTCGCGAGATATGGCAGTTTGGATATAAGAAACGCTTGAGAAACTCAAAATTTTCGCAGTTCTGATGCTCGAAACAAATAACTAGAACGGCCTAGGGGAAAAGTACGCATACCGTTGTAATCGGGCGAGTTTCTACTGTCAGATGCAACAGAAATTTTGCGGATTGGTCAATCCGTTCGCGAGATATGGCAGTTTGGAAATAAGAAACGCCTGAGAAACTCAAAATTTTCGCAGTTCTGATGCTCGAAACGAATGACTACAACAGCCTAGGGGAGAAGTACGCATACCGTTGTAATCGGGCGAGTTTCTACTTTCAGAAGCAAGAGAAATTTTGCGGATTGGTGAATCCGTTCGCGAGATATGGTAGTTTGGAGGTAAGAAACGCTTGAGAAACTCAAAATTTTCGCAGTTCTGATGCTCGAAACGAATAACTAGAACGGCCTAGGGGAATACTACACCCACCGTTGTAATCGGGCGAGTTTCTACTTTCAGATGCAACAGAAATTTTGCGGATTGATCAATCCGTTCGCGAGATATGGCAGTTTGGAGATAAGAAAAGCTTGAGAAACTCATAATTTTCGCAGTTCTGATGCTCGAAACGAGTAACTAGAACGGCCTAGGGGAAAAGTACGCATACCGTTGTAATCGGGCGAGTTTCTACTCTCAGATGCAACAGAAATTTTGCGGATTGGTTAATCCGTTCGCGAGATATGGCAGTTTGGAGGTAAGAGACGCTTGAGAAACTCAAAATTTTCGCAGTTCTGATGCTCGAAACGAATAACTAGAACGGCCTAGGGGAAAAGTACGCATACCGTTGTAATCGGGCGAGTTTCTACTTTCAGATGCAACAGAAATTTTGCGGATTGGTCAATCCGTTCGCGAGATATGGCAGTTTGGAAATAAGAAACGCTTGAGAAACTCAAAATTTTCGCAGTTCTGATGCTCGAAACGAGTAACTAGAACGGCATAGGGGAAAAGTACGCATACCGTTGTAATCGGGCGAGTTTCTGCTTTCAGATGCAACAGAAATTTTGCGGATTGGTCAATCCGTTCGCGAGATATGGCAGTTTGGATGTCAGAAACGCTTGAGAAACTCAAAATTTTCGCAGTTCTGATGCTAGAAACGAATAACTAGAACGGCCTAGGGGAAAACTACACCTACCGTTGTAATCGGGCGAGTTTCTACTTTCATATGCAACAGAAATTTTGCGGATTGGTCAATCCGTTCATGAGATATGGCAGTTTGGAGGTAAGAAACGCTTGAGAAACTCAAAATTTTCGCAGTTCTGATGCTCGAAACGAGTAACTAGAACGGCCTAGGGGAAAACTACGCATACCGTTGTAATCGGGCGAGTTTCTACTTTCAGATGCAACAGAAATTTTGCGGATTGGTGAATCCGTTCGCGAGATATGGTAGTTTGGAGGTAAGAAACGCTTGAGAAACTCAAAATTTTCGCAGTTCTGATGCTCGACACGAATAACTAGAACGGCCTAGGGGAAAAGTGCGCATACCGTTGTAATCGGGCGAGTTTCTGCTTTCAGATGCAACAGAAATTTTGCGGATTGATCAATCCGTTCGCGAGATATGGCAGTTTGGAGGTAAGAAACGCTTGAGAAACTCAAAATTTTCGCAGTTCTGATGCTCGACACGAATAACTAGAACGGCCTAGGGGAAAAGTGCGCATACCGTTGTAATCGGGCGAGTTTCTGCTTTCAGATGCAACAGAAATTTTGCGGATTGATCAATCCGTTCGCGAGATATGGCAGTTTGGAGATAAGAAACGCTTGAGAAACTCAAAATTTTCGCAGTTCTGATGCTCGAAACGAGTAACTAGAACGGCCTAGGGGAGAAGTACGCATACCGTTGTAATCGGGCGAGTTTCTACTGTCAGAAGCAACAGAAATTTTGCGGATTGGTCGATCCGTTCGCGAGATATGGCAGTTTGGAGGTAAGAAACGCTTGAGAAACTCAAAATTTTCGCAGTTCTGATGCTCGAGACAAATAACTAGAACGGCCTAGGGGAAAAGTACGCATACCGTTGTAATCGGGCGAGTTTCTACTGTCAGATGCAACAGAAATTTTGCGGATTGGTCAATCCGTTCGCGAGATATGGCAGTTTGGAAATAAGAAACGCCTGAGAAACTCAAAATTTTCGCAGTTCTGATGCTCGAGACAAATAACTAGAACGGCCTAGGGGAAAACTACACCCAACGTTGTAATCGGGCGAGTTTCTACTTTCAGATGCAACAGAAATTTTGCGGATTGATCAATCCGTTCGCGAGATATGGCAGTTTGGAGATAAGAAACGCTTGCGAAACTCAAAATTTTCGCAGTTCTGATGCTCGAAACGAATGACTACAACGGCCTAGGGGAGAAGTACGCATACCGTTGTAATCGGGCGAGTTTCTACTTTCAGAAGCAACAGAAACTTTGCGGATTGGTCGATCCGTTCGCGAGATATGGCAGTTTGGAGGTAAGAAACGATTGAGAAACTCAAAATTTTCGCAGTTCTGATGCTCGACACGAATAAGTAGAACGACCTAGGGGAAAAGTGCGCATACCGTTGTAATCGGGCGAGTTTCTACTTTCAGATGCAACAGAAATTTTGCGGATTGATCAATCCGTTCGCGAGATATGGCAGTTTGGAGATAAGAAACGCTTGAGAAACTCATAATTTTCGCAGTTCTGATGCTCGAAACGAGTAACTAGAACGGCCTAGGGGAAAAGTACGCATACCGTTGTAATCGGGCGAGTTTATACTCTCAGATGCAACAGAAATTTTGCGGATTGGTCAATCCGTTCGCGAGATATGGCAGTTTGGAGGTAAGAAACGCTTGAGAAACTCAAAATTTTCGCAGTTCTGATGCTCGAAACGAATAAGTAGAACGACCTAGGGGAAAAGTGCGCATACCGTTGTAATCGGGCGAGTTTCTACTTTCAGATGCAACAGAAATTTTGCGGATTGATCAATCCGTTCGCGAGATATGGCAGTTTGGAGATAAGAAACGCTTGAGAAACTCATAATTTTCGCAGTTCTGATGCTCGAAACGAGTAACTAGAACGGCCTAGGGGAAAGGTACGCATACCGTTGTAATCGGGCGAGTTTCTACTCTCAGATGCAACAGAAATTTTGCGGATTGGTCAATCCGTTCGCGAGATATGGTAGTTTGGAGGTAAGAAACGCTTGAGAAACTCAAAATTTTCGCAGTTCTGATGCTCGAAACGAATAACTAGAACGGCCTAGGGGAAAAGTACGCATACCGTTGTAATCGGGCGAGTTTCTACTTTCAGATGCAACAGAAATTTTGCGGATTGGTCAATCCGTTCGCGAGATATGGCAGTTTGGAGATAAGAAACGCTTGAGAAACTCAAAATTTTCGCAGTTCTGATGCTCGAAACGAGTAACTAGAACGGCATAGGGGAAAAGTACGCATACCGTTGTAATCGGGCGAGTTTCTGCTTTCAGATGCAACAGAAATTTTGCGGATTGGTCAATCCGTTCGCGAGATATGGCAGTTTGGAGATAAGAAACGCTTGAGAAACTCAAAATTTTCGCAGTTCTGATGCTCGAAACGAGTAACTAGAACGGCCTAGGGGAAAACTACACCTACCGTTGTAATCGGGCGAGTTTCTACTTTCATATGCAACAGAAATTTTGCGGATTGGTCAATCCGTTCATGAGATATGGCAGTTTGGAGGTAAGAAACGCTTGAGAAACTCAAAATTTTCGCAGTTCTGATGCTCGAAACGAATAACTGGAACGGCCTAGGGGAAAACTACACCTACCGTTGTAATCGGGCGAGTTTCTACTTTCAGATGCAACAGAAATTTTGCGGATTGGTCAATCCGTTCGCGGGATATGGCAGTTTGGATGTAAGAAACGCTTGAGAAACTCAAAATTTTCGCAGTTCTGATGCTCGAAACGAATAACTAGAACCGCCTAGGGGAAAAGTGCGCATACCTTTGTAATCGGGGGAGTTTCTACTTTCAGAGGCAATAGAAATTTTACGGATTGATCAATCCGTTCGCGAGATATGGCAGTTTGGAGATAAGAAACGCTTGAGAAACTCAAAATTTTCGCAGTTCTGATGCTCGAAACGAATGACTACAACGGCCGAGGGGAGAAGTACGCATACCGTTGTAATCGGGCGAGTTTCTACTTTCAGAAGCAACAGAAATTTTGCGGATTGATCAATCCGTTCGCGAGATATGGCAGTTTGGAGATAAGAAACGCATGAGAAACTCAAAATTTTCGCAGTTCTGATGCTCGACACGAATAACTAGAACGGCCTAGGGGAAAAGTGCGCATACCGTTGTAATCGGGCGAGTTTCTACTTTCAGATGCAACAGAAATTTTGCGGATTGGTCAATCCGTTCGCGAGATATGGCAGTTTGGAGGTAAGAAACGCTTGAGAAACTCAAAATTTTCGCAGTTCTGATGCTCGAAACGAATAACTAGAACGGCCTAGCGGAAAAGTACGCATACCGTTGTAATCGGGCGAGTTTCTACTTTCAGATGCAATAGAAATTTTGCGGATTGGTCTATCCGTTTGCGAGATATGGCAGTTTGGAGGTAAGAAACGCTTGAGAACCTCAAAATTTGCGCAGTTCTGATGCTTGAAACGAATAACTAGAACGGCCTAGGGGAAAACTACACATACCGTTGTAATCGGGCGAGTTTCTACATTCAGATGCAATAGAAATTTTGCGGATTAGTCTATCCGTTCGCGAGATATGGCAGTTTGGATGTAAGAAACGCTTGAGAAACTCAAAATTTTCGCAGTTCTGATGCTCGAAACGAATAACTAGAACGGCCTAGGGGAAAACTACACCTACCGCTGTAATCGGGCGAGTTTCTAATTTCAGGTGCAACAGAAATTTTGCGGATTGGTCAATCCGTTCGCGAGATATGGCAGTTTGGAGATAAGAAACGCTTGAGAAACTCAAAATTTTCGCAGTTCTGATGCTTGAAACGAATAACTAGAACGGCCTAGGGGAAAAGTGCGCATAACGTTGTAATCGGGCGAGTTTCTACTTTCAGATGCAACAGAAATTTTGCAGATTGATCAATCCGTTCGCGAGATATGGCAGTTTGGAGGTAAGAAACGCTTGAGAAACTCAAAATTTTCGCAGTTCTGATGCTCGACACGAATAACTAGAACGCCCTAGGGGAAAAGTACGCATACCGTTGTAATCGGGCGAGTTTCTACTTTCAGATGCAACAGAAATTTTGCGGATTGGTCAATCCGTTCGCGAGATATGGCAGTTTGGAGGTAAGAAACGCTTGAGAAACTCAAAATTTACGCAGTTCTGATGCTCGAAACGAGTAACTAGAACGGCCTAGGGGAAAAGTACGCATACCGTTGTAATCGGGCGAGTTTCTACTTTCAGATGCAACAGAAATTTTGCGGATTGGTCAATCCGTTCGCGAGATAAGGCAGTTTGGAGGTAAGAAACGCTTGAGAAACTCAAAATTTTCGCAGTTCTGATGCTCGAAACGAATAACTAGAACGGCCTAGGGGAAAAGTACGCATACCGTTGTAATCGGGCGAGTTTCTACTTTCAGATGCAACAGAAATTTTGCGGATTGGTCAATCCGTTCGCGAGATATGGCAGTTTGGAAATAAGAAACGCTTGAGTAACTCAAAATTTTCGCAGTTCTGATGCTCGAAATGAGTAACTAGAACGGCATAGGGGAAAAGTACGCATACCATTGTAATCGGGCGAGTTTCTACTTTCAGATGAAACATAAATTTTTGCGGATCGGTCAATCCGTTCGCGCGATATTGCAGTTTGGATGTAAGAAACGCTTGAGAAACTCAAAATTTTCGCAGTTCTGATGCTCGAAACGAATAACTGGAACGGCCTAGGGGAAAACTACACATACCGTTGTAATCGGACGAGTCTCTACTTTCAGATGCAACAGAAATTTTGCGGATTGGTCAATCCGTTCGCGAGATATGGCAGTTTGGAGGTAAGAAACGCTTGAGAAACTCAAAATTTTCGCAGCTCTGATGCTCGACACGAATAACTAGAACGGCCTAGGGGAAAAGTGCGCATATAGTTGTAATCGGGCGAGTTTCTACTTTCAGATGCAACAGAAATTTTGCGGATTGATAAATCCGTTCGCGAGATATGGCAGTTTGGAGAAAAGAAACGCTTGAGAAACTCAGAATTTTCGCAGTTCTGATGCTCGAAACGAATAACTAGAACGGCCTAGGGGAAAAGTGCGTATACCGTTGTAATCGGGCGAGTTTCTACTTTTAGATGCAACAGAAATTTTGCGGATTGATCAATCCGTTCGCGAGATATGGCAGTTTGGATGTAAGAAACGCTTGAGAAACTCAAAATTTTCGCAGTTCTGATGCTCGACACGAATAACTAGAACGGCCTAGGGGAAAAGTGCGCATACCGTTGTAATCGGGCGAGTTTCTACTTTCAGATGCAACAGAAATTTTGCGGATTGATAAATCCGTTCGCGAGATATGGCAGTTTGGAGGTAAGAAACGCTTGAGAAACTCAAAATTTTCGCAGCTCTGATGCTCGACACGAATAACTAGAACGGCCTAGGGGAAAAGTGCGCATATAGTTGTAATCGGGCGAGTTTCTACTTTCAGATGCAACAGAAATTTTGCGGATTGGTCAATCCGTTCGCGAGATATGGCAGTTTGGAAGTAAGAAACGCTTGAGAAACTCAAAATTTTCGCAGTTCTGATGCTCGAAACGAATAACCAGAACCGCCTAGGGCAAAAGTGCGCATAGCGTTGTAATCGGGCGAGTTTCTACTTTCAGATGCAACAGAAATTTTGCGGATTGGTCAATCCGTTCGCGAGATAAGGCAGTTTGGAGGTAAGAAACGCTTGAGAAACTCAAAATTTTCGCAGTTCTGATGCTCGAAACGAATAACTAGAACGGCCTAGGGGAAAAGTGCGCATATAGTTGTAATCGGACGAGTTTCTACTTTCAGATGCAACAGAAATTTTGCGGATTGATAAATCCGTTCGCGAGATATGGCAGTTTGGAGAAAAGAAACGCTTGAGAAACTCAGAATTTTCGCAGTTCTGATGCTCGAAACGAATAACTAGAACGGCCTAGGGGAAAAGTGCGCATACCGTTGTAATCGGGCGAGTTTCTACTTTCAGATGCAACAGAAATTTTGCGGATTGATCAATCCGTTCGCGAGATATGGCAGTTTGGATGTAAGAAACGCTTGAGAAACTCAAAATTTTCGCAGTTCTGATGCTCGACACGAATAACTAGAACGGCCTAGGGGAAAGGTGCGCATACCGTTGTAATCGGGCGAGTTTCTACTTTCAGATGCAACAGAAATTTTGCGGATTGATAAATCCGTTCGCGAGATATGGCAGTTTGAAGGTAAGAAACGCTTGAGAAACTCAAAATTTTCGCAGTTGTGATGCTCGATACGAGTAACTAGAACGGCCTAGGGGAATAGTACGCACACCGTTGTATTCGGGCGAGTTTCTACTTTCAGATGCAACTGAAATTTTGCGGATTGGTCAATCCGTTCGCGAGATATGGCAGTTTGGGGGTAAGAAACGCTTGAGAGACTCAAAATTTTCGCAGTTCTGATGCTCGAAACGAATAACTAGAACGGCCTAGGGGAAAACTACACCCACCGTTGTAATCGGGCGAATTTTTACTTTCAGATGCAACAGAAATTTTGCGGATTGTTCGATCCGTTCGAGAGATATGGCAGTTTGGAAGTAAGAAACGCTCGAGAAACTCAAAATTTTCGCAGTTCTGATGCTCGAAACGAATAACTAGAACGGCCTAGGGGAAAACTACTCACACCGTTGTAATCGGGCGAGTTTCTACTTTCAGATGCAACAGAAATTTTGCGGATTGGTCAATCCGTTCGCGAGATATGGCAGTTTGGGGGTAAGAAACGCTTGAGAGACTCAAAATTTTCGCAGTTCTGATGCTCGACACGAATAACTAGAACGGCCTAGGGGAAAAGTGCGCATACCGTTGTAATCGGGCGAGTTTCTACTTTCAGATGCAACAGAAATTTTGCGGATTGATAAATCCGTTCGCGAGATATGGCAGTTTGGAGGTAAGAAACGCTTGAGAGACTCAAAATTTTCGCAGTTCTGATGCTCGACACGAATAACTAGAACGGCCTAGGGGAAAGGTGCGCATACCGTTGTAATCGGGCGAGTTTCTACTTTCAGATGCAACAGAAATTTTGCGGATTGATAAATCCGTTCGCGAGATATGGCAGTTTGGAGGTAAGAAACGCTTGAGAAACTCAAAATTTTCGCAGTTCTGATGCTCGAAACGAATAAGTAGAACGACCTAGGGGAAAAGTGCGCATACCGTTGTAATCGGGCGAGTTTCTACTTTCAGATGCAACAGAAATTTTGCGGATTGATCAATCCGTTCGCGAGATATGGCAGTTTGGAGGTAAGAAACGCTTGAGAAACTCAAAATTTTCGCAGCTCTGATGCTCGACACGAATAACTAGAACGGCCTAGGGGAAAAGTGCGCATATATTTGTAATCGGGCGAGTTTCTACTTTCAGATGCAACAGAAATTTTGCGGATTGATAAATCCGTTCGCGAGATATGGCAGTTTGGAGAAAAGAAACGCTTGAGAAACTCAGAATTTTCGCAGTTCTGATGCTCGAAACGAATAACTAGAACGGCCTAGGGGAAAAGTGCGTATACCGTTGTAATCGGGCGAGTTTCTACTTTTAGATGCAACAGAAATTTTGCGGATTGATCAATCCGTTCGCGAGATATGGCAGTTTGGATGTAAGAAACGCTTGAGAAACTCAAAATTTTCGCAGTTCTGATGCTCGACACGAATAACTAGAACGGCCTAGGGGAAAAGTGCGCATACCGTTGTAATCGGGCGAGTTTCTACTTTCAGATGCAACAGAAATTTTGCGGATTGATAAATCCGTTCGCGAGATATGGCAGTTTGGAGGTAAGAAACGCTTGAGAAACTCAAAATTTTCGCAGCTCTGATGCTCGACACGAATAACTAGAACGGCCTAGGGGAAAAGTGCGCATATAGTTGTAATCGGGCGAGTTTCTACTTTCAGATGCAACAGAAATTTTGCGGATTGGTCAATCCGTTCGCGAGATATGGCAGTTTGGAAGTAAGAAACGCTTGAGAAACTCAAAATTTTCGCAGTTCTGATGCTCGAAACGAATAACCAGAACCGCCTAGGGCAAAAGTGCGCATAGCGTTGTAATCGGGCGAGTTTCTACTTTCAGATGCAACAGAAATTTTGCGGATTGGTCAATCCGTTCGCGAGATAAGGCAGTTTGGAGGTAAGAAACGCTTGAGAAACTCAAAATTTTCGCAGTTCTGATGCTCGAAACGAATAACTAGAACGGCCTAGGGGAAAAGTGCGCATATAGTTGTAATCGGACGAGTTTCTACTTTCAGATGCAACAGAAATTTTGCGGATTGATAAATCCGTTCGCGAGATATGGCAGTTTGGAGAAAAGAAACGCTTGAGAAACTCAGAATTTTCGCAGTTCTGATGCTCGAAACGAATAACTAGAACGGCCTAGGGGAAAAGTGCGCATACCGTTGTAATCGGGCGAGTTTCTACTTTCAGATGCAACAGAAATTTTGCGGATTGATCAATCCGTTCGCGAGATATGGCAGTTTGGATGTAAGAAACGCTTGAGAAACTCAAAATTTTCGCAGTTCTGATGCTCGACACGAATAACTAGAACGGCCTAGGGGAAAGGTGCGCATACCGTTGTAATCGGGCGAGGTTCTACTTTCAGATGCAACAGAAATTTTGCGGATTGATAAATCCGTTCGCGAGATATGGCAGTTTGGACGTAAGAAACGCTTGAGAAACTCAAAATTTTCGCAGTTGTGATGCTCGAAACGAGTAACTAGAACGGCCTAGGGGAATAGTACGCACACCGTTGTATTCGGGCGAGTTTCTACTTTCAGATGCAACTGAAATTTTGCGGATTGGTCAATCCGTTCGCGAGATATGGCAGTTTGGGGGTAAGAAACGCTTGAGAGACTCAAAATTTTCGCAGTTCTGATGCTCGAAACGAATAACTAGAACGGCCTAGGGGAAAACTACACCCACCGTTGTAATCGGGCGAATTTTTACTTTCAGATGCAACAGAAATTTTGCGGATTGTTCGATCCGTTCGAGAGATATGGCAGTTTGGAAGTAAGAAACGCTCGAGAAACTCAAAATTTTCGCAGTTCTGATGCTCGAAACGAATAACTAGAACGGCCTAGGGGAAAACTACTCACACCGTTGTAATCGGGCGAGTTTCTACTTTCAGATGCAACAGAAATTTTGCGGATTGGTCAATCCGTTCGCGAGATATGGCAGTTTGGGGGTAAGAAACGCTTGAGAGACTCAAAATTTTCGCAGTTCTGATGCTCGACACGAATAACTAGAACGGCCTAGGGGAAAGGTGCGCATACCGTTGTAATCGGGCGAGTTTCTACTTTCAGATGCAACAGAAATTTTGCGGATTGATAAATCCGTTCGCGAGATATGGCAGTTTGGAGGTAAGAAACGCTTGAGAAACTCAAAATTTTCGCAGTTCTGATGCTCGAAACGAATAAGTAGAACGACCTAGGGGAAAAGTGCGCATACCGTTGTAATCGGGCGAGTTTCTACTTTCAGATGCAACAGAAATTTTGCGGATTGATCAATCCGTTCGCGAGATATGGCAGTTTGGAGATAAGAAACGCTTGAGAAACTCATAATTTTCGCAGTTCTGATGCTCGAAACGAGTAACTAGAACGGCCTAGGGGAAAAGTACGCATACCGTTGTAATCGGGCGAGTTTCTACTTTCAGATGCAACAGAAATTTTGCGGATTGGTCAATCCGTTCGCGAGATATGGCAGTTTGGAGATAAGAAACGCTTGAGAAACTCAAAATTTTCGCAGTTCTGATGCTCGAAACGAGTAACTAGAACGGCATAGGGGAAAAGTACGCATACCGTTGTAATCGGGCGAGTTTCTGCTTTCAGATGCAACAGAAATTTTGCGGATTGGTCAATCCGTTCGCGAGATATGGCAGTTTGGAGATAAGAAACGCTTGAGAAACTCAAAATTTTCGCAGTTCTGATGCTCGAAACGAGTAACTAGAACGGCCTAGGGGAAAACTACACCTACCGTTGTAATCGGGCGAGTTTCTACTTTCATATGCAACAGAAATTTTGCGGATTGGTCAATCCGTTCATGAGATATGGCAGTTTGGAGGTAAGAAACGCTTGAGAAACTCAAAATTTTCGCAGTTCTGATGCTCGAAACGAATAACTGGAACGGCCTAGGGGAAAACTACACCTACCGTTGTAATCGGGCGAGTTTCTACTTTCAGATGCAACAGAAATTTTGCGGATTGGTCAATCCGTTCGCGGGATATGGCAGTTTGGAGGTAAGAAACGCTTGAGAGACTCAAAATTTTCGCAGTTCTGATGCTCGAAACGAGTAACTAGAACGGCATAGGGGAAAAGTACGCATACCGTTGTAATCGGGCGAGTTTCTGCTTTCAGATGCAACAGAAATTTTGCGGATTGGTCAATCCGTTCGCGAGATATGGCAGTTTGGAGATAAGAAACGCTTGAGAAACTCAAAATTTTCGCAGTTCTGATGCTCGAAACGAGTAACTAGAACGGCCTAGGGGAAAACTACACCTACCGTTGTAATCGGGCGAGTTTCTACTTTCAGATGCAACAGAAATTTTGCGGATTGGTCAATCCGTTCGCGAGATATGGCAGTTTGGGGGTAAGAAACGCTTGAGAGACTCAAAATTTTCGCAGTTCTGATGCTCGACACGAATAACTAGAACGGCCTAGGGGAAAAGTGCGCATACCGTTGTAATCGGGCGAGTTTCTACTTTCAGATGCAACAGAAATTTTGCGGATTGATAAATCCGTTCGCGAGATATGGCAGTTTGGAGGTAAGAAACGCTTGAGAGACTCAAAATTTTCGCAGTTCTGATGCTCGACACGAATAACTAGAACGGCCTAGGGGAAAGGTGCGCATACCGTTGTAATCGGGCGAGTTTCTACTTTCAGATGCAACAGAAATTTTGCGGATTGATAAATCCGTTCGCGAGATATGGCAGTTTGGAGGTAAGAAACGCTTGAGAAACTCAAAATTTTCGCAGTTCTGATGCTCGAAACGAATAAGTAGAACGACCTAGGGGAAAAGTGCGCATACCGTTGTAATCGGGCGAGTTTCTACTTTCAGATGCAACAGAAATTTTGCGGATTGATCAATCCGTTCGCGAGATATGGCAGTTTGGAGGTAAGAAACGCTTGAGAAACTCAAAATTTTCGCAGCTCTGATGCTCGACACGAATAACTAGAACGGCCTAGGGGAAAAGTGCGCATATATTTGTAATCGGGCGAGTTTCTACTTTCAGATGCAACAGAAATTTTGCGGATTGATAAATCCGTTCGCGAGATATGGCAGTTTGGAGAAAAGAAACGCTTGAGAAACTCAGAATTTTCGCAGTTCTGATGCTCGAAACGAATAACTAGAACGGCCTAGGGGAAAAGTGCGTATACCGTTGTAATCGGGCGAGTTTCTACTTTTAGATGCAACAGAAATTTTGCGGATTGATCAATCCGTTCGCGAGATATGGCAGTTTGGATGTAAGAAACGCTTGAGAAACTCAAAATTTTCGCAGTTCTGATGCTCGACACGAATAACTAGAACGGCCTAGGGGAAAAGTGCGCATACCGTTGTAATCGGGCGAGTTTCTACTTTCAGATGCAACAGAAATTTTGCGGATTGATAAATCCGTTCGCGAGATATGGCAGTTTGGAGGTAAGAAACGCTTGAGAAACTCAAAATTTTCGCAGCTCTGATGCTCGACACGAATAACTAGAACGGCCTAGGGGAAAAGTGCGCATATAGTTGTAATCGGGCGAGTTTCTACTTTCAGATGCAACAGAAATTTTGCGGATTGGTCAATCCGTTCGAGAGATATGGCAGTTTGGAAGTAAGAAACGCTCGAGAAACTCAAAATTTTCGCAGTTCTGATGCTCGAAACGAATAACTAGAACGGCCTAGGGGAAAACTACTCACACCGTTGTAATCGGGCGAGTTTCTACTTTCAGATGCAACAGAAATTTTGCGGATTGGTCAATCCGTTCGCGAGATATGGCAGTTTGGGGGTAAGAAACGCTTGAGAGACTCAAAATTTTCGCAGTTCTGATGCTCGACACGAATAACTAGAACGGCCTAGGGGAAAGGTGCGCATACCGTTGTAATCGGGCGAGTTTCTACTTTCAGATGCAACAGAAATTTTGCGGATTGATAAATCCGTTCGCGAGATATGGCAGTTTGGAGGTAAGAAACGCTTGAGAAACTCAAAATTTTCGCAGTTCTGATGCTCGAAACGAATAAGTAGAACGACCTAGGGGAAAAGTGCGCATACCGTTGTAATCGGGCGTTTTTCTACTTTCAGATGCAACAGAAATTTTGCGGATTGATCAATCCGTTCGCGAGATATGGCAGTTTGGAGATAAGAAACGCTTGAGAAACTCATAATTTTCGCAGTTCTGATGCTCGAAACGAGTAACTAGAACGGCCTAGGGGAAAAGTACGCATACCGTTGTAATCGGGCGAGTTTCTACTTTCAGATGCAACAGAAATTTTGCGGATTGGTCAATCCGTTCGCGAGATATGGCAGTTTGGAGATAAGAAACGCTTGAGAAACTCAAAATTTTCGCAGTTCTGATGCTCGAAACGAGTAACTAGAACGGCATAGGGGAAAAGTACGCATACCGTTGTAATCGGGCGAGTTTCTGCTTTCAGATGCAACAGAAATTTTGCGGATTGGTCAATCCGTTCGCGAGATATGGCAGTTTGGAGATAAGAAACGCTTGAGAAACTCAAAATTTTCGCAGTTCTGATGCTCGAAACGAGTAACTAGAACGGCCTAGGGGAAAACTACACCTACCGTTGTAATCGGGCGAGTTTCTACTTTCATATGCAACAGAAATTTTGCGGATTGGTCAATCCGTTCATGAGATATGGCAGTTTGGAGGTAAGAAACGCTTGAGAAACTCAAAATTTTCGCAGTTCTGATGCTCGAAACGAATAACTGGAACGGCCTAGGGGAAAACTACACCTACCGTTGTAATCGGGCGAGTTTCTACTTTCAGATGCAACAGAAATTTTGCGGATTGGTCAATCCGTTCGCGGGATATGGCAGTTTGGATGTAAGAAACGCTTGAGAAACTCAAAATTTTCGCAGTTCTGATGCTCGAAACGAATAACTAGAACCGCCTAGGGGAAAAGTGCGCATACCTTTGTAATCGGGGGAGTTTCTACTTTCAGAGGCAATAGAAATTTTACGGATTGATCAATCCGTTCGCGAGATATGGCAGTTTGGAGATAAGAAACGCTTGAGAAACTCAAAATTTTCGCAGTTCTGATGCTCGAAACGAATGACTACAACGGCCGAGGGGAGAAGTACGCATACCGTTGTAATCGGGCGAGTTTCTACTTTCAGAAGCAACAGAAATTTTGCGGATTGATCAATCCGTTCGCGAGATATGGCAGTTTGGAGATAAGAAACGCATGAGAAACTCAAAATTTTCGCAGTTCTGATGCTCGACACGAATAACTAGAACGGCCTAGGGGAAAAGTGCGCATACCGTTGTAATCGGGCGAGTTTCTACTTTCAGATGCAACAGAAATTTTGCGGATTGATCATTCCGTACGCGAGATATGGCAGTTTGGAGATAAGAAACGCTTGAGAAACTCAAAATTTTCGCAGTTCTGATACTCGAAACGAGTAACTAGAACGGCCTAGGGGAAAAGTACGAATACCGTTGTAATCGGGCGAGTTTCTACTTTCAGATGCAACAGAAATTTTGCGGATTGGTCAATCCGTTCGCGAGATATGGCAGTTTGGAGGTAAGAAACGCTTGAGAAACTCAAAATTTTCGCAGTTCTGATGCTCGAAACGAATAACTAGAACGGCCTAGCGGAAAAGTACGCATACCGTTGTAATCGGGCGAGTTTCTACTTTCAGATGCAATAGAAATTTTGCGGATTGGTCTATCCGTTTGCGAGATATGGCAGTTTGGATGTAAGAAACGCTTGAGAAACTCAAAATTTTCGCAGTTCTGATGCTCGAAACGAATAACTAGAACGGCCTAGGGGAAAACTACACCTACCGCTGTAATCGGGCGAGTTTCTAATTTCAGGTGCAACAGAAATTTTGCGGATTGGTCAATCCGTTCGCGAGATATGGCAGTTTGGAAGTAAGAAACGCTTGAGAAACTCAAAATTTTCGCAGTTCTGATGCTCGAAACGAATAACCAGAACCGCCTAGGGCAAAAGTGCGCATAGCGTTGTAAACGGGCGAGTTTCTACTTTCAGATGCAACAGAAATTTTGCGGATTGGTCAATCCGTTCGCGAGATAAGGCAGTTTGGAGGTAAGAAACGCTTGAGAAACTCAAAATTTTCGCAGTTCTGATGCTCGAAACGAATAACTAGAACGGCCTAGGGGAAAAGTACGCATACCGTTGTAATCGGGCGAGTTTCTACTTTCAGATGCAACAGAAATTTTGCGGATTGGTCAATCCGTTCGCGAGATATGGCAGTTTGGAAATAAGAAACGCTTGAGTAACTCAAAATTTTCGCAGTTCTGATGCTCGAAATGAGTAACTAGAACGGCATAGGGGAAAAGTACGCATACCATTGTAATCGGGCGAGTTTCTACTTTCAGATGCAACAGAAATTTTGCGGATTGGTCAATCCGTTCGCGAGATATGGCAGTTTGGAGGTAAGAAACGCTTGAGAAACTCAAAATTTTCGCAGCTCTGATGCTCGACACAAATAACTAGAACGGCCTAGGGGAAAAGTGCGCATATAGTTGTAATCGGGCGAGTTTCTACTTTCAGATGCAACAGAAATTTTGCGGATTGATAAATCCGTTCGCGAGATATGGCAGTTTGGAGAAAAGAAACGCTTGAGAAACTCAGAATTTTCGCAGTTCTGATGCTCGAAACGAATAACTAGAACGGCCTGGGGGAAAAGTGCGTATACCGTTGTAATCGGGCGAGTTTCTACTTTTAGATGCAACAGAAATTTTGCGGATTGATCAATCCGTTCGCGAGATATGGCAGTTTAGATGTAAGAAACGCTTGAGAAACTCAAAATTTTCGCAGTTCTGATGCTCGACACGAATAACTAGAACGGCCTAGGGGAAAAGTGCGCATACCGTTGTAATCGGGCGAATTTCTACTTTCAGATGCAACAGAAATTTTGCGGATTGATAAATCCGTTCGCGAGATATGGCAGTTTGGAGGTAAGAAACGCTTGAGAAACTCAAAATTTTCGCAGCTCTGATGCTCGACACGAATAACTAGAACGGCCTAGGGGAAAAGTGCGCATATAGTTGTAATCGGGCGAGTTTCTACTTTCAGATGCAACAGAAATTTTGCGGATTGGTCAATCCGTTCGCGAGATATGGCAGTTTGGAAGTAAGAAACGCTTGAGAAACTCAAAATTTTCGCAGTTCTGATGCTCGAAACGAATAACCAGAACCGCCTAGGGCAAAAGTGGGCATAGCGTTGTAATCGGGCGAGTTTGTACTTTCAGATGCAACAGAAATTTTGCGGATTGGTCAATCCGTTCGCGAGATAAGGCAGTTTGGAGGTAAGAAACGCTTGAGAAACTCAAAATTTTCGCAGTTCTGATGCTCGAAACGAATAACTAGAACGGCCTAGGGGAAAAGTACGCATACCGTTGTAATCGGGCGAGTTTCTACTTTCAGATGCAACAGAAATTTTGCGGATTGGTCAATCCGTTCGCGAGATATGGCAGTTTGGAAATAAGAAACGCTTGAGTAACTCAAAATTTTCGCAGTTCTGATGCTCGAAATGAGTAACTAGAACGGCATAGGGGAAAAGTACGCATACCATTGTAATCGGGCGAGTTTCTACTTTCAGATGAAACATAAATTTTTGCGGATCGGTCAATCCGTTCGCGCGATATTGCAGTTTGGATGTAAGAAACGCTTGAGAAACTCAAAATTTTCGCAGTTCTGATGCTCGAAACGAATAACTGGAACGGCCTAGGGGAAAACTGCACATACCGTTGTAATCGGACGAGTCTCTACTTTCAGATGCAACAGAAATTTTGCGGATTGGTCAATCCGTTCGCGAGATATGGCAGTTTGGAGGTAAGAAACGCGTGAGAAACTCAAAATTTTCGCAGCTCTGATGCTCGAAACGAATAACTAGAACGGCCTAGGGGAAAAGTGCGCATACCGTTGTAATCGGGCGAGTTTCTACTTTCAGATGCAACAGAAATTTTGCGGATTGACCAATCCGTTCGCGAGATATGGCAGTTTGGATGTAAGAAACGCTTGAGAAACTCAAAATTTTCGCAGTTCTGATGCTCGACACGAATAACTAGAACGGCCTAGGGGAAAGGTGCGCATACCGTTGTAATCGGGCGAGTTTCTACTTTCAGATGCAACAGAAATTTTGCGGATTGATAAATCCGTTCGCGAGATATGGCAGTTTGGAGGTAAGAAACGCTTGAGAAACTCAAAATTTTCGCAGTTGTGATGCTCGAAACGAGTAACTAGAACGGCCTAGGGGAATAGTACGCATACCCTTGTATTCGGGCGAGTTTCTACTTTCAGATGCAACTGAAATTTTGCGGATTGGTCAATCCGTTCGCGAGATATGGCAGTTTGGGGGTAAGAAACGCTTGAGAGACTCAAAATTTTCGCAGTTCTGATGCTCGAAACGAATAACTAGAACGGCCTAGGGGAAAACTACACCCACCGTTGTAATCGGGCGAATTTTTACTTTCAGATGCAACAGAAATTTTGCGGATTGTTCGATCCGTTCGAGAGATATGGCAGTTTGGAAGTAAGAAACGCTCGAGAAACTCAAAATTTTCGCAGTTCTGATGCTCGAAACGAATAACTAGAACGGCCTAGGGGAAAACTACTCACACCGTTGTAATCGGGCGAGTTTCTACTTTCAGATGCAACAGAAATTTTGCGGATTGGTCAATCCGTTCGCGAGATATGGCAGTTTGGAGGTAAGAAACGCTTGAGAAACTCAAAATTTTCGCAGTTGTGATGCTCGAAACGAGTAACTAGAACGGCCTAGGGGAATAGTACGCATACCGTTGTATTCGGGCGAGTTTCTACTTTCAGATGCAACTGAAATTTTGCGGATTGGTCAATCCGTTCGCGAGATATGGCAGTTTGGGGGTAAGAAACGCTTGAGAGACTCAAAATTTTCGCAGTTCTGATGCTCGACACGAATAACTAGAACGGCCTAGGGGAAAGGTGCGCATACCGTTGTAATCGGGCGAGTTTCTACTTTCAGATGCAACAGAAATTTTGCGGATTGATAAATCCGTTCGCGAGATATGGCAGTTTGGAGGTAAGAAACGCTTGAGAAACTCAAAATTTTCGCAGTTCTGATGCTCGAAACGAATAACTGGAACGGCCTAGGGGAAAACTGCACATACCGTTGTAATCGGACGAGTCTCTACTTTCAGATGCAACAGAAATTTTGCGGATTGGTCAATCCGTTCGCGAGATATGGCAGTTTGGAGGCAAGAAACGCGTGAGAAACTCAAAATTTTCGCAGCTCTGATGCTCGACACGAATAACTAGAACGGCCTAGGGGAAAAGTGCGCATATAGTTGTAATCGGACGAGTTTCTACTTTCAGATGCAACAGAAATTTTGCGGATTGATAAATCCGTTCGCGAGATATGGCAGTTTGGAGAAAAGAAACGCTTGAGAAACTCAGAATTTTCGCAGTTCTGATGCTCGAAACGAATAACTAGAACGGCCTAGGGGAAAAGTGCGCATACCGTTGTAATCGGGCGAGTTTCTACTTTCAGATGCAACAGAAATTTTGCGGATTGATCAATCCGTTCGCGAGATATGGCAGTTTGGATGTAAGAAACGCTTGAGAAACTCAAAATTTTCGCAGTCCTGATGCTCGACACGAATAACTAGAACGGCCTAGGGGAAAGGTGCGCATACCGTTGTAATCGGGCGAGTTTCTACTTTCAGATGCAACAGAAATTTTGCGGATTGATAAATCCGTTCGCGAGATATGGCAGTTTGGAGGTAAGAAACGCTTGAGAAACTCAAAATTTTCGCAGTTGTGATGCTCGAAACGAGTAACTAGAACGGCCTAGGGGAATAGTACGCATACCGTTGTATTCGGGCGAGTTTCTACTTTCAGATGCAACTGAAATTTTGCGGATTGGTCAATCCGTTCGCGAGATATGGCAGTTTGGGGGTAAGAAACGCTTGAGAGACTCAAAATTTTCGCAGTTCTGATGCTCGAAACGAATAACTAGAACGGCCTAGGGGAAAACTACACCCACCGTTGTAATCGGGCGAATTTTTACTTTCAGATGCAACAGAAATTTTGCGGATTGTTCGATCCGTTCGAGAGATATGGCAGTTTGGAAGTAAGAAACGCTCGAGAAACTCAAAATTTTCGCAGTTCTGATGCTCGAAACGAATAACTAGAACGGCCTAGGGGAAAACTACTCACACCTTTGTAATCGGGCGAGTTTCTACTTTCAGATGCAACAGAAATTTTGCGGATTGGTCAATCCGTTCGCGAGATATGGCAGTTTGGGGGTAAGAAACGCTTGAGAGACTCAAAATTTTCGCAGTTCTGATGCTCGACACGAATAACTAGAACGGCCTAGGGGAAAGGTGCGCATACCGTTGTAATCGGGCGAGTTTCTACTTTCAGATGCAACAGAAATTTTGCGGATTGATAAATCCGTTCGCGAGATATGGCAGTTTGGAGGTAAGAAACGCTTGAGAAACTCAAAATTTTCGCAGTTCTGATGCTCGAAACGAGTAACTAGAACGGCCTAGGGGAAAAGTACGCATTCCGTTGTAATCGGGCGAGTTTCTACTTTCAGATGCAACAGAAATTTTGCGGATTGGTCAATCCGTTCGCGAGATATGGCAGTTTGGATGAAAGAACCGCTTGAGAAACTCAAAATTTTCGCAGTTCTGATGCTCGACACGAATAACTAGAACGGCCTAGGGGAAAAGTGCGCATACCGTTGTAATCGGGCGAGTTTCTACTTTCAGATGCAACAGAAATTTTGCGGATTGATAAATCCGTTCGCGAGATATGGCAGTTTGGAGGTAAGAAACGCTTGAGAGACTCAAAATTTTCGCAGTTCTGATGCTGGAAACGAATAACTAGAACGGCCTAGGGGAAAAGTACGCATACCGTTGTAATCGGGCGAGTTTCTACTTTCAGATGCAACAGAAATTTTGCGGATTGATCAATCCGTTCGCGAGATATGGCAGTTTGGAGGTAAGAAACGCTTGAGAAACTCAAAATTTTCGCAGTTCTGATGCTCGAAACGAGTAACTAGAACGGCCTAGGGGAAAAGTACGCATACCGTTGTAATCGGGCGAGTTTCTACTTTCAGATGCAACAGAAATTTTGCGGATTGGTCAATCCGTTCGCGAGATATGGCAGTTTGGAAATAAGAAACGCTTGAGAAACTCAAAATTTTCGCAGTTCTGATGCTCGAAACGAGTAACTAGATCGGCATAGGGGAATAGTACGCATACCGTTGTAATCGGGCGAGTTTCTGCTTTCAGATGCAACAGAAATTTTGCGGATTGGTCAATCCGTTCGCGAGATATGGCAGTTTGGATGTAAGAAACGCTTGAGAAACTCAAAATTTTCGCAGTTCTGATTCTCGAAACGAATAACTGGAACCGCCTAGGGGAAAAGTGCGCATACAGTTGTAATCGGGCGAGTTTCTACTTTCAGATGCAACAGAAATTTTGCGGATTGATAAATCCGTTCGCGAGATATGGCAGTTTTGATGTAAGAAACGCTTGAGAAACTCAAAATTTTCGCAGTTCTGATGCTCGAAACGAATAACTAGAACGGCCTAGGGGAAAAGTGCGCATACCGTTGTAATCGGGCGAGTTTCTACTTTCAGATGCAACAGAAATTTTGCGGATTGATCAATCCGTTCGCGAGATATGGCAGTTTGGATGTAAGAAACGCTTGAGAAACTCAAAATTTTCGCAGTTCTGATGCTCGACACGAATAACTAGATCGGCCTAGGGGAAAAGTGCGCATACCGTTGTAATCGGGCGAGTTTCTACTTTCAGATGCAACAGAAATTTTGCGGATTGATAAATCCGTTCGCGAGATATGGCAGTTTGGAGATAAGAAACGCTTGAGAAACTCAAAATTTTCGCAGTTGTGATGCTCGAAACGAGTAACTAGAACGGCCTAGGGGAATAGTACGCATACCGTTGTATTCGGGCGAGTTTCTACTTTCAGATGCAACTGAAATTTTGCGGATTGGTCAATCCGTTCGCGAGATATGGCAGTTTGGGGGTAAGAAACGCTTGAGAGACTCAAAATTTTCGCAGTTCTGATGCTCGAAACGAATAACTAGAACGGCCTAGGGGAAAAGTACGCATACCGTTGTAATCGGGCGAGTTTCTACTTGCAGATGCAACAGAAATTTTGCGGATTGTTCTAACCGTTCGCGAGATATGGCAGTTTGGAAGTAAGGAACGCTTGAGAAACTCAAAATTTTCGCAGTTCTGATGCTCGAAACGAATAACTAGAACGGCCTAGGGGAAAACTACTCACACCGTTGTAATCGGGCGAGTTTCTACTTTCAGATGCAACAGAAATTTTGCGGATTGGTCAATCCGTTCGCGAGATATGGCAGTTTGGAGGTAAGAAACGCTTGAGAAACTCAAAATTTTCGCAGTTCTGATGCTCGAAACGAATAACTAGAACGGCCTAGCGGAAAAGTACGCATACCGTTGTAATCGGGCGAGTTTCTACTTTCAGATGCAACAGAAATTTTGCGGATTGATCAATCCGTTCGCGAGATATGGCAGTTTGGAGATAAGAAACGCTTGAGAAACTCAAAATTTTCGCAGTTCTGATGCTCGAAACGAGTAACTAGAACGGCCTAGGGGAAAAGTACGCATACCGTTGTAATCGGGCGAGTTTCTACTTTCAGATGCAACAGAAATTTTGCGGATTGATAAATCCGTTCGCGAGATATGGCAGTTTGGAGGTAAGAAACGCTTGAGAAACTCCAAATTTTCGCAGTTTTGATGCTCGAAACGTGTAACTAGAACGGCCTAGGGGAATAGTACGCATACCGTTGTATTCGGGCGAGTTTCTACATTCAGATGCAACTGAAATTTTGCGGATTGGTCAATCCGTTCGCGAGATATGGCAGTTTGGGGGTAAGAAACGCTTGAGAGACTCAAAATTTTCGCAGTTCTGATGCTCGAAACGAATAACTAGAACGGCCTAGGGGAAAAGTACGCATACCGTTGTAATCGGGCGAGTTTCTACTTGCAGATGCAACAGAAATTTTGCGGATTGTTCGATCCGTTCGCGAGATATGGCAGTTTGGAAGTAAGGAACGCTTGAGAAACTCAAAATTTTCGCAGTTCTGATGCTCGAAACGAATAACTAGAACGGCCTAGGGGAAAACTACACCCACCGTTGTAATCGGGCGAATTTTTACTTTCAGATGCAACAGAAATTTTGCGGATTGTTCGATCCGTTCGAGAGATATGGCAGTTTGGAAGTAAGAAACGCTCGAGAAACTCAAAATTTTCGCAGTTCTGATGCTCGAAACGAATAACTAGAACGGCCTAGGGGAAAACTACTCACACCGTTGTAATCGGGCGAGTTTCTACTTTCAGATGCAACAGAAATTTTGCGGATTGGTCAATCCGTTCGCGAGATATGGTAGTTTGGAGGTAAGAAACGCTTGAGAAACTCAAAATTTTCGCAGTTCTGATGCTCGAAACGAATAACTAGAACGGCCTAGGGGAAAAGTACGCATACCGTTGTAATCGGGCGAGTTTCTACTTTCAGATGCAACAGAAATTTTGCGGATTGGTCAATCCGTTCGCGAGATATGGCAGTTTGGAGATAAGAAACGCTTGAGAAACTCAAAATTTTCGCAGTTCTGATGCTCGAAACGAATGACTACAACGGCCTAGGGGAGAAGTACGCATACCGTTGTAATCGTGCGGGTTTCTACTTTCAGAAGCAACAGAAATTTTGCGGATTGGTCGATCCGTTCGCGAGATATGGTAGTTTGGAGGTAAGAAACGCTTGAGAAACTCAAAATTTTCGCAGTTCTGATGCTCGACACCAATAACTAGAACGGCCTAGGGGAAAAGTACGCATACCGTTGTAATCGGGCGAGTTTCTACTTTCAGATGCAACAGAAATTTTGCGGATTGATAAATCCGTTCGCGAGATATGGCAGTTTGGAGGTAAGATACGCTTGAGAAACTCAAAATTTTCGCAGTTCTGATGCTCGACACGAATAACTAGAACGGCCTAGGGGAAAAGTGCGCATACCGTTGTAATCGGGCGAGTTTCTACTTTCAGATGCAACAGAAATTTTGCGGATTGATAAATCCGTTCGCGAGATATGGCAGTTTGGAGGTAAGAAACGCTTGAGAAACTCAAAATTTTCGCAGTTGTGATGCTCGAAACGAGTAACTAGAACGGCCTAGGGGAATAGTACGCATACCGTTGTATTCGGGCGAGTTTCTACTTTCAGATGCAACTGAAATTTTGCGGATTGGTCAATCCGTTCGCGAGATATGGCAGTTTGGGTGTAAGAAACGCTTGAGAGACTCAAAATTTTCGCAGTTCTGATGCTCGAAACGAATAACTAGAACGGCCTAGGGGAAAAGTACGCATACCGTTGTAATCGGGCGAGTTTCTACTTGCAGATGCAACAGAAATTTTGCGGATTGTTCGATCCGTTCGCGAGATATGGCAGTTTGGAAGTAAGGAACGCTTGAGGAACTCAAAATTTTCGCAGTTCTGATGCTCGAAACGAATAACTAGAATGGCCTAGGGGAAAACTACACCAACCGTTGTAATCGGGCGAATTTTTACTTTCAGATGCAACAGAAATTTTGCGGATTGTTCGATCCGTTCGAGAGATATGGCAGTTTGGAAGTAAGAAACGCTCGAGAAACTCAAAATTTTCGCAGTTCTGATGCTCGAAACGAATAACTAGAACGGCCTAGGGGAAAACTACTCACACCGTTGTAATCGGGCGAGTTTCTACTTTCAGATGCAACAGAAATGTTGCGGATTGGTCAATCCGTTCGCGAGATATGGCAGTTTGGAGGTAAGAAACGCTTGAGAAACTCAAAATTTTCGCAGTTCTGATGCTCGAAACGAATAACCAGAACGGCCTAGCGGAAAAGTACGCATACCGTTGTAATCGGGCGAGTTTGTACTTTCAGATGCAACAGAAATGTTGCGGATTGGTCAATCCGTTCGCGAGATATGGCAGTTTGGAGGTAAGAAACGCTTGAGAAACTCAAAATTTTCGCAGTTCTGATGCTCGAAACGAATAACCAGAACGGCCTAGCGGAAAAGTACGCATACCGTTGTAATCGGGCGAGTTTCTACTTTCAGATGCAACAGAAATTTTGCGGATTGATCAATCCGTTCGCGAGATATGGCAGTTTGGAGATAAGAAACGCTTGAGAAACTCAAAATTTTCGCAGTTCTGATGCTCGAAACGAGTAACTAGAACGGCCTAGGGGAAAAGTACGCATACCGTTGTAATCGGGCGAGTTTCTACTTTCAGATGCAACAGAAATTTTGCGGATTGGTCAATCCGTTCGCGAGATATGGCAGTTTGGAAATAAGAAACGCTTGAGAAACTCAAAATTTTCGCAGTTCTGATGCTCGAAACGAGTAACTAGATCGGCATAGGGGAAAAGTACGCATACCGTTGTAATCGGGCGAGTTTCTACTTTCAGAAGCAACAGAAATTTTGCGGATTGGTCGATCCGTTCGCGAGATATGGTAGTTTGGAGGTAAGAAACGCTTGAGAAACTCAAAATTTTCGCAGTTCTGATGCTCGACACCAATAACTAGAACGGCCTAGGGGAAAAGTACGCATACCGTTGTAATCGGGCGAGTTTCTACTTTCAGATGCATCAGAAATTTTGCGGATTGGTCAATCCGTTCGCGAGATATGGCAGTTTGGAAATAAGAAACGCTTGAGTAACACAAAATTTTCGCAGTTCTGATGCTCGAAACGAGTAACTAGAACGGCATAGGGGAAAAGAACGCATACCATTGTAATCGGGCTAGTTTCTACATTCAGATGAAACATAAATTTTGCGGATCGGTCAATCCGTTCGCGAGATATGGCAGTTTGGATGTAAGAAACGCTTGAGGAACTCAAAATTTTCGCAGTTCTGATGCTCGAAACGAATAACTAGAACGGCCTCGGGGAATAGTACGCATACCGTTGTATTCGGGCGAGTTTCTACTTTCAGATGCAACTGAAATTTTGCGGACTGGCCAATCCGTTCGCGAGATATGGCAGTTTGGGGGTAAGAAACGCTTGAGAAACTCAAAATTTTCGCAGTTCTGATGCACGAAACGAATAACTAGAACGGCCTAGCGGAAAAGTACGCATACCGTTGTAATCGGGCGAGTTTCTACTTTCAGGTGCAACAGAAATTTTGCGGATTGATCAATCCGTTCGCGAGATATGGCAGTTTGGATATAAGAAACGCTTGAGAAACTCAAAATTTTCGCAGTTCTGATGCTCGAAACGAGTAACTAGAACGGCCTAGGGGAAAAGAACGCATACCGTTGTAATCGGGCGAGTTTCTACTTTCAGATGCAACAGAAATTTTGCGGATTGGTCAATCCGTTCGCGAGATATGGCAGTTTGGAGGTAAGAAACGCTTGAGAAACTCAAAATTTTCGCAGCTCTGATGCTCGAAACGAATAACTAGAACGGCCTAGGGGAAAAGTACGCATACCGTTGTAATCGGGCGAGTTTCTACTTTCAGATGCAACAGAAATGTTGCGGATTGGTCAATCCGTTCGCGAGATATGGCAGTTTGGAGGTAAGAAACGCTTGAGAAACTCAAAATTTTCGCAGTTCTGATGCTCGAAACGAATAACCAGAACGGCCTAGCGGAAAAGTACGCATACCGTTGTAATCGGGCGAGTTTCTACTTTCAGATGCAACAGAAATTTTGCGGATTGATCAATCCGTTCGCGAGATATGGCAGTTTGGAGATAAGAAACGCTTGAGAAACTCAAAATTTTCGCAGTTCTGATGCTCGAAACGAGTAACTAGAACGGCCTAGGGGAAAAGTACGCATACCGTTGTAATCGGGCGAGTTTCTACTTTCAGATGCAACAGAAATTTTGCGGATTGGTCAATCCGTTCGCGAGATATGGCAGTTTGGAAATAAGAAACGCTTGAGAAACTCAAAATTTTCGCAGTTCTGATGCTCGAAACGAATAACTAGAACGGCCTAGGGGAAAACTACACCAACCGTTGTAATCGGGCGAATTTTTACTTTCAGATGCAACAGAAATTTTGCGGATTGTTCGATCCGTTCGAGAGATATGGCAGTTTGGAAGTAAGAAACGCTCGAGAAACTCAAAATTTTCGCAGTTCTGATGCTCGAAACGAATAACTAGAACGGCCTAGGGGAAAACTACTCACACCGTTGTAATCGGGCGAGTTTCTACTTTCAGATGCAACAGAAATGTTGCGGATTGGTCAATCCGTTCGCGAGATATGGCAGTTTGGAGGTAAGAAACGCTTGAGAAACTCAAAATTTTCGCAGTTCTGATGCTCGAAACGAATAACCAGAACGGCCTAGCGGAAAAGTACGCATACCGTTGTAATCGGGCGAGTTTCTACTTTCAGATGCAACAGAAATGTTGCGGATTGGTCAATCCGTTCGCGAGATATGGCAGTTTGGAGGTAAGAAACGCTTGAGAAACTCAAAATTTTCGCAGTTCTGATGCTCGAAACGAATAACCAGAACGGCCTAGCGGAAAAGTACGCATACCGTTGTAATCGGGCGAGTTTCTACTTTCAGATGCAACAGAAATTTTGCGGATTGATCAATCCGTTCGCGAGATATGGCAGTTTGGAGATAAGAAACGCTTGAGAAACTCAAAATTTTCGCAGTTCTGATGCTCGAAACGAGTAACTAGAACGGCCTAGGGGAAAAGTACGCATACCGTTGTAATCGGGCGAGTTTCTACTTTCAGATGCAACAGAAATTTTGCGGATTGGTCAATCCGTTCGCGAGATATGGCAGTTTGGAAATAAGAAACGCTTGAGAAACTCAAAATTTTCGCAGTTCTGATGCTCGAAACGAGTAACTAGATCGGCATAGGGGAAAAGTACGCATACCGTTGTAATCGGGCGAGTTTCTACTTTCAGAAGCAACAGAAATTTTGCGGATTGGTCGATCCGTTCGCGAGATATGGTAGTTTGGAGGTAAGAAACGCTTGAGAAACTCAAAATTTTCGCAGTTCTGATGCTCGACACCAATAACTAGAACGGCCTAGGGGAAAAGTACGCATACCGTTGTAATCGGGCGAGTTTCTACTTTCAGATGCATCAGAAATTTTGCGGATTGGTCAATCCGTTCGCGAGATATGGCAGTTTGGAAATAAGAAACGCTTGAGTAACTCAAAATTTTCGCAGTTCTGATGCTCGAAACGAGTAACTAGAACGGCATAGGGGAAAAGAACGCATACCATTGTAATCGGGCTAGTTTCTACATTCAGATGAAACATAAATTTTGCGGATCGGTCAATCCGTTCGCGAGATATGGCAGTTTGGATGTAAGAAACGCTTGAGGAACTCAAAATTTCGCAGTTCTGATGCTCGAAACGAAATAACTAGAACGGCCTCGGGGAATAGTACGCATACCGTTGTATTCGGGCGAGTTTCTACTTTCAGATGCAACTGAAATTTTGCGGACTGGCCAATCCGTTCGCGAGATATGGCAGTTTGGGGGTAAGAAACGCTTGAGAAACTCAAAATTTTCGCAGTTCTGATGCACGAAACGAATAACTAGAACGGCCTAGCGGAAAAGTACGCATACCGTTGTAATCGGGCGAGTTTCTACTTTCAGGTGCAACAGAAATTTTGCGGATTGATCAATCCGTTCGCGAGATATGGCAGTTTGGATATAAGAAACGCTTGAGAAACTCAAAATTTTCGCAGTTCTGATGCTCGAAACGAGTAACTAGAACGGCCTAGGGGAAAAGAACGCATACCGTTGTAATCGGGCGAGTTTCTACTTTCAGATGCAACAGAAATTTTGCGGATTGGTCAATCCGTTCGCGAGATATGGCAGTTTGGAGGTAAGAAACGCTTGAGAAACTCAAAATTTTCGCAGCTCTGATGCTCGAAACGAATAACTAGAACGGCCTAGGGGAAAAGTAGGCATACCGTTGTAATCGGGCGAGTTTCTACTTTCAGATGCAACAGAAATTTTGCGGAATGGTCAATCCGTTCGCGAGATATGGCAGTTTGGAAATAAGAAACGCTTGAGAAACTCAAAATTTTCGCAGTTCTGATGCTCGAAACGAGTAACTAGAACGGCATAGGGGAAAAGTACGCATACCGTTGTAATCGGGCGAGTTTCTGCTTTCAGATGCAACAGAAATTTTGCGGATTGGTCAATCCGTTCGCGAGATATGGCAGTTTGGATGTAAGAAACGCTTGAGAAACTCAAAATTTTCGCAGTTCTGATGCTCGAAACGAATAACTGGAACCGCCTAGGGGAAAACTACACATACCGTTGTAATCGGGCGAGTTTCTACTTTCAGATGCAACAGAAATTTTGCGGATTGGTCAATCCGTTCGCGAGATATGGCAGTTTGGAGGTAAGAAACGCTTGAGAAACTCAAAATTTTCGCAGTTCTGATGCTCGAAACGAATAACCAGAACGGCCTAGCGGAAAAGTACGCATACCGTTGTAATCGGGCGAGTTTCTACTTTCAGATGCAACAGAAATGTTGCGGATTGGTCAATCCGTTCGCGAGATATGGCAGTTTGGAGGTAAGAAACGCTTGAGAAACTCAAAATTTTCGCAGTTCTGATGCTCGAAACGAATAACCAGAACGGCCTAGCGGAAAAGTACGCATACCGTTGTAATCGGGCGAGTTTCTACTTTCAGATGCAACAGAAATTTTGCGGATTGATCAATCCGTTCGCGAGATATGGCAGTTTGGAGATAAGAAACGCTTGAGAAACTCAAAATTTTCGCAGTTCTGATGCTCGAAACGAGTAACTAGAACGGCCTAGGGGAAAAGTACGCATACCGTTGTAATCGGGCGAGTTTCTACTTTCAGATGCAACAGAAATTTTGCGGATTGGTCAATCCGTTCGCGAGATATGGCAGTTTGGAAATAAGAAACGCTTGAGAAACTCAAAATTTTCGCAGTTCTGATGCTCGAAACGAGTAACTAGATCGGCATAGGGGAAAAGTACGCATACCGTTGTAATCGGGCGAGTTTCTACTTTCAGATGCATCAGAAATTTTGCGGATTGGTCAATCCGTTCGCGAGATATGGCAGTTTGGAAATAAGAAACGCTTGAGTAACTCAAAATTTTCGCAGTTCTGATGCTCGAAACGAGTAACTAGAACGGCATAGGGGAAAAGAACGCATACCATTGTAATCGGGCTAGTTTCTACATTCAGATGAAACATAAATTTTGCGGATCGGTCAATCCGTTCGCGAGATATGGCAGTTTGGATGTAAGAAACGCTTGAGGAACTCAAAATTTTCGCAGTTCTGATGCTCGAAACGAATAACTAGAACGGCCTCGGGGAATAGTACGCATACCGTTGTATTCGGGCGAGTTTCTACTTTCAGATGCAACTGAAATTTTGCGGACTGGCCAATCCGTTCGCGAGATATGGCAGTTTGGGGGTAAGAAACGCTTGAGAAACTCAAAATTTTCGCAGTTCTGATGCACGAAACGAATAACTAGAACGGCCTAGCGGAAAAGTACGCATACCGTTGTAATCGGGCGAGTTTCTACTTTCAGGTGCAACAGAAATTTTGCGGATTGATCAATCCGTTCGCGAGATATGGCAGTTTGGATATAAGAAACGCTTGAGAAACTCAAAATTTTCGCAGTTCTGATGCTCGAAACGAGTAACTAGAACGGCCTAGGGGAAAAGAACGCATACCGTTGTAATCGGGCGAGTTTCTACTTTCAGATGCAACAGAAATTTTGCGGATTGGTCAATCCGTTCGCGAGATATGGCAGTTTGGAGGTAAGAAACGCTTGAGAAACTCAAAATTTTCGCAGCTCTGATGCTCGAAACGAATAACTAGAACGGCCTAGGGGAAAAGTACGCATACCGTTGTAATCGGGCGAGTTTCTACTTTCAGATGCAACAGAAATTTTGCGGAATGGTCAATCCGTTCGCGAGATATGGCAGTTTGGAAATAAGAAACGCTTGAGAAACTCAAAATTTTCGCAGTTCTGATGCTCGAAACGAGTAACTAGAACGGCATAGGGGAAAAGTACGCATACCGTTGTAATCGGGCGAGTTTCTGCTTTCAGATGCAACAGAAATTTTGCGGATTGGTCAATCCGTTCGCGAGATATGGCAGTTTGGATGTAAGAAACGCTTGAGAAACTCAAAATTTTCGCAGTTCTGATGCTCGAAACGAATAACTGGAACCGCCTAGGGGAAAACTACACATACCGTTGTAATCGGGCGAGTTTCTACTTTCAGATGCAACAGAAATTTTGCGGATTGGTCAATCCGTTCGCGAGATATGGCAGTTTGGAGGTAAGAAACGCTTGAGAAACTCAAAATTTTCGCAGTTCTGATGCTCGAAACGAATAACTGGAACCGCCTAGGGGAAAACTACACATACCGTTGTAACAGGGCGAGTTTCTACATTCAGATGCAATAGAAATTTTGCGGATTGGTCTATCCGTTCGCGAGATATGGCAGTTTGGATGTAAGAAACGCATGAGAAACTCAAAATTTTCGCAGTTCTGATGCTCGAAACGAATAACTAGGACGGCCTAGGGGAAAACTACACCCACCGTTGTAATCGGGCGAATTTTTACTTTCAGATGCAACAGAAATTTTGCGGATTGTTCGATCCGTTCGAGAGATATGGCAGTTTGGAAGTAAGAAACGCTCGAGAAACTCAAAATTTTCGCAGTTCTGATGCTCGAAACGAATAATTAGAACGGCCTAGGGGAAAACTACTCATACCGTTGTAATCGGGCGAGTTTCTACTTTCAGATGCAACAGAAATTTTGCGGATTGGTCAATCCGTTCGCGAGATATGGCAGTTTGCAGATAAGAAACGCTTGAGAAACACAAAATTTTCGCAGTTCTGATGCTCGAAACGAGTAACCAGAACGGCCTAGGGGAAAAGTACGCATACCGTTGTAATCGGGCGAGTTTCTACTTTCATATGCAACAGAAATTTTGCGGATTGGTCAATCCGTTCGCGAGATATGGCAGTTTGGAGGTAAGAAACGCTTGAGAAACTCAAAATTTTCGCAGTTCTGATGCTCGAAACGAATAACTAGAACGGCCTAGGGGAAAAGTACGCATACCGTTGTAATCGGGCGAGTTTCTACTTTCAGATGCAACAGAAATTTTGCGGATTGGTCAATCCGTTCGCGAGATATGGCAGTTTGGAAATAAGAAACGCTTGAGAAACTCAAAATTTTCGCAGTTCTGATGCTCGAAACGAGTAACTAGAACGGCATAGGGGAAAAGTACGCATACCGTTGTAATCGGGCGAGTTTCTGCTTTCAGATGCAACAGAAATTTTGCGGATTGGTCAATCCGTTCGCGAGATATGGCAGTTTGGATGTAAGAAACGCTTGAGAAACTCAAAATTTTCGCAGTTCTGATGCTCGAAACGAATAACTGGAACCGCCTAGGGGAAAACTACACATACCGTTGTAATCGGGCGAGTTTCTACATTCAGATGCAATAGAAATTTTGCGGATTGGTCTATCCGTTCGCGAGATATGGCAGTTTGGATGTAAGAAACGCTTGAGAAACTCAAAATTTTCGCAGTTCTGATGCTCGAAACCAATAACTAGAACGGCATAGGGGAAAAGTACGCATACCGTTGTAATCGGGCGAGTTTCTGCTTTCAGATGCAACAGAAATTTTGCGGATTGGTCAATCCGTTCGCGAGATATGGCAGTTTGGATGTAAGAAACGCTTGAGAAACTCAAAATTTTCGCAGTTCTGATGCTCGAAACGAATAACTGGAACCGCCTAGGGGAAAACTACACATACCGTTGTAATCGGGCGAGTTTCTACATTCAGATGCAATAGAAATTTTGCGGATTGGTCTATCCGTTCGCGAGATATGGCAGTTTGGATGTAAGAAACGCTTGAGAAACTCAAAATTTTCGCAGTTCTGATGCTCGAAACCAATAACTAGAACGGCCTAGGGGAAAACTACACCTACCGTTGTAATCGGGCGAGTTTCTACTTTCAGATGCAACAGAAATTTTGCGGATTGGTCAATCCGTTCGCGCGATATTGCAGTTTGGATGTAAGAAACGCTTGAGAAACTCGAAATTTTCGCAGTTCTGATGCTCGAAACGAATAACTGGAACGGCCTAGGGGAAAACTACACATACCGTTGTAATCGGACGAGTCTCTACTTTCAGATGCAACAGAAATTTTGCGGATTGGTCAATCCGTTCGCGAGATATGGCAGTTTGGAGGTAAGAAACGCTTGAGAAACTCAAAATTTTCGCAGCTCTGATGCTCGACATGAATAACTAGAACGGCCTAGGGGAAAAGTGCGCATATAGTTGTAATCGGGCGAGTTTCTACTTTCAGATGCAACAGAAATTTTGCGGATTGATAAATCCGTTCGCGAGATATGGCAGTTTGGAGAAAAGAAACGCTTGAGAAACTCAGAATTTTCGCAGTTCTGATGCTCGAAACGAATAACTAGAACGGCGTAGGGGAAAAGTGCGCATACCGTTGTAATCGGGCGAGTTTCTACTTTCAGATGCAACAGAAATTTTGCGGATTGATCAATCCGTTCGCGAGATATGGCAGTTTGGAGATAAGAAACGCTTGAGCAACTCAAAATTTTCGCAGTTGTGATGCTCGAAACGAGTAACTAGAACGGCCTAGGGGAATAGTACGCATACCGTTGTATTCGGGCGAGTTTCTACTTTCAGATGCAACTGAAATTTTGCGGACTGGCCAATCCGTTCGCGAGATATGGCAGTTTGGGGGTAAGAAACGATTGAGAGACTCAAAATTTTCGCAGTTCTGATGCTCGAAACGAATAACTAGAACGGCCTAGGGGAAAAGTACGCATACCGTTGTAATCGGGCGAGTTTCTACTTGCAGATGCAACAGAAATTTTGCGGATTGTTCGATCCGTTCGCGAGATATGGCAGTTTGGAAGTAAGGAACGCTTGAGAAACTCAAAATTTTCGCAGTTCTGATGCTCGAAACGAATAACTAGAACGGCCTAGGGGAAAACTACACCCACCGTTGTAATCGGGCGAGTTTCTACTTGCAGATGCAACAGAAATTTTGTGGATTGATCAATCCGTTCGCGAGATATGGCAGTTTGGAGATAAGAAACGCTTGAGAAACTCAAAATTTTCGCAGTTCTGATGCTCGAAACGAATGACTACAACGGCCTAGGGGAGAAGTACGCACACCGTTGTAATCGTGCGAGTTTCTACTTTCAGAAGCAACAGAAATTTTGCGGATTGGTCGATCCGTTCGCGAGATATGGTAGTTTGGAGGTAAGAAACGCTTGAGAAACTCAAAATTTTCGCAGTTCTGATGCTCGAAACCAATAACTAGAACGGCCTAGGGGAAAACTACACCTACCGTTGTAATCGGGCGAGTTTCTACTTTCAGATGCAACAGAAATTTTGCGGATTGGTCAATCCGTTCGCGCGATATTGCAGTTTGGATGTAAGAAACGCTTGAGAAACTCGAAATTTTCGCAGTTCTGATGCTCGAAACGAATAACTGGAACGGCCTAGGGGAAAACTACACATACCGTTGTAATCGGACGAGTCTCTACTTTCAGATGCAACAGAAATTTTGCGGATTGGTCAATCCGTTCGCGAGATATGGCAGTTTGGAGGTAAGAAACGCTTGAGAAACTCAAAATTTTCGCAGCTCTGATGCTCGACATGAATAACTAGAACGGCCTAGGGGAAAAGTGCGCATATAGTTGTAATCGGGCGAGTTTCTACTTTCAGATGCAACAGAAATTTTGCGGATTGATAAATCCGTTCGCGAGATATGGCAGTTTGGAGAAAAGAAACGCTTGAGAAACTCAGAATTTTCGCAGTTCTGATGCTCGAAACGAATAACTAGAACGGCCTAGGGGAAAAGTGCGCAAACCGTTGTAATCGGGCGAGTTTCTACTTTCAGATGCAACTGAAATTTTGCGGACTGGCCAATCCGTTCGCGAGATATGGCAGTTTGGGGGTAAGAAACGATTGAGAGACTCAAAATTTTCGCAGTTCTGATGCTCGAAACGAATAACTAGAACGGCCTAGGGGAAAAGTGCGCATACCGTTGTAATCGGGCGAGTTTCTGCTTTCAGATGCAACAGAAATTTTGCGGATTGGTCAATCCGTTCGCGAGATATGGCAGTTTGGATGTAAGAAACGCTTGAGAAACTCAAAATTTTCGCAGTTCTGATGCTCGAAACGAATAACTGGAACCGCCTAGGGGAAAACTACACATACCGTTGTAATCGGGCGAGTTTCTACATTCAGATGCAATAGAAATTTTGCGGATTGGTCTATCCGTTCGCGAGATATGGCAGTTTGGATGTAAGAAACGCTTGAGAAACTCAAAATTTTCGCAGTTCTGATGCTCGAAACCAATAACTAGAACGGCCTAGGGGAAAACTACACCTACCGTTGTAATCGGGCGAGTTTCTACTTTCAGATGCAACAGAAATTTTGCGGATTGGTCAATCCGTTCGCGCGATATTGCAGTTTGGATGTAAGAAACGCTTGAGAAACTCGAAATTTTCGCAGTTCTGATGCTCGAAACGAATAACTGGAACGGCCTAGGGGAAAAGTGCGCATATAGTTGTAATCGGGCGAGTTTCTACTTTCAGATGCAACAGAAATTTTGCGGATTGATAAATCCGTTCGCGAGATATGGCAGTTTGGAGAAAAGAAACGCTTGAGAAACTCAGAATTTTCGCAGTTCTGATGCTCGAAACGAATAACTAGAACGGCCTAGGGGAAAAGTGCGCAAACCGTTGTAATCGGGCGAGTTTCTACTTTCAGATGCAACTGAAATTTTGCGGACTGGCCAATCCGTTCGCGAGATATGGCAGTTTGGGGGTAAGAAACGATTGAGAGACTCAAAATTTTCGCAGTTCTGATGCTCGAAACGAATAACTAGAACGGCCTAGGGGAAAAGTGCGCATACCGTTGTAATCGGGCGAGTTTCTGCTTTCAGATGCAACAGAAATTTTGCGGATTGGTCAATCCGTTCGCGAGATATGGCAGTTTGGATGTAAGAAACGCTTGAGAAACTCAAAATTTTCGCAGTTCTGATGCTCGAAACGAATAACTGGAACCGCCTAGGGGAAAACTACACATACCGTTGTAATCGGGCGAGTTTCTACATTCAGATGCAATAGAAATTTTGCGGATTGGTCTATCCGTTCGCGAGATATGGCAGTTTGGATGTAAGAAACGCTTGAGAAACTCAAAATTTTCGCATTTCTGATGCTCGAAACCAATAACTAGAACGGCCTAGGGGAAAACTACACCTACCGTTGTAATCGGGCGAGTTTCTACTTTCAGATGCAACAGAAATTTTGCGGATTGGTCAATCCGTTCGCGCGATATTGCAGTTTGGATGTAAGAAACGCTTGAGAAACTCGAAATTTTCGCAGTTCTGATGCTCGAAACGAATAACTGGAACGGCCTAGGGGAAAACTACACATACCGTTGTAATCGGACGAGTCTCTACTTTCAGATGCAACAGAAATTTTGCGGATTGGTCAATCCGTTCGCGAGAAATGGCAGTTTGGAGGTAAGAAACGCTTGAGAAACTCAAAATTTTCGCAGCTCTGATGCTCGACATGAATAACTAGAACGGCCTAGGGGAAAAGTGCGCATATAGTTGTAATCGGGCGAGTTTCTACTTTCAGATGCAACAGAAATTTTGCGGATTGATAAATCCGTTCGCGAGATATGGCAGTTTGGAGAAAAGAAACGCTTGAGAAACTCAGAATTTTCGCAGTTCTGATGCTCGAAACGAATAACTAGAACGGCCTAGGGGAAAAGTGCGCATACCGTTGTAATCGGGCGAGTTTCTACTTTCAGATGCAACAGAAATTTTGCGGATTGATCAATCCGTTCGCGAGATATGGCAGTTTGGAGATAAGAAACGCTTGAGCAACTCAAAATTTTCGCAGTTGTGATGCTCGAAACGAGTAACTAGAACGGCCTAGGGGAATAGTACGCATACCGTTGTATTCGGGCGAGTTTCTACTTTCAGATGCAACTGAAATTTTGCGGACTGGCCAATCCGTTCGCGAGATATGGCAGTTTGGGGGTAAGAAACGATTGAGAGACTCAAAATTTTCGCAGTTCTGATGCTCGAAACGAATAACTAGAACGGCCTAGGGGAAAAGTACGCATACCGTTGTAATCGGGCGAGTTTCTACTTGCAGATGCAACAGAAATTTTGCGGATTGTTCGATCCGTTCGCGAGATATGGCAGTTTGGAAGTAAGGAACGCTTGAGAAACTCAAAATTTTCGCAGTTCTGATGCTCGAAACGAATAACTAGAACGGCCTAGGGGAAAACTACAACCACCGTTGTAATCGGGCGAGTTTCTACTTGCAGATGCAACAGAAATTTTGTGGATTGATCAATCCGTTCGCGAGATATGGCAGTTTGGAGATAAGAAACGCTTGAGAAACTCAAAATTTTCGCAGTTCTGATGCTCGAAACGAATGACTACAACGGCCTAGGGGAGAAGTACGCACACCGTTGTAATCGTGCGAGTTTCTACTTTCAGAAGCAACAGAAATTTTGCGGATTGGTCGATCCGTTCGCGAGATATGGTAGTTTGGAGGTAAGAAACGCTTGAGAAACTCAAAATTTTCGCAGTTCTGATGCTCGACACCAATAACTAGAACGGCCTAGGGTAAAAGTGCGCATACCGTTGTAATCGGGCGAGTTTCTACTTTCAGATGCAACAGAAATTTTGAGGATTGATCAATCCGTTCGCGAGATATGGCAGTTTGGAGACAAGAAACGCTTGAGAAACTCAAAATTTTCGCAGTTCTGATGCTCGAAACGAATAACTAGAACGGCCTAGGGGAAAAGTACGCATACCGTTGTAATCGGGCGAGTTTCTACTTTCAGATGCAACAGAAATTTTGCGGATTGGTCAATCCGTTCGCGAGATATGGCAGTTTGGAAATAAGAAACGCTTGAGAAACTCAAAATTTTCGCAGTTCTGATGCTCGAAACGAGTAACTAGAACGGCATAGGGGAAAAGTACGCATACCGTTGTAATCGGGCGAGTTTCTGCTTTCAGATGCAACAGAAATTTTGCGGATTGGTCAATCCGTTCGCGAGATATGGCAGTTTGGATGTAAGAAACGCTTGAGAAACTCAAAATTTTCGCAGTTCTGATGCTCGAAACGAATAACTGGAACCGCCTAGGGGAAAACTACACATACCGTTGTAATCGGGCGAGTTTCTACATTCAGATGCAATAGAAATTTTGCGGATTGGTCTATCCGTTCGCGAGATATGGCAGTTTGGATGTAAGAAACGCTTGAGAAACTCAAAATTTTCGCAGTTCTGATGCTCGAAACCAATAACTAGAACGGCCTAGGGGAAAACTACACCTACCGTTGTAATCGGGCGAGTTTCTACTTTCAGATGCAACAGAAATTTTGCGGATTGGTCAATCCGTTCGCGCGATATTGCAGTTTGGATGTAAGAAACGCTTGAGAAACTCGAAATTTTCGCAGTTCTGATGCTCGAAACGAATAACTGGAACGGCCTAGGGGAAAACTACACATACCGTTGTAATCGGACGAGTCTCTACTTTCAGATGCAACAGAAATTTTGCGGATTGGTCAATCCGTTCGCGAGATATGGCAGTTTGGAGGTAAGAAACGCTTGAGAAACTCAAAATTTTCGCAGCTCTGATGCTCGACATGAATAACTAGAACGGCCTAGGGGAAAAGTGCGCATATAGTTGTAATCGGGCGAGTTTCTACTTTCAGATGCAACAGAAATTTTGCGGATTGATAAATCCGTTCGCGAGATATGGCAGTTTGGAGAAAAGAAACGCTTGAGAAACTCAGAATTTTCGCAGTTCTGATGCTCGAAACGAATAACTAGAACGGCCTAGGGGAAAAGTGCGCATACCGTTGTAATCGGGCGAGTTTCTACTTTCAGATGCAACAGAAATTTTGCGGATTGATCAATCCGTTCGCGAGATATGGCAGTTTGGAGATAAGAAACGCTTAAGAAACTCAAAATTTTCGCAGTTGTGATGCTCGAAACGAGTAACTAGAACGGCCTAGGGGAATAGTACGCATACCGTTGTATTCGGGCGAGTTTCTACTTTCAGATGCAACTGAAATTTTGCGGACTGGCCAATCCGTTCGCGAGATATGGCAGTTTGGAGGTAAGAAACGCTTGAGAAACTCAAAATTTCCGCAGCTCTGATGCTCGACATGAATAACTAGAACGGCCTAGGGGAAAAGTGCGCATATAGTTGTAATCGGGCGAGTTTCTACTTTCAGATGCAACAGAAATTTTGCGGATTGATAAATCCGTTCGCGAGATATGGCAGTTTGGAGAAAAGAAACGCTTGAGAAACTCAGAATTTTCGCAGTTCTGATGCTCGAAACGAATAACTAGAACGGCCTAGGGGAAAAGTGCGCATACCGTTGTAATCGGGCGAGTTTCTACTTTCAGATGCAACAGAAATTTTGCGGATTGATCAATCCGTTCGCGAGATATGGCAGTTTGGAGATAAGAAACGCTTGAGAAACTCAAAATTTTCGCAGTTGTGATGCTCGAAACGAGTAACTAGAACGGCCTAGGGGAATAGTACGCATACCGTTGTATTCGGGCGAGTTTCTACTTTCAGATGCAACTGAAATTTTGCGGACTGGCCAATCCGTTCGCGAGATATGGCAGTTTGGGGGTAAGAAACGATTGAGAGACTCAAAATTTTCGCAGTTCTGATGCTCGAAACGAATAACTAGAACGGCCTAGGGGAAAAGTACGCATACCGTTGTAATCGGGCGAGTTTCTACTTGCAGATGCAACAGAAATTTTGCGGATTGTTCGATCCGTTCGCGAGATATGGCAGTTTGGAAGTAAGGAACGCTTGAGAAACTCAAAATTTTCGCAGTTCTGATGCTCGAAACGAATAACTAGAACGGCCTAGGGGAAAACTACACCCACCGTTGTAATCGGGCGAGTTTCTACTTGCAGATGCAACAGAAATTTTGTGGATTGATCAATCCGTTCGCGAGATATGGCAGTTTGGAGATAAGAAACGCTTGAGAAACTCAAAATTTTCGCAGTTCTGATGCTCGAAACGAATGACTACAACGGCCTAGGGGAGAAGTACGCACACCGTTGTAATCGTGCGAGTTTCTACTTTCAGAAGCAACAGAAATTTTGCGGATTGGTCGATCCGTTCGCGAGATATGGTAGTTTGGAGGTAAGAAACGCTTGAGAAACTCAAAATTTTCGCAGTTCTGATGCTCGACACCAATAACTAGAACGGCCTAGGGTAAAAGTGCGCATACCGTTGTAATCGGGCGAGTTTCTACTTTCAGATGCAACAGAAATTTTGCGGATTGATCAATCCGTTCGCGAGATATGGCAGTTTGGAGACAAGAAACGCTTGAGAAACTCAAAATTTTCGCAGTTCTGATGCTCGAAACGAGTAACTAGAACGGCCTAGGGGAAAAGTACGCATACCGTTGTAATCGGGCGAGTTTCTACTTTCAGATGCAACAGAAATTTTGCGGATTGATCAATCCGTTCGCGAGATATGGCAGTTTGGAGATAAGAAACGCTTGAGAAACTCAAAATTTTCGCAGTTCTGATGCTCGAAACGAGTAACTAGAACGGCATAGGGGAAAAGTACGCATACCGTTGTAATCGGGCGAGTTTTTGCTTTCAGATGCAACAGAAATTTTGCGGATTGGTCAATCCGTTCGCGAGATATGGCAGTTTGGATGTAAGAAACGCTTGAGAAACTCAAAATTTTCGCAGTTCTGATGCTCGAAACGAATAACTGGAACCGCCTAGGGGAAAACTACACATACCGTTGTAATCGGGCGAGTTTCTACTTTCAGATGCAACAGAAATTTTGCGGATTGGTCAATCCGTTCGCGAGATATGGCAGTTTGGAGGTAAGAAACGCTTGAGAAACTCAAAATTTTCGCAGTTCTGATGCTCGAAACGAATAACTGGAACCGCCTAAGGGAAAACTACACATACCGTTGTAATCGGGCGAGTTTCTACATTCAGATGCAATAGAAATTTTGCGGATTGGTCTATCCGTTCGCGAGATATGGCAGTTTGGATGTAAGAAACGCATGAGAAACTCAAAATTTTCGCAGTTCTGATGCTCGAAACGAATAACTAGAACGGCCTAGGGGAGAACTACACCCACCGTTGTAATCGGGCGAATTTTTACTTTCAGATGCAACAGAAATTTTGCGGATTGTTCGATCCGTTCGAGAGATATGGCAGTTTGGAAGTAAGAAACGCTCGAGAAACTCAAAATTTTCGCAGTTCTGATGCTCGAAACGAATAACTAGAACGGCCTAGGGGAAAACTACTCATACCGTTGTAATCGGGCGAGTTTCTACTTTCAGATGCAACAGAAATTTTGCGGATTGGTCAATCCGTTCGCGAGATATGGCAGTTTGCAGATAAGAAACGCTTGAGAAACTCAAAATTTTCGCAGTTCTGATGCTCGAAACGAGTAACCAGAACGGCCTAGGGGAAAAGTACGCATACCGTTGTAATCGGGCGAGTTTCTACTTTCAGATGCAACAGAAATTTTGCGGATTGGTCAATCCGTTCGCGAGATATGGCAGTTTGGAGGTAAGAAACGCTTGAGAAACTCAAAATTTTCGCAGTTCTGATGCTCGAAACGAATAACTAGAACGGCCTAGGGGAAAAGTACGCATACCGTTGTAATCGGGCGAGTTTCTACTTTCAGATGCAACAGAAATTTTGCGGATTGGTCAATCCGTTCGCGAGATATGGCAGTTTGGAAATAAGAAACGCTTGAGAAACTCAAAATTTTCGCAGTTCTGATGCTCGAAACGAGTAACTAGAACGGCATAGGGGAAAAGTACGCATACGGTTGTAATCGGGCGAGTTTCTGCTTTCAGATGCAACAGATATTTTGCGGATTGGTCAATCCGTTCGCGAGATATGGCAGTTTGGATGTAAGAAACGCTTGAGAAACTCAAAATTTTCGCAGTTCTGATGCTCGAAACGAATAACTGGAACCGCCTAGGGGAAAACTACACATACCGTTGTAATCGGGCGAGTTTCTACATTCAGATGCAATAGAAATTTTGCGGATTGGTCTATCCGTTCGCGAGATATGGCAGTTTGGAGACAAGAAACGCTTGAGAAACTCAAAATTTTCGCAGTTCTGATGCTCGAAACGAGTAACTAGAACGGCCTAGGGGAAAAGTACGCATACCGTTGTAATCGGGCGAGTTTCTACTTTCAGATGCAACAGAAATTTTGCGGATTGATCAATCCGTTCGCGAGATATGGCAGTTTGGAGATAAGAAACGCTTGAGAAACTCAAAATTTTCGCAGTTCTGATGCTCGAAACGAGTAACTAGAACGGCCTAGGGGAAAAGAACGCATACCGTTGTAATCGGGCGAGTTTCTACTTTCAGATGCAACAGAAATTTTGCGGATTGGTCAATCCGTTCGCGAGATATGGCAGTTTGGAGGTAAGAAACGCTTGAGAAACTCAAAATTTTCGCAGCTCTGATGCTCGAAACGAATAACTAGAACGGCCTAGGGGAAAAGTACGCATACCGTTGTAATCGGGCGAGTTTCTACTTTCAGATGCAACAGAAATTTTGCGGAATGGTCAATCCGTTCGCGAGATATGGCAGTTTGGAAATAAGAAACGCTTGAGAAACTCAAAATTTTCGCAGTTCTGATGCTCGAAACGAGTAACTAGAACGGCATAGGGGAAAAGTACGCATACCGTTGTAATCGGGCGAGTTTTTGCTTTCAGATGCAACAGAAATTTTGCGGATTGGTCAATCCGTTCGCGAGATATGGCAGTTTGGATGTAAGAAACGCTTGAGAAACTCAAAATTTTCGCAGTTCTGATGCTCGAAACGAATAACTGGAACCGCCTAGGGGAAAACTACACATACCGTTGTAATCGGGCGAGTTTCTACTTCCAGATGCAACAGAAATTTTGCGGATTGGTCAATCCGTTCGCGAGATATGGCAGTTTGGAGGTAAGAAACGCTTGAGAAACTCAAAATTTTCGCAGTTCTGATGCTCGAAACGAATAACTGGAACCGCCTAGGGGAAAACTACACATACCGTTGTAATCGGGCGAGTTTCTACATTCAGATGCAATAGAAATTTTGCGGATTGGTCTATCCGTTCGCGAGATATGGCAGTTTGGATGTAAGAAACGCATGAGAAACTCAAAATTTTCGCAGTTCTGATGCTCGAAACGAATAACTAGAACGGCCTAGGGGAAAACTACACCCACCGTTGTAATCGGGCGAATTTTTACTTTCAGATGCAACAGAAATTTTGCGGATTGTTCGATCCGTTCGAGAGATATGGCAGTTTGGAAGTAAGAAACGCTCGAGAAACTCAAAATTTTCGCAGTTCTGATGCTCGAAACGAATAACTAGAACGGCCTAGGGGAAAACTACTCATACCGTTGTAATCGGGCGAGTTTCTACTTTCAGATGCAACAGAAATTTTGCGGATTGGTCAATCCGTTCGCGAGATATGGCAGTTTGCAGATAAGAAACGCTTGAGAAACTCAAAATTTTCGCAGTTCTGATGCTCGAAACGAGTAACCAGAACGGCCTAGGGGAAAAGTACGCATACCGTTGTAATCGGGCGAGTTTCTACTTTCAGATGCAACAGAAATTTTGCGGATTGGTCAATCCGTTCGCGAGATATGGCAGTTTGGAGGTAAGAAACGCTTGAGAAACTCAAAATTTTCGCAGTTCTGATGCTCGAAACGAATAACTAGAACGGCCTAGGGGAAAAGTACGCATACCGTTGTAATCGGGCGAGTTTCTACTTTCAGATGCAACAGAAATTTTGCGGATTGGTCAATCCGTTCGCGAGATATGGCAGTTTGGAAATAAGAAACGCTTGAGAAACTCAAAATTTTCGCAGTTCTGATGCTCGAAACGAGTAACTAGAACGGCATAGGGGAAAAGTACGCATACCGTTGTAATCGGGCGAGTTTCTGCTTTCAGATGCAACAGAAATTTTGCGGATTGGTCAATCCGTTCGCGAGATATGGCAGTTTGGATGTAAGAAACGCTTGAGAAACTCAAAATTTTCGCAGTTCTGATGCTCGAAACGAATAACTGGAACCGCCTAGGGGAAAACTACACATACCGTTGTAATCGGGCGAGTTTCTACATTCAGATGCAATAGAAATTTTGCGGATTGGTCTATCCGTTCGCGAGATATGGCAGTTTGGATGTAAGAAACGCTTGAGAAACTCAAAATTTTCGCAGTTCTGATGCTCGAAACCAATAACTAGAACGGCCTAGGGGAAAACTACACCTACCGTTGTAATCGGGCGAGTTTCTACTTTCAGATGCAACAGAAATTTTGCGGATTGGTCAATCCGTTCGCGAGATATGGCAGTTTGGAGATAAGAAACGCTTGAGAAACTCAAAATTTTCGCAGTTCTGATGCTCGAAACGAATAACCAGGACCGCCTAGGGGAAAAGTGCGCATAGCGTTGTAATCGGGCGAGTTTCTACTTTCAGATGCAACAGAAATTTTGCGGATTGGTCAATCCGTTCGCGAGATAAGGCAGTTTGGAGGTAAGAAACGCTTGAGAAACTCAAAATTTTCGCAGTTCTGATGCTCGAAACGAATAACTAGAACGGCCTAGGGGAAAAGTACGCATACCGTTGTAATCGGGCGAGTTTCTACTTTCAGATGCAACAGAAATTTTGCGGATTGGTCAATCCGTTCGCGAGATATGGCAGTTTGGAAATAAGTAACGCTTGAGTAACTCAAAATTTTCGCAGTTCTGATGCTCGAAATGAGTAACTAGAACGGCATAGGGGAAAAGTACGCATACCATTGTAATCGGGCGAGTTTCTACTTTCAGATGAAACATAAATTTTGCGGATCGGTCAATCCGTTCGCGCGATATTGCAGTTTGGATGTAAGAAACGCTTGAGAAACTCAAAATTTTCGCAGTTCTGATGCTCGAAACGAATAACTGGAACGGCCTAGGGGAAAACTACACATACCGTTGTAATCGGACGAGTCTCTACTTTCAGATGCAACAGAAATTTTGCGGATTGGTCAATCCGTTCGCGAGATATGGCAGTTTGGAGGTAAGAAACGCTTGAGAAACTCAAAATTTTCGCAGCTCTGATGCTCGACACGAATAACTAGAACGGCCTAGGGGAAAAGTGCGCATATAGTTGTAATCGGGCGAGTTTCTACTTTCAGATGCAACAGAAATTTTGCAGATTGATAAATCCGTTCGCGAGATATGGCAGTTTGGAGAAAAGAAACGCTTGAGAAACTCAAAATTTTCGCAGCTCTGATGCTCGACACGAATAACTAGAACGGCCTAGGGGAAAAGTGCGCATATAGTTGTAATCGGGCGAGTTTCTACTTTCAGATGCAACAGAAATTTTGCAGATTGATAAATCCGTTCGCGAGATATGGCAGTTTGGAGAAAAGAAACGCTTGAGAAACTCAGAATTTTCGCAGTTCTGATGCTCGAAACGAATAACTAGAACGGCCTAGGGGAAAAGTGCGCATACCGTTGTAATCGGGCGAGTTTCTACTATCAGATACAACAGAAATTTTGCGGATTGATCAATCCGTTCGCGAGATATGGCAGTTTGGATGTAAGAAACGCTTGAGAAACTCAAAATTTTCGCAGTTCTGATGCTCGACACGAATAACTAGAACGGCCTAGGGGAAAAGTGCGCATACCGTTGTAATCGGGCGAGTTTCTACTTTCAGATGCAAGAGAAATTTTGCGGATTGATAAATCCGTTCGCGAGATATGGCAGTTTGGAGGTAAGAAACGCTTGAGAAACTCAAAATTTTCGCAGTTGTGATGCTCGAAACGAGTAACTAGAACGGCCTAGGGGAATAGTACGCATACCGTTGTATTCGGGCGAGTTTCTACTTTCAGATGCAACTGAAATTTTGAGGATTGGTCAATCCGTTCCCGAGATATGGCAGTTTGGGGGTAAGAAACGCTTGAGTAACTCAAAATTTTCGCAGTTCTGATGCTCGAAACGAATAACTAGAACGGCCTAGGGGAAAAGTACGCATACCGTTGTAATCGGGCGAGTTTCTACTTTCAGATGCAACAGAAATTTTGCGGATTGATCAATCCGTTCGCGAGATATGGCAGTTTGGAAATAAGAAACGCTTGAGAAACTCAAAATTTTCGCAGTTCTGATGCTCGAAACGAGTAACTAGAACGGCATAGGGGAAAAGTACGCATACCGTTGTAATCGGGCGAGTTTCTGCTTTCAGATGCAACAGAAATTTTGCGGATTGATCAATCCGTTCGCGAGATATGGCAGTTTGGATGTAAGAAACGCTTGAGAAACTCAAAATTTTCGCAGTTCTGATGCTCGACACGAATAACTAGAACGGCCTAGGGGAAAACTACACATAGCGTTGTAATCGGGCGAGTTTCTACATTCAGATGCAACAGAAATTTTGCGGATTGGTCAATCCGTTCGCGAGATATGGCAGTTTGGAGGTAAGAAACGCTTGAGAAACTCAAAATTTTCGCAGTTCTGATGCTCGAAACGAATGACCAGAACCGCCTAGGGGAAAAGTGCGCATAGCGTTGTAATCGGGCGAGTTTCTACTTTCAGATGCAACAGAAATTTTGCGGATTGGTCAATCCGTTCGCGAGATAAGGCAGTTTGGAGGTAAGAAACGCTTGAGAAACTCAAAATTTTCGCAGTTCTGATGCTCGAAACGAGTAACTAGAACGGCCTAGGGGAAAAGAACGCATACCGTTGTAATCGGGCGAGTTTCTACTTTCAGATGCAACAGAAATTTTGCGGATTGGTCAATCCGTTCGCGAGATATGGCAGTTTGGAGGTAAGAAACGCTTGAGAAACTCAAAATTTTCGCAGCTCTGATGCTCGAAACGAATAACTAGAACGGCCTAGGGGAAAAGTACGCATACCGTTGTAATCGGGCGAGTTTCTACTTTCAGATGCAACAGAAATTTTGCGGAATGGTCAATCCGTTCGCGAGATATGGCAGTTTGGAAATAAGAAACGCTTGAGAAACTCAAAATTTTCGCAGTTCTGATGCTCGAAACGAGTAACTAGAACGGCATAGGGGAAAAGTACGCATACCGTTGTAATCGGGCGAGTTTCTACTTTCAGATGCAACAGAAATTTTGCGGATTGATCAATCCGTTCGCGAGATATGGCAGTTTGGAGATAAGAAACGCTTGAGAAACTCAAAATTTTCGCAGTTCTGATGCTCGAAACGAGTAACTAGAACGGCCTAGGGGAAAAGAACGCATACCGTTGTAATCGGGCGAGTTTCTACTTTCAGATGCAACAGAAATTTTGCGGATTGGTCAATCCGTTCGCGAGATATGGCAGTTTGGAGGTAAGAAACGCTTGAGAAACTCAAAATTTTCGCAGCTCTGATGCTCGAAACGAATAACTAGAACGGCCTAGGGGAAAAGTACGCATACCGTTGTAATCGGGCGAGTTTCTACTTTCAGATGCAACAGAAATTTTGCGGAATGGTCAATCCGTTCGCGAGATATGGCAGTTTGGAAATAAGAAACGCTTGAGAAACTCAAAATTTTCGCAGTTCTGATGCTCGAAACGAGTAACTAGAACGGCATAGGGGAAAAGTACGCATACCGTTGTAATCGGGCGAGTTTTTGCTTTCAGATGCAACAGAAATTTTGCGGATTGGTCAATCCGTTCGCGAGATATGGCAGTTTGGATGTAAGAAACGCTTGAGAAACTCAAAATTTTCGCAGTTCTGATGCTCGAAACGAATAACTGGAACCGCCTAGGGGAAAACTACACATACCGTTGTAATCGGGCGAGTTTCTACTTCCAGATGCAACAGAAATTTTGCGGATTGGTCAATCCGTTCGCGAGATATGGCAGTTTGGAGGTAAGAAACGCTTGAGAAACTCAAAATTTTCGCAGTTCTGATGCTCGAAACGAATAACTGGAACCGCCTAGGGGAAAACTACACATACCGTTGTAATCGGGCGAGTTTCTACATTCAGATGCAATAGAAATTTTGCGGATTGGTCTATCCGTTCGCGAGATATGGCAGTTTGGATGTAAGAAACGCATGAGAAACTCAAAATTTTCGCAGTTCTGATGCTCGAAACGAATAACTAGAACGGCCTAGGGGAAAACTACACCCACCGTTGTAATCGGGCGAATTTTTACTTTCAGATGCAACAGAAATTTTGCGGATTGTTCGATCCGTTCGAGAGATATGGCAATTTGGAAGTAAGAAACGCTCGAGAAACTCAAAATTTTCGCAGTTCTGATGCTCGAAACGAATAACTAGAACGGCCTAGGGGAAAACTACTCATACCGTTGTAATCGGGCGAGTTTCTACTTTCAGATGCAACAGAAATTTTGCGGATTGGTCAATCCGTTCGCGAGATATGGCAGTTTGCAGATAAGAAACGCTTGAGAAACTCAAAATTTTCGCAGTTCTGATGCTCGAAACGAGTAACCAGAACGGCCTAGGGGAAAAGTACGCATACCGTTGTAATCGGGCGAGTTTCTACTTTCAGATGCAACAGAAATTTTGCGGATTGGTCAATCCGTTCGCGAGATATGGCAGTTTGGAGGTAAGAAACGCTTGAGAAACTCAAAATTTTCGCAGTTCTGATGCTCGAAACGAATAACTAGGACGGCCTAGGGGAAAAGCACGCATACCGTTGTAATCGGGCGAGTTTCTACTTTCAGATGCAACAGAAATTTTGCGGATTGGTCAATCCGTTCGCGAGATATGGCAGTTTGGAAATAAGAAACGCTTGAGAAACTCAAAATTTTCGCAGTTCTGATGCTCGAAACGAGTAACTAGAACGGCATAGGGGACAAGTACGCATACCGTTGTAATCGGGCGAGTTTCTGCTTTCAGATGCAACAGAAATTTTGCGGATTGGTCAATCCGTTCGCGAGATATGGCAGTTTGGATGTAAGAAACGCTTGAGAAACTCAAAATTTTCGCAGTTCTGATGCTCGAAACGAATAACTGGAACCGCCTAGGGGAAAACTACACATACCGTTGTAATCGGGCGAGTTTCTACATTCAGATGCAATAGAAATTTTGCGGATTGGTCTATCCGTTCGCGAGATATGGCAGTTTGGATGTAAGAAACGCTTGAGAAACTCAAAATTTTCGCAGTTCTGATGCTCGAAACCAATAACTAGAACGGCCTAGGGGAAAACTACACCTACCGTTGTAATCGGGCGAGTTTCTACTTTCAGATGCAACAGAAATTTTGCGGATTGGTCAATCCGTTCGCGAGATATGGCAGTTTGGAGATAAGAAACGCTTGAGAAACTCAAAATTTTCGCAGTTCTGATGCTCGAAACGAATAACCAGGACCGCCTAGGGGAAAAGTGCGCATAGCGTTGTAATCGGGCGAGTTTCTACTTTCAGATGCAACAGAAATTTTGCGGATTGGTCAATCCGTTCGCGAGATAAGGCAGTTTGGAGGTAAGAAACGCTTGAGAAACTCAAAATTTTCGCAGTTCTGATGCTCGAAACGAATAACTAGAACGGCCTAGGGGAAAAGTACGCATACCGTTGTAATCGGGCGAGTTTCTACTTTCAGATGCAACAGAAATTTTGCGGATTGGTCAATCCGTTCGCGAGATATGGCAGTTTGGAAATAAGTAACGCTTGAGTAACTCAAAATTTTCGCAGTTCTGATGCTCGAAATGAGTAACTAGAACGGCATAGGGGAAAAGTACGCATACCATTGTAATCGGGCGAGTTTCTACTTTCAGATGAAACATAAATTTTGCGGATCGGTCAATCCGTTCGCGCGATATTGCAGTTTGGATGTAAGAAACGCTTGAGAAACTCAAAATTTTCGCAGTTCTGATGCTCGAAACGAATAACTGGAACGGCCTAGGGGAAAACTACACATACCGTTGTAATCGGACGAGTCTCTACTTTCAGATGCAACAGAAATTTTGCGGATTGGTCAATCCGTTCGCGAGATATGGCAGTTTGGAGGTAAGAAACGCTTGAGAAACTCAAAATTTTCGCAGCTCTGATGCTCGACACGAATAACTAGAACGGCCTAGGGGAAAAGTGCGCATATAGTTGTAATCGGGCGAGTTTCTACTTTCAGATGCAACAGAAATTTTGCAGATTGATAAATCCGTTCGCGAGATATGGCAGTTTGGAGAAAAGAAACGCTTGAGAAACTCAGAATTTTCGCAGTTCTGATGCTCGAAACGAATAACTAGAACGGCCTAGGGGAAAAGTGCGCATACCGTTGTAATCGGGCGAGTTTCTACTATCAGATACAACAGAAATTTTGCGGATTGATCAATCCGTTCGCGAGATATGGCAGTTTGGATGTAAGAAACGCTTGAGAAACTCAACATTTTCGCAGTTCTGATGCTCGAAACGAATAACTAGAACGGCCTAGGGGAAAAGTACGCATACCGTTGTAATCGGGCGAGTTTCTACTTTCAGATGCAACTGAAATTTTGCGGATTGGTCAATCCGTTCGCGAAATATGGCAGTTTGGGGGTAAGAAACGCTTGAGAGACTCAAAATTTTCGCAGTTCTGATGCTCGAAACGAATAACTAGAACGGCCTAGGGGAAAAGTACGCATACCGTTGTAATCGGGCGAGTTTCTACTTGCAGATGCAACAGAAATTTTGCGGATTGTTCGATCCGTTCGCGAGATATGGCAGTTTGGAAGTAAGGAACGCTTGAGAAACTCAACATTTTCGCAGTTCTGATGCTCGAAACGAATAACTAGAACGGCCTAGGGGAAAACTACACCCACCGTTGTAATCGGGCGAGTTTCTACTTGCAGATGCAACAGAAATTTTGCGGATTGATCAATCCGTTCGCGAGATATGGCAGTTTGGAGATAAGAAACGCTTGAGAAACTCAAAATTTTCGCAGTTCTGATGCTCGAAACGAATGACTACAACGGCCTAGGGGAGAATTACGCATACCGTTGTAATCGGGCGAGTTTCTACTTTCAGAAGCAACAGAAATTTTGCGGATTGGTCGATCCGTTCGCGAGATATGGCAGTTTGGAGGTAAGAAACGCTTGAGAAACTCAAAATTTTCGCAGTTCTGATGCTCGAAACGAATAACTAGAACCGCCTAGGGGAAGAGTGCGCATACCGTTGTAATCGGGCGAGTTTCTACTTTTAGATGCAACAGAAATTTTGCGGATTGATCAATCCGTTCGCGAGATATGGCAGTTTGGAGATAAGAAACGCTTGAGAAACTCAAAATTTTCGCAGTTCTGATGCTCGAAACGAATAACTACAACGGCCTAGGGGAGAAGTACGCATACCGTTGTAATCGGGCGAGTTTCTACTTTCAGATGCAACAGAAATTTTGCGGATTGATCAATCCGTTCGCGAGATATGGCAGTTTGGAAATAAGAAACGCTTGAGAAACTCAAAATTTTCGCAGTTCTGATGCTCGAAACGAATGACTACAACGGCCTAGGAGAGAAGTACGCATACCGTTGTAATCGGGCGAGTTTCTACTTTCAGACGTAACAGAAATTTTGCGGATTGGTCGATCCGTTCGCGAGATATGGCAGTTTGGAGGTAAGAAACGCTTGAGAAACTCAAAATTTTCGCAGTTCTGATGCTCGAAACGAATAACTAGAACCGCCTAGGGGAAAAGTGCGCATACCGTTGTAATCGGGCGAGTTTCTACTTTCAGATGCAACAGAAATTTTGCGGATTGATCAATCCGTTCGCGAGATATGGCAGTTTGGAAATAAGAAACGCTTGAGAAACTCAAAATTTTCGCAGTTCTGATGCTCGAAACGAATGACTACAACGGCCTAGGGGAGAAGTACGCATACCGTTGTAATCGGGCGAGTTTCTACTTTCAGAAGCAACAGAAATTTTGCGGATTGGTCGATCCGTTCGCGAGATATGGTAGTTTGGAGGTAAGAAACGCTTGAGAAAGTCAAAATTTTCGCAGTTCTGATGCTCGAAACGAGTAACTGGAACGGCCTAGGGGAAAAGTACGCATACCGTTGTAATCGGGCGAGTTTCTACTTTCAGATGCAACAGAAATTTTGCGGATTGGTCAATCCGTACGCGAGATATGGCAGTTTGGAGGTAAGAAACGCTTGAGAAACTCAAAATTTTCGCAGTTCTGATGCTCGAAACGAATAACTAGAACGGCCTAGGGGAAAAGTACGCATACCGTTGTAATCGGGCGAGTTTCTACTTTCAGATGCAACAGAAATTTTGCGGATTGGTCAATCCGTTCGCGAGATATGGCAGTTTGGAAATAAGAAACGCTTGAGAAACTCAAAATTTTCGCAGTTCTGATGCTCGAAACGAATGACTACAATGGCCTAGGGGAGAAGTACGCATACCGTTGTAATCGGGCGAGTTTCTACTTTCAGAAGCAACAGAAATTTTGCGGATTGGTGAATCCGTTCGCGAGATATGGTAGTTTGGAGGTAAGAAACGCTTGAGAAACTCAAAATTTTCGCAGTTCTGATGCTCGACACGAATAACTAGAACGGCCTAGGGGAAAAGTGCGCATACCGTTGTAATCGGGCGAGTTTCTACTTTCAGATGCAACAGAAATTTTGCGGATTGATCAATCCGTTCGCGAGATATGGCAGTTTGGAGATAAGAAACGCTTGAGAAACTCAAAATTTTCGCAGTTCTGATGCTGGAAACGAATGACTACAACGGCCTAGGGGAGAAGTACGCATACCGTTGTAATCGTGCGAGTTTCTACTTTCAGAAGCAACAGATATTTTGCGGATTGGTCGATCCGTTCGCGAGATATGGTAGTTTGGAGGTAAGAAACGCTTGAGAAACTCAAAATTTTCGCAGTTCTGATGCTCGACACCAATAACTAGAACGGCCTAGGGGAAAACTACACCCACCGTTGTAATCGGGCGAGTTTCTACTTTCAGATGCAACCGAAATTTTGCGGATTGGTCAATCCGTTCGCGAGATATGGCAGTTTGGAGGTAAGAAACGCTTGAGAAACTCAAAATTTTCGCAGTTCTGATGCTCGAAACGAATAACTAGAACCGCCTAGGGGAAAAGTGCGCATACCGTTGTAATCGGGCGAGTTTCTACTTTCAGATGCAACAGAAATTTTGCGGATTGATCAATCCGTTCGCGAGATATGGCAGTTTGGAGATAAGAAACGCTTGAGAAACTCAAAATTTTCGCAGTTCTGATGCTCGAAACGAATGACTACAACGGCCTAGGGGAGAAGTACGCATACCGTTGTAATCGGGCGAGTTTCTACTTTCAGAAGCAACAGAAATTTTGCGGATTGGTCGATCCGTTCGCGAGATATGGCAGTTTGGAGGTAAGAAACGCTAGAGAAACTCAAAATTTTCGCAGTTCTGATGCTCGAAACGAATAACTAGAACCGCCTAGGGGAAGAGTGCGCATACCGTTGTAATCGGGCGAGTTTCTACTTTCAGATGCAACAGAAATTTTGCGGATTGATCAATCCGTTGCGAGATATGGCAGTTTGGAGATAAGAAACGCTTGAGAAACTCAAAATTTTCGCAGTTCTGATGCTCGAAACGAATGACTACAACGGCCTAGGGGAGAAGTACGCATGCCGTTGTAATCGGGCGAGTTTCTACTTTCAGAAGCAACAGAAATTTTGCGGATTGGTCGATCCGTTCGCGAGATATGGTAGTTTGGAGGTAAGAAACGCTTGAGAAAGTCAAAATTTTCGCAGTTCTGATGCTCGAAACGAGTAACTAGAACGGCCTAGGGGAAAAGTACGCATACCGTTGTAATCGGGCGAGTTTCTACTTTCAGATGCAACAGAAATTTTGCGGATTGGTCAATCCGTACGCGAGATATGGCAGTTTGGAGGTAAGAAACGCTTGAGAAACTCAAAATTTTCGCAGTTCTGATGCTCGAAACGAATAACTAGAACGGCCTAGGGGAAAAGTACGCATACCGTTATAATCGGGCGAGTTTCTACTTTCAGATGCAACAGAAATTTTGCGGATTGGTCAATCCGTTCGCGAGATATGGCAGTTTGGAAATAAGAAACGCTTGAGAAACTCAAAATTTTCGCAGTTCTGATGCTCGAAACGAATGACCACAACGGCCTAGGGGAGAAGTACGCATACCGTTGTAATCGGGCGAGTTTCTACTTTCAGAAGCAACAGAAATTTTGCGGATTGGTGAATCCGTTCGCGAGATATGGTAGTTTGGAGGTAAGAAACGCTTGAGAAACTCAAAATTTTCGCAGTTCTGATGCTCGACACGAATAACTAGAACGGCCTAGGGGAAAAGTGCGCATACCGTTGTAATCGGGCGAGTTTCTACTTTCAGATGCAACAGAAATTTTGCGGATTGATCAATCCGTTCGCGAGATATGGCAGTTTGGAAATAAGAAACGCTTGAGAAACTAAAAATTTTCGCAGTTCTGATGCTCGAAACGAGTAACTAGAACCGCCTAGGGGAAAAGTGCGCATACCGTTGTAATCGGGCGTGTTTCTACTTTCAGACGCAACAGAAATTTTGCGGATTGATCAATCCGTTCGCGAGATATGGCAGTTTGGAAATAAGAAACGCTTGAGAAACTCAAAATTTTCGCAGTTCTGATGCTCGAAACGAATGACTACAACGGGCTAGGGGAGAAGTACGCATACCGTTGTAATCGGGCGAGTTTCTACTTTCAGAAGCAACAGAAATTTTGCGGATTGGTCGATCCGTTCGCGAGATATGGTAGTTTGGAGGTAAGAAACGCTTGAGAAACTCAAAATTTTCGCAGTTCTGATGCTCGAAACGAGTAACTAGAACGGCCTAGGGGAAAAGTACGCATACCGTTGTAATCGGGCGAGTTTCTACTTTCAGATGCAACAGATATTTTGCGGATTGGTCAATCCGTTCGCGAGATATGGCAGTTTGGAGGTAAGAAACGCTTGAGAAACTCAAAATTTTCGCAGTTCTGATGCTCGAAACGAATAACTAGAACCGCCTAGGGGAAAAGTGCGCATACCGTTGTAATCGGGCGAGTTTCTACTTTCAGATGCAACAGAAATTTTGCGGATTGATCAATCCGTTCGCGAGATATGGCAGTTTGGAGATAAGAAACGCTTGAGAAACTCAAAATTTTCGCAGTTCTGATGCTCGAAACGAATGACTACAACGGCCTAGGGGAGAAGTACGCACACCGTTGTAATCGGGCGAGTTTCTACTGTCAGAAGCAACAGAAATTTTGCGGATTGGTCGAACCGTTCGCGAGATATGGTAGTTTGGAGGTAAGAAACGCTTGAGAAACTCAAAATTTTCGCAGTTCTGATGCTCGAAACGAGTAACTAGAACGGCCTAGGGGAAAAGTACGCATACCGTTGTAATCGGGCGAGTTTCTACTTTCAGATGCAACAGAAATTTTGCGGATTGGTCAATCCGTTCGCGAGATATGGCAGTTTGGAGGTAAGAAACGCTTGAGAAACTCAAAATTTTCGCAGTTCTGGTGCTCGAAACGAATAACTAGAACGGCCTAGGGGAAAACTACACCCACCGTTGTAATCGGGCGAGTTTCTACTTTCAGATGCAACAGAAATTTTGCGGATTGGTCAATCCGTTCGCGAGATATGGCAGTTTGGAGGTAAGAAACGCTTGAGAAACTCAAAATTTTCGCAGTTCTGATGCTCGAAACGAATAACTAGAAACGCCTAGGGGAAAAGTGCGCATACCGTTGTAATCGGGCGAGTTTCTACTTTCAGATGCAACAGAAATTTTGCGGATTGGTCGATCCGTTCGCGAGATATGGCAGTTTGGAGGTAAGAAACGCTTGAGAAACTCAAAATTTTCGCAGTTCTGATGCTCGAAACGAGTCACTAGAACGGCCTAGGGGAAAAGTACGCATACCGTTGTAATCGGGCGAGTTTCTACTTTCAGATGCAACAGAAATTTTGCGGATTGGTCAATCCGTTCGCGAGATATGGCAGTTTGGAGGTAAGAAACGCTTGAGAAACTCAAAATTTTCGCAGTTCTGGTGCTCGAAACGAATAACTAGAACGGCCTAGGGGAAAACTACACCCACCGTTGTAATCGGGCGAGTTTCTACTTTCAGATGCAACAGAAATTTTGCGGATTGGTCAATCCGTTCGCGAGATATGGCAGTTTGGAGGTAAGAAACGCTTGAGAAACTCAAAATTTTCGCAGTTCTGATGCTCGAAACGAATAACTAGAAACGCCTAGGGGAAAAGTGCGCATACCGTTGTAATCGGGCGAGTTTCTACTTTCAGATGCAACAGAAATTTTGCGGATTGATCAATCCGTTCGCGAGATATGGCAGTTTGGACATAAGAAACGCTTGAGAAACTCAAAATTTTCGCAGTTCTGATGCTCGAAACGAATGACTACAACGGCCTAGGGGAGAAGTACGCATACCGTTGTAATCGGGCGAGTTTCTACTTTCAGAAGCAACAGAAATTTTGCGGATTGGTCGATCCGTTCGCGAGATATGGCAGTTTGGAGGTAAGAAACGCTTGAGAAACACAAAATTTTCGCAGTTCTGATGCTCGAAACGAATAACTAGAACCGCCTAGGGGAAAAGTGCGCATACCGTTGTAATCGGGCGAGTTTCTTCTTTCAGATGCAACAGAAATTTTGCGGATTGATCAATCCGTTCGCGAGATATGGCAGTTTGGAGATAAGAAACGCTTGAGAAACTCAAAATTTTCGCAGTTCTGGTGCTCGAAACGAATAACTAGAACGGCCTAGGGGAAAACTACACCCACCGTTGTAATCGGGCGAGTTTCTACTTTCAGATGCAACAGAAATTTTGCGGATTGGTCAATCCGTTCGCGAGATATGGCAGTTTGGAGGTAAGAAACGCTTGAGAAACTCAAAATTTTCGCAGTTCTGATGCTCGAAACGAATAACTAGAAACGCCTAGGGGAAAAGTGCGCATACCGTTGTAATCGGGCGAGTTTCTACTTTCAGATGCAACAGAAATTTTGCGGATTGGTCGATCCGTTCGCGAGATATGGCAGTTTGGAGATAAGAAACGCTTGAGAAACTCAAAATTTTCGCAGTTCTGATGCTCGAAACGAATGACTACAACGGCCTAGGGGAGAAGTACGCATACCGTTGTAATCGGGCGAGTTTCCACTTTCAGAAGCAACAGAAATTTTGCGGATTGGTCGATCCGTTCGCGAGATATGGTAGTTTGGAGGTAAGAAACGCTTGAGAAAGTCAAAATTTTCGCAGTTCTGATGCTCGAAACGAGTAACTAGAACCGCCTAGGGGAAAAGTGCGCATACCGTTGTAATCGGGCGAGTTTCTACTTTCAGACGCAACAGAAATTTTGCGGATTGATCAATCCGTTCGCGAGATATGGCAGTTTGGAGATAAGAAACGCTTGAGAAACTCAAAATTTTCGCAGTTCTGATGCTCGAAACGAATGACTACAACGGCCTAGGAGAGAAGTACGCATACCGTTGTAATCGGGCGAGTTTCTACTTTCAGAAGCAACAGAAATTTTGCGGATTGGTCGATCCGTTCGCGAGATATGGCAGTTTGGAGGTAAGAAACGCTTGAGAAACTCAAAATTTTCGCAGTGCTGATGCTCGAAACGAATAACTAGAACCGCCTAGGGGAAAAGTGCGCATACCGTTGTAATCGGGCGAGTTTCTACTTTCAGATGCAACAGAAATTTTGCGGATTGATCAATCCGTTCGCGAGATATGGCAGTTTGGAAATAAGAAACGCTTGAGAAACTCAAAATTTTCGCAGTTCTGATGCTCGAAACGAATGACTACAACGGGCTAGGGGAGAAGTACGCATACCGTTGTAATCGGGCGAGTTTCTACTTTCAGAAGCAACAGATATTTTGCGGATTGGTCGATCCGTTCGCGAGATATGGTAGTTTGGAGGTAAGAAACGCTTGAGAAAGTCAAAATTTTCGCAGTTCTGATGCTCGAAACGAGTAACTGGAACGGCCTAGGGGAAAAGTACGCATACCGTTGTAATCGGGCGAGTTTCTACTTTCAGATGCAACAGAAATTTTGCGGATTGGTCAATCCGTACGCGAGATATGGCAGTTTGGAGGTAAGAAACGCTTGAGAAACTCAAAATTTTCGCAGTTCTGATGCTCGACACGAATAACTAGAACGGCCTAGGGGAAAAGTGCGCATACCGTTGTAATCGGGCGAGTTTCTACTTTCAGATGCAACAGAAATTTTGCGGATTGATCAATCCGTTCGCGAGATATGGCAGTTTGGAGATAAGAAACGCTTGAGAAACTCAAAATTTTCGCAGTTCTGATGCTCGAAACGAGTAACTAGAACGGCCTAGGGGAAAAGTACGCATACCGTTGTAATCGGGCGAGTTTCTACTTTCAGATGCAACAGAAATTTTGCGGATTGGTCAATCCGTTCGCGAGATATGGCAGTTTGGAGGTAAGAAACGCTTGAGAAACTCAAAATTTTCGCAGTTCTGATGCTCGAAACGAATAACTAGAACCGCCTAGGGGAAAAGTGCGCATACCGTTGTAATCGGGCGAGTTTCTACTTTCAGATGCAACAGAAATTTTGCGGATTGATCAATCCGTTCGCGAGATATGGCAGTTTGGAGATAAGAAACGCTTGAGAAACTCAAAATTTTCGCAGTTCTGATGCTCGAAACGAATGACTACAACGGCCTAGGGGAGAAGTACGCACACCGTTGTAATCGGGCGAGTTTCTACTGTCAGAAGCAACAGAAATTTTGCGGATTGGTCGATCCGTTCGCGAGATATGGTAGTTTGGAGGTAAGAAACGCTTGAGAAACTCAAAATTTTCGCAGTTCTGATGCTCGAAACGAGTAACTAGAACGGCCTAGGGGAAAAGTACGCATACTGTTGTAATCGGGCGAGTTTCTACTTTCAGATGCAACAGAAATTTTGCGGATTGGTCAATCCGTTCGCGAGATATGGCAGTTTGGAGGTAAGAAACGCTTGAGAAACTCAAAATTTTCGCAGTTCTGGTGCTCGAAACGAATAACTAGAACGGCCTAGGGGAAAACTACACCCACCGTTGTAATCGGGCGAGTTTCTACTTTCAGATGCAACAGAAATTTTGCGGATTGGTCAATCCGTTCGCGAGATATGGCAGTTTGGAGGTAAGAAACGCTTGAGAAACTCAAAATTTTCGCAGTTCTGATGCTCGAAACGAATAACTAGAAACGCCTAGGGGAAAAGTGCGCATACCGTTGTAATCGGGCGAGTTTCTACTTTCAGATGCAACAGAAATTTTGCGGATTGATCAATCCGTTCGCGAGATATGGCAGTTTGGAGATAAGAAACGCTTGAGAAACTCAAAATTTTCGCAGTTCTGATGCTCGAAACGAATGACTACAACGGCCTAGGGGAGAAGTACGCATACCGTTGTAATCGGGCGAGTTTCTACTTTCAGAAGCAACAGAAATTTTGCGGATTGGTCGATCCGTTCGCGAGATATGGCAGTTTGGAGGTAAGAAACGCTTGAGAAACTCAAAATTTTCGCAGTTCTGATGCTCGAAACGAATAACTAGAACCGCCTAGGGGAAAAGTGCGCATACCGTTGTAATCGGGCGAGTTTCTTCTTTCAGATGCAACAGAAATTTTGCGGATTGATCAATCCGTTCGCGAGATATGGCAGTTTGGAGATAAGAAACGCTTGAGAAACTCAAAATTTTCGCAGTTCTGATGCTCGAAACGAATGACTACAACGGCCTAGGGGAGAAGTACGCATACCGTTGTAATCGGGCGAGTTTCCACTTTCAGAAGCAACAGAAATTTTGCGGATTGGTCGATCCGTTCGCGAGATATGGTAGTTTGGAGGTAAGAAACGCTTGAGAAAGTCAAAATTTTCGCAGTTCTGATGCTCGAAACGAGTAACTAGAACGGCCTAGGGGAAAAGTACGCATACCGTTGTAATCGGGCGAGTTTCTACTTTCAGATGCAACAGAAATTTTGCGGATTGGTCAATCCGTACGCGAGATATGGCAGATTGGAGGTAAGAAACGCTTGAGAAGCTCAAAATTTTCGCAGTTCTGATGCTCGAAACGAATAACTAGAACGGCCTAGTGGAAAAGTACGCATACCGTTGTAATCGGGCGAGTTTCTACTTTCAGATGCAACAGAAATTTTGCGGATTGGTCAATCCGTTCGCGAGATATCTCAGCTTGGAAATAAGAAACGCTTGAGAAACTCAAAATTTTCGCAGTTCTGATGCTCGAAACGAATGACTACAACGGCCTAGGGGAGAAGTACGCATACCGTTGTAATCGGGCGAGTTTCTACTTTCAGAAGCAACAGAAATTTTGCGGATTGGTGAATCCGTTCGCGAGATATGGTAGTTTGGAGGTAAGAAACGCTTGAGAAACTCAAAATTTTCGCAGTTCTGATGCTCGACACGAATAACTAGAACGGCCTAGGGGAAAAGTGCGCATACCGTTGTAATCGGGCGAGTTTCTACTTTCAGATGCAACAGAAATTTTGCGGATTGATCAATCCGTTCGCGAGATATGGCAGTTTGGAGATAAGAAACGCTTGAGAAACTCAAAATTTTCGCAGTTCTGATGCTCGAAACGAGTAACTAGAACGGCCTAGGGGAAGAGTACGCATACCGTTGTAATCGGGCGAGTTTCTACTTTCAGATGCAAGAGAAATTTTGCGGATTGGTGAATCCGTACGCGAGATATGGTAGTTTGGAGGTAAGAAACGCTTGAGAAACTCAAAATTTTCGCAGTTCTGATGCTCGAAACGAGTAACTAGAACGGCATAGGGGAAAAGTACGCATACCGTTGTAATCGGGCGAGTTTCTGCTTTCAGATGCAACAGAAATTTTGCGGATTGGTCAATCCGTTCGCGAGATATGGCAGTTTGGATGTAAGAAACGCTTGAGAAACTCAAAATTTTCGCAGTTCTGATGCTCGAAACGAATAACTGGAACGGCCTAGGGGAAAACTACACTTACCGTTGTAATCGGGCGAGTTTCTACATTCAGATGCAATAGAAATTTTGCGGATTGGTCTATCCGTTCGCGAGATATGGCAGTTTGGAGGTAAGAAACGCTTGAGAAACTCAAAATTTTCGCAGTTCTGATGCTCGAAACGAATAACTAGAACGGCCTAGGGGAAAACTACACCCACCGTTGTAATCGGGCGAGTTTCTACATTCAGATGCAACAGAAATTTTGCGGATTGGTCAATCCGTTCGCGAGATATGGCAGTTTGGAGGTAAGAAACGCTTGAGAAACTCAAAATTTTCGCAGTTCTGATGCTCGAAACGAATAACCAGAACCGCCTAGGGGAAAACTGCGCATAGCGTTGTAATCGGGCGAGTTTCTACTTTCAGATGCAACAGAAATTTTGCGGATAGGTCAATCCGTTCGCGAGATAAGGCAGTTTGGAGGTAAGAAACGCTTGAGAAACTCAAAATTTTCGCAGTTCTGATGCTCGAAACGAATAACTAGAACGGCCTAGGGGAAAAGTACGCATACCGTTGTAATCGGGCGAGTTTCTACTTTCAGATGCAACAGAAATTTTGCGGATTGGTCAATCCGTTCGCGAGATATGGCAGTTTGGAAATAAGAAACGCTTGAGTAACTCAAAATTTTCGCAGTTCTGATGCTCGAAATGAGTAACTAGAACGGCCTAGGGGAAAAGTACGCATACCGTTGTAATCGGGCGAGTTTCTACTTTCAGATGCAACAGAAATTTTGCGGATCGGTAAATCCGTTCGCGCGATATTGCAGTTTGGATGTAAGAAACGCTTGAGAAATTCAAAATTTTCGCAGTTCTGATGCTCGAAACGAATAACTGGAACGGCCTAGGGGAAAACTACACATACCGTTGTAATCGGACGAGTCTCTACTTTCAGATGCAACAGAAATTTTGCGGATTGGTCAATCCGTTCGCGAGATATGGCAGTTTGGAGGTAAGAAACGCTTGAGAAACTCAAAATTTTCGCAGCTCTGATGCTCGACACGAATAACTAGAACGGGCTAGGGGAAAAGTGCGCATATAGTTGTAATTGGGCGAGTTTCTACTTTCAGATGCAACAGAAATTTTGCGGATTGATAAATCCGTTCGCGAGATATGGCAGTTTGGAGAAAAGAAACGCTTGAGAAACTCAGAATTTTCGCAGTTCTGATGCTCGAAACGAATAACTAGAACGGCCTAGGGGAAAAGTGCGCATACCGTTGTAATCGGGCGAGTTTCTACTTTCAGATGCAACAGAAATTTTGCGGATTGATCAATCCGTTCGCGAGATATGGCAGTTTGGAGGTAAGAAACGCTTGAGAAACTCAAAATTTTCGCAGTTCTGATGCTCGAAACGAATAACTAGAACGGCCTAGGGGAAAAGTACGCATACCGTTGTAATCGGGCGAGTTTCTACTTTCAGATGCAACAGAAATTTTGCGGATTGGTCAATCCGTTCGCGAGATATGGCAGTTTGGAAATAAGAAACGCTTGAGTAACTTAAAATTTTCGCAGTTCTGATGCTCGAAATGAGTAACTAGAACGGCATAGGGGAAAAGTACGCATACCATTGTAATCGGGCGAGTTTCTACTTTCAGATGAAACATAAATTTTGCGGATCGGTCAATCCGTTCGCGCGATATTGCAGTTTGGATGTAAGAAACGCTTGAGAAACTCAAAATTTTCGCAGTTCTGATGCTCGACACGAATAACTAGAACGGCCTAGGGGAAAAGTGCGCATACCGTTGTAATCGGGCGAGTTTCTACTTTCAGATGCAACAGAAATTTTGCGGATTGATAAATCCGTTCGCGAGATATCTCAGTTTGGAAATAAGAAACGCTTGAGAAACTCAAAATTTTCGCAGTTTTGATGCTCGAAACGAATGACTACAACGGCCTAGGGGAGAAGTACGCATACCGTTGTAATCGGGCGAGTTTCTACTTTCAGATGCAACAGAAATTTTGCGGATTGGTCAATCCGTTCGCGAGATATCTCAGTTTGGAAATAAGAAACGCTTGAGAAACTCAAAATTTTCGCAGTTCTGATGCTCGAAACGAATGACTACAACGGCCTAGGGGAGAAGTACGCATACCGTTGTAATCGGGCGAGTTTCTACTTTCAGAAGCAACAGAAATTTTGCGGATTGGTGAATCCGTTCGCGAGATATGGTAGTTTGGAGGTAAGAAACGCTTGAGAAACTCAAAATTTTCGCAGTTCTGATGCTCGACACGAATAACTAGAACGGCCTAGGGGAAAAGTGCGCATACCGTTGTAATCGGGCGAGTTTCTACTTTCAGATGCAACAGAAATTTTGCGGATTGATCAATCCGTTCGCGAGATATGGCAGTTTGGAGATAAGAAACGCTTGAGAAACTCAAAATTTTCGCAGTTCTGATGCTCGAAACGAGTAACTAGAACGGCCTAGGGGAAGAGTACGCATACCGTTGTAATCGGGCGAGTTTCTACTTTCAGATGCAAGAGAAATTTTGCGGATTGGTGAATCCGTTCGCGAGATATGGTAGTTTGGAGGTAAGAAACGCTTGAGAAACTCAAAATTTTCGCAGTTCTGATGCTCGAAACGAGTAACTAGAACGGCATAGGGGAAAAGTACGCATACCGTTGTAATCGGGCGAGTTTCTGCTTTCAGATGCAACAGAAATTTTGCGGATTGGTCAATCCGTTCGCGAGATATGGCAGTTTGGATGTAAGAAACGCTTGAGAAACTCAAAATTTTCGCAGTTCTGATGCTCGAAACGAATAACTGGAACGGCCTAGGGGAAAACTACACTTACCGTTGTAATCGGGCGAGTTTCTACATTCAGATGCAATAGAAATTTTGCGGATTGGTCTATCCGTTCGCGAGATATGGCAGTTTGGAGGTAAGAAACGCTTGAGAAACTCAAAATTTTCGCAGTTCTGATGCTCGAAACGAATAACTAGAACGGCCTAGGGGAAAACTACACCCACCGTTGTAATCGGGCGAGTTTCTACATTCAGATGCAACAGAAATTTTGCGGATTGGTCAATCCGTTCGCGAGATATGGCAGTTTGGAGGTAAGAAACGCTTGAGAAACTCAAAATTTTCGCAGTTCTGATGCTCGAAACGAATAACCAGAACCGCCTAGGGGAAAACTGCGCATAGCGTTGTAATCGGGCGAGTTTCTACTTTCAGATGCAACAGAAATTTTGCGGATAGGTCAATCCGTTCGCGAGATAAGGCAGTTTGGAGGTAAGAAACGCTTGAGAAACTCAAAATTTTCGCAGTTCTGATGCTCGAAACGAATAACTAGAACGGCCTAGGGGAAAAGTACGCATACCGTTGTAATCGGGCGAGTTTCTACTTTCAGATGCAACAGAAATTTTGCGGATTGGTCAATCCGTTCGCGAGATATGGCAGTTTGGAAATAAGAAACGCTTGAGTAACTCAAAATTTTCGCAGTTCTGATGCTCGAAATGAGTAACTAGAACGGCCTAGGGGAAAAGTACGCATACCGTTGTAATCGGGCGAGTTTCTACTTTCAGATGCAACAGAAATTTTGCGGATCGGTCAATCCGTTCGCGCGATATTGCAGTTTGGATGTAAGAAACGCTTGAGAAACTCAAAATTTTCGCAGTTCTGATGCTCGAAACGAATAACTGGAACGGCCTAGGGGAAAACTACACATACCGTTGTAATCGGACGAGTCTCTACTTTCAGATGCAACAGAAATTTTGCGGATTGGTCAATCCGTTCGCGAGATATGGCAGTTTGGAGGTAAGAAACGCTTGAGAAACTCAAAATTTTCGCAGCTCTGATGCTCGACACGAATAACTAGAACGGGCTAGGGGAAAAGTGCGCATATAGTTGTAATTGGGCGAGTTTCTACTTTCAGATGCAACAGAAATTTTGCGGATTGATAAATCCGTTCGCGAGATATGGCAGTTTGGAGAAAAGAAACGCTTGAGAAACTCAGAATTTTCGCAGTTCTGATGCTCGAAACGAATAACTAGAACGGCCTAGGGGAAAAGTGCGCATACCGTTGTAATCGGGCGAGTTTCTACTTTCAGATGCAACAGAAATTTTGCGGATTGATCAATCCGTTCGCGAGATATGGCAGTTTGGAGGTAAGAAACGCTTGAGAAACTCAAAATTTTCGCAGTTCTGATGCTCGAAACGAATAACTAGAACGGCCTAGGGGAAAAGTACGCATACCGTTGTAATCGGGCGAGTTTCTACTTTCAGATGCAACAGAAATTTTGCGGATTGGTCAATCCGTTCGCGAGATATGGCAGTTTGGAAATAAGAAACGCTTGAGTAACTTAAAATTTTCGCAGTTCTGATGCTCGAAATGAGTAACTAGAACGGCATAGGGGAAAAGTACGCATACCATTGTAATCGGGCGAGTTTCTACTTTCAGATGAAACATAAATTTTGCGGATCGGTCAATCCGTTCGCGCGATATTGCAGTTTGGATGTAAGAAACGCTTGAGAAACTCAAAATTTTCGCAGTTCTGATGCTCGACACGAATAACTAGAACGGCCTAGGGGAAAAGTGCGCATACCGTTGTATTCGGGCGAGTTTCTACTTTCAGATGCAACTGAAATTTTGAGGATTGGTCAATCCGTTCGCGAGATATGGCAGTTTGGGTGTAAGAAACGCTTGAGTAACTCAAAATTTTCGCAGTTCTGATGCTCGAAACGAATAACTAGCACGGCCTAGGGGAAAAGTACGCATACCATTGTAATCGGGCGAGTTTCTACTTTCAGATGAAACATAAATTTTGCGGATCGGTCAATCCGTTCGCGCGATATTGCAGTTTGGATGTAAGAAACGCTTGAGAAACTCAGAATTTTCGCAGTTCTGATGCTCGAAACGAATAACTAGAACGGCCTAGGGGAAAAGTGCGCATACCGTTGTAATCGGGCGAGTTTCTACTTTCAGATGCAACAGAAATTTTGCGGATTGATCAATCCGTTCGCGAGATATGGCAGTTTGGAGGTAAGAAACGCTTGAGAAACTCAAAATTTTCGCAGTTCTGATGCTCGAAACGAATAACTAGAACGGCCTAGGGGAAAAGTACGCATACCGTTGTAATCGGGCGAGTTTCTACTTTCAGATGCAACAGAAATTTTGCGGATTGGTCAATCCGTTCGCGAGATATGGCAGTTTGGAAATAAGAAACGCTTGAGTAACTTAAAATTTTCGCAGTTCTGATGCTCGAAATGAGTAACTAGAACGGCGTAGGGGAAAAGTACGCATACCATTGTAATCGGGCGAGTTTCTACTTTCAGATGAAACATAAATTTTGCGGATCGGTCAATCCGTTCGCGCGATATTGCAGTTTGGATGTAAGAAACGCTTGAGAAACTCAAAATTTTCGCAGTTCTGATGCTCGACACGAATAACTAGAACGGCCTAGGGGAAAAGTGCGCATACCGTTGTAATCGGGCGAGTTTCTACTTTCAGATGCAACAGAAATTTTGCGGATTGATAAATCCGTTCGCGAGATATGGCAGTTTGGAGGTAAGAAACGCTTGAGAAACTCAAAATTTTCGCAGTTGTGATGCTCGAAACGAGTAACTAGAACGGCCTAGGGGAATAGTACGCATACCGTTGTATTCGGGCGAGTTTCTACTTTCAGATGCAACTGAAATTTTGAGGATTGGTCAATCCGTTCGCGAGATATGGCAGTTTGGGTGTAAGAAACGCTTGAGTAACTCAAAATTTTCGCAGTTCTGATGCTCGAAACGAATAACTAGCACGGCCTAGGGGAAAAGTACGCATACCATTGTAATCGGGCGAGTTTCTACTTTCAGATGAAACATAAATTTTGCGGATCGGTCAATCCGTTCGCGCGATATTGCAGTTTGGATGTAAGAAACGCTTGAGAAACTCAAAATTTTCGCAGTTCTGATGCTCGACACGAATAACTAGAACGGCCTAGGGGAAAAGTGCGCATACCGTTGTAATCGGGCGAGTTTCTACTTTCAGATGCAACAGAAATTTTGCGGATTGATAAATCCGTTCGCGAGATATGGCAGTTTGGAGGTAAGAAACGCTTGAGAAACTCAAAATTTTCGCAGTTGTGATGCTCGAAACGAGTAACTAGAACGGCCTAGGGGAATAGTACGCATACCGTTGTATTCGGGCGAGTTTCTACTTTCAGATGCAACTGAAATTTTGAGGATTGGTCAATCCGTTCGCGAGATATGGCAGTTTGGGGGTAAGAAACGCTTGAATAACTCAAAATTTTCGCAGTTCTGATGCTCGAAACGAATAACTAGCACGGCCTAGGGGAAAAGTACGCATACCTTTGTAATCGGGCGAGTTTCTACTTTCAGATGCAATAGAAATTTTGCGGATTGGTCAATCCGTTCGCGAGATATGGCAGTTTGGAAATAAGAAACGCTTGAGAAACTCAAAATTTTCGCAGTTCTGATGCTCGAAACGAGTAACTAGAACGGCATAGGGGAAAAGTACGCATACCGTTGTAATCGGGCGAGTTTCTGCTTTCAGATGCAACAGAAATTTTGCGGATTGGTCAATCCGTTCGCGAGATATGTCAGTTTGGATGTAAGAAACGCTTGAGAAACTCAAAATTTTCGCAGTTCTGATGCTCGAAACGAATAACTGGAACCGCCTAGGGGAAAACTACACATAGCGTTGTAATCGGGCGAGTTTCTACATTCAGATGCAACAGAAATTTTGCCGATTGGTCAATCCGTTCGCGAGATATGGCAGTTTGGAAATAAGAAACGCTTGAGAAACTCAAAATTTTCGCAGTTCTGATGCTCGAAACGAATAACTAGAAACGCCTAGGGGAAAAGTGCGCATACCGTTGTAATCGGGCGAGTTTCTACTTTCAGATGCAACAGAAATTTTGCGGATTGATCAATCCGTTCGCGAGATATGGCAGTTTGGAAATAAGAAACGCTTGAGAAACTCAAAATTTTCGCAGTTCTGATGCTCGAAACGAGTAACTGGAACGGCCTAGGGGAAAAGTACGCATACCGTTGTAATCGGGCGAGTTTCTACTTTCAGATGCAACAGAAATTTTGCGGATTGGTCAATCCGTACGCGAGATATGGAAGTTTGGAGGTAAGAAACGCTTGCGAAACTCAAAATTTTCGCAGTTCTGATGCTCGAAACGAGTAACTAGAACGGCCTAGGGGAAAAGTACGCATACCGTTGTAATCGGGCGAGTTTCTACTTTCAGATGCAACAGAAATTTTGCGGATTGATAAATCCGTTCGCGAGATATGGCAGTTTGGAGGTAAGAAACGCTTGAGAAACTCAAAATTTTCGCAGTTGTGATGCTCGAAACGAGTAACTAGAACGGCCTAGGGGAATAGTACGCATACCGTTGTATTCGGGCGAGTTTCTACTTTCAGATGCAACTGAAATTTTGAGGATTGATCAATCCGTTCGCGAGATATGGCAGTTTGGAAATAAGAAACGCTTGAGAAACTCAAAATTTTCGCAGTTCTGATGCTCGAAACGAATGACTACAACGGCCTAGGGGAGAAGTACGCATACCGTTGTAATCGGGCGAGTTTCTACTTTCGGAAGCAACAGAAATTTTGCGGATTGGTCGATCCGTTCGCGAGATATGGTAGTTTGGAGGTAAGAAACGCTTGAGAAAGTCAAAATTTTCGCAGTTCTGATGCTCGAAACGAGTAACTGGAACGGCCTAGGGGAAAAGTACGCATACCGTTGTAATCGGGCGAGTTTCTGCTTTCAGATGCAACAGAAATTTTGCGGATTGTTCAATCCGTTCGCGAGATATGTCAGTTTGGATGTAAGAAACGCTTGAGAAACTCAAAATTTTCGCAGTTCTGATGCTCGAAACGAATAACTGGAACCGCCTAGGGGAAAACTACACATAGCGTTGTAATCGGGCGAGTTTCTACATTCAGATGCAACAGAAATTTTGCGGATTGGTCAATCCGTTCGCGAGATATGGCAGTTTGGAAATAAGAAACGCTTGAGAAACTCAAAATTTTCGCAGTTCTGATGCTCGAAACGAATAACTAGAACCGCCTAGGGGAAAAGTGCGCACACCGTTGTAATCGGGCGAGTTTCTACTTTCAGATGCAGCAGAAATTTTGCGGATTGATCAATCCGTTCGCGAGATATGGCAGTTTGGAAATAAGAAACGCTTGAGAAACTCAAAATTTTCGCAGTTCTGATGCTCGAAACGAATGACTACAACGGCCTAGGGGAGAAGTACGCATACCGTTGTAATCGGGCGAGTTTCTACTTTCGGAAGCAACAGAAATTTTGCGGATTGGTCGATCCGTTCGCGAGATATGGTAGTTTGGAGGTAAGAAACGCTTGAGAAAGTCAAAATTTTCGCAGTTCTGATGCTCGAAACGAGTAACTGGAACGGCCTAGGGGAAAAGTACGCATACCGTTGTAATCGGGCGAGTTTCTACTTTCAGATGCAACAGAAATTTTGCGGATTGGTCAATCCGTACGCGAGATATGGCAGTTTGGAGGTAAGAAACGCTTGAGGAACTCAAAATTTTCGCAGTTCTGATGCTCGACACGAATAACTAGAACGGCCTAGGGGAAAAGTGCGCATACCGTTGTAATCGGGCGAGTTTCTACTTTCAGATGCAACAGAAATTTTGCGGATTGATAAATCCGTTCGCGAGATATGGCAGTTTGGAGGTAAGAAACGCTTGAGAAACTCAAAATTTTCGCAGTTGTGATGCTCGAAACGAGTAACTAGAACGGCCTAGGGGAATAGTACGCATACCGTTGTATTCGGGCGAGTTTCTACTTTCAGATGCAACTGAAATTTTGAGGATTGGTCAATCCGTTCGCGAGATATGGCAGTTTGGGGGTAAGAAACGCTTGAGTAACTCAAAATTTTCGCAGTTCTGATGCTCGAAACGAATAACTAGCACGGCCTAGGGGGAAAAGTACGCATACCGTTGTAATCGGGCGAGTTTCTACTTTCAGATGCAACAGAAATTTTGCGGATTGGTCAATCCGTTCGCGAGATATGGCAGTTTGGAAATAAGAAACGCTTGAGAAACTCAAAATTTTCGCAGTTCTGATGCTCGAAACGAGTAACTAGAACGGCATAGGGGAAAAGTACGCATACCGTTGTAATCGGGCGAGTTTCTGCTTTCAGATGCAACAGAAATTTTGCGGATTGGTCAATCCGTTCGCGAGATATGTCAGTTTGGATGTAAGAAACGCTTGAGAAACTCAAAATTTTCGCAGTTCTGATGCTCGAAACGAATAACTGGAACCGCCTAGGGGAAAACTACACATAGCGTTGTAATCGGGCGAGTTTCTACATTCAGATGCAACAGAAATTTTGCCGATTGGTCAATCCGTTCGCGAGATATGGCAGTTTGGAAATAAGAAACGCTTGAGAAACTCAAAATTTTCGCAGTTCTGATGCTCGAAACGAATAACTAGAAACGCCTAGGGGAAAAGTGCGCATACCGTTGTAATCGGGCGAGTTTCTACTTTCAGATGCAACAGAAATTTTGCGGATTGATCAATCCGTTCGCGAGATATGGCAGTTTGGAAATAAGAAACGCTTGAGAAACTCAAAATTTTCGCAGTTCTGATGTTCGAAACGAATAACTAGCACGGCCTAGGGGAAAAGTACGCATACCGTTGTAATCGGGCGAGTTTCTACTTTCAGATGCAACAGAAATTTTGCGGATTGGTCAATCCGTTCGCGAGATATGGCAGTTTGGAAATAAGAAACGCTTGAGAAACTCAAAATTTTCGCAGTTCTGATGCTCGAAACGAGTAACTAGAACGGCATAGGGGAAAAGTACGCATACCGTGGTAATCGGGCGAGTTTCTGCTTTCAGATGCAACAGAAATTTTGCGGATTGGTCAATCCGTTCGCGAGATATGTCAGTTTGGATGTAAGAAACGCTTGAGAAACTCAAAATTTTCGCAGTTCTGATGCTCGAAACGAATAACTGGAACCGCCTAGGGGAAAACTACACATAGCGTTGTAATCGGGCGAGTTTCTACATTCAGATGCAACAGAAATTTTGCCGATTGGTCAATCCGTTCGCGAGATATGGCAGTTTGGAAATAAGAAACGCTTGAGAAACTCAAAATTTTCGCAGTTCTGATGCTCGAAACGAATAACTAGAAACGCCTAGGGGAAAAGTGCGCATACCGTTGTAATCGGGCGAGTTTCTACTTTCAGATGCAACAGAAATTTTGCGGATTGATCAATCCGTTCGCGAGATATGGCAGTTTGGAAATAAGAAACGCTTGAGAAACTCAAAATTTTCGCAGTTCTGATGTTCGAAACGAATGACTACAACGGCCTAGGGGAGAAGTACGCATACCGTTGTAATCGGGCGAGTTTCTACTTTCGGAAGCAACAGAAATTTTGCGGATTGGTCGATCCGTTCGCGAGATATGGTAGTTTGGAGGTAAGAAACGCTTGAGAAAGTCAAATTTTCGCAGTTCTGATGCTCGAAACGAGTAACTGGAACGGCCTAGGGGAAAAGTACGCATACCGTTGTAATCGGGCGAGTTTCTACTTTCAGATGCAACAGAAATTTTGCGGATTGGTCAATCCGTACGCGAGATATGGCAGTTTGGAGGTAAGAAACGCTTGAGAAACTCAAAATTTTCGCAGTTCTGATGCTCGACACGAATAACTAGAACGGCCTAGGGGAAAAGTGCGCATACCGTTGTAATCGGCGAGTTTCTACTTTCAGATGCAACAGAAATTTTGCGGATTGATCAATCCGTTCGCGAGATATGGCAGTTTGGAGATAAGAAACGCTTGAGAAACTCAAAATTTTCGCAGTTCTGATGCTCGAAACGAGTAACTAGAACGGCCTAGGGGAAAAGTACGCATACCGTTGTAATCGGGCGAGTTTCTACTTTCAGATGCAACAGAAATTTTGCGGATTGATAAATCCGTTCGCGAGATATGGCAGTTTGGAGGTAAGAAACGCTTGAGAAACTCAAAATTTTCGCAGTTGTGATGCTCGAAACGAGTAACTAGAACGGCCTAGGGGAATAGTACGCATACCGTTGTATTCGGGCGAGTTTCTACTTTCAGATGCAACTGAAATTTTGAGGATTGGTCAATCCGTTCGCGAGATATGGCAGTTTGGGGGTAAGAAACGCTTGAGTAACTCAAAATTTTCGCAGTTCTGATGCTCGAAACGAATAACTAGAACGGCCTAGGGGAAAAGTACGCATACCGTTGTAATCGGGCGAGTTTCTACTTTCAGATGCAACAGAAATTTTGCGGATTGGTCAATCCGTTCGCGAGATATGGCAGTTTGGAAATAAGAAACGCTTGAGAAACTCAAAATTTTCGCAGTTCTGATGCTCGAAACGAGTAACTAGAACGGCATAGGGGAAAAGTACGCATACCGTTGTAATCGGGCGAGTTTCTGCTTTCAGATGCAACAGAAATTTTGCGGATTGTTCAATCCGTTCGCGAGATATGTCAGTTTGGATGTAAGAAACGCTTGAGAAACTCAAAATTTTCGCAGTTCTGATGCTCGAAACGAATAACTGGAACCGCCTAGGGGAAAACTACACATAGCGTTGTAATCGGCGAGTTTCTACATTCAGATGCAACAGAAATTTTGCGGATTGGTCAATCCGTTCGCGAGATATGGCAGTTTGGAAATAAGAAACGCTTGAGAAACTCAAAATTTTCGCAGTTCTGATGCTCGAAACGAATAACTAGAACCGCCTAGGGGAAAAGTGCGCACACCGTTGTAATCGGGCGAGTTTCTACTTTCAGATGCAACAGAAATTTTGCGGATTGATCAATCCGTTCGCGAGATATGGCAGTTTGGAAATAAGAAACGCTTGAGAAACTCAAAATTTTCGCAGTTCTGATGCTCGAAACGAATGACTACAACGGCCTAGGGGAGAAGTACGCATACCGTTGTAATCGGGCGAGTTTCTACTTTCGGAAGCAACAGAAATTTTGCGGATTGGTCGATCCGTTCGCGAGATATGGTAGTTTGGAGGTAAGAAACGCTTGAGAAAGTCAAAATTTTCGCAGTTCTGATGCTCGAAACGAGTAACTGGAACGGCCTAGGGGAAAAGTACGCATACCGTTGTAATCGGGCGAGTTTCTACTTTCAGATGCAACAGAAATTTTGCGGATTGGTCAATCCGTACGCGAGATATGGCAGTTTGGAGGTAAGAAACGCTTGAGAAACTCAAAATTTTCGCAGTTCTGATGCTCGACACGAATAACTAGAACGGCCTAGGGGAAAAGTGCGCATACCGTTGTAATCGGGCGAGTTTCTACTTTCAGATGCAACAGAAATTTTGCGGATTGATAAATCCGTTCGCGAGATATGGCAGTTTGGAGGTAAGAAACGCTTGAGAAACTCAAAATTTTCGCAGTTGTGATGCTCGAAACGAGTAACTAGAACGGCCTAGGGGAAAAGTACGCATACCGTTGTAATCGGGCGAGTTTCTACTTTCAGATGCAACAGAAATTTTGCGGATTGATAAATCCGTTCGCGAGATATGGCAGTTTGGAGGTAAGAAACGCTTGAGAAACTCAAAATTTTCGCAGTTGTGATGCTCGAAACGAGTAACTAGAACGGCCTAGGGGAATAGTACGCATACCGTTGTATTCGGGCGAGTTTCTACTTTCAGATGCAACTGAAATTTTGAGGATTGGTCAATCCGTTCGCGAGATATGGCAGTTTGGGGGTAAGAAACGCTTGAGTAACTCAAAATTTTCGCAGTTCTGATGCTCGAAACGAATAACTAGAACGGCCTAGGGGAAAAGTACGCATACCGTTGTAATCGGGCGAGTTTCTACTTTCAGATGCAACAGAAATTTTGCGGATTGGTCAATCCGTTCGCGAGATATGGCAGTTTGGAAATAAGAAACGCTTGAGAAACTCAAAATTTTCGCAGTTCTGATGCTCGAAACGAGTAACTAGAACGGCATAGGGGAAAAGTACGCATACCGTTGTAATCGGGCGAGTTTCTGCTTTCAGATGCAACAGAAATTTTGCGGATTGTTCAATCCGTTCGCGAGATATGTCAGTTTGGATGTAAGAAACGCTTGAGAAACTCAAAATTTTCGCAGTTCTGATGCTCGAAACGAATAACTGGAACCGCCTAGGGGAAAACTACACATAGCGTTGTAATCGGGCGAGTTTCTACATTCAGATGCAACAGAAATTTTGCGGATTGGTCAATCCGTTCGCGAGATATGGCAGTTTGGAAATAAGAAACGCTTGAGAAACTCAAAATTTTCGCAGTTCTGATGCTCGAAACGAATAACTAGAACCGCCTAGGGGAAAAGTGCGCACACCGTTGTAATCGGGCGAGTTTCTACTTTCAGATGCAACAGAAATTTTGCGGATTGATCAATCCGTTCGCGAGATATGGCAGTTTGGAAATAAGAAACGCTTGAGAAACTCAAAATTTTCGCAGTTCTGATGCTCGAAACGAATGACTACAACGGCCTAGGGGAGAAGTACGCATACCGTTGTAATCGGGCGAGTTTCTACTTTCGGAAGCAACAGAAATTTTGCGGATTGGTCGATCCGTTCGCGAGATATGGTAGTTTGGAGGTAAGAAACGCTTGAGAAAGTCAAAATTTTCGCAGTTCTGATGCTCGAAACGAGTAACTGGAACGGCCTAGGGGAAAAGTACGCATACCGTTGTAATCGGGCGAGTTTCTACTTTCAGATGCAACAGAAATTTTGCGGATTGGTCAATCCGTACGCGAGATATGGCAGTTTGGAGGTAAGAAACGCTTGAGAAACTCAAAATTTTCGCAGTTCTGATGCTCGACACGAATAACTAGAACGGCCTAGGGGAAAAGTGCGCATACCGTTGTAATCGGGCGAGTTTCTACTTTCAGATGCAACAGAAATTTTGCGGATTGATAAATCCGTTCGCGAGATATGGCAGTTTGGAGGTAAGAAACGCTTGAGAAACTCAAAATTTTCGCAGTTGTGATGCTCGAAACGAGTAACTAGAACGGCCTAGGGGAATAGTACGCATACCGTTGTATTCGGGCGAGTTTCTACTTTCAGATGCAACTGAAATTTTGAGGATTGGTCAATCCGTTCGCGAGATATGGCAGTTTGGGGGTAAGAAACGCTTGAGTAACACAAAATTTTCGCAGTTCTGATGCTCGAAACGAATAACTAGCACGGCCTAGGGGAAAAGTACGCATACCGTTGTAATCGGGCGAGTTTCTACTTTCAGATGCAACAGAAATTTTGCGGATTGGTCAATCCGTTCGCGAGATATGTCAGTTTGGATGTAAGAAACGCTTGAGAAACTCAAAATTTTCGCAGTTCTGATGCTCGAAACGAATAACTGGAACCGCCTAGGGGAAAACTACACATAGCGTTGTAATCGGGCGAGTTTCTACATTCAGATGCAACAGAAATTTTGCCGATTGGTCAATCCGTTCGCGAGATATGGCAGTTTGGAAATAAGAAACGCTTGAGAAACTCAAAATTTTCGCAGTTCTGATGCTCGAAACGAATAACTAGAACCGCCTAGGGGAAAAGTGCGCACACCGTTGTAATCGGGCGAGTTTCTACTTTCAGATGCAACAGAAATTTTGCGGATTGATCAATCCGTTCGCGAGATATGGCAGTTTGGAAATAAGAAACGCTTGAGAAACTCAAAATTTTCGCAGTTCTGATGCTCGAAACGAATGACTACAACGACCTAGGGGAGAAGTACGCATACCGTTGTAATCGGGCGAGTTTCTACTTTCGGAAGCAACAGAAATTTTGCGGATTGGTCGATCCGTTCGCGAGATATGGTAGTTTGGAGGTAAGAAACGCTTGAGAAAGTCAAAATTTTCGCAGTTCTGATGCTCGAAACGAGTAACTGGAACGGCCTAGGGGAAAAGTACGCATACCGTTGTAATCGGGCGAGTTTCTACTTTCAGATGCAACAGAAATTTTGCGGATTGGTCAATCCGTACGCGAGATATGGCAGTTTGGAGGTAAGAAACGCTTGAGAAACTCAAAATTTTCGCAGTTCTGATGCTCGAAACGAATGACTACAACGGCCTAGGGGAGAAGTACGCATACCGTTGTAATCGGGCGAGTTTCTACTTTCGGAAGCAACAGAAATTTTGCGGATTGGTCGATCCGTTCGCGAGATATGGTAGTTTGGATGTAAGAAACGCTTGAGAAAGTCAAAATTTTCGCAGTTCTGATGCTCGAAACGAGTAACTGGAACGGCCTAGGGGAAAAGTACGCATACCGTTGTAATCGGGCGAGTTTCTACTTTCAGATGCAACAGAAATTTTGCGGATTGGTCAATCCGTACGCGAGATATGGCAGTTTGGAGGTAAGAAACGCTTGAGAAACTCAAAATTTTCGCAGTTCTGATGCTCGACACGAATAACTAGAACGGCCTAGGGGAAAAGTGCGCATACCGTTGTAATCGGGCGAGTTTCTACTTTCAGATGCAACAGAAATTTTGCGGATTGGTCAATCCGTACGCGAGATATGGCAGTTTGGAGGTAAGAAACGCTTGAGAAACTCAAAATTTTCGCAGTTGTGATGCTCGAAACGAGTAACTAGAACGGCCTAGGGGAATAGTACGCATACCGTTGTATTCGGGCGAGTTTCTACTTTCAGATGCAACTGAAATTTTGAGGATTGGTCAATCCGTTCGCGAGATATGGCAGTTTGGGGGTAAGAAACGCTTGAGTAACTCAAAATTTTCGCAGTTCTGATGCTCGAAACGAATAACTAGCACGGCCTAGGGGAAAAGTACGCATACCGTTGTAATCGGGCGAGTTTCTACTTTCAGATGCAACAGAAATTTTGCGGATTGGTCAATCCGTTCGCGAGATATGGCAGTTTGGAAATAAGAAACGCTTGAGAAACTCAAAATTTTCGCAGTTCTGATGCTCGAAACGAGTAACTAGAACGGCATAGGGGAAAAGTACGCATACCGTTGTAATCGGGCGAGTTTCTGCTTTCAGATGCAACAGAAATTTTGCGGATTGGTCAATCCGTTCGCGAGATATGTCAGTTTGGATGTAAGAAACGCTTGAGAAACTCAAAATTTTCGCAGTTCTGATGCTCGAAACGAATAACTGGAACCGCCTAGGGGAAAACTACACATAGCGTTGTAATCGGGCGAGTTTCTACATTCAGATGCAACAGAAATTTTGCCGATTGGTCAATCCGTTCGCGAGATATGGCAGTTTGGAAATAAGAAACGCTTGAGAAACTCAAAATTTTCGCAGTTCTGATGCTCGAAACGAATAACTAGAAACGCCTAGGGGAAAAGTGCGCATACCGTTGTAATCGGGCGAGTTTCTACTTTCAGATGCAACAGAAATTTTGCGGATTGATCAATCCGTTCGCGAGATATGGCAGTTTGGAAATAAGAAACGCTTGAGAAACTCAACATTTTCGCAGTTCTGATGCTCGAAACGAATGACTACAACGGCCTAGGGGAGAAGTACGCATACCGTTGTAATCGGGCGAGTTTCTACTTTCGGAAGCAACAGAAATTTTGCGGATTGGTCGATCCGTTCGCGAGATATGGTAGTTTGGAGGTAAGAAACGCTTGAGAAAGTCAAAATTTTCGCAGTTCTGATGCTCGAAACGAATAACTGGAACCGCCTAGGGGAAAAGTACGCATACCGTTGTAATCGGGCGAGTTTCTACATTCAGATGCAACAGAAATTTTGCGGAATGGTCAATCCGTTCGCGAGATATGGCAGTTTGGAAATAAGAAACGCTTGAGAAACTCAAAATTTTCGCAGTTCTGATGCTCGAAACGAATAACTAGAACCGCCTAGGGGAAAAGTGCGCACACCGTTGTAATCGGGCGAGTTTCTACTTTCAGATGCAACAGAAATTTTGCGGATTGATCAATCCGTTCGCGAGATATGGCAGTTTGGAAATAAGAAACGCTTGAGAAACTCAAAATTTTCGCAGTTCTGATGCTCGAAACGAATGACTACAACGGCCTAGGGGAGAAGTACGCATACCGTTGTAATCGGGCGAGTTTCTACTTTCGGAAGCAACAGAAATTTTGCGGATTGGTCGATCCGTTCGCGAGATATGGTAGTTTGGAGGTAAGAAACGCTTGAGAAAGTCAAAATTTTCGCAGTTCTGATGCTCGAAACGAGTAACTGGAGCGGCCTAGGGGAAAAGAACGCATACCGTTGTAATCGGGCGAGTTTCTACTTTCAGATGCAACAGAAATTTTGCGGATTGGTCAATCCGTACGCGAGATATGGCAGTTTGGAGGTAAGAAACGCTTGAGAAACTCAAAATTTTCGCAGTTCTGATGCTCGACACGAATAACTAGAACGGCCTAGGGGAAAAGTACGCATACCGTTGTAATCGGGCGAGTTTCTACTTTCGGAAGCAACAGAAATTTTGCGGATTGGTCGATCCGTTCGCGAGATATGGTAGTTTGGAGGTAAGAAACGCTTGAGAAAGTCAAAATTTTCGCAGTTCTGATGCTCGAAACGAGTAACTGGAACGGCCTAGGGGAAAAGTGCGCATACCGTTGTAATCGGGCGAGTTTCTACTTTCAGATGCAACAGAAATTTTGCGGATTGATCAATCCGTTCGCGAGATATGGCAGTTTGGAGATAAGAAACGCTTGAGAAACTCAAAATTTTCGCAGTTCTGATGCTCGAAACGAGTAACTAGAACGGCCTAGGGGAAAAGTACGCATACCGTTGTAATCGGGCGAGTTTCTACTTTCAGATGCAACAGAAATTTTGCGGATTGATAAATCCGTTCGCGAGATATGGCAGTTTGGAGGTAAGAAACGCTTGAGAAACTCAAAATTTTCGCAGTTGTGATGCTCGAAACGAGTAACTAGAACGGCCTAGGGGAAAAGTACGCATACCGTTGTAATCGGGCGAGTTTCTGCTTTCAGATGCAACAGAAATTTTGCGGATTGTTCAATCCGTTCGCGAGATATGTCAGTTTGGATGTAAGAAACGCTTGAGAAACTCAAAATTTTCGCAGTTCTGATGCTCGAAACGAATAACTGGAACCGCCTAGGGGAAAACTACACATAGCGTTGTAATCGGGCGAGTTTCTACATTCAGATGCAACAGAAATTTTGCGGATTGGTCAATCCGTTCGCGAGATATGGCAGTTTGGAAATAAGAAACGCTTGAGAAACTCAAAATTTTCGCAGTTCTGATGCTCGAAACGAATGACTACAACGGCCTAGGGGAGAAGTACGCATACCGTTGTAATCGGGCGAGTTTCTACTGTCAGATGCAACAGAAATTTTGCGGATTGATAAATCCGTTCGCGAGATATGGCAGTTTGGAGGTAAGAAACGCTTGAGAAACTCAAAATTTTCGCAGTTGTGATGCTCGAAACGAGTAACTAGAACGGCCTAGGGGAATAGTACGCATACCGTTGTATTCGGGCGAGTTTCTACTTTCAGATGCAACTGAAATTTTGAGGATTGGTCAATCCGTTCGCGAGATATGGCAGTTTGGGGGTAAGAAACGCTTGAGTAACACAAAATTTTCGCAGTTCTGATGCTCGAAACGAATAACTAGCACGGCCTAGGGGAAAAGTACGCATACCGTTGTAATCGGGCGAGTTTCTACTTTCAGATGCAACAGAAATTTTGCGGATTGGTCAATCCGTTCGCGAGATATGTCAGTTTGGATGTAAGAAACGCTTGAGAAACTCAAAATTTTCGCAGTTCTGATGCTCGAAACGAATAACTGGAACCGCCTAGGGGAAAACTACACATAGCGTTGTAATCGGGCGAGTTTCTACATTCAGATGCAACAGAAATTTTGCCGATTGGTCAATCCGTTCGCGAGATATGGCAGTTTGGAAATAAGAAACGCTTGAGAAACTCAAAATTTTCGCAGTTCTGATGCTCGAAACGAATAACTAGAACCGCCTAGGGGAAAAGTGCGCACACCGTTGTAATCGGGCGAGTTTCTACTTTCAGATGCAACAGAAATTTTGCGGATTGATCAATCCGTTCGCGAGATATGGCAGTTTGGAAATAAGAAACGCTTGAGAAACTCAAAATTTTCGCAGTTCTGATGCTCGAAACGAATGACTACAACGACCTAGGGGAGAAGTACGCATACCGTTGTAATCGGGCGAGTTTCTACTTTCGGAAGCAACAGAAATTTTGCGGATTGGTCGATCCGTTCGCGAGATATGGTAGTTTGGAGGTAAGAAACGCTTGAGAAAGTCAAAATTTTCGCAGTTCTGATGCTCGAAACGAGTAACTGGAACGGCCTAGGGGAAAAGTACGCATACCGTTGTAATCGGGCGAGTTTCTACTTTCAGATGCAACAGAAATTTTGCGGATTGGTCAATCCGTACGCGAGATATGGCAGTTTGGAGGTAAGAAACGCTTGAGAAACTCAAAATTTTCGCAGTTCTGATGCTCGAAACGAATGACTACAACGGCCTAGGGGAGAAGTACGCATACCGTTGTAATCGGGCGAGTTTCTACTTTCGGAAGCAACAGAAATTTTGCGGATTGGTCGATCCGTTCGCGAGATATGGTAGTTTGGATGTAAGAAACGCTTGAGAAAGTCAAAATTTTCGCAGTTCTGATGCTCGAAACGAGTAACTGGAACGGCCTAGGGGAAAAGTACGCATACCGTTGTAATCGGGCGAGTTTCTACTTTCAGATGCAACAGAAATTTTGCGGATTGGTCAATCCGTACGCGAGATATGGCAGTTTGGAGGTAAGAAACGCTTGAGAAACTCAAAATTTTCGCAGTTCTGATGCTCGACACGAATAACTAGAACGGCCTAGGGGAAAAGTGCGCATACCGTTGTAATCGGGCGAGTTTCTACTTTCAGATGCAACAGAAATTTTGCGGATTGGTCAATCCGTACGCGAGATATGGCAGTTTGGAGGTAAGAAACGCTTGAGAAACTCAAAATTTTCGCAGTTCTGATGCTCGAAACGAATGACTACAACGGCCTAGGGGAGAAGTACGCATACCGTTGTAATCGGGCGAGTTTCTACTTTCGGAAGCAACAGAAATTTTGCGGATTGGTCGATCCGTTCGCGAGATATGGTAGTTTGGAGGTAAGAAACGCTTGAGAAAGTCAAAATTTTCGCAGTTCTGATGCTCGAAACGAGTAACTGGAACGGCCTAGGGGAAAAGTACGCATACCGTTGTAATCGGGCGAGTTTCTACTTTCAGATGCAACAGAAATTTTGCGGATTGGTCAATCCGTTCGCGAGATATGGCAGTTTGGGGGTAAGAAACGCTTGAGTAACTCAAAATTTTCGCAGTTCTGATGCTCGAAACGAATAACTAGCACGGCCTAGGGGAAAAGTACGCATACCGTTGTAATCGGGCGAGTTTCTACTTTCAGATGCAACAGAAATTTTGCGGATTGGTCAATCCGTTCGCGAGATATGGCAGTTTAGAAATAAGAAACGCTTGAGAAACTCAAAATTTTCGCAGTTCTGATGCTCGAAACGAGTAACTAGAACGGCATAGGGGAAAAGTACGCATACCGTTGTAATCGGGCGAGTTTCTGCTTTCAGATGCAACAGAAATTTTGCGGATTGGTCAATCCGTTCGCGAGATATGTCAGTTTGGATGTAAGAAACGCTTGAGAAACTCAAAATTTTCGCAGTTCTGATGCTCGAAACGAATAACTGGAACCGCCTAGGGGAAAACTACACATAGCGTTGTAATCGGGCGAGTTTCTACATTCAGATGCAACAGAAATTTTGCCGATTGGTCAATCCGTTCGCGAGATATGGCAGTTTGGAAATAAGAAACGCTTGAGAAACTCAAAATTTTCGCAGTTCTGATGCTCGAAACGAATAACTAGAACCGCCTAGGGGAAAAGTGCGCACACCGTTGTAATCGGGCGAGTTTCTACTTTCAGATGCAACAGAAATTTTGCGGATTGATCAATCCGTTCGCGAGATATGGCAGTTTGGAAATAAGAAACGCTTGAGAAACTCAAAATTTTCGCAGTTCTGATGCTCGAAACGAATGACTACAACGGCCTAGGGGAGAAGTACGCATACCGTTGTAATCGGGCGAGTTTCTACTTTCGGAAGCAACAGAAATTTTGCGGATTGGTCGATCCGTTCGCGAGATATGGTAGTTTGGAGGTAAGAAACGCTTGAGAAAGTCAAAATTTTCGCAGTTCTGATGCTCGAAACGAGTAACTGGAACGGCCTAGGGGAAAAGTACGCATACCGTTGTAATCGGGCGAGTTTCTACTTTCAGATGCAACAGAAATTTTGCGGATTGGTCAATCCGTACGCGAGATATGGCAGTTTGGAGGTAAGAAACGCTTGAGAAACTCAAAATTTTCGCAGTTCTGTTGCTCGACACGAATAACTAGAACGGCCTAGGGGAAAAGTGCGCATACCGTTGTAATCGGGCGAGTTTCTACTTTCAGATGCAACAGAAATTTTGCGGATTGATAAATCCGTTCGCGAGATATGGCAGTTTGGAGGTAAGAAACGCTTGAGAAACTCAAAATTTTCGCAGTTGTGATGCTCGAAACGAGTAACTAGAACGGCCTAGGGGAATAGTACGCATACCGTTGTATTCGGGCGAGTTTCTACTTTCAGATGCAACTGAAATTTTGAGGATTGGTCAATCCGTTCGCGAGATATGGCAGTTTGGGGGTAAGAAACGCTTGAGTAACTCAAAATTTTCGCAGTTCTGATGCTCGAAACGAATAACTAGCACGGCCTAGGGGAAAAGTACGCATACCGTTGTAATCGGGCGAGTTTCTACTTTCAGATGCAACAGAAATTTTGCGGATTGGTCAATCCGTTCGCGAGATATGGCAGTTTGGAAATAAGAAACGCTTGAGAAACTCAAAATTTTCGCAGTTCTGATGCTCGAAACGAGTAACTAGAACGGCATAGGGGAAAAGTACGCATACCGTTGTAATCGGGCGAGTTTCTGCTTTCAGATGCAACAGAAATTTTGCAGATTGGTCAATCCGTTCGCGAGATATGTCAGTTTGGATGTAAGAAACGCTTGAGAAACTCAAAATTTTCGCAGTTCTGATGCTCGAAACGAATAACTGGAACCGCCTAGGGGAAAACTACACATAGCGTTGTAATCGGGCGAGTTTCTACATTCAGATGCAACAGAAATTTTGCCGATTGGTCAATCCGTTCGCGAGATATGGCAGTTTGGAAATAAGAAACGCTTGAGAAACTCAAAATTTTCGCAGTTCTGATGCTCGAAACGAATAACTAGAAACGCCTAGGGGAAAAGTGCGCATACCGTTGTAATCGGGCGAGTTTCTACTTTCAGATGCAACAGAAATTTTGCGGATTGATCAATCCGTTCGCGAGATATGGCAGTTTGGAAATAAGAAACGCTTGAGAAACTCAACATTTTCGCAGTTCTGATGCTCGAAACGAATGACTACAACGGCCTAGGGGAGAAGTACGCATACCGTTGTAATCGGGCGAGTTTCTACTTTCGGAAGCAACAGAAATTTTGCGGATTGGTCGATCCGTTCGCGAGATATGGTAGTTTGGAGGTAAGAAACGCTTGAGAAAGTCAAAATTTTCGCAGTTCTGATGCTCGAAACGAATAACTGGAACCGCCTAGGGGAAAAGTACGCATACCGTTGTAATCGGGCGAGTTTCTACATTCAGATGCAACAGAAATTTTGCGGAATGGTCAATCCGTTCGCGAGATATGGCAGTTTGGAAATAAGAAACGCTTGAGAAACTCAAAATTTTCGCAGTTCTGATGCTCGAAACGAATAACTAGAACCGCCTAGGGGAAAAGTGCGCACACCGTTGTAATCGGGCGAGTTTCTACTTTCAGATGCAACAGAAATTTTGCGGATTGATCAATCCGTTCGCGAGATATGGCAGTTTGGAAATAAGAAACGCTTGAGAAACTCAAAATTTTCGCAGTTCTGATGCTCGAAACGAATGACTACAACGGCCTAGGGGAGAAGTACGCATACCGTTGTAATCGGGCGAGTTTCTACTTTCGGAAGCAACAGAAATTTTGCGGATTGGTCGATCCGTTCGCGAGATATGGTAGTTTGGAGGTAAGAAACGCTTGAGAAAGTCAAAATTTTCGCAGTTCTGATGCTCGAAACGAGTAACTGGAACGGCCTAGGGGAAAAGAACGCATACCGTTGTAATCGGGCGAGTTTCTACTTTCAGATGCAACAGAAATTTTGCGGATTGGTCAATCCGTACGCGAGATATGGCAGTTTGGAGGTAAGAAACGCTTGAGAAACTCAAAATTTTCGCAGTTCTGATGCTCGACACGAATAACTAGAACGGCCTAGGGGAAAAGTACGCATACCGTTGTAATCGGGCGAGTTTCTACTTTCGGAAGCAACAGAAATTTTGCGGATTGGTCGATCCGTTCGCGAGATATGGTAGTTTGGAGGTAAGAAACGCTTGAGAAAGTCAAAATTTTCGCAGTTCTGATGCTCGAAACGAGTAACTGGAACGGCCTAGGGGAAAAGTACGCATACCGTTGTAATCGGGCGAGTTTCTACTTTCAGATGCAACAGAAATTTTGCGGATTGGTCAATTCGTACGCGAGATATGGCAGTTTGGAGGTAAGAAACGCTTGAGAAACTCAAAATTTTCGCAGTTCTGATGCTCGACACGAATAACTAGAACGGCCTAGGGGAAAAGTGCGCATACCGTTGTAATCGGGCGAGTTTCTACTTTCAGATGCAACAGAAATTTTGCGGATTGATCAATCCGTTCGCGAGATATGGCAGTTTGGAGATAAGAAACGCTTGAGAAACTCAAAATTTTCGCAGTTCTGATGCTCGAAACGAGTAACTAGAACGGCCTAGGGGAAAAGTACGCATACCGTTGTAATCGGGCGAGTTTCTACTTTCAGATGCAACAGAAATTTTGCGGATTGATAAATCCGTTCGCGAGATATGGCAGTTTGGAGGTAAGAAACGCTTGAGAAACTCAAAATTTTCGCAGTTGTGATGCTCGAAACGAGTAACTAGAACGGCCTAGGGGAAAAGTACGCATACCGTTGTAATCGGGCGAGTTTCTGCTTTCAGATGCAACAGAAATTTTGCGGATTGTTCAATCCGTTCGCGAGATATGTCAGTTTGGATGTAAGAAACGCTTGAGAAACTCAAAATTTTCGCAGTTCTGATGCTCGAAACGAATAACTGGAACCGCCTAGGGGAAAACTACACATAGCGTTGTAATCGGGCGAGTTTCTACATTCAGATGCAACAGAAATTTTGCGGATTGGTCAATCCGTTCGCGAGATATGGCAGTTTGGAAATAAGAAACGCTTGAGAAACTCAAAATTTTCGCAGTTCTGATGCTCGAAACGAATGACTACAACGGCCTAGGGGAGAAGTACGCATACCGTTGTAATCGGGCGAGTTTCTACTGTCAGAAGCAACAGAAATTTTGCGGATTGGTCGATCCGTTCGCGAGATATGGTAGTTTGGAGGTAAGAAACGCTTGAGAAACTCAAAATTTTCGCAGTTCTGATGCTCGAAACGAGTAACTAGAACGGCCTAGGGGAAAAGTACGCATACCGTTGTAATCGGGCGAGTTTCTACTTTCAGATGCAACAGAAATTTTGCGGATTGGTCGATCCGTTCGCGAGATATGGCGGTTTGGAGATAAGAAACGCTTGAGAAACTCAAAATTTTCGCAGTTCTGATGCTCGAAACGAATGACTACAACGGCCTAGGGGAGAAGTACGCATACCGTTGTAATCGGGCGAGTTTCCACTTTCAGAAGCAACAGAAATTTTGCGGATTGGTCGATCCGTTCGCGAGATATGGTAGTTTGGAGGTAAGAAACGCTTGAGAAAGTCAAAATTTTCGCAGTTCTGATGCTCGAAACGAGTAACTAGAACGGCCTAGGGGAAAAGTACGCATACCGTTGTAATCGGGCGAGTTTCTACTTTCAGATGCAACAGAAATTTTGCGGATTGGTCAATCCGTACGCGAGATATGGCAGTTTGGAGGTAAGAAACGCTGGAGAAGCTCAAAATTTTCATAGTTCTGATGCTCGAAACGAATAACTAGAACGGCCTAGGGGAAAAGTACGCATACCGTTGTAATCGGGCGAGTTTCTACTTTCAGATGCAACAGAAATTTTGCGGATTGGTCAATCCGTTCGCGAGATATGGCAGTTTGGAAATAAGAAACGCTTGAGAAACTCAAAATTTTCGCAGTTCTGATGCTCGAAACGAATGACTACAACGGCCTAGGGGAGAAGTACCCATACCGTTGTAATCGGGCGAGTTTCTACTTTCAGAAGCAACAGAAATTTTGCGGATTGGTGAATCCGTTCGCGAGATATGGTAGTTTGGAGGTAAGAAACGCTTGAGAAACTCAAAATTTTCGCAGTTCTGATGCTGGAAACGAATGACTACAACGGCCTAGGGGAGAAGTACGCATACCGTTGTAATCGGGCGAGTTTCTACTTTCGGAAGGAACAGAAATTTTGCGGATTGGTCGATCCGTTCGCGAGATATGGTAGTTTGGAGGTAAGAAACGCTTGAGAAAGTCAAAATTTTCGCAGTTCTGATGCTCGAAACGAGTAACTGGAACGGCCTAGGGGAAAAGAACGCATACCGTTGTAATCGGGCGAGTTTCTACTTTCAGATGCAACAGAAATTTTGCGGATTGGTCAATCCGTACGCGAGATATGGCAGTTTGGAGGTAAGAAACGCTTGAGAAACTCAAAATTTTCGCAGTTCTGATGCTCGACACGAATAACTAGAACGGCCTAGGGGAAAAGTACGCATACCGTTGTAATCGGGCGAGTTTCTACTTTCGGAAGCAACAGAAATTTTGCGGATTGTACGATCCGTTCGCGAGATATGGTAGTTTGGAGGTAAGAAACGCTTGAGAAAGTCAAAATTTTCGCAGTTCTGATGCTCGAAACGAGTAACTGGAACGGCCTAGGGGAAAAGTACGCATACCGTTGTAATCGGGCGAGTTTCTACTTTCAGATGCAACAGAAATTTTGCGGATTGGTCAATTCGTACGCGAGATAAGGCAGTTTGGAGGTAAGAAACGCTTGAGAAACTCAAAATTTTCGCAGTTCTGATGCTCGACACGAATAACTAGAACGTCCTAGGGGAAAAGTGCGCATACCGTTGTAATCGGGCGAGTTTCTACTTTCAGATGCAACAGAAATTTTGCGGATTGATCAATCCGTTCGCGAGATATGGCAGTTTGGAGATAAGAAACGCTTGAGAAACTCAAAATTTTCGCAGTTCTGATGCTCGAAACGAGTAACTAGAACGGCCTAGGGGAAAAGTACGCATACCGTTGTAATCGGGCGAGTTTCTACTTTCAGATGCAACAGAAATTTTGCGGATTGATAAATCCGTTCGCGAGATATGGCAGTTTGGAGGTAAGAAACGCTTGAGAAACTCAAAATTTTCGCAGTTGTGATGCTCGAAACGAGTAACTAGAACGGCCTAGGGGAAAAGTACGCATACCGTTGTAATCGGGCGAGTTTCTGCTTTCAGATGCAACAGAAATTTTGCGGATTGTTCAATCCGTTCGCGAGATATGTCAGTTTGGATGTAAGAAACGCTTAAGAAACTCAAAATTTTCGCAGTTCTGATGCTCGAAACGAATAACTGGAACCGCCTAGGGGAAAACTACACATAGCGTTGTAATCGGGCGAGTTTCTACATTCAGATGCAACAGAAATTTTGCGGATTGGTCAATCCGTTCGCGAGATATGGCAGTTTGGAAATAAGAAACGCTTGAGAAACTCAAAATTTTCGCAGTTCTGATGCTCGAAACGAATGACTACAACGGCCTAGGGGAGAAGTACGCATACCGTTGTAATCGGGCGAGTTTCTACTGTCAGAAGCAACAGAAATTTTGCGGATTGGTCGATCCGTTCGCGAGATATGGTAGTTTGGAGGTAAGAAACGCTTGAGAAACTCAAAATTTTCGCAGTTCTGATGCTCGAAACGAGTAACTAGAACGGCCTAGGGGAAAAGTACGCATACCGTTGTAATCGGGCGAGTTTCTACTTTCAGATGCAACAGAAATTTTGCGGATTGGTCAATCCGTTCGCGAGATATGGCAGTTTGGAGGTAAGAAACGCTTGAGAAACTCAAAATTTTCGCAGTTCTGATGCTCGAAACGAACAACTAGAAACGCCTAGGGGAAAAGTGCGCATACCGTTGTAATCGGGCGAGTTTCTACTTTCAGATGCAACAGAAATTTTGCGGATTGATCAATCCGTTCGCGAGATATGGCAGTTTGGAGATAAGAAACGCTTGAGAAACTCAAAATTTTCGCAGTTCTGATGCTCGAAACGAATGACTACAACGGCCTAGGGGAGAAGTACGCATACCGTTGTAATCGGGCGAGTTTCCACTTTCAGAAGCAACAGAAATTTTGCGGATTGGTCGATCCGTTCGCGAGATATGGTAGTTTGGAGGTAAGAAACGCTTGAGAAACTCAAAATTTTCGCAGTTCTGATGCTCGAAACGAGTAACTAGAACGGCCTAGGGGAAAAGTACGCATACCGTTGTAATCGGGCGAGTTTCTACTTTCAGATGCAACAGAAATTTTGCGGATTGGTCAATCCGTACGCGAGATATGGCAGTTTGGAGGTAAGAAACGCTGGAGAAGCTCAAAATTTTCGCAGTTCTGATGCTCGAAACGAATAACTAGAACGGCCTAGGGGAAAAGTACGCATACCGTTGTAATCGGGCGAGTTTCTACTTTCAGATGCAACAGAAATTTTGCGGATTGGTCAATCCGTTCGCGAGATATGGCAGTTTGGAAATAAGAAACGCTTGAGAAACTCAAAATTTTCGCAGTTCTGATGCTCGAAACGAATGACTACAACGGCCTAGGGGAGAAGTACCCATACCGTTGTAATCGGGCGAGTTTCTACTTTCAGAAGCAACAGAAATTTTGCGGATTGGTGAATCCGTTCGCGAGATATGGTAGTTTGGAGGTAAGAAACGCTTGAGAAACTCAAAATTTTCGCAGTTCTGATGCTCGACACGAATAACTAGAACGGCCTAGGGGAAAAGTGCGCATACCGTTGTAATCGGGCGAGTTTCTACTTTCAGATGCAACAGAAATTTTGCGGATTGATCAATCCGTTCGCGAGATATGGCAGTTTGGAGATAAGAAACGCTTGAGAAACTAAACATTTTCGCAGTTCTGATGCTCGAAACGAGTAACTAGAACGGCCTAGGGGAAGAGTACGCATACCGTTGTAATCGGGCGAGTTTCTACTTTCAGATGCAAGAGAAATTTTGCGGATTGGTGAATCCGTTCGCGAGATATGGTAGTTTGGAGGTAAGAAACGCTTGAGAAACTCAAAATTTTCGCAGTTCTGATGCTCGAAACGAGTAACTAGAACGGCATAGGGGAAAAGTACGCATACCGTTGTAATCGGGCGAGTTTCTGCTTTCAGATGCAACAGAAATTTTGCGGATTGGTCAATCCGTTCGCGAGATATGGCAGTTTGGATGTAAGAAACGCTTGAGAAACTCAAAATTTTCGCAGTTCTGATGCTCGAAACGAATAACTGGAACGGCCTAGGGGAAAACTACACTTACCGTTGTAATCGGGCGAGTTTCTACATTCAGATGCAATAGAAATTTTGCGGATTGGTCTATCCGTTCGCGAGATATGGCAGTTTAGAGGTAAGAAACGCTTGAGAAACTCAAAATTTTCGCAGTTCTGATGCTCGAAACGAATAACTAGAACGGCCTAGGGGAAAACTACACCCACCGTTGTAATCGGGCGAGTTTCTACATTCAGATGCAACAGAAATTTTGCGGATTGGTCAATCCGTTCGCGAGATACGGCAGTTTGGAGGTAAGAAACGCTTGAGAAACTCAAAATTTTCGCAGTTCTGATGCTCGAAACGAATAACCAGAACCGCCTAGGGGAAAAGAGCGCATAGCGTTGTAATCGGGCGAGTTTCTACTTTCAGATGCAACAGAAATTTTGCGGATTGGTCAATCCGTTCGCGAGATATGGCAGTTTGGAGATAAGAAACGCTTGAGAAACTCAAAATTTTCGCAGTTCTGATGCTCGAAACGAATGACTACAATGGCCTAGGGGAGAAGTACGCATACCGTTGTAATCGGGCGAGTTTCTACTTTCAGAAGCAACAGAAATTTTGCGGATTGGTGAATCCGTTCGCGAGATATGGTAGTTTGGAGGTAAGAAACGCTTGAGAAACTCAAAATTTTCGCAGTTCTGATGCTCGACAAGAATAACTAGAACGGCCTAGGGGAAAAGTGCGCATACCGTTGTAATCGGGCGAGTTTCTACTTTCAGATGCAACAGAAATTTTGCGGATTGATCAATCCGTTCGCGAGATATGGCAGTTTGGAGATAAGAAACGCTTGAGAAACTCAACATTTTCGCAGTTCTGATGCTCGAAACGAGTAACTAGAACGGCCTAGGGGAAGAGTACGCATACCGTTGTAATCGGGCGAGTTTCTACTTTCAGATGCAAGAGAAATTTTGCGGATTGGTGAATCCGTTCGCGAGATATGGTAGTTTGGAGGTAAGAAACGCTTGAGAAACTCAAAATTTTCGCAGTTCTGATGCTCGAAACGAGTAACTAGAACGGCATAGGGGAAAAGTACGCATACCGTTGTAATCGGGCGAGTTTCTGCTTTCAGATGCAACAGAAATTTTGCGGATTGGTCAATCCGTTCGCGAGATATGGCAGTTTGGATGTAAGAAACGCTTGAGAAACTCAAAATTTTCGCAGTTCTGATGCTCGAAACGAATAACTGGAACGGCCTAGGGGAAAACTACACTTACCGTTGTAATCGGGCGAGTTTCTACATTCAGATGCAATAGAAATTTTGCGGATTGGTCTATCCGTTCGCGAGATATGGCAGTTTGGAGGTAAGAAACGCTTGAGAAACTCAAAATTTTCGCAGTTCTGATGCTCGAAACGAATAACTAGAACGGCCTAGGGGAAAACTACACCCACCGTTGTAATCGGGCGAGTTTCTACATTCAGATGCAACAGAAATTTTGCGGATTGGTCAATCCGTTCGCGAGATACGGCAGTTTGGAGGTAAGAAACGCTTGAGAAACTCAAAATTTTCGCAGTTCTGATGCTCGAAACGAATAACCAGAACCGCCTAGGGGAAAAGTGCGCATAGCGTTGTAATCGGGCGAGTTTCTACTTTCAGATGCAACAGAAATTTTGCGGATTGGTCAATCCGTTCGCGAGATATGGCAGTTTGGAGATAAGAAACGCTTGAGAAACTCAAAATTTTCGCAGTTCTGATGCTCGAAACGAATGACTACAATGGCCTAGGGGAGAAGTACGCATACCGTTGTAATCGGGCGAGTTTCCACTTTCAGAAGCAACAGAAATTTTGCGGATTGGTCGATCCGTTCGCGAGATATGGCAGTTTGGAGGTAAGAAACGCTTGAGAAACTCAAAATTTTCGCAGTTCTGATGCTCGAAACGAATAACTAGAACCGCCTAGGGGAAAAGTGCGCATACCGTTGTAATCGGGCGAGTTTCTTCTTTCAGATGCAACAGAAATTTTGCGGATTGATCAATCCGTTCGCGAGATATGGCAGTTTGGAGATAAGAAACGCTTGAGAAACTCAAAATTTTCGCAGTTCTGATGCTCGAAACGAATGACTACAACGGCCTAGGGGAGAAGTACGCATACCGTTGTAATCGGGCGAGTTTCCACTTTCAGAAGCAACAGAAATTTTGCGGATTGGTGAATCCGTTCGCGAGATATGGTAGTTTGGAGGTAAGAAACGCTTGAGAAACTCAAAATTTTCGCAGTTCTGATGCTCGAAACGAGTAACTAGAACGGCATAGGGGAAAAGTACGCATACCGTTGTAATCGGGCGAGTTTCTGCTTTCAGATGCAACAGAAATTTTGCGGATTGGTCAATCCGTTCGCGAGATATGGCAGTTTGGATGTAAGAAACGCTTGAGAAACTCAAAATTTTCGCAGTTCTGATGCTCGAAACGAATAACTGGAACGGCCTAGGGGAAAACTACACTTACCGTTGTAATCGGGCGAGTTTCTACATTCAGATGCAATAGAAATTTTGCGGATTGGTCTATCCGTTCGCGAGATATGGCAGTTTGGAGGTAAGAAACGCTTGAGAAACTCAAAATTTTCGCAGTTCTGATGCTCGAAACGAATAACTAGAACGGCCTAGGGGAAAACTACACCCACCGTTGTAATCGGGCGAGTTTCTACATTCAGATGCAACAGAAATTTTGCGGATTGGTCAATCCGTTCGCGAGATACGGCAGTTTGGAGGTAAGAAACGCTTGAGAAACTCAAAATTTTCGCAGTTCTGATGCTCGAAACGAATAACCAGAACCGCCTAGGGGAAAAGTGCGCATAGCGTTGTAATCGGGCGAGTTTCTACTTTCAGATGCAACAGAAATTTTGCGGATTGGTCAATCCGTTCGCGAGATATGGCAGTTTGGAGATAAGAAACGCTTGAGAAACTCAAAATTTTCGCAGTTCTGATGCTCGAAACGAATGACTACAATGGCCTAGGGGAGAAGTACGCATACCGTTGTAATCGGGCGAGTTTCCACTTTCAGAAGCAACAGAAATTTTGCGGATTGGTCGATCCGTTCGCGAGATATGGCAGTTTGGAGGTAAGAAACGCTTGAGAAACTCAAAATTTTCGCAGTTCTGATGCTCGAAACGAATAACTAGAACCGCCTAGGGGAAAAGTGCGCATACCGTTGTAATCGGGCGAGTTTCTTCTTTCAGATGCAACAGAAATTTTGCGGATTGATCAATCCGTTCGCGAGATATGGCAGTTTGGAGATAAGAAACGCTTGAGAAACTCAAAATTTTCGCAGTTCTGATGCTCGAAACGAATGACTACAACGGCCTAGGGGAGAAGTACGCATACCGTTGTAATCGGGCGAGTTTCCACTTTCAGAAGCAACAGAAATTTTGCGGATTGGTCGATCCGTTCGCGAGATATGGTAGTTTGGAGGTAAGAAACGCTTGAGAAAGTCAAAATTTTCGCAGTTCTGATGCTCGAAACGAGTAACTAGAACGGCCTAGGGGAAAAGTACGCATACCGTTGTAATCGGGCGAGTTTCTACTTTCAGATGCAACAGAAATTTTGCGGATTGGTCAATCCGTACGCGAGATATGGCAGTTTGGAGGTAAGAAACGCTGGAGAAGCTCAAAATTTTCGCAGTTCTGATGCTCGAAACGAATAACTAGAACGGCCTAGGGGAAAAGTACGCATACCGTTGTAATCGGGCGAGTTTCTACTTTCAGATGCAACAGAAATTTTGCGGATTGGTCAATCCGTTCGCGAGATATGGCAGTTTGGAAATAAGAAACGCTTGAGAAACTCAAAATTTTCGCAGTTCTGATGCTCGAAACGAATGACTACAACGGCGTAGGGGAGAAGTACCCATACCGTTGTAATCGGGCGAGTTTCTACTTTCAGAAGCAACAGAAATTTTGCGGATTGGTGAATCCGTTCGCGAGATATGGTAGTTTGGAGGTAAGAAACGCTTGAGAAACTCAAAATTTTCGCAGTTCTGATGCTCGACACGAATAACTAGAACGGCCTAGGGGAAAACTGCGCATACCGTTGTAATCGGGCGAGTTTCTACTTTCAGATGCAACAGAAATTTTGCGGATTGATCAATCCGTTCGCGAGATATGGTAGTTTGGAGATAAGAAACGCTTGAGAAACTCAAAATTTTCGCAGTTCTGATGCTCGACACGAGTAACTAGAACGGCCTAGGGGAAAAGTGCGCATACCGTTGTAATCGGGCGAGTTTCTACTTTCAGATGCAACAGAAATTTTGCGGATTGATCAATCCGTTCGCGAGATATGGCAGTTTGGAGATAAGAAACGCTTGAGAAACTCAACATTTTCGCAGTTCTGATGCTCGAAACGAGTAACTAGAACGGCCTAGGGGAAGAGTACGCATACCGTTGTAATCGGGCGAGTTTCTACTTTCAGATGCAAGAGAAATTTTGCGGATTGGTGAATCCGTTCGCGAGATATGGTAGTTTGGAGGTAAGAAACGCTTGAGAAACTCAAAATTTTCGCAGTTCTGATGCTCGAAACGAGTAACTAGAACGGCATAGGGGAAAAGTACGCATACCGTTGTAATCGGGCGAGTTTCTGCTTTCAGATGCAACAGAAATTTTGCGGATTGGTCAATCCGTTCGCGAGATATGGCAGTTTGGATGTAAGAAACGCTTGAGAAACTCAAAATTTTCGCAGTTCTGATGCTCGAAACGAATAACTGGAACGGCCTAGGGGAAAACTACACTTACCGTTGTAATCGGGCGAGTTTCTACATTCAGATGCAATAGAAATTTTGCGGATTGGTCTATCCGTTCGCGAGATATGGCAGTTTGGAGGTAAGAAACGCTTGAGAAACTCAAAATTTTCGCAGTTCTGATGCTCGAAACGAATAACTAGAACGGTCTAGGGGAAAACTACACCCACCGTTGTAATCGGGCGAGTTTCTACATTCAGATGCAACAGAAATTTTGCGGATTGGTCAATCCGTTCGCGAGATACGGCAGTTTGGAGGTAAGAAACGCTTGAGAAACTCAAAATTTTCGCAGTTCTGATGCTCGAAACGAATAACCAGAACCGCCTAGGGGAAAAGTGCGCATAGCGTTGTAATCGGGCGAGTTTCTACTTTCAGATGCAACAGAAATTTTGCGGATTGGTCAATCCGTTCGCGAGATAAGGCAGTTTGGAGGTAAGAAACGCTTGAGAAACTCAAAATTTTCGCAGTTCTGATGCTCGAAACGAATAACTAGAACGGCCTAGGGGAAAAGTACGCATACCGTTGTAATCGGGCGAGCTTCTACTTTCAGATGCAACAGAAATTTTGCGGATTGGTCAATCTGTTCGCGAGATATGGCAGTTTGGAGATAAGAAACGCTTGAGAAACTCAAAATTTTCGCAGTTCTGATGCTCGAAACGAATGACTACAACGGCCTAGGGGAGAAGTACGCATACCGTTGTAATCGGGCGAGTTTCTACTTTCAGAAGCAACAGAAATTTTGCGGATTGGTCGATCCGTTCGCGAGATATGGCAGTTTGGAGGTAAGAAACGCTTGAGAAACTCAAAATTTTCGCAGTTCTGATGCTCGAAACGAATAACTAAAACCGCCTAGGGGAAAAGTGCGCATACCGTTGTAATCGGGCGAGTTTCTTCTTTCAGATGCAACAGAAATTTTGCGGATTGATCAATCCGTTCGCGAGATATGGCAGTTTGGAGATAAGAAACGCTTGAGAAACTCAAAATTTTCGCAGTTCTGATGCTCGAAACGAATGACTACAACGGCCTAGGGGAGAAGTACGCATACCGTTGTAATCGGGCGAGTTTCCACTTTCAGAAGCAACAGAAATTTTGCGGATTGGTCGATCCGTTCGCGAGATATGGTAGTTTGGAGGTAAGAAACGCTTGAGAAAGTCAAAATTTTCGCAGTTCTGATGCTCGAAACGAGTAACTAGAACGGCCTAGGGGAAAAGTACGCATACCGTTGTAATCGGGCGAGTTTCTACTTTCAGATGCAACAGAAATTTTGCGGATTGGTCAATCCGTACGCGAGATATGGCAGTTTGGAGGTAAGAAACGCTGGAGAAGCTCAAAATTTTCGCAGTTCTGATGCTCGAAACGAATAACTAGAACGGCCTAGGGGAAGAGTACGCATACCGTTGTAATCGGGCGAGTTTCTACTTTCAGATGCAAGAGAAATTTTGCGGATTTGTGAATCCGTTCGCGAGATATGGTAGTTTGGAGGTAAGAAACGCTTGAGAAACTCAAAATTTTCGCAGTTCTGATGCTCGAAACGAGTAACTAGAACGGCATAGGGGAAAAGTACGCATACCGTTGTAATCGGGCGAGTTTCTGCTTTCAGATGCAACAGAAATTTTGCGGATTGGTCAATCCGTTCGCGAGATATGGCAGTTTGGATGTAAGAAACGCTTGAGAAACTCAAAATTTTCGCAGTTCTGATGCTCGAAGCGAATAACTGGAACGGCCTAGGGGAAAACTACACTTACCGTTGTAATCGGGCGAGTTTCTACATTCAGATGCAATAGAAATTTTGCGGATTGGTCTATCCGTTCGCGAGATATGGCAGTTTGGAGGTAAGAAACGCTTGAGAAACTCAAAATTTTCGCAGTTCTGATGCTCGAAACGAATAACTAGAACGGCCTAGGGGAAAACTACACACACCGTTGTAATCGGGCGAGTTTCTACATTCAGATGCAACAGAAATTTTGCGGATTGGTCAATCCGTTCGCGAGATATGGCAGTTTGGAGGTAAGAAACGCTTGAGAAACTCAAAACTTTCGCAGTTCTGATGCTCGAAACGAATAACTAGAACGGCCTAGGGGAAAAGTACGCATACCGTTGTAATCGGGCGAGTTTCTACTTTCAGATGCAACAGAAATTTTGCGGATTGGTCAATCCGTTCGCGAGATATGGCAGTTTGGAAATAAGAAACGCTTGAGAAACTCAAAATTTTCGCAGTTCTGATGCTCGAAACGAATGACTACAACGGCCTAGGGGAGAAGTACCCATACCGTTGTAATCGGGCGAGTTTCTACTTTCAGAAGCAACAGAAATTTTGCGGATTGGTGAATCCGTTCGCGAGATATGGTAGTTTGGAGGTAAGAAACGCTTGAGAAACTCAAAATTTTCGCAGTTCTGATGCTCGACACGAATAACTAGAACGGCCTAGGGGAAAACTGCGCATACCGTTGTAATCGGGCGAGTTTCTACTTTCAGATGCAACAGAAATTTTGCGGATTGATCAATCCGTTCGCGAGATATGGTAGTTTGGAGATAAGAAACGCTTGAGAAACTCAAAATTTTCGCAGTTCTGATGCTCGACACGAGTAACTAGAACGGCCTAGGGGAAAAGTGCGCATACCGTTGTAATCGGGCGAGTTTCTACTTTCAGATGCAACAGAAATTTTGCGGATTGATCAATCCGTTCGCGAGATATGGCAGTTTGGAGATAAGAAACGCTTGAGAAACTCAACATTTTCGCAGTTCTGATGCTCGAAACGAGTAACTAGAACGGCCTAGGGGAAGAGTACGCATACCGTTGTAATCGGGCGAGTTTCTACTTTCAGATGCAAGAGAAATTTTGCGGATTGGTGAATCCGTTCGCGAGATATGGTAGTTTGGAGGTAAGAAACGCTTGAGAAACTCAAAATTTTCGCAGTTCTGATGCTCGAAACGAGTAACTAGAACGGCATAGGGGAAAAGTACGCATACCGTTGTAATCGGGCGAGTTTCTGCTTTCAGATGCAACAGAAATTTTGCGGATTGGTCAATCCGTTCGCGAGATATGGCAGTTTGGATGTAAGAAACGCTTGAGAAACTCAAAATTTTCGCAGTTCTGATGCTCGAAACGAATAACTGGAACGGCCTAGGGGAAAACTACACTTACCGTTGTAATCGGGCGAGTTTCTACATTCAGATGCAATAGAAATTTTGCGGATTGGTCTATCCGTTCGCGAGATATGGCAGTTTGGAGGTAAGAAACGCTTGAGAAACTCAAAATTTTCGCAGTTCTGATGCTCGAAACGAATAACTAGAACGGCCTAGGGGAAAACTACACCCACCGTTGTAATCGGGCGAGTTTCTACATTCAGATGCAACAGAAATTTTGCGGATTGGTCAATCCGTTCGCGAGATACGGCAGTTTGGAGGTAAGAAACGCTTGAGAAACTCAAAATTTTCGCAGTTCTGATGCTCGAAACGAATAACCAGAACCGCCTAGGGGAAAAGTGCGCATAGCGTTGTAATCGGGCTAGTTTCTACTTTCAGATGCAACAGAAATTTTGCGGATTGGTCAATCCGTTCGCGAGATAAGGCAGTTTGGAGGTAAGAAACGCTTGAGAAACTCAAAATTTTCGCAGTTCTGATGCTCGAAACGAATAACTAGAACGGCCTAGGGGAAAAGTACGCATACCGTTGTAATCGGGCGAGCTTCTACTTTCAGATGCAACAGAAATTTTGCGGATTGGTCAATCCGTTCGCGAGATATGGCAGTTTGGAGATAAGAAACGCTTGAGAAACTCAAAATTTTCGCAGTTCTGATGCTCGAAACGAATGACTACAACGGCCTAGGGGAGAAGTACGCATACCGTTGTAATCGGGCGAGTTTCTACTTTCAGAAGCAACAGAAATTTTGCGGATTGGTCGATCCGTTCGCGAGATATGGCAGTTTGGAGGTAAGAAACGCTTGAGAAACTCAAAATTTTCGCAGTTCTGATGCTCGAAACGAATAACTAAAACCGCCTAGGGGAAAAGTGCGCATACCGTTGTAATCGGGCGAGTTTCTTCTTTCAGATGCAACAGAAATTTTGCGGATTGATCAATCCGTACGCGAGATATGGCAGTTTGGAGGTAAGAAACGCTGGAGAAGCTCAAAATTTTCGCAGTTCTGATGCTCGAAACGAATGACTACAACGGCCTAGGGGAGAAGTACGCATACCGTTGTAATCGGGCGAGTTTCTACTTTCAGATGCAACAGAAATTTTGCGGATTGGTCAATCCGTTCGCGAGATATGGCAGTTTGGAAATAAGAAACGCTTGAGAAACTCAAAATTTTCGCAGTTCTGATGCTCGAAACGAATGACTACAACGGCCTAGGGGAGAAGTACCCATACCGTTGTAATCGGGCGAGTTTCTACTTTCAGAAGCAACAGAAATTTTGCGGATTGGTGAATCCGTTCGCGAGATATGGTAGTTTGGAGGTAAGAAACGCTTGAGAAACTCAAAATTTTCGCAGTTCTGATGCTCGACACGAATAACTAGAACGGCCTAGGGGAAAAGTGCGCATACCGTTGTAATCGGGCGAGTTTCTACTTTCAGATGCAACAGAAATTTTGCGGATTGATCAATCCGTTCGCGAGATATGGCAGTTTGGAGATAAGAAACGCTTGAGAAACTCAAAATTTTCGCAGTTCTGATGCTCGAAACGAGTAACTAGAACGGCCTAGGGGAAGAGTACGCATACCGTTGTAATCGGGCGAGTTTCTACTTTCAGATGCAAGAGAAATTTTGCGGATTTGTGAATCCGTTCGCGAGATATGGTAGTTTGGAGGTAAGAAACGCTTGAGAAACTCAAAATTTTCGCAGTTCTGATGCTCGAAACGAGTAACTAGAACGGCATAGGGGAAAAGTACGCATACCGTTGTAATCGGGCGAGTTTCTGCTTTCAGATGCAACAGAAATTTTGCGGATTGGTCAATCCGTTCGCGAGATATGGCAGTTTGGATGTAAGAAACGCTTGAGAAACTCAAAATTTTCGCAGTTCTGATGCTCGAAGCGAATAACTGGAACGGCCTAGGGGAAAACTACACTTACCGTTGTAATCGGGCGAGTTTCTACATTCAGATGCAATAGAAATTTTGCGGATTGGTCTATCCGTTCGCGAGATATGGCAGTTTGGAGGTAAGAAACGCTTGAGAAACTCAAAATTTTCGCAGTTCTGATGCTCGAAACGAATAACTAGAACGGCCTAGGGGAAAACTACACACACCGTTGTAATCGGGCGAGTTTCTACATTCAGATGCAACAGAAATTTTGCGGATTGGTCAATCCGTTCGCGAGATATGGCAGTTTGGAGGTAAGAAACGCTTGAGAAACTCAAAATTTTCGCAGTTCTGATGCTCGAAACGAATAACCAGAACCGCCTAGGGGAAAAGTGCGCATAGCGTTGTAATCGGGCGAGTTTCTACTTTCAGATGCAACAGAAATTTTGCGGATTGGTCAATCCGTTCGCGAGATAAGGCAGTTTGGAGGTAAGAAACGCTTGAGAAACTCAAAATTTTCGCAGTTCTGATGCTCGAAACGAATAACTAGAACGGCCTAGGGGAAAAGTACGCATACCGTTGTAATCGGGCGAGTTTCTACTTTCAGATGCAACAGAAATTTTGCGGATTGGTCAATCCGTTCGCGAGATATGGCAGTTTGGAAATAAGAAACGCTTGAGTAACTCAAAATTTTCGCAGTTCTGATGCTCGAAATGAGTAACTAGAACGGCATAGGGGAAAAGTACGCATACCATTGTAATCGGGCGAGTTTCTACTTTCAGATGAAACATAAATTTTGCGGATCGGTCAATCCGTTCGCGCGATATTGCAGTTTGGATGTAAGAAACGCTTGAGAAACTCAAAATTTTCGCAGTTCTGATGCTCGAAACGAATAACTGGAACGGCCTAGGGGAAAACTACACATACCGTTGTAATCGGACGAGTCTCTACTTTCAGATGCAACAGAAATTTTGCGGATTGGTCAATCCGTTCGCGAGATATGGCAGTTTGGAGGTAAGAAACGCTTGAGAAACTCAAAATTTTCGCAGCTCTGATGCTCGACACGAATAACTAGAACGGCCTAGGGGAAAAGTGCGCATATAGTTGTAATTGGGCGAGTTTCTACTTTCAGATGCAACAGAAATTTTGCGGATTGATAAATCCGTTCGCGAGATATGGCAGTTTGGAGAAAAGAAACGCTTGAGAAACTCAGAATTTTCGCAGTTCTGATGCTCGAAACGAATAACTAGAACGGCCTAGGGGAAAAGTGCGCATACCGTTGTAATCGGGCGAGTTTCTACTTTCAGATGCAACAGAAATTTTGCGGATTGATCAATCCGTTCGCGAGATATGGCAGTTTGGAGGTAAGAAACGCTTGAGAAACTCAAAATTTTCGCAGTTCTGATGCTCGAAACGAATAACTAGAACGGCCTAGGGGAAAAGTACGCATACCGTTGTAATCGGTCGAGTTTCTACTTTCAGATGCAACAGAAATTTTGCGGATTGGTCAATCCGTTCGCGAGATATGGCAGTTTGGAAATAAGAAACGCTTGAGTAACTCAAAATTTTCGCAGTTCTGATGCTCGAAATGAGTAACTAGAACGGCATAGGGGAAAAGTACGCACACCGTTGTAATCGGGCGAGTTTCTACTTTCAGATGCAACAGAAATTTTGCGGATTGGTCAATCCGTTCGCGAGATAAGGCAGTTTGGAGGTAAGAAACGCTTGAGAAACTCAAAATTTTCGCAGTTCTGATGCTCGAAACGAATAACTAGAACGGCCTAGGGGAAAAGTACGCATACCGTTGTAATCGGGCGAGTTTCTACTTTCAGATGCAACAGAAATTTTGCGGATTGGTCAATCCGTTCGCGAGATATGGCAGTTTGGAAATAAGAAACGCTTGAGTAACTCAAAATTTTCGCAGTTCTGATGCTCGAAATGACTAACTAGAACGGCATAGGGGAAAAGTACGCATACCATTGTAATCGGGCGAGTTTCTACTTTCAGATGAAACATAAATTTTGCGGATCGGTCAATCCGTTCGCGCGATATTGCAGTTTGGATGTAAGAAACGCTTGAGAAACTCAAAATTTTCGCAGTTCTGATGCTCGAAACGAATAACTGGAACGGCCTAGGGGAAAACTACACATACCGTTGTAATCGGACGAGTCTCTACTTTCAGATGCAACAGAAATTTTGCGGATTGGTCAATCCGTTCGCGAGATATGGCAGTATGGAGGTAAGAAACGCTTGAGAAACTCAAAATTTTCGCAGCTCTGATGCTCGACACGAATAACTAGAACGGCCTAGGGGAAAAGTGCGCATTTAGTTGTAATTGGGCGAGTTTCTACTTTCAGATGCAACAGAAATTTTGCGGATTGATATATCCGTTCGCGAGATATGGCAGTTTGGAGAAAAGAAACGCTTGAGAAACTCAGAATTTTCGCAGTTCTGATGCTCGAAACGAATAACTAGAACGGCCTAGGGAAAAAGTGCGCATACCGTTGTAATCGGGCGAGTTTCTACTTTCAGATGCAACAGAAATTTTGCGGATTGATCAATCCGTTCGCGAGATATGGCAGTTTGGAGGTAAGAAACGCTTGAGAAACTCAAAATTTTCGCAGTTCTGATGCTCGAAACGAATAACTAGAACGGCCTAGGGGAAAAGTACGCATACCGTTGTAATCGGGCGAGTTTCTACTTTCAGATGCAACAGAAATTTTGCGGATTGGTCAATCCGTTAGCGAGACATGGCAGTTTGGAAATAAGAAACGCTTGAGTAACTCAAAATTTTCGCAGTTCTGATGCTCGAAATGAGTAACTAGAACGCCATAGGGGAAAAGTACGCATACCATTGTAATCGGGCGAGTTTCTACTTTCAGATGAAACATAAATTTTGCGGATCGGTCAATCCGTTCGCGCGATATTGCAGTTTGGATGTAAGAAACACTTGAGAAACTCAAAATTTTCGCAGTTCTGATGCTCGACACGAATAACTAGAACGGCCTAGGGGAAAAGTGCGCATACCGTTGTAATCGGGCGAGTTTCTACTTTCAGATGCAACAGAAATTTTGCGGATTGATAAATCCGTTCGCGAGATATGGCAGTTTGGAGGTAAGAAACGCTTGAGAAACTCAAAATTTTCGCAGTTCTGATGCTCGAAACGAATAACTGGAACGGCCTAGGGGAACACTACACATACCGTTGTAATTGGACGAGTCTCTACTTTCAGATGCAACAGAAATTTTGCGGATTGGTCAATCCGTTCGCGAGATATGGCAGTTTGGTGGTAAGAAACGCTTGAGAAACTCAAAATTTTCGCAGCTCTGATGCTCGACACGAATAACTAGAACGGCCTAGGGGAAAAGTGCGCATATAGTTGTAATTGGGCGAGTTTCTACTTTCAGATGCAACAGAAATTTTGCGGATTGATAAATCCGTTCGCGAGATATGGCAGTTTGGAGAAAAGAAACGCTTGAGAAACTCAGAATTTTCGCAGTTCTGATGCTCGAAACGAATAACTAGAACGGCCTAGGGGAAAAGTGCGCATACCGTTGTAATCGGGCGAGTTTCTACTTTCAGATGCAACAGAAATTTTGCGGATTGATCAATCCGTTCGCGAGATATGGCAGTTTGGAGGTAAGAAACGCTTGAGAAACTCAAAATTTTCGCAGTTCTGATGCTCGAAACGAATAACTAGAACGGCCTAGGGGAAAAGTACGCATACCGTTGTAATCGGGCGAGTTTCTACTTTCAGATGCAACAGAAATTTTGCGGATTGATAAATCCGTTCGCGAGATATGGCAGTTTGGAGGTAAGAAACGCTTGAGAAACTCAAAATTTTCGCAGTTCTGATGCTCGAAACGAATAACTGGAACGGCCTAGGGGAAAACTACACATACCGTTGTAATCGGACGAGTCTCTACTTTCAGATGCAACAGAAATTTTGCGGATTGATCGATCCGTTCGCGAGATATGGCAGTTTGGAGGTAAGAAACGCTTGAGAAACTCAAAATTTTCGCAGTTCTGATGCTCGAAACGAATAACTAGAACGGCCTAGGGGAAAAGTACGCATACCGTTGTAATCGGGCGAGTTTCTACTTTCAGATGCAACAGAAATTTTGCGGATTGGTCAATCCGTTCGCGAGATAAGGCAGTTTGGAGGTAAGAAACGCTTGAGAAACTCAAAATTTTCGCAGTTCTGATGCTCGAAACGAATAACTAGAACGGCCTAGGGGAAAAGTACGCATACCGTTGTAATCGGGCGAGTTTCTACTTTCAGATGCAACAGAAATTTTGCGGATTGATCAATCCGATCGCGAGATATGGCAGTTTGGAAATAAGAAACGCTTGAGTAACTCAAAATTTTCGCAGTTCTGATGCTCGAAATGAGTAACTAGAACGGCATAGGGGACAAGTACGCATACCATTGTAATCGGGCGAGTTTCTACTTTCAGATGAAACATAAATTTTGCGGATCGGTCAATCCGTTCGCGCGATATTGCAGTTTGGATGTAAGAAACGCTTGAGAAACTCAAAATTTTCGCAGTTCTGATGCTCGAAACGAATAACTGGAACGGCCTAGGGGAAAACTACACATACCGTTGTAATCGGACGAGTCTCTACTTTCAGATGCAACAGAAATTTTGCGGATTGGTCAATCCGTTCGCGAGATATGGCAGTTTGGAGGTAAGAAACGCTTGAGAAACTCAAAATTTTCGCAGCTCTGATGCTCGACACGAATAACTAGAACGGCCTAGGGGAAAAGTGCGCATTTAGTTGTAATTGGGCGAGTTTCTACTTTCAGATGCAACAGAAATTTTGCGGATTGATCAATCCGTTCGCGAGATATGGCAGTTTGGAGGTAAGAAACGCTTGAGAAACTCAAAATTTTCGCAGTTCTGATGCTCGAAACGAATAACTAGAACGGCCTAGGGGAAAAGTACGCATACCGTTGTAATCGGGCGAGTTTCTACTTTCAGATGCAACAGAAATTTTGCGGATTGGTCAATCCGTTCGCGAAATATGGCAGTTTGGAAATAAGAAACGCTTGAGTAACTCAAAATTTTCGCAGTTCTGATGCTCGAAATGAGTAACTAGAACGGCATAGGGGAAAAGTACGCATACCATTGTAATCGGGCGAGTTTCTACTTTCAGATGAAACATAAATTTTGCGGATCGGTCAATCCGTTCGCGCGATATTGCAGTTTGGATGTAAGAAACACTTGAGAAACTCAAAATTTTCGCAGTTCTGATGCTCGACACGAATAACTAGAACGGCCTAGGGGAAAAGTGCGCATACCGTTGTAATCGGGCGAGTTTCTACTTTCAGATGCAACAGAAATTTTGCGGATTGATAAATCCGTTCGCGAGATATGGCAGTTTGGAGGTAAGAAACGCTTGAGAAACTCAAAATTTTCGCAGTTGTGATGCTCGAAACGAGTAACTAGAACGACCTAGGGGAATAGTACGCATACCGTTGTATTCGGGCGAGTTTCTACTTTCAGATGCAACTGAAATTTTGAGGATTGGTCAATCCGTTCGCGAGATATGGCAGTTTGGGGGTAAGAAACGCTTGAGTAACTCAAAATTTTCGCAGTTCTGATGCTCGAAACGAATAACTAGAACGGGCTAGGGGAAAAGTACGCATACCGTTGTAATCGGGCGAGTTTCTACTTTCAGATGCAACAGAAATTTTGCGGATTGGTCAATCCGTTCGCGAGGTATGTCAGTTTGGATGTAAGAATCGCTTGAGAAACTCAAAATTTTCGCAGTTCTGATGCTCGAAACGAATAACTGGAACCGCCTAGGGGAAAACTACACATAGCGTTGTAATCGGGCGAGTTTCTACATTCAGATGCAACAGAAATTTTGCGGATTGGTCAATCCGTTCGCGAGATATGGCAGTTTGGAGGTAAGAAACGCTTGAGAAACTCAAAATTTTCGCAGTTCTGATGCTCGAAACGAATAACCAGAACCGCCTAGGGGAAAAGTGCGCATAGCGTTGTAATCGGGCGAGTTTCTACTTTCAGATGCAACAGAAATTTTGCGGATTGGTCAATCCGTTCGCGAGATAAGGCAGTTTGGAGGTAAGAAACGCTTGGGAAACTCAAAATTTTCGCAGTTCTGATGCTCGAAACGAATAACTAGAACGGCCTAGGGGAAAAGTACGCATACCGTTGTAATCGGGCGAGTTTCTACTTTCAGATGCAACAGAAATTTTGCGGAATGGTCAATCCGTTCGCGAGATATGGCAGTTTGGAAATAAGAAACGCTTGAGTAACTCAAAATTTTCGCAGTTCTGATGATCGAAATGAGTAACTAGAACGGCATAGGGGAAAAGTACGCATACCATTGTAATCGGGCGAGTTTCTACTTTCAGATGAAACATAAATTTTGCGGATCGGTCAATCCGTTCGCGAGATATGGCAGTTTGGAGGTAAGAAACGCTAGAGTAACTCAAAATTTTCGCAGTTCTGATGCTCGAAACGAATAACTAGAACGGCCTAGGGGAAAAGTACGCATACCGTTGTAATCGGGCGAGTTTCTACTTTCAGATGCAACAGAAATTTTGCGGATTGGTCAATCCGTTCGCGAGATATGGCAGTTTGGAAATAAGAAACGCTTGAGAAACTCAAAATTTTCGCAGTTCTGATGCTCGAAACGAGTAACTAGAACGGCATAGGGGAAAAGTACGCATACCGTTGTAATCGGGCGAGTTTCTGCTTTCAGATGCAACAGAAATTTTGCGGATTGGTCAATCCGTTCGCGAGATATGTCAGTTTGGATGTAAGAAACGCTTGAAAAACTCAAAATTTTCGCAGTTCTGATGCTCGAAACGAATAACCAGAAGCGCCTAGGGGAAAAGTGCGCATAGCGTTGTAATCGGGCGAGTTTCTACTTTCAGATGCAACAGAAATTTTGCGGATTGGTCAATCCGTTCGCGAGATAAGGCACTTTGGAGGTAAGAAACGCTTGAGAAACTCAAAATTTTCGCAGTTCTGATGCTCGAAACGAATAACTAGAACGGCCTAGGGGAAAAGTACGCATACCGTTGTAATCGGGCGAGTTTCTACTTTCAGATGCAACAGAAATTTTGCGGATTGGTCAATCCGTTCGCGAGATATGGCAGTTTGGAAATAAGAAACGCTTGAGTAACTCAAAATTTTCGCAGTTCTGATGCTCGAAATGAGTAACTAGAACGGCATAGGGGAAAAGTACGCATACCATTGTAATCGGGCGAGTTTCTACTTTCAGATGAAACATAAATTTTGCGGATCGGTCAATCCGTTCGCGCGATATTGCAGTTTGGATGTAAGAAACGCTTGAGAAACTCAAAATTTTCGCAGTTCTGATGCTCGAAACGAATAACTGTAACGGCCTAGGGGAAAACTACACATACCGTTGTAATCGGACGAGTCTCTACTTTCAGATGCAGCAGAAACTTTGCGGATTGGTCAATCCGTTCGCGAGAAATGGCAGGTTGGAGGTAAGAAACGCTTGAGAAACTCAAAATTTTCGCAGCTCTGATGCTCGACACGAATAACTAGAACGGCCTAGGGGAATAGTGCGCATATAGTTGTAATCGGGCGAGTTTCTACTTTCAGATGCAACAGAAATTTTGCGGATTGATAAATCCGTTCGCGAGATATGGCAGTTTGGAGAAAAGAAACGCTTGAGAAACTCAGAATTTTCGCAGTTCTGATGCTCGAAACGAATAACTAGAACGGCCTAGGGGAAAAGTGCGCATACCGTTGTAATTGGGCGAATTTCTACTTTCAGATGCAACAGAAATTTTGCGGATTGATCAATCCGTTCGCGAGATATGGCAGTTTGGAGGTAAGAAACGCTTGAGAAACTCAAAATTTTCGCAGTTCTGATGCTCGAAACGAATAACTAGAACGGCCTAGGGGAAAAGTACGCATACCGTTGTAATCGGGCGAGTTTCTACTTTCAGATGCAACAGAAATTTTGCGGATTGGTCAATCCGTTCGCGAGATATGGCAGTTTGGAAATAAGAAACGCTTGAGTAACTCAAAATTTTCGCAGTTCTGATGCTCGAAATGAGTAACTAGAACGGCATAGGGGAAAAGTACGCATACCATTGTAATCAGGCGAGTTTCTACTTTCAGATGAAACATAAATTTTGCGGATCGGTCAATCCGTTCGCGCGATATTGCAGTTTGGATGTAAGAAACGCTTGAGAAACTCAAAATTTTCGCAGTTCTGATGCTCGACACGAATAACTAGAACGGCCTAGGGGAAAAGTGCGCATACCGTTGTAATCGGGCGAGTTTCTACTTTCAGATGCAACAGAAATTTTGCGGATTGATAAATCCGTTCGCGAGATATGGCAGTTTGGAGGTAAGAAACGCTTGAGAAACTCAAAATTTTCGCAGTTGTGATGCTCGAAACGAGTAACTAGAACGGCCTAGGGGAATAGTACGCATACCGTTGTATTCGGGCGAGTTTCTACTTTCAGATGCAACTGAAATTTTGAGGATTGGTCAATCCGTTCGCGAGATATGGCAGTTTGGGGGTAAGAAACGCTTGAGTAACTCAAAATTTTCGCAGTTCTGATGCTCGAAACGAATAACTAGAACCGCCTAGGGGAAAAGTGCGCACACCGTTGTAATCGAGCGAGTATCTACTTTCAGATGCACCAGAAATTTTGCGGATTGATCAATCCGATCGCGAGATATGGCAATTCGGAGATAAGAAACGCTTGAGAAACTCAAAATTTTCGCAGTTCTGATGCTCGAAACGAGTAACTAGAACGGCCTAGGGGAGAAGTTCGCATACCGTTGCAATCGGGCGAGTTTCTACTTTCAGATGCAACAGAAATTTTGCGGATTGGTCAATCCGTTCGCGAGATATGGCTGTTTGGAGGTAAGAAACGCTTGAGAAACTCAAAATTTTCGCATTTCTGATGCTCGAAACGAATAACTGGAACGGCCTAGGGGAAAACTACACATACCGTTGTAATCGGGCGAGTTTCTACTTTCAGAAGCAACAGAAATTTTGCGGATTGGTGAATCCGTTCGCCAGATATGGTAGTTTGCAGGTAAGAAACGTTTGGGAAACTCAAAATTTTCGCAGTTCTGATGCTCGACACGAATAACTAGAACGGCCTAGGGGAAAAGTGCTCATACCGTTGTAATCGGGCGAGTTTCTACTTTCAGATGCAACAGAAATTTTGCGGATTGGTCAATCCGTTCGCGAGATATGGCAGTTTGGAGGTAAGAAACGCTTGAGAAACTCAAAATTTTCGCAGTTCTGATGCTCGAAACGAATAACTAGAACGGCCTAGGGGAAAAGTACGCATACCGTTGTAATCGGGCGAGTTTCTGCTTTCAGATGCAGCAGAAATTTTGCGGATTGGTCAATCCGTTCGCGAGATATGGCAGTTTGGATGTAAGAAACGCTTGAGAAACTCAAAATTTTCGCAGTTCTGATGCTCGAAACGAATTTCTAGAACGGCCTAGGGGAAAACAACACCTACCGTTGTAATCGGGCGAGATTCTACTTTCAGATGCAACAGAAATTTTGTGGATTGGTCAATCCGTTCGCGAGATATGGCAGTTTGGATGTAAGAAACGCTTGAGAAACTCAAAATTTTCGCAGTTCCGATGCTCGAAACGAATAACTAGAATGGCCTAGGGGAAAACTACACCCACCGTTGTAATCGAGCGAGTATCTACTTTCAGATGCAACAGAAATTTTGCGGATTGATCAATCCGATCGCGAGATATGGCAGTTCGGAGATAAGAAACGCTTGAGAAACTCAAAATTTTCGCAGTTCTGATGCTCGAAACGAGTAACTAGAACGGCCTAGGGGAGAAGTACGCATACCGTTGCAATCGGGCGAATTTCTACTTTCAGATGCAACAGAAATTTTGCGGATTGGTCAATCCGTTCGCGAGATATGGCTGTTTGGAGGTAAGAAACGCTTGAGAAACTCAAAATTTTCGCAGTTCTGATGCTCGAAACGAATAACTGGAACGGCCTAGGGGAAAACTACACATACCGTTGTAATCGGGCGAGTTTCTACTTTCAGAAGCAACAGAAATTTTGCGGATTGGTGAATCCGTTCGCCAGATATGGTAGTTTGCAGGTAAGAAACGTTTGGGAAACTCAAAATTTTCGCAGTTCTGATGCTCGACACGAATAACTAGAACGGCCTAGGGGAAAAGTGCTCATACCGTTGTAATCGGGCGAGTTTCTACTTTCAGATGCAACAGAAATTTTGCGGATTGGTCAATCCGTTCGCGAGATATGGCAGTTTGGAGGTAAGAAACGCTTGAGAAACTCAAAATTTTCGCAGTTCTGATGCTCGAAACGAATAACTAGAACGGCCTAGGGGAAAAGTACGCATACCGTTGTAATCGGGCGAGTTTCTGCTTTCAGATGCAGCAGAAATTTTGCGGATTGGTCAATCCGTTCGCGAGATATGGCAGTTTGGATGTAAGAAACGCTTGAGAAACTCAAAATTTTCGCAGTTCTGATGCTCGAAACGAATTTCTAGAACGGCCTAGGGGAAAACAACACCTACCGTTGTAATCGAGCGAGTTTCTACTTTCAGATGCAACAGAAATTTTGTGGATTGGTCAATCCGTTCGCGAGATATGGCAGTTTGGATGTAAGAAACGCTTGAGAAACTCAAAATTTTCGCAGTTCCGATGCTCGAAACGAATAACTAGAATGGCCTAGGGGAAAACTACACCCACCGTTGTAATCGGGCGAGTTTCTACTTTCAGATGCAACAGAAATTTTGCGGATTGTTCAATCCGTTCGCGAAATATGGCAGTTTGGAGGTAAGAAACGCTTGAGAAACTCAAAATTTTCGCAGTTCTGATGCTCGAAACGAATAACTAGAACCGCCTAGGGGAAAAGTGCGCACACCGTTGTAATCGAGCGAGTATCTACTTTCAGATGCAACAGAAATTTTGCGGATTGATCAATCCGATCGCGAGATATGGCAGTTCGGAGATAAGAAACGCTTGAGAAACTCAAAATTTTCGCAGTTCTGATGCTCGAAACGAGTAACTAGAACGGCCTAGGGGAGAAGTACGCATACCGTTGCAATCGGGCGAATTTCTACTTTCAGATGCAACAGAAATTTTGCGGATTGGTCAATCCGTTCGCGAGATATGGCTGTTTGGAGGTAAGAAACGCTTGAGAAACTCAAAATTTTCGCAGTTCTGATGCTCGAAACGAATAACTGGAACGGCCTAGGGGAAAACTACACATACCGTTGTAATCGGGCGAGTTTCTACTTTCAGAAGCAACAGAAATTTTGCGGATTGGTGAATCCGTTCGCCAGATATGGTAGTTTGCAGGTAAGAAACGTTTGGGAAACTCAAAATTTTCGCAGTTCCGATGCTCGAAACGAATAACTGGAACGGCCTAGGGGAAAACTACACATACCGTTGTAATCGGGCGAGTTTCTACTTTCAGATGCAATAGAAATTTTGCGGATTGGTCTATCCGTTCGCGAGATATGGCAGTTTGGAGGTAAGAAACGCTTGAGAAACTCAAAATTTTCGCAGTTCTGACGCTCGAAACGAGAAACTAGAACGGCATAGGGGAAAAGTACGCATACCTTTGTAATCGGGCGAGTTTCTACTTTCAGATGCAACAGAAATTTTGAGGATTGGTCAATCCGTTCGCGAGATATGGCAGTTTGGAGGTAAGAAACGCTTGAGGAACTCAAAATTTTCGCAGTTCTGATGCTCGAAACGAATAACTAGAACCGCCTAGGGGAAAAGTGCGCATACCTTTGTAATCGGGCGAGTTTCTACTTTCAGATGCAACAGAAATTTTGTGGATTGGTCAATCCGTTCGCGAGATATGGCAGTTTGGATGTAAGAAACGCTTGAGAAACTCAAAATTTTCGCAGTTCCGATGCTCGAAACGAATAACTAGAATGGCCTAGGGGAAAACTACACCCACCGTTGGAATCGGGCGAGTTTCTACTTTCAGATGCAACAGAAATTTTGCGGATTGTTCAATCCGTTCGCGAAATATGGCAGTTTGGAGGTAAGAAACGCTTGAGAAACTCAAAATTTTCGCAGTTCTGATGCTCGAAACGAATAACTAGAACCGCCTAGGGGAAAAGTGCTCATACCGTTGTAATCGGGCGAGTTTCTACTTTCAGATGCAACAGAAATTTTGCGGATTGGTCAATCCGTTCGCGAGATATGGCAGTTTGGAGGTAAGAAACGCTTGAGAAACTCAAAATTTTCGCAGTTCTGATGCTCGAAACGAATAACTAGAACGGCCTAGGGGAAAAGTACGCATACCGTTGTAATCGGGCGAGTTTCTGCTTTCAGATGCAGCAGAAATTTTGCGGATTGGTCAATCCGTTCGCGAGATATGGCAGTTTGGATGTAAGAAACGCTTGAGAAACTCAAAATTTTCGCAGTTCTGATGCTCGAAACGAATTTCTAGAACGGCCTAGGGGAAAACAACACCTACCGTTGTAATCGAGCGAGTTTCTACTTTCAGATGCAACAGAAATTTTGTGGATTGGTCAATCCGTTCGCGAGATATGGCAGTTTGGATGTAAGAAACGCTTGAGAAACTCAAAATTTTCGCAGTTCCGATGCTCGAAACGAATAACTAGAATGGCCTAGGGGAAAACTACACCCACCGTTGTAATCGGGCGAGTTTCTACTTTCAGATGCAACAGAAATTTTGCGGATTGTTCAATCCGTTCGCGAAATATGGCAGTTTGGAGGTAAGAAACGCTTGAGAAACTCAAAATTTTCGCAGTTCTGATGCTCGAAACGAATAACTAGAACCGCCTAGGGGAAAAGTGCGCACACCGTTGTAATCGAGCGAGTATCTACTTTCAGATGCAACAGAAATTTTGCGGATTGATCAATCCGATCGCGAGATATGGCAGTTCGGAGATAAGAAACGCTTGAGAAACTCAAAATTTTCGCAGTTCTGATGCTCGAAACGAGTAACTAGAACGGCCTAGGGGAGAAGTACGCATACCGTTGCAATCGGGCGAATTTCTACTTTCAGATGCAACAGAAATTTTGCGGATTGGTCAATCCGTTCGCGAGATATGGCTGTTTGGAGGTAAGAAACGCTTGAGAAACTCAAAATTTTCGCAGTTCTGATGCTCGAAACGAATAACTGGAACGGCCTAGGGGAAAACTACACATACCGTTGTAATCGGGCGAGTTTCTACTTTCAGAAGCAACAGAAATTTTGCGGATTGGTGAATCCGTTCGCCAGATATGGTAGTTTGCAGGTAAGAAACGTTTGGGAAACTCAAAATTTTCGCAGTTCCGATGCTCGAAACGAATAACTGGAACGGCCTAGGGGAAAACTACACATACCGTTGTAATCGGGCGAGTTTCTACTTTCAGATGCAATAGAAATTTTGCGGATTGGTCTATCCGTTCGCGAGATATGGCAGTTTGGAGGTAAGAAACGCTTGAGAAACTCAAAATTTTCGCAGTTCTGACGCTCGAAACGAGAAACTAGAACGGCATAGGGGAAAAGTACGCATACCTTTGTAATCGGGCGAGTTTCTACTTTCAGATGCAACAGAAATTTTGAGGATTGGTCAATCCGTTCGCGAGATATGGCAGTTTGGAGGTAAGAAACGCTTGAGGAACTCAAAATTTTCGCAGTTCTGATGCTCGAAACGAATAACTAGAACCGCCTAGGGGAAAAGTGCGCATACCTTTGTAATCGGGCGAGTTTCTACTTTCAGATGCAACAGAAATTTTGTGGATTGGTCAATCCGTTCGCGAGATATGGCAGTTTGGATGTAAGAAACGCTTGAGAAACTCAAAATTTTCGCAGTTCCGATGCTCGAAACGAATAACTAGAATGGCCTAGGGGAAAACTACACCCACCGTTGGAATCGGGCGAGTTTCTACTTTCAGATGCAACAGAAATTTTGCGGATTGTTCAATCCGTTCGCGAAATATGGCAGTTTGGAGGTAAGAAACGCTTGAGAAACTCAAAATTTTCGCAGTTCTGATGCTCGAAACGAATAACTAGAACCGCCTAGGGGAAAAGTGCGCACACCGTTGTAATCGAGCGAGTATCTACTTTCAGATGCAACAGAAATTTTGCGGATTGATCAATCCGATCGCGAGATATGGCAGTTCGGAGATAAGAAACGCTTGAGAAACTCAAAATTTTCGCAGTTCTGATGCTCGAAACGAGTAACTAGAACGGCCTAGGGGAGAAGTACGCATACCGTTGCAATCGGGCGAGTTTCTACTTTCAGATGCAACAGAAATTTTGCGGATTGGTCAATCCGTTCGCGAGATATGGCTGTTTGGAAGTAAGAAACGCTTGAGAAACTCAAAATTTTCGCAGTTCTGATGCTCGAAACGAATAACTGGAACGGCCTAGGGGAAAACTACACATACCGTTGTAATCGGGCGAGTTTCTACTTTCAGATGCAACAGAAATTTTGCGGATTGGTCAATCCGTTCGCGAGATATGGCAGTTTGGAGGTAAGAAACGCTTGAGAAACTCAAAATTTTCGCAGTTCTGATGCTCGAAACGAATAACTGGAACGGCCTAGGGGAAAACTAAACATACCGTTGTAATCGGGCGAGTTTCTACTTTCAGATGCAATAGAAATTTTGCGGATTGGTCTATCCGTTCGCGAGATATGGCAGTTTGGAGGTAAGAAACGCTTGAGAAACTCAAAATTTTCGCAGTTCTGACGCTCGAAACGAGAAACTAGAACGGCATAGGGGAAAAGTACGCATACCTTTGTAATCGGGCGAGTTTCTACTTTCAGATGCAACAGAAATTTTGAGGATTGGTCAATCCGTTCGCGAGATATGGCAGTTTGGAGGTAAGAAACGCTTGAGGAACTCAAAATTTTCGCAGTTATGATGCTCGAAACGAATAACTAGAACCGCCTAGGGGAAAAGTGCGCATACCTTTGTAATCGGGCGAGTTTCTACTTTCAGATGCAACAGAAATTTTGTGGATTGGTCAATCCGTTCGCGAGATATGGCAGTTTGGATGTAAGAAACGCTTGAGAAACTCAAAATTTTCGCAGTTCCGATGCTCGAAACGAATAACTAGAATGGCCTAGGGGAAAACTACACCCACCGTTGGAATCGGGCGAGTTTCTACTTTCAGATGCAACAGAAATTTTGCGGATTGTTCAGTCCGTTCGCGAAATATGGCAGTTTGGAGGTAAGAAACGCTTGAGAAACTCAAAATTTTCGCAGTTCTGATGCTCGAAACGAATAACTTGAACCGCCTAGGGGAAAAGTGCGCACACCGTTGTAATCGAGCGAGTATCTACTTTCAGATGCAACAGAAATTTTGCGGATTGATCAATCCGATCGCGAGATATGGCAGTTCGGAGATAAGAAACGCTTGAGAAACTCAAAATTTTCGCAGTTCTGATGCTCGAAACGAGTAACTAGAACGGCCTAGGGGAGAAGTACGCATACCGTTGCAATCGGGCGAGCTTCTACTTTCAGATGCAACAGAAATTTTGCGGATTGGTCAATCCGTTCGCGAGATATGGCTGTTTGGAAGTAAGAAACGCTTGAGAAACTCAAAATTTTCGCAGTTCTGATGCTCGAAACGAATAACTGGAACGGCCTAGGGGAAAACTACACACACCGTTGTAATCGGGCGAGTTTCTACTTTCAGGAGCAACAGAAATTTTGCGGATTGGTGAATCCGTTCGCCAGATATGGTAGTTTGCAGGTAAGAAACGTTTGGGAAACTCAAAATTTTCGCAGTTCTGATGCTCGACACGAATAACTAGAACGGCCTAGGGGAAAAGTGCTCATACCGTTGTAATCGGGCGAGTTTCTACTTTCAGATGCAACAGAAATTTTGCGGATTGGTCAATCCGTTCGCGAGATATGGCAGTTTGGATGTAAGAAACGCTTGAGAAACTCAAAATTTTCGCAGTTCTGATGCTCGAAACGAATAACTAGAACGGCCTAGGGGAAAAGTACGCATACCGTTGTAATCGGGCGAGTTTCTGCTTTCAGAAGCAACAGAAATTTTGCGGATTGGTCAATCCGTTCGCGAGATATGGCAGTTTGGATGTAAGAAACGCTTGAGAAACTCAAAATTTTCGCAGTTCTGATGCTCGAAACGAATAACTAGAACGGCCTAGGGGAAAACTACACATACCGTTGTAATCGGGCGAGTTTCTACTTTCAGATGCAACAGAAATTTTGCGGATTGGTCAATCCGTTCGCGAGATATGGCAGTTTGGAGGTAAGAAACGCTTGAGAAACTCAAAATTTTCGCAGTTCTGATGCTCGAAACGAATAACTGGAACGGCCTAGGGGAAAACTACACATACCGTTGTAATCGGGCGAGTTTCTACTTTCAGATGCAATAGAAATTTTGCGGATTGGTCTATCCGTTCGCGAGATATGGCAGTTTGGAGGTAAGAAACGCTTGAGAAACTCAAAATTTTCGCAGTTCTGATGCTCGAAACGAGAAACTAGAACGGCATAGGGGAAAAGTACGCATACCTTTGTAATCGGGCGAGTTTCTACTTTCAGATGCAACAGAAATTTTGAGGATTGGTCAATCCGTTCGCGAGATATGGCAGTTTGGAGGTAAGAAACGCTTGAGGAACTCAAAATTTTCGCAGTTCTGATGCTCGAAACGAATAACTAGAACCGCCTAGGGGAAAAGTGCGCATACCTTTGTAATCGGGCGAGTTTCTACTTTCAGATGCAACAGAAATTTTGTGGATTGGTCAATCCGTTCGCGATATATGGCAGTTTGGATGGAAGAAACGCTTGAGAAACTCAAAATTTTCGCAGTTCCGATGCTCGAAACGAATAACTAGAATGGCCTAGGGGAAAACTACACCCACCGTTGGAATCGGGCGAGTTTCTACTTTCAGATGCAACAGAAATTTTGCGGATTGTTCAATCCGTTCGCGAAATATGGCAGTTTGGAGGTAAGAAACGCTTGAGAAACTCAAAATTTTCGCAGTTCTGATGCTCGAAACGAATAACTAGAACCGCCTAGGGGAAAAGTGCGCACACCGTTGTAATCGAGCGAGTATCTACTTTCAGATGCAACAGAAATTTTGCGGATTGATCAATCCGATCGCGAGATATGGCAGTTCGGAGATAAGAAACGCTTGAGAAACTCAAAATTTTCGCAGTTCTGATGCTCGAAACGAGTAACTAGAACGGCCTAGGGGAGATGTACGCATACCGTTGCAATCGGGCGAGTTTCTACTTTCAGATGCAACAGAAATTTTGCGGATTGGTCAATCCGTTCGCGAGATATGGCTGTTTGGAAGTAAGAAACGCTTGAGAAACTCAAAATTTTCGCAGTTCTGATGCTCGAAACGAATAATTGGAACGGCCTAGGGGAAAACTACACACACCGTTGTAATCGGGCGAGTTTCTACTTTCAGGAGCAACAGAAATTTTGCGGATTGGTGAATCCGTTCGCCAGATATGGTAGTTTGCAGGTAAGAAACGTTTGGGAAACTCAAAATTTTCGCAGTTCTGATGCTCGACACGAATAACTAGAACGGCCTAGGGGAAAAGTGCTCATACCGTTGTAATCGGGCGAGTTTCTACTTTCAGATGCAACAGAAATTTTGCGGATTGGTCAATCCGTTCGCGAGATATGGCAGTTTGGAGGTAAGAAACGCTTGAGAAACTCAAAATTTTCGCAGTTCTGATGCTCGAAACGAGTAACTAGAACGGCCTAGGGGAAAAATACGCATACCGTTGTAATCGGGCGAGTTTCTGCTTTCAGATGCAACAGAAATTTTGCGGATTGGTCAATCCGTTCGCGAGATATGGCAGTTTGGATGTAAGAAACGCTTGAGAAACTCAAAATTTTCGTAGTTCTGATGCTCGAAACGAATAACTAGAACGGCCTAGGGGAAAAGTACGCATACCGTTGTAATCGGGCGAGTTTCTGCTTTCAGATGCAACAGAAATTTTGCGGATTGGTCAATCCGTTCGCGAGATATGGCAGTTTGGATGTAAGAAACGCTTGAGAAACTCAAAATTTTCGCAGTTCTGATGCTCGAAACGAATAACTAGAACGGCCTAGGGGAAAACTACACATACCGTTGTAATCGGGCGAGTTTCTACTTTCAGATGCAACAGAAATTTTGCGGATTGGTCAATCCGTTCGCGAGATATGGCAGTTTGGAGGTAAGAAACGCTTGAGAAACTCAAAATTTTCGCAGTTCTGATGCTCGAAACGAATAACTGGAACGGCCTAGGGGAAAACTACATATACCGTTGTAATCGGGCGAGTTTCTACTTTCAGATGCAATAGAAATTTTGCGGATTGGTCTATCCGTTCGCGAGATATGGCAGTTTGGAGGTAAGAAACGCTTGAGAAACTCAAAATTTTCGCAGTTCTGATGCTCGAAACGAGAAACTAGAACGGCATAGGGGAAAAGTACGCATACCTTTGTAATCGGGCGAGTTTCTACTTTCAGATGCAACAGAAATTTTGAGGATTGGTCAATCCGTTCGCGAGATATGGCAGTTTGGAGGTAAGAAACGCTTGAGGAACTCAAAATTTTCGCAGTTCTGATGCTCGAAACGAATAACTAGAACCGCCTAGGGGAAAAGTGCGCATACCTTTGTAATCGGGCGAGTTTCTACTTTCAGATGCAACAGAAATTTTGTGGATTGGTCAATCCGTTCGCGAGATATGGCAGTTTGGATGTAAGAAACGCTTGAGAAACTCAAAATTTTCGCAGTTCCGATGCTCGAAACGAATAACTAGAATGGCCTAGGGGAAAACTACACCCACCGTTGGAATCGGGCGAGTTTCTACTTTCAGATGCAACAGAAATTTTGCGGATTGGTCAATCCGTTCGCGAGATATGGCAGTTTGGATGTAAGAAACGCTTGAGAAACTCAAAATTTTCGCAGTTCTGATGCTCGAAACGAATAACTAGAACGGCCTAGGGGAAAAGTACGCATACCGTTGTAATCGGGCGAGTTTCTGCTTTCAGAAGCAACAGAAATTTTGCGGATTGGTCAATCCGTTCGCGAGATATGGCAGTTTGGATGTAAGAAACGCTTGAGAAACTCAAAATTTTCGCAGTTCTGATGCTCGAAACGAATAACTAGAACGGCCTAGGGGAAAACTACACATACCGTTGTAATCGGGCGAGTTTCTACTTTCAGATGCAACAGAAATTTTGCGGATTGGTCAATCCGTTCGCGAGATATGGCAGTTTGGAGGTAAGAAACGCTTGAGAAACTCAAAATTTTCGCAGTTCTGATGCTCGAAACGAATAACTGGAACGGCCTAGGGGAAAACTACACATACCGTTGTAATCGGGCGAGTTTCTACTTTCAGATGCAATAGAAATTTTGCGGATTGGTCTATCCGTTCGCGAGATATGGCAGTTTGGAGGTAAGAAACGCTTGAGAAACTCAAAATTTTCGCAGTTCTGATGCTCGAAACGAGAAACTAGAACGGCATAGGGGAAAAGTACGCATACCTTTGTAATCGGGCGAGTTTCTACTTTCAGATGCAACAGAAATTTTGAGGATTGGTCAATCCGTTCGCGAGATATGGCAGTTTGGAGGTAAGAAACGCTTGAGGAACTCAAAATTTTCGCAGTTCTGATGCTCGAAACGAATAACTAGAACCGCCTAGGGGAAAAGTGCGCATACCTTTGTAATCGGGCGAGTTTCTACTTTCAGATGCAACAGAAATTTTGTGGATTGGTCAATCCGTTCGCGATATATGGCAGTTTGGATGGAAGAAACGCTTGAGAAACTCAAAATTTTCGCAGTTCCGATGCTCGAAACGAATAACTAGAATGGCCTAGGGGAAAACTACACCCACCGTTGGAATCGGGCGAGTTTCTACTTTCAGATGCAACAGAAATTTTGCGGATTGTTCAATCCGTTCGCGAAATATGGCAGTTTGGAGGTAAGAAACGCTTGAGAAACTCAAAATTTTCGCAGTTCTGATGCTCGAAACGAATAACTAGAACCGCCTAGGGGAAAAGTGCGCACACCGTTGTAATCGAGCGAGTATCTACTTTCAGATGCAACAGAAATTTTGCGGATTGATCAATCCGATCGCGAGATATGGCAGTTCGGAGATAAGAAACGCTTGAGAAACTCAAAATTTTCGCAGTTCTGATGCTCGAAACGAGTAACTAGAACGGCCTAGGGGAGATGTACGCATACCGTTGCAATCGGGCGAGTTTCTACTTTCAGATGCAACAGAAATTTTGCGGATTGGTCAATCCGTTCGCGAGATATGGCTGTTTGGAAGTAAGAAACGCTTGAGAAACTCAAAATTTTCGCAGTTCTGATGCTCGAAACGAATAATTGGAACGGCCTAGGGGAAAACTACACACACCGTTGTAATCGGGCGAGTTTCTACTTTCAGGAGCAACAGAAATTTTGCGGATTGGTGAATCCGTTCGCCAGATATGGTAGTTTGCAGGTAAGAAACGTTTGGGAAACTCAAAATTTTCGCAGTTCTGATGCTCGACACGAATAACTAGAACGGCCTAGGGGAAAAGTGCTCATACCGTTGTAATCGGGCGAGTTTCTACTTTCAGATGCAACAGAAATTTTGCGGATTGGTCAATCCGTTCGCGAGATATGGCAGTTTGGAGGTAAGAAACGCTTGAGAAACTCAAAATTTTCGCAGTTCTGATGCTCGAATCGAGTAACTAGAACGGCCTAGGGGAAAAATACGCATACCGTTGTAATCGGGCGAGTTTCTGCTTTCAGATGCAACAGAAATTTTGCGGATTGGTCAATCCGTTCGCGAGATATGGCAGTTTGGATGTAAGAAACGCTTGAGAAACTCAAAATTTTCGTAGTTCTGATGCTCGAAACGAATAACTAGAACGGCCTAGGGGAAAAGTACGCATACCGTTGTAATCGGGCGAGTTTCTGCTTTCAGATGCAACAGAAATTTTGCGGATTGGTCAATCCGTTCGCGAGATATGGCAGTTTGGATGTAAGAAACGCTTGAGAAACTCAAAATTTTCGCAGTTCTGATGCTCGAAACGAATAACTAGAACGGCCTAGGGGAAAACTACACATACCGTTGTAATCGGGCGAGTTTCTACTTTCAGATGCAACAGAAATTTTGCGGATTGGTCAATCCGTTCGCGAGATATGGCAGTTTGGAGGTAAGAAACGCTTGAGAAACTCAAAATTTTCGCAGTTCTGATGCTCGAAACGAATAACTGGAACGGCCTAGGGGAAAACTACATATACCGTTGTAATCGGGCGAGTTTCTACTTTCAGATGCAATAGAAATTTTGCGGATTGGTCTATCCGTTCGCGAGATATGGCAGTTTGGAGGTAAGAAACGCTTGAGAAACTCAAAATTTTCGCAGTTCTGATGCTCGAAACGAGAAACTAGAACGGCATAGGGGAAAAGTACGCATACCTTTGTAATCGGGCGAGTTTCTACTTTCAGATGCAACAGAAATTTTGAGGATTGGTCAATCCGTTCGCGAGATATGGCAGTTTGGAGGTAAGAAACGCTTGAGGAACTCAAAATTTTCGCAGTTCTGATGCTCGAAACGAATAACTAGAACCGCCTAGGGGAAAAGTGCGCATACCTTTGTAATCGGGCGAGTTTCTACTTTCAGATGCAACAGAAATTTTGTGGATTGGTCAATCCGTTCGCGAGATATGGCAGTTTGGATGTAAGAAACGCTTGAGAAACTCAAAATTTTCGCAGTTCCGATGCTCGAAACGAATAACTAGAATGGCCTAGGGGAAAACTACACCCACCGTTGGAATCGGGCGAGTTTCTACTTTCAGATGCAACAGAAATTTTGCGGATTGTTCAATCCGTTCGCGAAATATGGCAGTTTGGAGGTAAGAAACGCTTGAGAAACTCAAAATTTTCGCAGTTCTGATGCTCGAAACGAATAACTAGAACCGCCTAGGGGAAAAGTGCGCACACCGTTGTAATCGAGCGAGTATCTACTTTCAGATGCAACAGAAATTTTGCGGATTGATCAATCCGATCGCGAGATATGGCAGTTCGGAGATAAGAAACGCTTGAGAAACTCAAAATTTTCGCAGTTCTGATGCTCGAAACGAGTAACTAGAACGGCCTAGGGGAGAAGTACGCATACCGTTGCAATCGGGCGAGTTTCTACTTTCAGATGCAACAGAAATTTTGCGGATTGGTCAATCCGTTCGCGAGATATGGCTGTTTGGATGTAAGAAACGCTTGAGAAACTCAAAATTTTCGCAGTTCTGATGCTCGAAACGAATAACTGGAACGGCCTAGGGGAAAACTACACACACCGTTGTAATCGGGCGAGTTTCTACTTTCAGGAGCAACAGAAATTTTGCGGATTGGTGAATCCGTTCGCCAGATATGGTAGTTTGCAGGTAAGAAACGTTTGGGAAACTCAAAATTTTCGCAGTTCTGATGCTCGACACGAATAACTAGAACGGCCTAGGGGAAAAGTGCTCATACCGTTGTAATCGGGCGAGTTTCTGCTTTCAGATGCAACAGAAATTTTGCGGATTGGTCAATCCGTTCGCGAGATATGGCAGTTTGGATGTAAGAAACGCTTGAGAAACTCAAAATTTTCGCAGTTCTGATGCTCGAAACGAATAACTAGAACGGCCTAGGGGAAAACTACACATACCGTTGTAATCGGGCGAGTTTCTACTTTCAGATGCAACAGAAATTTTGCGGATTGGTCAATCCGTTCGCGAGATATGGCAGTTTGGAGGTAAGAAACGCTTGAGAAACTCAAAATTTTCGCAGTTCTGATGCTCGAAACGAATAACTGGAACGGCCTAGGGGAAAACTACACATACCGTTGTAATCGGGCGAGTTTCTACTTTCAGATGCAATAGAAATTTTGCGCATTGGTCTATCCGTTCGCGAGATATGGCAGTTTGGAGGTAAGAAACGCTTGAGAAACTCAAAATTTTCGCAGTTCTGATGCTCGAAACGAGAAACTAGAACGGCATAGGGGAAAAGTACGCATACCTTTGTAATCGGGCGAGTTTCTACTTTCAGATGCAACAGAAATTTTGAGGATTGGTCAATCCGTTCGCGAGATATGGCAGTTTGGAGGTAAGAAACGCTTGAGGAACTCAAAATTTTCGCAGTTCTGATGCTCGAAACGAATAACTAGAACCGCCTAGGGGAAAAGTGCGCATACCTTTGTAATCGGGCGAGTTTCTACTTTCAGATGCAACAGAAATTTTGTGGATTGGTCAATCCGTTCGCGATATATGGCAGTTTGGATGGAAGAAACGCTTGAGAAACTCAAAATTTTCGCAGTTCCGATGCTCGAAACGAATAACTAGAATGGCCTAGGGGAAAACTACACCCACCGTTGGAATCGGGCGAGTTTCTACTTTCAGATGCAACAGAAATTTTGCGGATTGTTCAATCCGTTCGCGAAATATGGCAGTTTGGAGGTAAGAAACGCTTGAGAAACTCAAAATTTTCGCAGTTCTGATGCTCGAAACGAATAACTAGAACCGCCTAGGGGAAAAGTGCGCACACCGTTGTAATCGAGCGAGTATCTACTTTCAGATGCAACAGAAATTTTGCGGATTGATCAATCCGATCGCGAGATATGGCAGTTCGGAGATAAGAAACGCTTGAGAAACTCAAAATTTTCGCAGTTCTGATGCTCGAAACGAGTAACTAGAACGGCCTAGGGGAGAAGTACGCATACCGTTGCAATCGGGCGAGTTTCTACTTTCAGATGCAACAGAAATTTTGCGGATTGGTCAATCCGTTCGCGAGATATGGCTGTTTGGAAGTAAGAAACGCTTGAGAAACTCAAAATTTTCGCAGTTCTGATGCTCGAAACGAATAATTGGAACGGCCTAGGGGAAAACTACACACACTGTTGTAATCGGGCGAGTTTCTACTTTCAGGAGCAACAGAAATTTTGCGGATTGGTGAATCCGTTCGCCAGATATGGTAGTTTGCAGGTAAGAAACGTTTGGGAAACTCAAAATTTTCGCAGTTCTGATGCTCGACACGAATAACTAGAACGGCCTAGGGGAAAAGTGCTCATACCGTTGTAATCGGGCGAGTTTCTACTTTCAGATGCAACAGAAATTTTGCGGATTGGTCAATCCGTTCGCGAGATATGGCAGTTTGGAGGTAAGAAACGCTTGAGAAACTCAAAATTTTCGCAGTTCTGATGCTCGAAACGAGTAACTAGAACGGCCTAGGGGAAAAATACGCATACCGTTGTAATCGGGCGAGTTTCTGCTTTCAGATGCAACAGAAATTTTGCGGATTGGTCAATCCGTTCGCGAGATATGGCAGTTTGGATGTAAGAAACGCTTGAGAAACTCAAAATTTTCGTAGTTCTGATGCTCGAAACGAATAACTAGAACGGCCTAGGGGAAAAGTACGCATACCGTTGTAATCGGGCGAGTTTCTGCTTTCAGATGCAACAGAAATTTTGCGGATTGGTCAATCCGTTCGCGAGATATGGCAGTTTGGATGTAAGAAACGCTTGAGAAACTCAAAATTTTCGCAGTTCTGATGCTCGAAACGAATAACTAGAACGGCCTAGGGGAAAACTACACATACCGTTGTAATCGGGCGAGTTTCTACTTTCAGATGCAACAGAAATTTTGCGGATTGGTCAATCCGTTCGCGAGATATGGCAGTTTGGAGGTAAGAAACGCTTGAGAAACTCAAAATTTTCGCAGTTCTGATGCTCGAAACGAATAACTGGAACGGCCTAGGGGAAAACTACATATACCGTTGTAATCGGGCGAGTTTCTACTTTCAGATGCAATAGAAATTTTGCGGATTGGTCTATCCGTTCGCGAGATATGGCAGTTTGGAGGTAAGAAACGCTTGAGAAACTCAAAATTTTCGCAGTTCTGATGCTCGAAACGAGAAACTAGAACGGCATAGGGGAAAAGTACGCATACCTTTGTAATCGGGCGAGTTTCTACTTTCAGATGCAACAGAAATTTTGAGGATTGGTCAATCCGTTCGCGAGATATGGCAGTTTGGAGGTAAGAAACGCTTGAGGAACTCAAAATTTTCGCAGTTCTGATGCTCGAAACGAATGACTACAACGGCCTAGGGGAAAAGTACGCATACCGTTGTAATCGGGCGAGTTTCTACTTTCAGATGCAACAGAAATTTTGCGGATTGGTCAATCCGTTCGCGAGATATGGCAGTTTGGAAATAAGAAACGCTTGAGAAACTCAAAATTTTCGCAGTTCTGATGCTCGAAACGAGTAACTAGAACGGCATAGGGGAAAAGTACGCATACCGTTGTAATCGGGCGAGTTTCTGCTTTCAGATGCAACAGAAATTTTGCGGATTGGTCAATCCGTTCGCGAGATATGGCAGTTTGGATGTAAGAAACGCTTGAGAAACTCAAAATTTTCGCAGTTCTGATGCTCGAAACGAATAACTAGGACGGCCTAGGGGAAAACTACACATACCGTTGTAATCGGGCGAGTTTCTACTTTCAGATGCAACAGAAATTTTGCGGATTGGTCAATCCGTTCGCGAGATATGGCAGTTTGGAGGTAAGAAACGCTTGAGAAACTCAAAATTTTCGCAGTTCTGATGCTCGAAACGAATAACTGGAACGGCCTAGGGGAAAACTACACATACCGTTGTAATCGGGCGAGTTTCTACTTTCAGATGCAATAGAAATTTTGCGGATTGGTCTATCCGTTCGCGAGATATGGCAGTTTGGAGGTAAGAAACGCTTGAGAAACTCAAAATTTTCGCAGTTCTGTTGCTCGAAACGAGAAACTAGAACGGCATAGGGGAAAAGTACGCATACCTTTGTAATCGGGCGAGTTTCTACTTTCAGATGCAACAGAAATTTTGAGGATTGGTCAATCCGTTCGCGAGATATGGCAGTTTGGAGGTAAGAAACGCTTGAGGAACTCAAAATTTTCGCAGTTCTGATGCTCGAAACGAATAACTAGAACCGCCTAGGGGAAAAGTGCGCATACCTTTGTAATCGGGCGAGTTTCTACTTTCAGATGCAACAGAAATTTTGTGGATTGGTCAATCCGTTCGCGAGATATGGCAGTTTGGATGTAAGAAACGCTTGAGAAACTCAAAATTTTCGCAGTTCCGATGCTCGAAACGAATAACTAGAATGGCCTAGGGGAAAACTACACCCACCGTTGGAATCGGGCGAGTTTCTACTTTCAGATGCAACAGAAATTTTGCGGATTGTTCAATCCGTTCGCGAAATATGGCAGTTTGGAGGTAAGAAACGCTTGAGAAACTCAAAATTTTCGCAGTTCTGATGCTCGAAACGAATAACTAGAACCGCCTAGGGGAAAAGTGCGCACACCGTTGTAATCGAGCGAGTATCTACTTTCAGATGCAACAGAAATTTTGCGGATTGATCAATCCGATCGCGAGATATGGCAGTTCGGAGATAAGAAACGCTTGAGAAACTCAAAATTTTCGCATTTCTGATGCTCGAAACGAGTAACTAGAACGGCCTAGGGGAGAAGTACGCATACCGTTGCAATCGGGCGAGTTTCTACTTTCAGATGCAACAGAAATTTTGCGGATTGGTCAATCCGTTCGCGAGATATGGCTGTTTGGAAGTAAGAAACGCTTGAGAAACTCAAAATTTTCGCAGTTCTGATGCTCGAAACGAATAACTGGAACGGCCTAGGGGAAAACTACACACACCGTTGTAATCGGGCGAGTTTCTACTTTCAGGAGCAACAGAAATTTTGCGGATTGGTGAATCCGTTCGCCAGATATGGTAGTTTGCAGGTAAGAAACGTTTGGGAAACTCAAAATTTTCGCAGTTCTGATGCTCGACACGAATAACTAGAACGGCCTAGGGGAAAAGTGCTCATACCGTTGTAATCGGGCGAGTTTCTGCTTTCAGATGCAACAGAAATTTTGCGGATTGGTCAATCCGTTCGCGAGATATGGCAGTTTGGATGTAAGAAACGCTTGAGAAACTCAAAATTTTCGCAGTTCTGATGCTCGAAACGAATAACTAGAACGGCCTAGGGGAAAACTACACATACCGTTGTAATCGGGCGAGTTTCTACTTTCAGATGCAACAGAAATTTTGCGGATTGGTCAATCCGTTCGCGAGATATGGCAGTTTGGAGGTAAGAAACGCTTGAGAAACTCAAAATTTTCGCAGTTCTGATGCTCGAAACGAGAAACTAGAACGGCATAGGGGAAAAGTACGCATACCTTTGTAATCGGGCGAGTTTCAACTTTCAGATGCAACAGAAATTTTGAGGATTGGTCAATCCGTTCGCGAGATATGGCAGTTTGGAGGTAAGAAACGCTTGAGGAACACAAAATTTTCGCAGTTCTGATGCTCGAAACGAATAACTAGAACCGCCTAGGGGAAAAGTGCGCATACCTTTGTAATCGGGCGAGTTTCTACTTTCAGATGCAACAGAAATTTTGTGGATTGGTCAATCCGTTCGCGAGATATGGCAGTTTGGATGTAAGAAACGCTTGAGGAACTCAAAATTTTCGCAGTTCCGATGCTCGAAACGAATAACTAGAATGGCCTAGGGGAAAACTACACCCACCGTTGTAATCGGGCGAGTTTCTACTTTCAGATGCAACAGAAATTTTGCGGATTGTTCAATCCGTTCGCGAAATATGGCAGTTTGGAGGTAAGAAACGCTTGAGAAACTCAAAATTTTCGCAGTTCTGATGCTCGAAACGAATAACTAGAACCGCCTAGGGGAAAAGCGCGCATACCGTTGCAATCGGGCGAGTTTCTACTTTCAGATGCAACAGAAATTTTGCGGATTGGTCAATCCGTTCGCGAGATATGGCTGTTTGGAGGTAAGAAACGCTTGAGAAACTCAAAATTTTCGCAGTTCTGATGCTCGAAACGAATAACTGGAACGGCCTAGGGGAAAACTACACATACCGTTGTAATCGGGCGAGTTTCTACTTTCAGAAGCAACAGAAATTTTGCGGATTGGTGAATCCGTTCGCCAGATATGGTAGTTTGCAGGTAAGAAACGTTTGGGAAACTCAAAATTTTCGCAGTTCTGATGCTCGACACGAATAACTAGAACGGCCTAGGGGAAAAGTGCTCATACCGTTGTAATCGGGCGAGTTTCTACTTTCAGATGCAACAGAAATTTTGCGGATTGGTCAATCCGTTCGCGAAATATGGCAGTTTGGAGGTAAGAAACGCTTGAGAAACTCAAAATTTTCGCAGTTCTGATGCTCGAAACGAATAACTAGAACCGCCTAGGGGAAAAGCGCGCACACCGTTGTAATCGAGCGAGTATCTACTTTCAGATGCAACAGAAATTTTGCGGATTGATCAATCCGATCGCGAGATATGGCAGTTCGGAGATAAGAAACGCTTGAGAAACTCAAAATTTTCGCAGTTCTGATGCTCGAAACGAGTAACTAGAACGGCCTAGGGGAGAAGTACGCATACCGTTGCAATCGGGCGAGTTTCTACTTTCAGATGCAACAGAAATTTTGCGGATTGGTCAATCCGTTCGCGAGATATGGCTGTTTGGAGGTAAGAAACGCTTGAGAAACTCAAAATTTTCGCAGTTCTGATGCTCGAAACGAATAACTGGAACGGCCTAGGGGAAAACTACACATACCGTTGTAATCGGGCGAGTTTCTACTTTCAGAAGCAACAGAAATTTTGCGGATTGGTGAATCCGTTCGCCAGATATGGTAGTTTGCAGGTAAGAAACGTTTGGGAAACTCAAAATTTTCGCAGTTCTGATGCTCGACACGAATAACTAGAACGGCCTAGGGGAAAAGTGCTCATACCGTTGTAATCGGGCGAGTTTCTACTTTCAGATGCAACAGAAATTTTGCGGATTGGTCAATCCGTTCGCGAGATATGGCAGTTTGGATGTAAGAAACGCTTGAGAAACTCAAAATTTTCGCAGTTCTGATGCTCGAAACGAATAACTAGAACGGCCTAGGGGAAAAGTACGCATACCGTTGTAATCGGGCGAGTTTCTGCTTTCAGATGCAACAGAAATTTTGCGGATTGGTCAATCCGTTCGCGAGATATGGCAGTTTGGATGTAAGAAACGCTTGAGAAACTCAAAATTTTCGCAGTTCTGATGCTCGAAACGAATAACTAGAACGGCCTAGGGGGAAACTACACATACCGTTGTAATCGGGCGAGTTTCTACTTTCAGATGCAACAGAAATTTTGCGGATTGGTCAATCCGTTCGCGAGATATGGCAGTTTGGAGGTAAGAAACGCTTGAGAAACTCAAAATTTTCGCAGTTCTGATGCTCGAAACGAATAACTGGAACGGCCTAGGGGAAAACTACACATACCGTTGTAATCGGGCGAGTTTCTACTCTCAGATGCAATAGAAATTTTGCGGATTGGTCTATCCGTTCGCGAGATATGGCAGTTTGGAGGTAAGAAACGCTTGAGAAACTCAAAATTTTTGCAGTTCTGATGCTCGAAACGAGAAACTAGAACGGCCTAGGGGAAAACTACACATACCGTTGTAATCGGGCGAGTTTCTACTTTCAGATGCAACAGAAATTTTGCGGATTGGTCAATCCGTTCGCGAGATATGGCAGTTTGGAGGTAAGAAACGCTTGAGAAACTCAAAATTTTCGCAGTTCTGATGCTCGAAACGAATAACTGGAACGGCCTAGGGGAAAACTACACATACCGTTGTAATCGGGCGAGTTTCTACTCTCAGATGCAATAGAAATTTTGCGGATTGGTCTATCCGTTCGCGAGATATGGCAGTTTGGATGTAAGAAACGCTTGAGAAACTCAAAATTTTCGCAGTTCTGATGCTCGAAACGAGAAACTAGAACGGCATAGGGGAAAAGTACGCATACCTTTGTAATCGGGCGAGTTTCTACTTTCAGATGCAACAGAAATTTTGAGGATTGGTCAATCCGTTCGCGAGATATGGCAGTTTGGAGGTAAGAAACGCTTGAGGAACTCAAAATTTTCGCAGTTCTGATGCTCGAAACGAGTAACTAGAACGGCCTTGGAGAAAAGTGCGCATACCGTTGTAATCGGGCGAGTATCTACTTTCAGATGCAACAGAAATTTTGCGGATTGATCAATCCGTTCGCGAGATATGGCAGTTTGGAGATAAGAAACGCTTCAGAAACTCAAAATTTTCGCAGTTCTGATGCTCGAAACGAATGACTACAACGGCCTAGGGGAGAAGTACGCATACCGTTGTAATCGGGCGAGTTTCTACTTTCAGATGCAACAGAAATTTTGCGGATTGGTCAATCCGTTCGCGAGATATGGCAGTTTGGAAATAAGAAACGCTTGAGAAACTCAAAATTTTCGCAGTTCTGATGCTCGAAACGAGTAACTAGAACGGCATAGGGGAAAAGTACGTATACTGTTGTAATCGGGTGAGTTTCTGCTTTCAGATGCAACAGAAATTTTGCGGATTGGTCAATCCGTTCGCGAGATATGGCAGTTTGGATGTAAGAAACGCTTGAGAAACTCAAAATTTTCGCAGTTCTGATGCTCGAAACGAATAACTAGAACGGCCTAGGGGAAAACAACACCTACCGTTGTAATCGGGCGAGTTTCTACTTTCAGATGCAACAGAAATTTTGCGGATTGTTCAATCCGTTCGCGAGATATGGCAGTTTGGAGGTAAGAAACGCTTGAGAAACTCAAAATTTTCGCAGTTCTGATGCTCGAAACGAATAACTAGAACCGCCTAGGGGAAAAGTGCGCATACCGTTGTAATCGAGCGAGTATCTACTTTCAGATGCAACGGAAATTTTGCGGATTGATCAAACCGTTCGCGAGATATGGCAGTTTGGAGATAAGAAACGCTTGAGAAACTCAAAATTTTCGCAGTTCTGATGCACGAAACGAATGACTACAACGGCCCAGGGGAGAAGTACGCATACCGTTGTAATCGGGCGAGTTTCTACTTTCAGATGCAACAGAAATCATACGGATTGATCAATCCGTTCGCGAGATATGGCAGTTTGGAGATAAGAAACGCTTGAGAAACTCAAAATTTTCGCAGTTCTGATGCTCGAAACGAATGACTAGAACGGCCTAGGGGAGAAGTACGCATACCGTTGTAATCGGGCGAGTTTCTACTTTCAGATGCAACAGAAATCATGCGGATTGGTCAATCCGTTCGCGAGATATGGCAGTTTGGAGATAAGAAACGCTTGAGAAACTCAAAATTTTCGCAGTTCTGATGCTCGAAACGAATGACTAGAACGGCCTAGGGGAGAAGTACGCATACCGTTGTAATCGGGCGAGTTTCTACTTTCAGATGCAACAGAAATCATGCGGATTGGTCAATCCGTTCGCGAGATATGGCAGTTTGGAGATAAGAAACGCTTGAGAAACTCAAAATTTTCGCAGTTCTGATGCTCGAAACGAGTAACTAGAACGGCCTAGGGGAAAAGTACGCATACCGTTGTAATCGGGCGAGTTTCTACTTTCAGATGCTACAGAAATTTTGCGGACTGGTCAATCCGTTCGCGAGATATGGCACTTTGGATGTAAGAAACGCTGGAGAAACTCAAAATTTTCGCAGTTCTGATGCTCGAAACGAATAACTAGAATGGCCTAGGGGAAAACTACACCCACCGTTGTAATCGGGCGAGTTTCTACTTTCAGATGCAACAGAAATTTTGCGGATTGGTCAATCCGTTCGCGAGATATGGCAGTTTGGAGGTAAGAAACGCTTGAGAAACTCAAAATTTTCGCAGTTCTGATGCTCGAAACGAATAACTGGAACGGCCTAGGGGAAAACTACACATACCGTTGTAATCGGGCGAGTTTCTACTCTCAGATGCAATAGAAATTTTGCGGATTGGTCTATCCGTTCGCGAGATATGGCAGTTTGGAGGTAAGAAACGCTTGAGAAACTCAAAATTTTTGCAGTTCTGATGCTCGAAACGAGAAACTAGAACGGCCTAGGGGAAAACTACACATACCGTTGTAATCGGGCGAGTTTCTACTTTCAGATGCAACAGAAATTTTGCGGATTGGTCAATCCGTTCGCGAGATATGGCAGTTTGGAGGTAAGAAACGCTTGAGAAACTCAAAATTTTCGCAGTTCTGATGCTCGAAACGAATAACTGGAACGGCCTAGGGGAAAACTACACATACCGTTGTAATCGGGCGAGTTTCTACTCTCAGATGCAATAGAAATTTTGCGGATTGGTCTATCCGTTCGCGAGATATGGCAGTTTGGATGTAAGAAACGCTTGAGAAACTCAAAATTTTCGCAGTTCTGATGCTCGAAACGAGAAACTAGAACGGCATAGGGGAAAAGTACGCATACCTTTGTAATCGGGCGAGTTTCTACTTTCAGATGCAACAGAAATTTTGAGGATTGGTCAATCCGTTCGCGAGATATGGCAGTTTGGAGGTAAGAAACGCTTGAGGAACTCAAAATTTTCGCAGTTCTGATGCTCGAAACGAGTAACTAGAACGGCCTTGGAGAAAAGTGCGCATACCGTTGTAATCGGGCGAGTATCTACTTTCAGATGCAACAGAAATTTTGCGGATTGATCAATCCGTTCGCGAGATATGGCAGTTTGGAGATAAGAAACGCTTCAGAAACTCAAAATTTTCGCAGTTCTGATGCTCGAAACGAATGACTACAACGGCCTAGGGGAGAAGTACGCATACCGTTGTAATCGGGCGAGTTTCTACTTTCAGATGCAACAGAAATTTTGCGGATTGGTCAATCCGTTCGCGAGATATGGCAGTTTGGAAATAAGAAACGCTTGAGAAACTCAAAATTTTCGCAGTTCTGATGCTCGAAACGAGTAACTAGAACGGCATAGGGGAAAAGTACGTATACTGTTGTAATCGGGTGAGTTTCTGCTTTCAGATGCAACAGAAATTTTGCGGATTGGTCAATCCGTTCGCGAGATATGGCAGTTTGGATGTAAGAAACGCTTGAGAAACTCAAAATTTTCGCAGTTCTGATGCTCGAAACGAATAACTAGAACGGCCTAGGGGAAAACAACACCTACCGTTGTAATCGGGCGAGTTTCTACTTTCAGATGCAACAGAAATTTTGCGGATTGTTCAATCCGTTCGCGAGATATGGCAGTTTGGAGGTAAGAAACGCTTGAGAAACTCAAAATTTTCGCAGTTCTGATGCTCGAAACGAATAACTAGAACCGCCTAGGGGAAAAGTGCGCATACCGTTGTAATCGAGCGAGTATCTACTTTCAGATGCAACGGAAATTTTGCGGATTGATCAAACCGTTCGCGAGATATGGCAGTTTGGAGATAAGAAACGCTTGAGAAACTCAAAATTTTCGCAGTTCTGATGCACGAAACGAATGACTACAACGGCCCAGGGGAGAAGTACGCATACCGTTGTAATCGGGCGAGTTTCTACTTTCAGATGCAACAGAAATCATACGGATTGATCAATCCGTTCGCGAGATATGGCAGTTTGGAGATAAGAAACGCTTGAGAAACTCAAAATTTTCGCAGTTCTGATGCTCGAAACGAATGACTAGAACGGCCTAGGGGAGAAGTACGCATACCGTTGTAATCGGGCGAGTTTCTACTTTCAGATGCAACAGAAATCATGCGGATTGGTCAATCCGTTCGCGAGATATGGCAGTTTGGAGATAAGAAACGCTTGAGAAACTCAAAATTTTCGCAGTTCTGATGCTCGAAACGAGTAACTAGAACGGCCTAGGGGAAAAGTACGCATACCGTTGTAATCGGGCGAGTTTCTACTTTCAGATGCTACAGAAATTTTGCGGACTGGTCAATCCGTTCGCGAGATATGGCACTTTGGATGTAAGAAACGCTGGAGAAACTCAAAATTTTCGCAGTTCTGATGCTCGAAACGAATAACTAGAATGGCCTAGGGGAAAACTACACCCACCGTTGTAATCGGGCGAGTTTCTACTTTCAGACGCAACAGAAATTTTGCGGATTGTTCAATCCGTTCGCGAAATATGGCAGTTTGGAGGTAAGAAACGCTTGAGAAACTCAAAATTTTCGCAGTTCTGATGCTCGAAACGAATAACTAGAACCGCCTAGGGGAAAAGTGCGCATACCGTTGTAATCGAGCGAGTATCTACTTTCAGATGCAACAGAAATTTTGCGGATTGATCAATCCGATCGCGAGATATGGCAGTTTGGAGATAAGAAACGCTTGAGAAACTCAAAATTTTCGCAGTTCTGATGCTCGAAACGAGTAACTAGAACGGCCTAGGGGAGAAGTACGCATACCGTTGCAATCGGGCGAGTTTCTACTTTCAGATGCAACAGAAATTTTGCGGATTGGTCAATCCGTTCGCGAGATATGGCTGTTTGGAGGTAAGAAACGCTTGAGAAACTCAAAATTTTCGCAGTTCTGATGCTCGAAACGAATAACTGGAACGGCCTAGGGGAAAACTACACATACCGTTGTAATCGGGCGAGTTTCTACTTTCAGAAGCAACAGAAATTTTGCGGATTGGTGAATCCGTTCGCCAGATATGGTAGTTTGCAGGTAAGAAACGTTTGGGAAACTCAAAATTTTCGCAGTTCTGATGCTCGACACGAATAACTAGAACGGCCTAGGGGAAAAGTGCTCATACCGTTGTAATCGGGCGAGTTTCTACTTTCAGATGCAACAGAAATTTTGCGGATTGGTCAATCCGTTCGCGAGATATGGCAGTTTGGAGGTAAGAAACGCTTGAGAAACTCAAAATTTTCGCAGTTCTGGTGCTCGAAACGAGTAACTAGAACGGCCTAGGGGAAAAATACGCACACCGTTGTAATCGGGCGAGTTTCTGCTTTCAGATGCAACAGAAATTTTGCGGATTGGTCAATCCGTTCGCGAGATATGGCAGTTTGGATGTAAGAAACGCTTGAGAATCTCAAAATTTTCGCAGTTCTGATGCTCGAAACGAATAACTAGAACGGCCTAGGGGAAAACTACACATACCGTTGTAATCGGGCGAGTTTCTACTTTCAGATGCAACAGACATTTTGCGGATTGGTCAATCCGTTCGCGAGATATGGCAGTTTGGAGGTAAGAAACGCTTGAGAAACTCAAAATTTTCGCAGTTCTGATGCTCGAAACGAATAACTGGAACGGCCTAGGGGAAAACTACACATGCCGTTGTAATCGGGCGAGTTTCTACTTTCAGATGCAATAGAAATTTTGCGGATTGGTCCATCCGTTCGCGAGATATGGCAATTTGGAGGTAAGAAACGCTTGAGGAACTCAAAATTTTCGCAGTTCTGATGCTCGAAACGAGAAACTAGAACGGCATAGGGGAAAAGTACGCATACCTTTGTAATCGGGCGAGTTTCTACTTTCAGATGCAACAGAAATTTTGAGGATTGGTCAATCCGTTCGCGAGATATGGCAGTTTGGAGGTAAGAAACGCTTGAGGAACTCAAAATTTTCGCAGTTCTGATGCTCGAAACGAGTAACTAGAACGGCCTAGGGGAAAAGTGCGCATACCGTTGTAATCGGGCGAGTATCTACTTTCAGATGCAACAGAAATTTTGCGGATTGATCAATCCGTTCGCGAGATATGGCAGTTTGGAGATAAGAAACGCTTGAGAAACTCAAAATTTTCGCAGTTCTGATGCTCGAAACGAATGACTACAACGGCCTAGGGGAAAAGTACGCATACCGTTGTAATCGGGCGAATTTCTACTTTCAGATGCAACAGAAATTTTGCGGATTGGTCAATCCGTTCGCGAGATATGGCAGTTTGGAAATAAGAAACGCTTGAGAAACTCAAAATTTTCGCAGTTCTGATGCTCGAAACGAGTAACTAGAACGGCATAGGGGAAAAGTACGTATATTGTAATCGGGTGAGTTTCTGCTTTCAGATGCAACAGAAATTTTGCGGATTGGTCAATCCGTTCGCGAGATATGGCAGTTTGGATGTAAGAAACGCTTGAGAAACTCAAAATTTTCGCAATTCTGATGCTCGAAACGAATAACTAGAACGGCCTAGGGGAAAACAACACCTACCGTTGTAATCGGGCGAGTTTCTACTTTCAGATGCAACAGAAATTTTGCGGATTGTTCAATCCGTTCGCGAGATATGGCAGTTTGGAAATAAGAAACGCTTGAGAAACTCAAAATTTTCGCAGTTCTGATGCTCGAAACGAGTAACTAGAACGGCCTATGGGAAAAGTACGCATACCGTTGTAATCGGGCGAGTTTCTACTTTCAGATGCAACAGAAATTTTGCGGATTGGTCAATCCGTTCGCGAGATATGGCAGTTTGGAGGTAAGAAACGCTTGAGAAACTGAAAATTTTCGCAGTTCTGATGCTCGAAACGAATAACTAGAACGGCCTAGGGGAAAAGTACGCATACTGTTGTAATCGGGCGAGTTTCTACTTTCAGATGCAACAGAAATTTTGCGGATTGGTCAATCCGTTCGCGAGATATGGCAGTTTGGAAATAAGAAACGCTTGAGAAACTCAAAATTTTCGCAGTTCTGATGCTCGAAACGAGTAACTAGAACGGCATTGGGGAAAAGTACGTATACCGTTGTAATCGGGTGTGTTTCTGCTTTCAGATGCAACAGAAATTTTGCGGATTGGTCAATCCGTTCGCGAGATATGGCAGTTTGGATGTAAGAAACGCTTGAGAAACTCAAAATTTTCGCAGTTCTGATGCTCGAAACGAATAACTAGAACGGCCTAGGGGAAAACAACACCTACCGTTGTAATCGGGCGAGTTTCTACTTTCAGATGCAACAGAAATTTTGCGGATTGGTCAATCCGTTCGCGAGATATGGCAGTTTGGAGGTAAGAAACGCTTGAGAAACTCAAAATTTTCGCAGTTCTGATGCTCGAAACGAGTAACTAGAACGGCCTAGGGGAAAAGTACGCATACTGTTGTAATCGGGCGAGTTTCTACTTTCAGATGCAACAGAAATTTTGCGGATTGGTCAATCCGTTCGCGAGATATGGCAGTTTGGATATAAGAAACGCTTGAGAAACTCAAAATTTTCGCAGTTCTGATGCTCGAAACGAGTAACTAGAACGGCATAGGGGAAAAGTACGCATACCGTTGTAATCGGGTGAGTTTCTGCTTTCAGATGCAACAGAAATTTTGCGGATTGGTCAATCCGTTCGCGAGATATGGTAGTTTGGAGGTAAGAAACGCTTGAGAAACTCAAAATTTTCGCAGTTCTGATGCTCTACACGAATAACTAGAACGGCCTAGGGGAAAAGTGCGCATACCGTTGTAATCGGGCGAGTTTCTACTCTCAGATGCAGCAGAAATCATGCGGAATGGTCAATCCGTTCGCGAGATATGGCCGTTTGGATGTAAGAAACGCTTGAGAAACTCAAAATTTTCGCAGTTCTGATGCTCGAAACGAATAACTAGAACGGCCTAGGGGAAAACAACACCTACCGTTGTAATCGGGCGAGTTTCTACTTTCAGATGCAACAGAAATTTTGCGGATTGTTCAATCCGTTCGCGAGATATGGCAGTTTGGAGGTAAGAAACGCTTGAGAAACTCAAAATTTTCGCAGTTCTGATGCTCGAAACGAATAACTAGAACCGCCTAGGGGAAAAGTGCGCATACCGTTGTAATCGAGCGAGTATCTACTTTCAGATGCAACAGAAATTTTGCGGATTGATCAAACCGTTCGCGAGATATGGCAGTTTGGAGATAAGAAACGCTTGAGAAACTCAAAATTTTCGCAGTTCTGATGCACGAAACGAATGACTACAACGGCCCAGGGGAGAAGTACGCATACCGTTGTAATCGGGCGAGTTTCTACTTTCAGATGCAACAGAAATCATGCGGATTGATCAATCCGTTCGCGAGATATGGCAGTTTGGAGATAAGAAACGCTTGAGAAACTCAAAATTTTCGCAGTTCTGATGCTCGAAACGAATGACTAGAACGGCCTAGGGGAGAAGTACGCATACCGTTGTAATCGGGCGAGTTTCTACTTTCAGATGCAACAGAAATCATGCGGATTGGTCAATCCTTTCGCGAGATATGGCAGTTTGGAGATAAGAAACGCTTGAGAAACTCAAAATTTTCGCAGTTCTGATGCTCGAAACGAGTAACTAGAACGGCCTAGGGGAAAAGTACGCATACCGTTGTAATCGGGCGAGTTTCTACTTTCAGATGCTACAGAAATTTTGCGGACTGGTCAATCCGTTCGCGAGATATGGCACTTTGGATGTAAGAAACGCTGGAGAAACTCAAAATTTTCGCAGTTCTGATGCTCGAAACGAATAACTAGAATGGCCTAGGGGAAAACTACACCCACCGTTGTAATCGGGCGAGTTTCTACTTTCAGACGCAACAGAAATTTTGCGGATTGTTCAATCCGTTCGCGAAATATGGCAGTTTGGAGGTAAGAAACGCTTGAGAAACTCAAAATTTTCGCAGTTCTGATGCTCGAAACGAATAACTAGAACCGCCTAGGGGAAAAGTGCGCATACCGTTGTAATCGAGCGAGTATCTACTTTCAGATGCAACAGAAATTTTGCGGATTGATCAATCCGATCGCGAGATATGGCAGTTTGGAGATAAGAAACGCTTGAGAAACTCAAAATTTTCGCAGTTCTGATGCTCGAAACGAGTAACTAGAACGGCCTAGGGGAGAAGTACGCATACCGTTGCAATCGGGCGAGTTTCTACTTTCAGATGCAACAGAAATTTTGCGGATTGGTCAATCCGTTCGCGAGATATGGCTGTTTGGAGGTAAGAAACGCTTGAGAAACTCAAAATTTTCGCAGTTCTGATGCTCGAAACGAATAACTGGAACGGCCTAGGGGAAAACTACACATACCGTTGTAATCGGGCGAGTTTCTACTTTCAGAAGCAACAGAAATTTTGCGGATTGGTGAATCCGTTCGCCAGATATGGTAGTTTGCAGGTAAGAAACGTTTGGGAAACTCAAAATTTTCGCAGTTCTGATAATCGACACGAATAACTAGAACGGCCTAGGGGAAAAGTGCTCATACCGTTGTAATCGGGCGAGTTTCTACTTTCAGATGCAACAGAAATTTTGCGGATTGGTCAATCCGTTCGCGAGATATGGCAGTTTGGAGGTAAGAAACGCTTGAGAAACTCAAAATTTTCGCAGTTCTGGTGCTCGAAACGAGTAACTAGAACGGCCTAGGGGAAAAATACGCACACCGTTGTAATCGGGCGAGTTTCTGCTTTCAGATGCAACAGAAATTTTGCGGATTGGTCAATCCGTTCGCGAGATATGGCAGTTTGGATGTAAGAAACGCTTGAGAATCTCAAAATTTTCGCAGTTCTGATGCTCGAAACGAATAACTAGAACGGCCTAGGGGAAAACTACACATACCGTTGTAATCGGGCGAGTTTCTACTTTCAGATGCAACAGACATTTTGCGGATTGGTCAATCCGTTCGCGAGATATGGCAGTTTGGAGGTAAGAAACGCTTGAGAAACTCAAAATTTTCGCAGTTCTGATGCTCGAAACGAATAACTGGAACGGCCTAGGGGAAAACTACACATGCCGTTGTAATCGGGCGAGTTTCTACTTTCAGATGCAATAGAAATTTTGCCTGATTGGTCCATCCGTTCGCGAGATATGGCAATTTGGAGGTAAGAAACGCTTGAGGAACTCAAAATTTTTGCAGTTCTGATGCTCGAAACGAGAAACTAGAACGGCATAGGGGAAAAGTACGCATACCTTTGTAATCGGGCGAGTTTCTACTTTCAGATGCAACAGAAATTTTGAGGATTGGTCAATCCGTTCGCGAGATATGGCAGTTTGGAGGTAAGAAACGCTTGAGGAACTCAAAATTTTCGCAGTTCTGATGCTCGAAACGAGTAACTAGAACGGCCTAGGGGAAAAGTGCGCATACCGTTGTAATCGGGCGAGTTTCTACTTTCAGATGCAACAGAAATTTTGCGCATTGGTCAATCCGTTCGCGAGATATGGCAGTTTGGATGTAAGAAACGCTTGAGAAACCCAAAATTTTCGCAGTTCTGATGCTCGAAACGAATAACTAGAACGGCCTAGTGGAAAACTACACCTACCGTTGTAATCGGGCGAGTTTCTACTTTCAGATGCAACATAAATTTTGCGAATTGGTCAATCCGTTCGCGAGATATGGCAGTTTGGAGGTAAGAAACGCTTGAGAAACTCAAAATTTTCGCAGTTCTGATGCTCGAAACGAATAACTAGAACCGCCTAGGGGAAAAGTGCGAATACCGTTGTAATCGGGCGAGTTTCTACTTTCAGATGCAACAGAAATTTTGCGGATTGATCAATCCGTTCGCGAGATATGGCAGTTTGGAGATAAGAAACGCTTGAGAAACTCAAAATTTTCGCAGTTCTGATGCTCGAAACGAATGACTACAACGGCCTAGGGGAGAAGTACGCATACCGTTGTAATCGGGCGAGTTTCTACTTTCAGAAGCAACAGAAATTTTGCGGATTGGTGAATCCGTTCGCGAGATATGGCAGTTTGGAGATAAGAAACGCTTGAGAAACTCAAAATTTTCGCAGTTCTGATGCTCGAAACGAGTAACTAGAACGGCCTAGGGGAAAAGTACGCATACCGTTGTAATCGGGCGAGTTTCTACTTTCAGATGCAACAGAAATTTTGCGGATTGGTCAATCCGTTCGCGAGATATGGCAGTTTGGAGGTAAGAAACGCTTGAGAAACTCAAAATTTTCGCAGTTCTGATGCTCGAAACGAGTAACTAGAACGGCCTAGGGGAAAAGTACGCATGCCGTTGTAATCGGGCGAGTTTCTACTTTCAGATGCAACAGAAATTTTGCGGATTGGTCAATCCGTTCGCGAGATATGGCAGTTTGGATGTAAGAAACGCTTGAGAAACTCAAAATTTTCGCAGTTCTGATGCTCGAAACGAATAACTAGAACGGCCTAGGGGAAAAGTACGCATACCGTTGTAATCGGGCGAGTTTCTACTTTCAGATGCAACAGAAATTTTGCGGATTGGTCAATCCGTTCGCGAGATATGGCAGTTTGGATATAAGAAACGCTTGAGAAACTCAAAATTTTCGCAGTTCTGATGCTCGAAACGAGTAACTAGAACGGCATAGGGGAAAAGTACGCATACCGTTCTAATCGGGCGAGTTTCTGCTTTCAGATGAAACAGAAATTTTGCGGATTGGTCAATCCGTTCGCGAGATATGGCAGTTTGGATGTAAGAAACGCTTGAGAAACTCAAAATTTTCGCAGGTCTGATGCTCGAAACGAATAACTAGAACGGCCTAGGGGAAAACTACACCTACCGTTGTAATCGGGCGAGTTTCTCCTTTCAGATGCAACAGAAATTTTTGCGGATTGTTCAATCCGTTCGCGAGATATGGCAGTTTGGAGGTAAGAAACGCTTGAGAAACTCAAAATTTTCGCAGTTCTGATGCTCGAAACGAATAACTAGAACCGCCTAGGGGAAAAGTGCGCATACCTTTGTAATCGGGCGAGTTTCTACTTTCAGATGCAACAGAAATTTTGCGGATTGGTCAATCCGTTCGCGAGATATGGCTTTTTGGTTGTAAGAAACGCTTGAGAAACTCAAAATTTTCGCAGTTCTGATGCTCGAAACGAATAACTAGAACGGCCTAGGGGAAAACTACACCTACCGTTGTAATCGGGCGAGTTTCTACTTTCAGATGCAACATAAATTTTGCGAATTGGTCAATCCGTTCGCGAGATATGGCAGTTTGGAGGTAAGAAACGCTTGAGAAACTCAAAATTTTCGCAGTTCTGATGCTCGAAACGAATAACTAGAACCGCCTAGGGGAAAAGTGCGAATACCGTTGTAATCGGGCGAGTTTCTACTTTCAGATGCAACAGAAATTTTGCGGATTGATCAATCCGTTCGCGAGATATGGCAGTTTGGAGATAAGAAACGCTTGAGAAACTCAAAATTTTCGCAGTTCTGATGCTCGAAACGAATGACTACAACGGCCTAGGGGAGAAGTACGCATACCGTTGTAATCGGGCGAGTTTCTACTTTCAGAAGCAACAGAAATTTTGCGGATTGGTGAATCCGTTCGCGAGATATGGCAGTTTGGAGATAAGAAACGCTTGAGAAACTCAAAATTTTCGCAGTTCTGATGCTCGAAACGAGTAACTAGAACGGCCTAGGGGAAAAGTACGCATACCGTTGTAATCGGGCGAGTTTCTACTTTCAGATGCAACAGAAATTTTGCGGATTGGTCAATCCGTTCGCGAGATATGGCAGTTTGGAGGTAAGAAACGCTTGAGAAACTCAAAATTTTCGCAGTTCTGATGCTCGAAACGAGTAACTAGAACGGCCTAGGGGAAAAGTACGCATGCCGTTGTAATCGGGCGAGTTTCTACTTTCAGATGCAACAGAAATTTTGCGGATTGGTCAATCCGTTCGCGAGATATGGCAGTTTGGAGGTAAGAAACGCTTGACAAACTCAAAATTTTCGCAGTTCTGATGCTCCAAACGAATAACTAGAACGGCCTAGGGGAAAAGTACGCATACCGTTGTAATCGGGCGAGTTTCTACTTTCAGATGCAACAGAAATTTTGCGGATTGGTCAATCCGTTCGCGAGATATGGCAGTTTGGATATAAGAAACGCTTGAGAAACTCAAAATTTTCGCAGTTCTGATGCTCGAAACGAGTAACTAGAACGGCATAGTGGAAAAGTACGCATACCGTTCTAATCGGGCGAGTTTCTGCTTTCAGATGAAACAGAAATTTTGCGGATTGGTCAATCCGTTCGCGAGATATGGCAGTTTGGATGTAAGAAACGCTTAAGAAACTCAAAATTTTCGCAGGTCTGATGCTCGAAACGAATAACTAGAACGGCCTAGGGGAAAACTACACCTACCGTTGTAATCGGGCGAGTTTCTCCTTTCAGATGCAACAGAAATTTTTGCGGATTGTTCAATCCGTTCGCGAGATATGGCAGTTTGGAGGTAAGAAACGCTTGAGAAACTCAAAATTTTCGCAGTTCTGATGCTCGAAACGAATAACTAGAACCGCCTAGGGGAAAAGTGCGCATACCTTTGTAATCGGGCGAGTTTCTACTTTCAGATGCAACAGAAATTTTGCGGATTGGTCAATCCGTTCGCGAGATATGGCTTTTTGGTTGTAAGAAACGCTTGAGAAACTCAAAATTTTCGCAGTTCTGATGCTCGAAACGAATAACTAGAACGGCCTAGGGGAAAACTACACCTACCGTTGTAATCGGGCGAGTTTCTACTTTCAGATGCAACAGAAATTTTGCGGATTGGTCAATCCGTTCGCGAGATATGGCAGTTTAGAGGTAAGAAACGCTTGAGAAACTTTAAATTTTCGCAGTTCTGATGATCGAAACGAATAACTAGAACCGCCTAGGGGAAAAGTGCGCATACCGTTGTAATCGGGCGAGTTTCTACTTTCAGATGCAACATAAATTTTGCGGATTGGTCAATCCGTTCGCGAGATATGGCAGTTTGGAGGTAAGAAACGCTTGAGAAACTCAAAATTTTCGCAGTTCTGATGCTCGAAACGAGTAACTAGAACGGCCTAGGGGAAAAGTACGCATACCGTTGTAATCGGGCGAGTTTCTACTTTCAGATGCAACAGAAATTTTGCGGATTGGTCAATCCGTTCGCGAGATATGGCAGTTTGGAGGTAAGAAACGCTTGAGAAACTCAAAATTTTCGCAGTTCTGATGCTCGAAACGAGTAACTAGAACGGCCTAGGGGAAAAGTACGCATACCGTTGTAATCGGGCGAGTTTCTACTTTCAGATGCAACAGAAATTTTGCGGATTGGTCAATCCGTTCGCTATATATGGCAGTTTGGAGGTAAGAAACGCTTGAGAAACTGAAAATTTTCGCAGTTCTGATGCTCGAAACGAATAACTAGAACGGCCTAGGGGAAAAGTACGCATACTGTTGTAATCAGGCGAGTTTCTACTTTCAGATGCAACAGAAATTTTGCGGATTGGTCATTCCGATCGCGAGATATGGCAGTTTGGAAATAAGAAACGCTTGAGAAACTCAAAATTTTCGCAGTTCTGATGCTCGAAACGAGTAACTAGAACGGCATAGGGGAAAAGTACGTATACCGTTGTAATCGGGTGAGTTTCTGCTTTCAGATGCAACAGAAATTTTGCGGATTGGTCAATCCGTTCGGGAGATATGGCAGTTTGGATGTAAGAAACGCTTGAGAAACTCAAAATTTTCGCAGTTCTGATGCTCGAAACGAATAACTAGAACGGCCTAGGGGAAAACAACACCTACCGTTGTAATCGGGCGAGTTTCTACTTTCAGATGCAACAGAAATTTTGCGGATTGGTCAATCCGTTCGCGAGATATGGCAGTTTGGAGGTAAGAAACGCTTGAGAAACTCAAAATTTTCGCAGTTCTGATGCTCGAAACGAGTAACTAGAACGGCCTAGGGGAAAAGTACGCATACCGTTGTAATCGGGCGAGTTTCTACTTTCAGATGCAACAGAAATTTTGCGGATTGGTCAATCCGTTCGCGAGATATGGCAGTTTGGAGGTAAGAAACGCTTGAGAAACTGAAAATTTTCGCAGTTCTGATGCTCGAAACGAATAACTAGAACGGCCTAGGGGAAAAGTACGCATACTGTTGTAATCGGGCGAGTTTCTACTTTCAGATGCAACAGAAATTTTGCGGATTGGTCAATCCGTTCGCGAGATATGGCAGTTTGGAGATAAGAAACGCTTGAGAAACTCAAAATTTTCGCAGTTCTGATGCTCGAAACGAATAACTAGAACGGCATAGGGGAAAAGTACGTATACCGTTGTAATCGGGTGAGTTTCTGCTTTCAGATGCAACAGAAATTTTGCGGATTGGTCAATCCGTTCGCGAGATATGGCAGTTTGGATGTAAGAAACGCTTGAGAAACTCAAAATTTTCGCAGTTCTGATGCTCGAAACGAATAACTAGAACGGCCGAGGGGAGAAGTACGCATACCGTTGTAATCAGGCGAGTTTCTACTTTCAGAAGCAACAGAAATTTTGCGGATTGTTGAATCCGTTCGCGAGATATGGTAGTTTGGAGGTAAGAAACGCTTGAGCAACTCAAAATTTTCGCAGTTCTGATGCTCGAAACGAATAACTAGAACGGCCTAGGGGAAAACTACACCTACCGTTGTAATCGGGCGAGTTTCTACTTTCAGATGCAACATAAATTTTGCGGATTGATCAATCCGTTCGCGAGATATGGCAGTTTGGAGATAAGAAACGCTTGAGAAACTCAAAATTTTCGCAGTTCTGATGCTCGAAACGAATAACTAGAACCGCCTAGGGGAAAAGTGCGAATACCGTTGTAATCGGGCGAGTTTCTACTTTCAGATGCAACAGAAATTTTGCGGATTGATCAATCCGTTCGCGAGATATGGCAGTTTGGAGATAAGAAACGCTTGAGAAACTCAAAATTTTCGCAGTTCTGATGCTCGAAACGAATGACTACAACGGCCTAGGGGAGAAGTACGCATACCGTTGTAATCGGGCGAGTTTCTACTTTCAGAAGCAACAGAAATTTTGCGGATTGGTGAATCCGTTCGCGAGATATGGCAGTTTGGAGATAAGAAACGCTTGAGAAACTCAAAATTTTCGCAGTTCTGATGCTCGAAACGAGTAACTAGAACGGCCTAGGGGAAAAGTACGCATACCGTTGTAATCGGGCGAGTTTCTACTTTCAGATGCAACAGAAATTTTGCGGATTGGTCAATCCGTTCGCGAGATATGGCAGTTTGGAGGTAAGAAACGCTTGAGAAACTCAAAATTTTCGCAGTTCTGATGCTCGAAACGAGTAACTAGAACGGCCTAGGGGAAAAGTACGCATGCCGTTGTAATCGGGCGAGTTTCTACTTTCAGATGCAACAGAAATTTTGCGGATTGGTCAATCCGTTCGCGAGATATGGCAGTTTGGAGGTAAGAAACGCTTGAGAAACTCAAAATTTTCGCAGTTCTGATGCTCGAAACGAATAACTAGAACGGCCTAGGGGAAAAGTACGCATACCGTTGTAATCGGGCGAGTTTCTACTTTCAGATGCAACAGAAATTTTGCGGATTGGTCAATCCGTTCGCGAGATATGGCAGTTTGGAGGTAAGAAACGCTTGAGAAACTCAAAATTTTCGCAGTTCTGATGCTCGAAACGAATAACTAGAACCGCCTAGGGGAAAAGTGCGCATACCTTTGTAATCGGGCGAGTTTCTACTTTCAGATGCAACAGAAATTTTGCGGATTGGTCAATCCGTTCGCGAGATATGGCTTTTTGGTTGTAAGAAACGCTTGAGAAACTCAAAATTTTCGCAGTTCTGATGCTCGAAACGAATAACTAGAACGGCCTAGGGGAAAAGTACGCATACTGTTGTAATCGGGCGAGTTTCTACTTTCAGATGCCACAGAAATTTTGCGGATTGGTCAATCCGTTCGCGAGATATGGCAGTTTGGAAATAAGAAACGCTTGAGAAACTCAAAATTTTCGCAGTTCTGATGCTCGAAACGAGTAACTAGAACGGCATAGGGGAAAAGTACGTATACCGTTGTAATCGGGTGAGTTTCTGCTTTCAGATGCAACAGAAATTTTGCGGATTGGTCAATCCGTTCGCGAGATATGGCAGTTTGGATGTAAGAAACGCTTGAGAAACTCAAAATTTTCGCAGTTCTGATGCTCGAAACGAATAACTAGAACGGCCTAGGGGAAAACAACACCTACCGTTGTAATCGGGCGAGTTTCTACTTTCAGATGCAACAGAAATTTTGCGGATTGTTCAATCCGTTCGCGAGATATGGCAGTTTGGAGGTAAGAAACGCTTGAGAAACTCAAAATTTTCGCAGTTCTGATGCTCGAAACGAATGACTAGAACGGCCTAGGGGAGAAGTACGCATACCGTTGTAATCGGGCGAGTTTCTACTTTCAGATGCAACAGAAATCATGCGGATTGGTCAATCCGTTCGCGAGATATGGCAGTTTGGAGGTAAGAAACGCTTGAGAAACTCAAAATTTTCGCAGTTCTGATGCTCGAAACGAGTAACTAGAACGGCCTAGGGGAAAAGTACACATACCGTTGTAATCGGGCGAGTTTCTACTTTCAGATGCAACAGAAATTTTGCGGATTGGTCAATCCGTTCGCGAGATATGGCAGTTTGGAGGTAAGAAACGCTTGAGAAACTCTAAATTTTCGCAGTTCTGATGCTCGAAACGAGTAACTAGAACGGCCTAGGGGAAAAGTACGCATACCGTTGTAATCGGGCGAGTTTCTACTTTCAGATGCAACAGAAATTTTGCGGATTGGTCAATCCGTTCGCGAGATATGGCAGTTTGGAGGTAAGAAACGCTTGAGAAACTCAAAATTTTCGCAGTTCTGATGCTCGAAACGAGTAACTAGAACGGCCTAGGGGAAAAGTACGCATACCGTTGTAATCGGGCGAGTTTCTACTTTCAGATGCAACAGAAATTTTGCGGATTGGTCAATCCGTTAGCTAGATATGGCAGTTTGGAGGTAAGAAACGCTTGAGAAACTGAAAATTTTCGCAGTTCTGATGCTCGAAACGAATAACTAGAACGGCCTAGGGGAAAAGTACGCATACTGTTGTAATCAGGCGAGTTTCTACTTTCAGATGCAACAGAAATTTTGCGGATTGGTCATTCCGATCGCGAGATATGGCAGTTTGGAAATAAGAAACGCTTGAGAAACTCAAAATTTTCGCAGTTCTGATGCTCGAAACGAATGACTAGAACTGCCTAGGGGAGAAGTACGCATACCGTTGTAATCGGGCGAGTTTCTACTTTCAGATGCAACAGAAATCATGCGGATTGGTCAATCCGTTCGCGAGATATGGCAGTTTGGAGATAAGAAACGCTTGAGAAACTCAAAATTTTCGCAGTTCTGATGCTCGAAACGAGTAACTAGAACGGCCTAGGGGAAAAGTACACATACCGTTGTAATCGGGCGAGTTTCTACTTTCAGATGCAACAGAAATTTTGCGGATTGGTCAATCCGTTCGCGAGATATGGCAGTTTGGAGGTAAGAAACGCTTGAGAAACTCAAAATTTTCGCACTTCTGATGCTCGAAACGAATAACAAGAACGGCCTAGGGGAAAACTACACATACCGTTGTAATCGGGCGAGTTTCTAGTTTCAGATGCAAGAGAAATTTTGCGGATTGGTCAATCCGTTCGCGAGATATGGCAGTTTGGAGGTAAGAAACGCTTGAGAAACTCAAAATTTTCGCAGTTCTGATGCTCGAAACGAATAACTGGAACGGCCTAGGGGAAAACTACACATACCGTTGTAATCGGGCGAGTTTCTACTTTCAGATGCAACAGAAATTTTGCGGATTGGTCTATCCGTTCGCGAGATATGGCAGTTTGGAGGTAAGAAACGCTTGAGAAACTCAAAATTTTCGCAGTTCTGATGCTCGAAACGAGTAACTAGAACGGCATAGGGGAAAAGTACGCATACCTTTGTAATCGGGCGAGTTTCTACTTTCAGATGCAACAGAAATTTTGCGCATTGGTCAATCCGTTCGCGAGATATGGCAGTTTGGATGTAAGAAACGCTTGAGAAACTCAAAATTTTCGCAGTTCTGATGCTCGAAACGAATAACTAGAACGGCCTAGGGGAAAACTACACATACCGTTGTAATCGGGCGAGTTTCTACTTTCAGATGCAACATAAATTTTGCGAATTGGTCAATCCGTTCGCGAGATATGGCAGTTTGCAGGTAAGAAACGCTTGAGAAACTCAAAATTTTCGCAGTTCTGATGCTCGAGACGAATAACTAGAACCGCCTAGGGGAAAAGTGCGAATACCGTTGTAATCGGGCGAGTTTCTACTTTCAGATGCAACAGAAATTTTGCGGATTGATCAATCCGTTCGCGAGATATGGCAGTTTGGAGATAAGAAACGCTTGAGAAACTCAAAATTTTCGCAGTTCTGATGCTCGAAACGAATGACTACAACGGCCTAGGGGAGAGGTACGCATACCGTTGTAATCGGGCGAGTTTCTACTTTCAGAAGCAACAGAAATTTTGCGGATTGGTGAATCCGTTCGCGAGATATGGCAGTTTGGAGATAAGAAACGCTTGAGAAACTCAAAATTTTCGCAGTTCTGATGCTCGAAACGAGTAACTAGAACGGCCTAGGGGAAAAGTACGCATGCCGTTGTAATCGGGCGAGTTTCTACTTTCAGATGCAACAGAAATTTTGCGGATTGTTCAATCCGTTCGCGAGATATGGCAGTTTGGAGGTAAGAAACGCTTGAGAAACTCAAAATTTTCGCAGTTCTGATGCTCGAAACGAATAACTAGAACCGCCTAGGGGAAAAGTGCGCATACCTTTGTAATCGGGCGTGTTTCTACTTTCAGATGCAACAGAAATTTTGCGGATTGGTCAATCCGTTCGCGAGATATGGCTTTTTGGTTGTAAGAAACGCTTGAGAAACTCAAAATTTTCGCAGTTCTGATGCTCGAAACGAATAACTAGAACGGCCTAGGGGAAAACTACACCTACCGTTGTAATCGGGCGAGTTTCTACTTTCAGATGCAACAGAAATTTTGCGGATTGGTCAATCCGTTCGCGAGATATGGCAGTTTAGAGGTAAGAAACGCTTGAGAAACTTTAAATTTTCGCAGTTCTAATGATCGAAACGAATAACTAGAACCGCCTAGGGGAAAAGTGCGCATACCGTTGTAATCGGGCGAGTTTCTACTTTCAGATGCAACATAAATTTTGCGGATTGGTCAATCCGTTCGCGAGATATGGCAGTTTGGAGGTAAGAAACGCTTGAGAAACTCAAAATTTTCGCAGTTCTGATGCTCGAAACGAATGACTAGAACGGCCTAGGGGAGAAGTACGCATACCGTTGTAATCGGGCGAGTTTCTACTTTCAGATGCAAAAGAAATCATGCGGATTGGTCAATCCGTTCGCGAGATATGGCAGTTTGGAGATAAGAAACGCTTGAGAAACTCAAAATTTTCGCAGTTCTGATGCTCGAAACGAGTAACTAGAACGGCCTAGGGGAAAAGTACGCATACCGTTGTAATCGGGCGAGTTTCTACTTTCAGATGCAACAGAAATTTTGCGGATTGGTCAATCCGTTCGCGAGATATGGCAGTTTGGAAGTAAGAAACGCTTGAGAAACTCAAAATTTTCGCAGTTCTGATGCTCGAAACGAATAACTAGAACGGCCTAGGGGAAAACTACACCTACCGTTGTAATCGGGCGAGTTTCTACTTTCAGATGCAACAGAAATTTTGCGGATTGGTCAATCCGTTCGCGAGATATGGCAGTTTAGAGGTAAGAAACGCTTGAGAAACTTTAAATTTTCGCAGTTCTAATGATCGAAACGAATAACTAGAACCGCCTAGGGGAAAAGTGCGCATACCGTTGTAATCGGGCGAGTTTCTACTTTCAGATGCAACATAAATTTTGCGGATTGGTCAATCCGTTCGCGAGATATGGCAGTTTGGAGGTAAGAAACGCTTGAGAAACTCAAAATTTTCGCAGTTCTGATGCTCGAAACGAATGACTAGAACGGCCTAGGGGAGAAGTACGCATACCGTTGTAATCGGGCGAGTTTCTACTTTCAGATGCAAAAGAAATCATGCGGATTGGTCAATCCGTTCGCGAGATATGGCAGTTTGGAGATAAGAAACGCTTGAGAAACTCAAAATTTTCGCAGTTCTGATGCTCGAAACGAGTAACTAGAACGGCCTAGGGGAAAAGTACGCATACCGTTGTAATCGGGCGAGTTTCTACTTTCAGATGCAACAGAAATTTTGCGGATTGGTCAATCCGTTCGCGAGATATGGCAGTTTGGAAGTAAGAAACGCTTGAGAAACTCAAAATTTTCGCAGTTCTGATGCTCGAAACGAGTAACTAGAACGGCCTAGGGGAAAAGTACGCATACCGTTGTAATCGGGCGAGTTTCTACTTTCAGATGCAACAGAAATTTTGCGGATTGGTCAATCCGTTCGCTATATATGGCAGTTTGGAGGTAAGAAACGCTTGAGAAACTGAAAATTTTCGCAGTTCTGATGCTCGAAACGAATAACTAGAACGGCCTAGGGGAAAAGTACGCATACTGTTGTAATCAGGCGAGTTTCTACTTTCAGATGCAACAGAAATTTTGCGGATTGGTCATTCCGATCGCGAGATATGGCAGTTTGGAAATAAGAAACGCTTGAGAAACTCAAAATTTTCGCAGTTCTGATGCTCGAAACGAGTAACTAGAACGGCATAGGGGAAAAGTACGTATACCGTTGTAATCGGGTGAGTTTCTGCTTTCAGATGCAACAGAAATTTTGCGGATTGGTCAATCCGTTCGGGAGATATGGCAGTTTGGATGTAAGAAACGCTTGAGAAACTCAAAATTTTCGCAGTTCTGATGCTCGAAACGAATAACTAGAACGGCCTAGGGGAAAACAACACCTACCGTTGTAATCGGGCGAGTTTCTACTTTCAGATGCAACAGAAATTTTGCGGATTGGTCAATCCGTTCGCGAGATATGGCAGTTTGGAGGTAAGAAACGCTTGAGAAACTCAAAATTTTCGCAGTTCTGATGCTCGAAACGAGTAACTAGAACGGCCTAGGGGAAAAGTACGCATACCGTTGTAATCGGGCGAGTTTCTACTTTCAGATGCAACAGAAATTTTGCGGATTGGTCAATCCGTTCGCGAGATATGGCAGTTTGGAGGTAAGAAACGCTTGAGAAACTGAAAATTTTCGCAGTTCTGATGCTCGAAACGAATAACTAGAACGGCCTAGGGGAAAAGTACGCATACTGTTGTAATCGGGCGAGTTTCTACTTTCAGATGCAACAGAAATTTTGCGGATTGGTCAATCCGTTCGCGAGATATGGCAGTTTGGAGATAAGAAACGCTTGAGAAACTCAAAATTTTCGCAGTTCTGATGCTCGAAACGAATAACTAGAACGGCATAGGGGAAAAGTACGTATACCGTTGTAATCGGGTGAGTTTCTGCTTTCAGATGCAACAGAAATTTTGCGGATTGGTCAATCCGTTCGCGAGATATGGCAGTTTGGATGTAAGAAACGCTTGAGAAACTCAAAATTTTCGCACTTCTGATGCTCGAAACGAATAACTAGAACGGCCTAGGGGAAAACTACACCTACCGTTGTAATCGGGCGAGTTTCTACTTTCAGATGCAACAGAAATTTTGCGGATTGGTCAATCCGTTCGCGAGATATGGCAGTTTGGAGGTAAGAAACGCTTGAGAAACTCAAAATTTTCGCAGTTCTGATGCTCGAAACGAATAACTAGAACCGCCTAGGGGAAAAGTGCGCATACCGTTGTAATCGGGCGAGTTACTACTATCAGATGCAACAGAAATTATGCGGATTGATCAATCCGTTCGCGAGATATGGCAGTTTGGAGATAAGAAACGCTTGAGAAACTCAAAATTTTCGCAGTTCTGATGCTCGAAACGAATGACTACAACGGCCGAGGGGAGAAGTACGCATACCGTTGTAATCAGGCGAGTTTCTACTTTCAGAAGCAACAGAAATTTTGCGGATTGTTGAATCCGTTCGCGAGATATGGTAGTTTGGAGGTAAGAAACGCTTGAGCAACTCAAAATTTTCGCAGTTCTGATGCTCGAAACGAATAACTAGAACGGCCTAGGGGAAAACTACACCTACCGTTGTAATCGGGCGAGTTTCTACTTTCAGATGCAACATAAATTTTGCGGATTGATCAATCCGTTCGCGAGATATGGCAGTTTGGAGATAAGAAACGCTTGAGAAACTCAAAATTTTCGCAGTTCTGATGCTCGAAACGAATGACTACAACGGCCTAGGGGAGAAGTACGCATACCGTTGTAATCGGGCGAGTTTCTACTTTCAGAAGCAACAGAAATTTTGCGGATTGGTGAATCCGTTCGCGAGATATGGCAGTTTGGAGATAAGAAACGCTTGAGAAACTCAAAATTTTCGCAGTTCTGATGCTCGAAACGAGTAACTAGAACGGCCTAGGGGAAAAGTACGCATACCGTTGTAATCGGGCGAGTTTCTACTTTCAGATGCAACAGAAATTTTGCGGATTGGTCAATCCGTTCGCGAGATATGGCAGTTTGGAGGTAAGAAACGCTTGAGAAACTCAAAATTTTCGCAGTTCTGATGCTCGAAACGAGTAACTAGAACGGCCTAGGGGAAAAGTACGCATGCCGTTGTAATCGGGCGAGTTTCTACTTTCAGATGCAACAGAAATTTTGCGGATTGGTCAATCCGTTCGCGAGATATGGCAGTTTGGAGGTAAGAAACGCTTGAGAAACTCAAAATTTTCGCAGTTCTGATGCTCGAAACGAATAACTAGAACGGCCTAGGGGAAAACAACACCTACCGTTGTAATCGGGCGAGTTTCTACTTTCAGATGCAACAGAAATTTTGCGGATTGTTCAATCCGTTCGCGAGATATGGCAGTTTGGAGGTAAGAAACGCTTGAGAAACTCAAAATTTTCGCAGTTCTGATGCTCGAAACGAATGACTAGAACGGCCTAGGGGAGAAGTACGCATACCGTTGTAATCGGGCGAGTTTCTACTTTCAGATGCAACAGAAATTTTGCGGATTGGTCAATCCGTTCGCGAGATATGGCAGTTTGGAGGTAAGAAACGCTTGAGAAACTCAAAATTTTCGCAGTTCTGATGCTCGAAACGAGTAACTAGAACGGCCTAGGGGAAAAGTACACATACCGTTGTAATCGGGCGAGTTTCTACTTTCAGATGCAACAGAAATTTTGCGGATTGGTCAATCCGTTCGCGAGATATGGCAGTTTGGAGGTAAGAAACGCTTGAGAAACTCAAAATTTTCGCACTTCTGATGCTCGAAACGAATAACTAGAACGGCCTAGGGGAAAACTACACATACCGTTGTAATCGGGCGAGTTTCTACTTTCAGATGCAACAGAAATTTTGCGGATTGGTCAATCCGTTCGCGAGATATGGCAGTTTGGAGGTAAGAAACGCTTGAGAAACTCAAAATTTTCGCAGTTCTGATGCTCGAAACGAATAACTGGAACGGCCTAGGGGAAAACTACACATACCGTTGTAATCGGGCGAGTTTCTACTTTCAGATGCAACATAAATTTTGCGGATTGGTCAATCCGTTCGCGAGATATGGCAGTTTGGAGGTAAGAAACGCTTGAGAAACTCAAAATTTTCGCAGTTCTGATGCTCGAAACGAATAACTAGAACGGCATAGGGGAAAAGTACGTATACCGTTGTAATCGGGTGAGTTTCTGCTTTCAGATGCAACAGAAATTTTGCGGATTGGTCAATCCGTTCGCGAGATATGGCAGTTTGGATGTAAGAAACGCTTGAGAAACTCAAAATTTTCGCAGTTCTGATGCTCGAAACGAATAACTAGAACGGCCTAGGGGAAAACAACACCTACCGTTGTAATCGGGCGAGTTTCTACTTTCAGATGCAACAGAAATTTTGCGGATTGTTCAATCCGTTCGCGAGATATGGCAGTTTGGAGGTAAGTAACGCTTGAGAAACTCAAAATTTTCGCAGTTCTGATGCTCGAAACGAATGACTAGAACGGCCTAGGGGAGAAGTACGCATACCGTTGTAATCGGGCGAGTTTCTACTTTCAGATGCAACAGAAATCATGCGGATTGGTCAATCCGTTCGCGAGATATGGCAGTTTGGAGATAAGAAACGCTTGAGAAACTCAAAATTTTCGCAGTTCTGATGCTCGAAACGAGTAACTAGAACCGCCTAGGGGAAAAGTACACATACCGTTGTAATCGGGCGAGTTTCTACTTTCAGATGCAACAGAAATTTTGCGGATTGGTCAATCCGTTCGCGAGATATGGCAGTTTGGAGGTAAGAAACGCTTGAGAAACTCAAAATTTTCGCAGTTCTGATGCTCGAAACGAATAACTGGAACGGCCTAGGGGAAAACTACACATACCGTTGTAATCGGGCGAGTTTCTACTTTCAGATGCAACATAAATTTTGCGGATTGGTCAATCCGTTCGCGAGATATGGCAGTTTGGAGGTAAGAAACGCTTGAGAAACTCAAAATTTTCGCAGTTCTGATGCTCGAAACGAATAACTAGAACCGCCTAGGGGAAAAGTGCGAATACCGTTGTACTCGGGCGAGTTTCTACTTTCAGATGCAACAGAAATTTTGCGGATTGATCAATCCGTTCGCGAGATATGGCAGTTTGGAGATAAGAAACGCTTGAGAAACTCAAAATTTTCGCAGTTCTGATGCTCGAAACGAATGACTACAACGGCCTAGGGGAGAAGTACGCATACCGTTGTAATCGGGCGAGTTTCTACTTTCAGAAGCAACAGAAATTTTGCGGATTGGTGAATCCGTTCGCGAGATATGGCAGTTTGGAGATAAGAAACGCTTGAGAAACTCAAAATTTTCGCAGTTCTGATGCTCGAAACGAGTAACTAGGACGGCCTAGGGGAAAAGTACGCATACCGTTGTAATCGGGCGAGTTTCTACTTTCAGATGCAACAGAAATTTTGCGGATTGGTCAATCCGTTCGCGAGATATGGCAGTTTGGAAATAAGAAACGCTTGAGAAACTCAAAATTTTCGCAGTTCTGATGCTCGAAACGAGTAACTAGAACGGCATAGGGGAAAAGTACGCATACCGTTGTAATCGGGCGAGTTTCTGCTTTCAGATGAAACAGAAATTTTGCGGATTGGTCAATCCGTTCGCGAGATATGGCAGTTTGGATGTAAGAAACGCTTGAGAAACTCAAAATTTTCGCAGGTCTGATGCTCGAAACGAATAACTAGAACGGCCTAGGGGAAAACTACACCTACCGTTGTAATCGGGCGAGTTTCTACTTTCAGATGCAACAGAAATTTTGCGGATTGTTCAATCCGTTCGCGAGATATGGCAGTTTGGAGGTAAGAAACGCTTGAGAAACTCAAAATTTTCGCAGTTCTGATGCTCGAAACGAATAACTAGAACCGCCTAGGGGAAAAGTGCGCATACCTTTGTAATCGGGCGAGTTTCTACTTTCAGATGCAACAGAAATTTTGCGGATTGGTCAATCCGTTCGCGAGATATGGCAGTTTGGAGGTAAGAAACGCTTGAGAAACTCAAAATTTTCGCAGTTCTGATGCTCGAAACGAGTAACTAGAACGGCCTAGGGGAAAAGTACGCATGCCGTTGTAATCGGGCGAGTTTCTACTTTCAGATGCAACAGAAATTTTGCGGATTGGTCAATCCGTTCCCGAGATATGGCAGTTTGGAGGTAAGAAACGCTTGAGAAACTCAAAATTTTCGCACTTCTGATGCTCGAAACGAATAACTAGAACGGCCTAGGGGAAAACTACACATACCGTTGTAATCGGGCGAGTTTCTAGTTTCAGATGCAAGAGAAATTTTGCGGATTGGTCAATCCGTTCGCGAGATATGGCAGTTTGGAGGTAAGAAACGCTTGAGAAACTCAAAATTTTCGCAGTTCTGATGCTCGAAACGAATAACTAGAACCGCCTAGGGGAAAAGTGCGCATACCTTTGTAATCGGGCGAGTTTCTACTTTCAGATGCAACAGAAATTTTGCGGATTGGTCAATCCGTTCGCGAGATATGGCAGTTTGGAGGTAAGAAACGCTTGAGAAACTCAAAATTTTCGCAGTTCTGATGCTCGAAACGAGTAACTAGAACGGCCAAGGGGAAAAGTACGCATGCCGTTGTAATCGGGCGAGTTTCTACTTTCAGATGCAACAGAAATTTTGCGGATTGGTCAATCCGTTCCCGAGATATGGCAGTTTGGAGGTAAGAAACGCTTGAGAAACTCAAAATTTTCGCACTTCTGATGCTCGAAACGAATAACTAGAACGGCCTAGGGGAAAACTACACATACCGTTGTAATCGGGCGAGTTTCTAGTTTCAGATGCAAGAGAAATTTTGCGGATTGGTCAATCCGTTCGCGAGATATGGCAGTTTGGAGGTAAGAAACGCTTGAGAAACTCAAAATTTTCGCAGTTCTGATGCTCGAAACGAATAACTGGAACGGCCTAGGGGAAAACTACACATACCGTTGTAATCGGGCGAGTTTCTACTTTCAGATGCAACATAAATTTTGCGGATTGGTCAATCCGTTCGCGAGATATGGCAGTTTGGAGGTAAGAAACGCTTGAGAAACTCAAAATTTTCGCAGTTCTGATGCTCGAAACGAATAACTAGAACCGCCTAGGGGAAAAGTGCGAATACCGTTGTACTCGGGCGAGTTTCTACTTTCAGATGCAACAGAAATTTTGCGGATTGATCAATCCGTTCGCGAGATATGGCAGTTTGGAGATAAGAAACGCTTGAGAAACTCTAAATTTTCGCAGTTCTGATGCTCGAAACGAATGACTACAACGGCCTAGGGGAGAAGTACGCATACCGTTGTAATCGGGCGAGTTTCTACTTTCAGATGCAAGAGAAATTTTGCGGATTGGTCAATCCGTTCGCGAGATATGGCAGTTTGGAGGTAAGAAACGCTTGAGAAACTCAAAATTTTCGCAGTTCTGATGCTCGAAACGAATAACTGGAACGGCCTAGGGGAAAACTACACATACCGTTGTAATCGGGCTAGTTTCTACTTTCAGATGCAACATAAATTTTGCGGATTGGTCAATCCGTTCGCGAGATATGGCTGTTTGGAGGTAAGAAACGCTTGAGAAACTCAAAATTTTCGCAGTTCTGATGCTCGAAACGAGTAACTAGAACGGCCTAGGGGAAAAGTACGCATGCCGTTGTAATCGGGCGAGTTTCTACTTTCAGATGCAACAGAAATTTTGCGGATTGGTCAATCCGTTCGCGAGATATGGCAGTTTGGAGGTAAGAAACGCTTGAGAAACTCAAAATTTTCGCAGTTCTGATGCTCGAAACGAATAACTAGAACGGCCTAGGGGAATAGTACGCATACCGTTGTAATCGGGCGAGATTCTACTTTCAGATGCAACAGAAATTTTGCGGATTTGTCAATCCGTTCGCGAGATATGGCAGTTTGGAAATAAGAAACGCTTGAGAAACTCAAAATTTTCGCAGTTCTGATGCTCGAAACGAGTAACTAGAACGGCATAGGGGAAAAGTACGCATACCGTTGTAATCGGGCGAGTTTCTGCTTTCAGATGCAACAGAAATTTTGCGGATTGGTCAATCCGTTCGCGAGATATGGCAGTTTGGAAATAAGAAACGCTTGAGAAACTCAAAATTTTCGCAGTTCTGATGCTCGAAACGAGTAACTAGAACGGCATAGGGGAAAAGTACGCATACCGTTGTAATCGGGCGAGGTTCTGCTTTCAGATGCAACAGAAATTTTGCGGATTGGTCAATCCGTTCGCGAGATATGGCAGTTTGGAGGTAAGAAACGCTTGAGAAACTCAAAATTTTCGCAGTTCTGATGCTCGAAACGAATAACTAGAACGGCCTAGGGGAAAACAACACCTACCGTTGTAATCGGGCGAGTTTCTACTTTCAGATGCAACAGAAATTTTGCGGATTGTTCAATCCGTTCGCGAGATATGGCAGTTTGGAGGTAAGTAACGCTTGAGAAACTCAAAATTTTCGCAGTTCTGATGCTCGAAACGAATGACTAGAACGGCCTAGGGGAGAAGTACGCATACCGTTGTAATCGGGCGAGTTTCTACTTTCAGATGCAACAGAAATCATGCGGATTGGTCAATCCGTTCGCGAGATATGGCAGTTTGGAGATAAGAAACGCTTGAGAAACTCAAAATTTTCGCAGTTCTGATGCTCGAAACGAGTAACTAGAACCGCCTAGGGGAAAAGTACACATACCGTTGTAATCGGGCGAGTTTCTACTTTCAGATGCAACAGAAATTTTGCGGATTGGTCAATCCGTTCGCGAGATATGGCAGTTTGGAGGTAAGAAACGCTTGAGAAACTCAAAATTTTCGCAGTTCTGATGCTCGAAACGAATAACTGGAACGGCCTAGGGGAAAACTACACATACCGTTGTAATCGGGCGAGTTTCTACTTTCAGATGCAACATAAATTTTGCGGATTGGTCAATCCGTTCGCGAGATATGGCAGTTTGGAGGTAAGAAACGCTTGAGAAACTCAAAATTTTCGCAGTTCTGATGCTCGAAACGAATAACTAGAACCGCCTAGGGGAAAAGTGCGAATACCGTTGTACTCGGGCGAGTTTCTACTTTCAGATGCAACAGAAATTTTGCGGATTGATCAATCCGTTCGCGAGATATGGCAGTTTGGAGATAAGAAACGCTTGAGAAACTCAAAATTTTCGCAGTTCTGATGCTCGAAACGAATGACTACAACGGCCTAGGGGAGAAGTACGCATACCGTTGTAATCGGGCGAGTTTCTACTTTCAGAAGCAACAGAAATTTTGCGGATTGGTGAATCCGTTCGCGAGATATGGCAGTTTGGAGATAAGAAACGCTTGAGAAACTCAAAATTTTCGCAGTTCTGATGCTCGAAACGAGTAACTAGGACGGCCTAGGGGAAAAGTACGCATACCGTTGTAATCGGGCGAGTTTCTACTTTCAGATGCAACAGAAATTTTGCGGATTGGTCAATCCGTTCGCGAGATATGGCAGTTTGGAAATAAGAAACGCTTGAGAAACTCAAAATTTTCGCAGTTCTGATGCTCGAAACGAGTAACTAGAACGGCATAGGGGAAAAGTACGCATACCGTTGTAATCGGGCGAGTTTCTGCTTTCAGATGAAACAGAAATTTTGCGGATTGGTCAATCCGTTCGCGAGATATGGCAGTTTGGATGTAAGAAACGCTTGAGAAACTCAAAATTTTCGCAGGTCTGATGCTCGAAACGAATAACTAGAACGGCCTAGGGGAAAACTACACCTACCGTTGTAATCGGGCGAGTTTCTACTTTCAGATGCAACAGAAATTTTGCGGATTGTTCAATCCGTTCGCGAGATATGGCAGTTTGGAGGTAAGAAACGCTTGAGAAACTCAAAATTTTCGCAGTTCTGATGCTCGAAACGAATAACTAGAACCGCCTAGGGGAAAAGTGCGCATACCTTTGTAATCGGGCGAGTTTCTACTTTCAGATGCAACAGAAATTTTGCGGATTGGTCAATCCGTTCGCGAGATATGGCAGTTTGGAGGTAAGAAACGCTTGAGAAACTCAAAATTTTCGCAGTTCTGATGCTCGAAACGAGTAACTAGAACGGCCTAGGGGAAAAGTACGCATGCCGTTGTAATCGGGCGAGTTTCTACTTTCAGATGCAACAGAAATTTTGCGGATTGGTCAATCCGTTCCCGAGATATGGCAGTTTGGAGGTAAGAAACGCTTGAGAAACTCAAAATTTTCGCACTTCTGATGCTCGAAACGAATAACTAGAACGGCCTAGGGGAAAACTACACATACCGTTGTAATCGGGCGAGTTTCTAGTTTCAGATGCAAGAGAAATTTTGCGGATTGGTCAATCCGTTCGCGAGATATGGCAGTTTGGAGGTAAGAAACGCTTGAGAAACTCAAAATTTTCGCAGTTCTGATGCTCGAAACGAATAACTAGAACCGCCTAGGGGAAAAGTGCGCATACCTTTGTAATCGGGCGAGTTTCTACTTTCAGATGCAACAGAAATTTTGCGGATTGGTCAATCCGTTCGCGAGATATGGCAGTTTGGAGGTAAGAAACGCTTGAGAAACTCAAAATTTTCGCAGTTCTGATGCTCGAAACGAGTAACTAGAACGGCCAAGGGGAAAAGTACGCATGCCGTTGTAATCGGGCGAGTTTCTACTTTCAGATGCAACAGAAATTTTGCGGATTGGTCAATCCGTTCCCGAGATATGGCAGTTTGGAGGTAAGAAACGCTTGAGAAACTCAAAATTTTCGCACTTCTGATGCTCGAAACGAATAACTAGAACGGCCTAGGGGAAAACTACACATACCGTTGTAATCGGGCGAGTTTCTAGTTTCAGATGCAAGAGAAATTTTGCGGATTGGTCAATCCGTTCGCGAGATATGGCAGTTTGGAGGTAAGAAACGCTTGAGAAACTCAAAATTTTCGCAGTTCTGATGCTCGAAACGAATAACTGGAACGGCCTAGGGGAAAACTACACATACCGTTGTAATCGGGCGAGTTTCTACTTTCAGATGCAACATAAATTTTGCGGATTGGTCAATCCGTTCGCGAGATATGGCAGTTTGGAGGTAAGAAACGCTTGAGAAACTCAAAATTTTCGCAGTTCTGATGCTCGAAACGAATAACTAGAACCGCCTAGGGGAAAAGTGCGAATACCGTTGTACTCGGGCGAGTTTCTACTTTCAGATGCAACAGAAATTTTGCGGATTGATCAATCCGTTCGCGAGATATGGCAGTTTGGAGATAAGAAACGCTTGAGAAACTCTAAATTTTCGCAGTTCTGATGCTCGAAACGAATGACTACAACGGCCTAGGGGAGAAGTACGCATACCGTTGTAATCGGGCGAGTTTCTACTTTCAGATGCAAGAGAAATTTTGCGGATTGGTCAATCCGTTCGCGAGATATGGCAGTTTGGAGGTAAGAAACGCTTGAGAAACTCAAAATTTTCGCAGTTCTGATGCTCGAAACGAATAACTGGAACGGCCTAGGGGAAAACTACACATACCGTTGTAATCGGGCTAGTTTCTACTTTCAGATGCAACATAAATTTTGCGGATTGGTCAATCCGTTCGCGAGATATGGCTGTTTGGAGGTAAGAAACGCTTGAGAAACTCAAAATTTTCGCAGTTCTGATGCTCGAAACGAGTAACTAGAACGGCCTAGGGGAAAAGTACGCATGCCGTTGTAATCGGGCGAGTTTCTACTTTCAGATGCAACAGAAATTTTGCGGATTGGTCAATCCGTTCGCGAGATATGGCAGTTTGGAGGTAAGAAACGCTTGAGAAACTCAAAATTTTCGCAGTTCTGATGCTCGAAACGAATAACTAGAACGGCCTAGGGGAATAGTACGCATACCGTTGTAATCGGGCGAGATTCTACTTTCAGATGCAACAGAAATTTTGCGGATTTGTCAATCCGTTCGCGAGATATGGCAGTTTGGAAATAAGAAACGCTTGAGAAACTCAAAATTTTCGCAGTTCTGATGCTCGAAACGAGTAACTAGAACGGCATAGGGGAAAAGTACGCATACCGTTGTAATCGGGCGAGTTTCTGCTTTCAGATGCAACAGAAATTTTGCGGATTGGTCAATCCGTTCGCGAGATATGGCAGTTTGGAAATAAGAAACGCTTGAGAAACTCAAAATTTTCGCAGTTCTGATGCTCGAAACGAGTAACTAGAACGGCATAGGGGAAAAGTACGCATACCGTTGTAATCGGGCGAGGTTCTGCTTTCAGATGCAACAGAAATTTTGCGGATTGGTCAATCCGTTCGCGAGATATGGCAGTTTGGAGGTAAGAAACGCTTGAGAAACTCAAAATTTTCGCAGTTCTGATGATCGTAACGAATAACTAGAACCGCCTAGGGGAAAAGTGCGCATACCTTTGTAATCGGGCGAGTTTCTACTTTCAGATGCAACAGAAATTTTGCGGATTGATCAATCCGTTCGCGAGATATGGCAGTTTGGAGGTAAGAAACGCTTGAGAAACTCAAAATTTTCGCAGTTCTGATGCTCGAAACGAATAACTAGAACGGCCTAGGGGAAAAGTACGCATACCGTTGTAATCGGGCGAGTTTCTACTTTCAGATGCAACAGAAATTTTGCGGATTGGTCAATCCGTTCGCGAGATATGGCAGTTTGGAAATAAGAAACGCTTGAGAAACTCAAAATTTTCGCAGTTCTGATGCTCGAAACGAGTAACTAGAACGGCATAGGGGAAAACTACGCATACCGTTGTAATCGGGCGAGTCTCTGCTTTCAGATGATACAGAAATTTTGCGGATTGGTCAATCCGTTCGCGAGATATGGCAGTTTGGATGTAAGAAACGCTTGAGAAACTCAAAATTTTCGCAGGTCTGATGCTCGAAACGAATAACTAGAACGGCCTAGGGGAAAACTACACCTACCGTTGTAATCGGGCGAGTTTCTACTTTCAGATGCAACAGAAATTTTGCGGATTGTTCAATCCGTTCGCGAGATATGGCAGTTTGGAGGTAAGAAACGCTTGAGAAACTCAAAATTTTCGCAGTTCTGATGCTCGAAACGAATAACTAGAACCGCCTAGGGGAAAAGTGCGCATACCGTTGTAATCGGGCGAGTTTCTACTTTCAGATGCAACAGAAATTTTGCGGATTGATCAATCCGTTCGCGAGATATGGCAGTTTGGAGATAAGAAACGCTTGAGAAACTCAAAATTTTCGCAGTTCTGATGCTCGAAACGAATGACTACAACGGCCTAGGGGAGAAGTACGCATACCGTTGTAATCGGGCGAGTTTCTACTTTCAGAAGCAACAGAAATTTTGCGGAATGGTGAATCCGTTCGCGAGATATGGTAGTTTGGAGGTAAGAAACGCTTGAGAAACTCAAACTTTTCGCAGTTCTGATGCTCGACACGAATAACTAGAACGGCCTAGGGGAAAAGTACGCATACCGTTGTAATCGGGCGAGTTTCTACTTTCAGATGCAACAGAAATTTTGCGGATTGGTCAATCCGTTCGCGAGATATGGCAGTTTGGAAATAAGAAACGCTTGAGAAACTCAAAATTTTCGCAGTTCTGATGCTCGAAACGAGTAACTAGAACGGCATAGGGGAAAAGTACGCATACCGTTGTAATCGGGCGAGTTTCTGCTTTCAGATGCAACAGAAATTTTGCGGATTGGTCAATCCGTTCGCGAGATATGGCAGTTTGGAGGTAAGAAACGCTTGAGAAACTCAAAATTTTCGCAGTTCTGATGCTCGTAACGAATAACTAGAACCGCCTAGGGGAAAAGTGCGCATACCTTTGTAATCGGGCGAGTTTCTACTTTCAGATGCAACAGAAATTTTGCGGATTGATCAATCCGTTCGCGAGATATGGCAGTTTGGAGATAAGAAACGCTTGAGAAACTCAAAATTTTCGCAGTTCTGATGCTCGAAACGAATGACTACAACGGCCTAGGGGAGAAGTACGCATACCGTTGTAATCGGGCGAGTTTCTACTTTCAGAAGCAACAGAAATTTTGCGGATTGGTGAATCCGTTCGCGAGATATGGTAGTTTGGAGGTAAGAAACGCTTGAGAAACTCAAACTTTTCGCAGGTCTGATGCTCGACACGAATAACTAGAACGGCCTAGGGGAAAAGTACGCATACCGTTGTAATCGGGCGAGTTTCTACTTTCAGATGCAACAGAAATTTTGCGGATTGGTCAATCCGTTCGCGAGATATGGCAGTTTGGAGGTAAGAAACGCTTGAGAAACTCAAAATTTTCGCAGGTCTGATGCTCGAAACGAATAACTAGAACGGCCTAGGGGAAAACTACACCTACCGTTGTAATCGGGCGAGTTTCTACTTTCAGATGCAACAGAAATTTTGCGGATTGGTCAATCCGTTCGCGAGATATGGAAGTTTGGAGGTAAGAAACGCTTGAGAAACTCAAAATTTTCGCAGTTCTGATGCTCGAAACGAATAACTAGAACCGCCTAGGGGAAAAGTGCGAATACCGTTGTAATCGGGCGAGTTTCTACTTTCAGATGCAACAGAAATTTTGCGGATTGATCAATCCGTTCGCGAGATATGGCAGTTTGGAGATAAGAAACGCTTGAGAAACTCAAAATTTTCGCAGTTCTGATGCTCGAAACGAATGACTACAACGGCCCAGGGGAGAAGTACGCATACCGTTGTAATCGGGCGAGTTTCTACTTTCAGAAGCAACAGAAATTTTGCGGATTGGTCGATCCGTTCGCGAGATATGGCAGTTCGGAGGTAAGAAACGCTTGAGAAACTCAAAATTTGCTCAGTTCTGATGCTCGAAACGAATAACTAGAACGGCCTAGGGGAAAACTACACATACCGTTGTAATCGGGCGAGTTTCTACTACCAGATGCAACAGAAATTTTGCGGATTGGTCAATCCGTTCGCGAGATGTGGCAGCTTGGACGTAAGAAACGCTTGAGAAACTCAAAATTTTCGCAGTTCTGATGCTCGAAACGAATAACTGGAACGGCCTAGGGGAAAACTACACATACCGTTGTAATCGGGCGAGTTTCTACTTTCAGATGCAGCAGAAATCACGCGGAATGGTCAATCCGTTCGCGAGATATGGCCGTTTGGATGTAAGGAACGCTTGAGAAACTCAAAATTTTCGCAGTTCTGATGCTTGAAACGAATAACTAGAACGGCCTAGGGGTAAAGTGCGCATACCGTTGTAATCGGGCGAGTTTCTACTTTCAGAAGCAACAGAAATTTTGCGGATTGGTGAATCCTTTCGCGAGATATGGTAGTTTGGAGGTAAGAAACGCTTGAGAAACTCAAAATTTTCGCAGTTCTGATGCTCGAAACGAATAACTAGAACGGCCTAGGGGAAAAGTACGCATACCGTTGTAATCGGGCGAGTTTCTACTTTCAGATGCAACAGAAATTTTGCGGATTGGTCAATCCGTTCGCGAGATATGGCAGTTTGGATGTAAGAAACGCTTGAGAAACTCAAAATTTTCGCAGTTCTGATGCTCGAAACGAATAACTAGAACGGCCTAGGGGAAAACTACACCTACCGTTATAATCGGGCGAGTTTCTACTTTCAGATGCAACAGAAATTTTGCGGATTGGTCAATCCGTTCGCGAGATATGGCAGTTTGGAAGTAAGAAACGCTTGAGAAACTCAAAATTTTCGCAGTTCTGATGATCGAAACGAATAACTAGAACCGCCTAGGGGAAAAGTGCGCATACCGTTGTAATCGGGCGAGTTTCTACTTTCAGATGCAACATAAATTTTGCGGATTGGTCAATCCGTTCGCGAGATATGGCAGTTTGGAGGTAAGAAACGCTTGAGAAACTCAAAATTTTCGCAGTTCTGATGCTCGAAACGAATAACTAGAACCGCCTAGGGGAAAAGTGCGAATACCGTTGTAATCGGGCGAGTTTCTACTTTCAGATGCAACAGAAATTTTGCGGATTGATCAATCCGTTCGCGAGATATGGCAGTTTGGAGATAAGAAACGCTTGAGAAACTCAAAATTTTCGCAGTTCTGATGCTCGAAACGAATGACTACAACGGCCTAGGGGAGAAGTACGCATACCGTTGTAATCGGGCGAGTTTCTACTTTCAGAAGCAACAGAAATTTTGCGGATTGGTGAATCCGTTCGCGAGATATGGTAGTTTGGAGGTAAGAAACGCTTGAGAAACTCAAACTTTTCGCAGGTCTGATGCTCGACACGAATAACTAGAACGGCCTAGGGGAAAAGTACGCATACCGTTGTAATCGGGCGAGTTTCTACTTTCAGATGCAACAGAAATTTTGCGGATTGGTCAATCCGTTCGCGAGATATGGCTTTTTGGTTGTAAGAAACGCTTGAGAAACTCAAAATTTTCGCAGTTCTGATGCTCGAAACGAATAACTAGAACGGCCTAGGGGAAAAGTACGCATACCGTTGTAATCGGGCGAGTTTCTACTTTCAGATGCAACAGAAATTTTGCGGATTGGTCAATCCGTTCGCGAGATATGGCAGTTTGGAAATAAGAAACGCTTGAGAAACTCAAAATTTTCGCAGTTCTGATGCTCGAAACGAGTAACTAGAACGGCATAGGGGAAAAGTACGCATACCGTTGTAATCGGGCGAGTTTCTGCTTTCAGATGAAACAGAAATTTTGCGGATTGGTCAATCCGTTCGCGAGATATGGCAGTTTGGATGTAAGAAACGCTTGAGAAACTCAAAATTTTCGCAGGTCTGATGCTCGAAACGAATAACTAGAACGGCCTAGGGGAAAACTACACCTACCGTTGTAATCGGGCGAGTTTCTACTTTCAGATGCAACAGAAATTTTGCGGATTGTTCAATCCGTTCGCGAGATATGGCAGTTTGGAGGTAAGAAACGCTTGAGAAACTCAAAATTTTCGCAGTTCTGATGCTCGAAACGAATAACTAGAACCGCCTAGGGGAAAAGTGCGCACACCTTTGTAATCGGGCGAGTTTCTACTTTCAGATGCAACAGAAATTTTGCGGATTGGTCAATCCGTTCGCGAGATATGGCTTTTTGGTTGTAATAAACGCTTGAGAAACTCAAAATTTTCGCAGTTCTGATGCTCGAAACGAATAACTAGAACGGCCTAGGGGAAAACTACACCTACCGTTGTAATCGGGCGAGTTTCTACTTTCAGATGCAACAGAAATTTTGCGGATTGGTCAATCCGTTCGCGAGATATGGCAGTTTGGAGGTAAGAAACGCTTGAGAAACTCAAAATTTTCGCAGTTCTGATGCTCGAAACGAATAACTAGAACCGCCTAGGGGAAAAGTGCGAATACCGTTGTACTCGGGCGAGTTTCTACTTTCAGATGCAACAGAAATTTTGCGGATTGATCAATCCGTTCGCGAGATATGGCAGTTTGGAGATAAGAAACGCTTGAGAAACTCTAAATTTTCGCAGTTCTGATGCTCGAAACGAATGACTACAACGGCCTAGGGGAGAAGTACGCATACCGTTGTAATCGGGCGAGTTTCTACTTTCAGATGCAAGAGAAATTTTGCGGATTGGTCAATCCGTTCGCGAGATATGGCAGTTTGGAGGTAAGAAACGCTTGAGAAACTCAAAATTTTCGCAGTTCTGATGCTCGAAACGAATAACTGGAACGGCCTAGGGGAAAACTACACATACCGTTGTAATCGGGCTAGTTTCTACTTTCAGATGCAACATAAATTTTGCGGATTGGTCAATCCGTTCGCGAGATATGGCTGTTTGGAGGTAAGAAACGCTTGAGAAACTCAAAATTTTCGCAGTTCTGATGCTCGAAACGAGTAACTAGAACGGCCTAGGGGAAAAGTACGCATGCCGTTGTAATCGGGCGAGTTTCTACTTTCAGATGCAACAGAAATTTTGCGGATTGGTCAATCCGTTCGCGAGATATGGCAGTTTGGAGGTAAGAAACGCTTGAGAAACTCAAAATTTTCGCAGTTCTGATGCTCGAAACGAATAACTAGAACGGCCTAGGGGAATAGTACGCATACCGTTGTAATCGGGCGAGATTCTACTTTCAGATGCAACAGAAATTTTGCGGATTTGTCAATCCGTTCGCGAGATATGGCAGTTTGGAAATAAGAAACGCTTGAGAAACTCAAAATTTTCGCAGTTCTGATGCTCGAAACGAGTAACTAGAACGGCATAGGGGAAAAGTACGCATACCGTTGTAATCGGGCGAGTTTCTGCTTTCAGATGCAACAGAAATTTTGCGGATTGGTCAATCCGTTCGCGAGATATGGCAGTTTGGAAATAAGAAACGCTTGAGAAACTCAAAATTTTCGCAGTTCTGATGCTCGAAACGAGTAACTAGAACGGCATAGGGGAAAAGTACGCATACCGTTGTAATCGGGCGAGGTTCTGCTTTCAGATGCAACAGAAATTTTGCGGATTGGTCAATCCGTTCGCGAGATATGGCAGTTTGGAGGTAAGAAACGCTTGAGAAACTCAAAATTTTCGCAGTTCTGATGATCGTAACGAATAACTAGAACCGCCTAGGGGAAAAGTGCGCATACCTTTGTAATCGGGCGAGTTTCTACTTTCAGATGCAACAGAAATTTTGCGGATTGATCAATCCGTTCGCGAGATATGGCAGTTTGGAGGTAAGAAACGCTTGAGAAACTCAAAATTTTCGCAGTTCTGATGCTCGAAACGAATAACTAGAACGGCCTAGGGGAAAAGTACGCATACCGTTGTAATCGGGCGAGTTTCTACTTTCAGATGCAACAGAAATTTTGCGGATTGGTCAATCCGTTCGCGAGATATGGCAGTTTGGAAATAAGAAACGCTTGAGAAACTCAAAATTTTCGCAGTTCTGATGCTCGAAACGAGTAACTAGAACGGCATAGGGGAAAACTACGCATACCGTTGTAATCGGGCGAGTCTCTGCTTTCAGATGATACAGAAATTTTGCGGATTGGTCAATCCGTTCGCGAGATATGGCAGTTTGGAGGTAAGAAACGCTTGAGAAACTCAAAATTTTCGCAGTTCTGATGCTCGAAACGAATAACTAGAACGGCCTAGGGGAATAGTACGCATACCGTTGTAATCGGGCGAGATTCTACTTTCAGATGCAACAGAAATTTTGCGGATTTGTCAATCCGTTCGCGAGATATGGCAGTTTGGAAATAAGAAACGCTTGAGAAACTCAAAATTTTCGCAGTTCTGATGCTCGAAACGAGTAACTAGAACGGCATAGGGGAAAAGTACGCATACCGTTGTAATCGGGCGAGTTTCTGCTTTCAGATGCAACAGAAATTTTGCGGATTGGTCAATCCGTTCGCGAGATATGGCAGTTTGGAAATAAGAAACGCTTGAGAAACTCAAAATTTTCGCAGTTCTGATGCTCGAAACGAGTAACTAGAACGGCATAGGGGAAAAGTACGCATACCGTTGTAATCGGGCGAGGTTCTGCTTTCAGATGCAACAGAAATTTTGCGGATTGGTCAATCCGTTCGCGAGATATGGCAGTTTGGAGGTAAGAAACGCTTGAGAAACTCAAAATTTTCGCAGTTCTGATGATCGTAACGAATAACTAGAACCGCCTAGGGGAAAAGTGCGCATACCTTTGTAATCGGGCGAGTTTCTACTTTCAGATGCAACAGAAATTTTGCGGATTGATCAATCCGTTCGCGAGATATGGCAGTTTGGAGGTAAGAAACGCTTGAGAAACTCAAAATTTTCGCAGTTCTGATGCTCGAAACGAATAACTAGAACGGCCTAGGGGAAAAGTACGCATACCGTTGTAATCGGGCGAGTTTCTACTTTCAGATGCAACAGAAATTTTGCGGATTGGTCAATCCGTTCGCGAGATATGGCAGTTTGGAAATAAGAAACGCTTGAGAAACTCAAAATTTTCGCAGTTCTGATGCTCGAAACGAGTAACTAGAACGGCATAGGGGAAAACTACGCATACCGTTGTAATCGGGCGAGTCTCTGCTTTCAGATGATACAGAAATTTTGCGGATTGGTCAATCCGTTCGCGAGATATGGCAGTTTGGATGTAAGAAACGCTTGAGAAACTCAAAATTTTCGCAGGTCTGATGCTCGAAACGAATAACTAGAACGGCCTAGGGGAAAACTACACCTACCGTTGTAATCGGGCGAGTTTCTACTTTCAGATGCAACAGAAATTTTGCGGATTGTTCAATCCGTTCGCGAGATATGGCAGTTTGGAGGTAAGAAACGCTTGAGAAACTCAAAATTTTCGCAGTTCTGATGCTCGAAACGAATAACTAGAACCGCCTAGGGGAAAAGTGCGCATACCGTTGTAATCGGGCGAGTTTCTACTTTCAGATGCAACAGAAATTTTGCGGATTGATCAATCCGTTCGCGAGATATGGCAGTTTGGAGATAAGAAACGCTTGAGAAACTCAAAATTTTCGCAGTTCTGATGCTCGAAACGAATGACTACAACGGCCTAGGGGAGAAGTACGCATACCGTTGTAATCGGGCGAGTTTCTACTTTCAGAAGCAACAGAAATTTTGCGGAATGGTGAATCCGTTCGCGAGATATGGTAGTTTGGAGGTAAGAAACGCTTGAGAAACTCAAAATTTTCGCAGTTCTGATGCTCGAAACGAGTAACTAGAACGGCATAGGGGAAAAGTACGCATACCGTTGTAATCGGGCGAGTTTCTGCTTTCAGATGCAACAGAAATTTTGCGGATTGGTCAATCCGTTCGCGAGATATGGCAGTTTGGAGGTAAGAAACGCTTGAGAAACTCAAAATTTTCGCAGTTCTGATGCTCGTAACGAATAACTAGAACCGCCTAGGGGAAAAGTGCGCATACCTTTGTAATCGTGCGAGTTTCTACTTTCAGATGCAACAGAAATTTTGCGGATTGATCAATCCGTTCGCGAGATATGGCAGTTTGGAGATAAGAAACGCTTGAGAAACTCAAAATTTTCGCAGTTCTGATGCTCGAAACGAATGACTACAACGGCCTAGGGGAGAAGTACGCATACCGTTGTAATCGGGCGAGTTTCTACTTTCAGAAGCAACAGAAATTTTGCGGATTGGTGAATCCGTTCGCGAGATATGGTAGTTTGGAGGTAAGAAACGCTTGAGAAACTCAAACTTTTCGCAGGTCTGATGCTCGACACGAATAACTAGAACGGCCTAGGGGAAAAGTACGCATACCGTTGTAATCGGGCGAGTTTCTACTTTCAGATGCAACAGAAATTTTGCGGATTGGTCAATCCGTTCGCGAGATATGGCAGTTTGGAGGTAAGAAACGCTTGAGAAACTCAAAATTTTCGCAGGTCTGATGCTCGAAACGAATAACTAGAACGGCCTAGGGGAAAACTACACCTACCGTTGTAATCGGGCGAGTTTCTACTTTCAGATGCAACAGAAATTTTGCGGATTGGTCAATCCGTTCGCGAGATATGGAAGTTTGGAGGTAAGAAACGCTTGAGAAACTCAAAATTTTCGCAGTTCTGATGCTCGAAACGAATAACTAGAACCGCCTAGGGGAAAAGTGCGAATACCGTTGTAATCGGGCGAGTTTCTACTTTCAGATGCAACAGAAATTTTGCGGATTGATCAATCCGTTCGCGAGATATGGCAGTTTGGAGATAAGAAACGCTTGAGAAACTCAAAATTTTCGCAGTTCTGATGCTCGAAACGAATGACTACAACGGCCCAGGGGAGAAGTACGCATACCGTTGTAATCGGGCGAGTTTCTACTTTCAGAAGCAACAGAAATTTTGCGGATTGGTCGATCCGTTCGCGAGATATGGCAGTTCGGAGGTAAGAAACGCTTGAGAAACTCAAAATTTGCTCAGTTCTGATGCTCGAAACGAATAACTAGAACGGCCTAGGGGAAAACTACACATACCGTTGTAATCGGGCGAGTTTCTACTACCAGATGCAACAGAAATTTTGCGGATTGGTCAATCCGTTCGCGAGATGTGGCAGCTTGGACGTAAGAAACGCTTGAGAAACTCAAAATTTTCGCAGTTCTGATGCTCGAAACGAATAACTGGAACGGCCTAGGGGAAAACTACACATACCGTTGTAATCGGGCGAGTTTCTACTTTCAGATGCAGCAGAAATCACGCGGAATGGTCAATCCGTTCGCGAGATATGGCCGTTTGGATGTAAGGAACGCTTGAGAAACTCAAAATTTTCGCAGTTCTGATGCTTGAAACGAATAACTAGAACGGCCTAGGGGTAAAGTGCGCATACCGTTGTAATCGGGCGAGTTTCTACTTTCAGAAGCAACAGAAATTTTGCGGATTGGTGAATCCTTTCGCGAGATATGGTAGTTTGGAGGTAAGAAACGCTTGAGAAACTCAAAATTTTCGCAGTTCTGATGCTCGAAACGAATAACTAGAACGGCCTAGGGGAAAAGTACGCATACCGTTGTAATCGGGCGAGTTTCTACTTTCAGATGCAACAGAAATTTTGCGGATTGGTCAATCCGTTCGCGAGATATGGCAGTTTGGATGTAAGAAACGCTTGAGAAACTCAAAATTTTCGCAGTTCTGATGCTCGAAACGAATAACTAGAACGGCCTAGGGGAAAACTACACCTACCGTTATAATCGGGCGAGTTTCTACTTTCAGATGCAACAGAAATTTTGCGGATTGGTCAATCCGTTCGCGAGATATGGCAGTTTGGAAGTAAGAAACGCTTGAGAAACTCAAAATTTTCGCAGTTCTGATGATCGAAACGAATAACTAGAACCGCCTAGGGGAAAAGTGCGCATACCGTTGTAATCGGGCGAGTTTCTACTTTCAGATGCAACATAAATTTTGCGGATTGGTCAATCCGTTCGCGAGATATGGCAGTTTGGAGGTAAGAAACGCTTGAGGAACTCAAAATTTTCGCAGTTCTGATGCTCGAAACGAATAACTAGAACCGCCTAGGGGAAAAGTGCGAATACCGTTGTAATCGGGCGAGTTTCTACTTTCAGATGCAACAGAAATTTTGCGGATTGATCAATCCGTTCGCGAGATATGGCAGTTTGGAGATAAGAAACGCTTGAGAAACTCAAAATTTTCGCAGTTCTGATGCTCGAAACGAATGACTACAACGGCCTAGGGGAGAAGTACGCATACCGTTGTAATCGGGCGAGTTTCTACTTTCAGAAGCAACAGAAATTTTGCGGATTGGTGAATCCGTTCGCGAGATATGGTAGTTTGGAGGTAAGAAACGCTTGAGAAACTCAAACTTTTCGCAGGTCTGATGCTCGACACGAATAACTAGAACGGCCTAGGGGAAAGGTACGCATACCGTTGTAATCGGGCGAGTTTCTACTTTCAGATGCAACAGAAATTTTGCGGATTGGTCAATCCGTTCGCGAGATATGGCTTTTTGGTTGTAAGAAACGCTTGAGAAACTCAAAATTTTCGCAGTTCTGATGCTCGAAACGAATAACTAGAACGGCCTAGGGGAAAAGTACGCATACCGTTGTAATCGGGCGAGTTTCTACTTTCAGATGCAACAGAAATTTTGCGGATTGGTCAATCCGTTCGCGAGATATGGCAGTTTGGATATAAGAAACGCTTGAGAAACTCAAAATTTTCGCAGTTCTGATGCTCGAAACGAGTAACTAGAACGGCATAGGGGAAAAGTACGCATACCGTTGTAATCGGGCGAGTTTCTGCTTTCAGATGAAACAGAAATTTTGCGGATTGGTCAATCCGTTCGCGAGATATGGCAGTTTGGATGTAAGAAACGCTTGAGAAACTCAAAATTTTCGCAGGTCTGATGCTCGAAACGAATAACTAGAACGGCCTAGGGGAAAACTACACCTACCGTTGTAATCGGGCGAGTTTCTACTTTCAGATGCAACAGAAATTTTGCGGATTGTTCAATCCGTTCGCGAGATATGGCAGTTTGGAGGTAAGAAACGCTTGAGAAACTCAAAATTTTCGCAGTTCTGATGCTCGAAACGAATAACTAGAACCGCCTAGGGGAAAAGTGCGCACACCTTTGTAATCGGGCGAGTTTCTACTTTCAGATGCAACAGAAATTTTGCGGATTGGTCAATCCGTTCGCGAGATATGGCTTTTTGGTTGTAATAAACGCTTGAGAAACTCAAAATTTTCGCAGTTCTGATGCTCGAAACGAATAACTAGAACCGCCTAGGGGAAAAGTGCGCATACCGTTGTAATCGGGCGAGTTTCTACTTTCAGATGCAACATAAATTTTGCGGATTGGTCAATCCGTTCGCGAGATATGGCAGTTTGGAGGTAAGAAACGCTTGAGAAACTCAAAATTTTCGCAGTTCTGATGCTCGAAACGAATAACTAGAACCGCCTAGGGGAAAAGTGCGAATACCGTTGTAATCGGGCGAGTTTCTACTTTCAGATGCAACAGAAATTTTGCGGATTGATCAATCCGTTCGCGAGATATGGCAGTTTGGAGATAAGAAACGCTTGAGAAACTCAAAATTTTCGCAGTTCTGATGCTCGAAACGAATGACTACAACGCCCTAGGGGAGAAGTACGCATACCGTTGTAATCGGGCGAGTTTCTACTTTCAGAAGCAACAGAAATTTTGCGGATTGGTGAATCCGTTCGCGAGATATGGTAGTTTGGAGGTAAGAAACGCTTGAGAAACTCAAACTTTTCGCAGGTCTGATGCTCGACACGAATAACTAGAACGGCCTAGGGGAAAAGTACGCATACCGTTGTAATCGGGCGAGTTTCTACTTTCAGATGCAACAGAAATTTTGCGGATTGGTCAATCCGTTCGCGAGATATGGCAGTTTGGATGTAAGAAACGCTTGAGAAACTCAAAATTTTCGCAGTTCTGCTGCTCGAAACGAATAACTAGAACGGCCTAGGGGAAAACTACACATACCGTTGTAATCGGGCGAGTTTCTACTTTCAGATGCAACAGAAATTTTGCGGATTGGTCAATCCGTTCGCGAGATATGGCAGTTTGGAGGTAAGAAACGCTTGAGAAACTCAAAATTTTCGCAGTTCTGATGCTCGAAACGAATAACTAGAACCGCCTAGGGGAAAAGTGCGTACACCTTTGTAATCGGGCGAGTTTCTACTTTCAGATGCAACAGAAATTTTGCGGATTGGTCAATCCGTTCGCGAGATATGGCTTTTTGGTTGTAAGAAACGCTTGAGAAACTCAAAATTTTCGCAGTTCTGATGCTCGAAACGAGTAACTAGAACGGCCTAGGGGAAAAGTACGCATACCGTTGTAATCGGGCGAGTTTCTACTTTCAGATGCAACAGAAATTTTGCGGATTGGTCAATCCGTTCGCGAGATATGGCAGTTTGGAGGTAAGAAACGCTTGAGAAACTCAAAATTTTCGCAGTTCTGATGCTCGAAACGAGTAACTAGAACGGCCTAGGGGAAAACTACACCTACCGTTGTAATCGGGAGAGTTTCTACTTTCAGATGCAACAGAAATTTTGCGGATTGTTCAATCCGTTCGCGAGATATGGCAGTTTGGAGGTAAGAAACGCTTGAGAAACTCAAAATTTTCGCAGTTCTGATGCTCGAAACGAGTAACTAGAACGGCCTAGGGGAAAACTACACCTACCGTTGTAATCGGGCGAGTTTCTACTTTCAGATGCAACAGAAATTTTGCGGATTGGTCAATCCGTTCGCGAGATATGGCAGTTTAGAGGTAAGAAACGCTTGAGAAACTTTAAATTTTCGCAGTTCTGATGATCGAAACGAATAACTAGAACCGCCTAGGGGAAAAGTGCGCATACCGTTGTAATCGGGCGAGTTTCTACTTTCAGATGCAACATAAATTTTGCGGATTGGTCAATCCGTTCGCGAGATATGGCAGTTTGGAGGTAAGAAACGCTTGAGAAACTCAAAATTTTCGCAGTTCTGATGCTCGAAACGAATAACTAGAACCGCCTAGGGGAAAAGTGCGAATACCGTTGTAATCGGGCGAGTTTCTACTTTCAGATGCAACAGAAATTTTGCGGATTGATCAATCCGTTCGCGAGATATGGCAGTTTGGAGATAAGAAACGCTTGAGAAACTCAAAATTTTCGCAGTTCTGATGCTCGAAACGAATGACTACAACGCCCTAGGGGAGAAGTACGCATACCGTTGTAATCGGGAGAGTTTCTACTTTCAGATGCAACAGAAATTTTGCGGATTGTTCAATCCGTTCGCGAGATATGGCAGTTTGGAGGTAAGAAACGCTTGAGAAACTCAAAATTTTCGCAGTTCTGATGCTCGAAACGAGTAACTAGAACGGCCTAGGGGAAAAGTACGCATGCCGTTGTAATCGGGCGAGTTTCTACTTTCAGATGCAACAGAAATTTTTCGGATTGGTCAATCCGTTCGCGAGATATGGCAGTTTGGAGGTAAGAAACGCTTGAGAAACTCAAAATTTTCGCAGTTCTGATGCTCGAAACGAATAACTAGAACGGCCTAGGGGAAAAGTACGCATACCGTTGTAATCGGGCGAGTTTCTGCTTTCAGATGAAACAGAAATTTTGCGGATTGGTCAATCCGTTCGCGAGAAATGGCAGTTTGGATGTAAGAAACGCTTGAGAAACTCAAAATTTTCGCAGGTCTGATGCTCGAAACGAATAACTAGAACGGCCTAGGGGAAAACTACACCTACCGTTGTAATCGGGAGAGTTTCTACTTTCAGATGCAACAGAAATTTTGCGGATTGTTCAATCCGTTCGCGAGATATGGCAGTTTGGAGGTAAGAAACGCTTGAGAAACTCAAAATTTTCGCAGTTCTGATGCTCGAAACGAATAACTAGAACCGCCTAGGGGAAAAGTGCGCATACCTTTGTAATCGGGCGAGTTTCTACTTTCAGATGCAACAGAAATTTTGCGGATTGGTCAATCCGTTCGCGAGATATGGCTTTTTGCTTGTAAGAAACGCTTGAGAAACTTTAAATTTTCGCAGTTCTGATGATCGAAACGAATAACTAGAACCGCCTAGGGGAAAAGTGCGCATACCGTTGTAATCGGGCGAGTTTCTACTTTCAGATGCAACATAAATTTTGCGGATTGGTCAATCCGTTCGCGAGATATGGCAGTTTGCAGGTAAGAAACGCTTGAGAAACTCAAAATTTTGGCAGTTCTGATGCTCGAAACGAATAACTAGAACCGCCTAGGGGAAAAGTGCCATTACCGTTGTAATCGGGCGAGTTTCTACTTTCAGATGCAACAGAAATTTTGCGGATTGATCAATCCGTTCGCGAGATATGGCAGTTTGGAGATAAGAAACGCTTGAGAAACTCAAAATTTTCGCAGTTCTGATGCTCGAAACGAATGACTACAACGGCCTAGGGGAGAAGTACGCATACCGTTGTAATCGGGCGAGTTTCTACTTTCAGAAGCAACAGAAATTTTGCGGATTGGTGAATCCGTTCGCGAGATATGGTAGTTTGGAGGTAAGAAACGCTTGAGAAACTCAAACTTTTCGCAGTTCTGATGCTCGACACGAATAACTAGAACGGCCTAGGGGAAAAGTACGCATACCGTTGTAATCGGGCGAGTTTCTACTTTCAGATGCAACAGAAATTTTGCGGATTGGTCAATCCGTTCGCGAGATATGGCAGTTTGGAAATAAGAAACGCTTGAGAAACTCAAAATTTTCGCAGTTCTGATGCTCGAAACGAGTAACTAGAACGGCATAGGGGAAAAGTACGCATACCGCTGTAATCGGGCGAGTTTCTGCTTTCAGATGCAACAGAAATTTTGCGGATTGGTCAATCCGTTCGCGAGATATGGCAGTTTGGAGGTAAGAAACGCTTGAGAAACTCAAAATTTTCGCAGTTCTGATGCTCGTAACGAATAACTAGAACCGCCTAGGGGAAAAGTGCGCATACCTTTGTAATCGGGCGAGTTTCTACTTTCAGATGCAACAGAAATTTTGCGGATTGATCAATCCGTTCGCGAGATATGGCAGTTTGGAGATAAGAAACGCTTGAGAAACTCAAAATTTTCGCAGTTCTGATGCTCGAAACGAATGACTACAACGGCCTAGGGGAGAAGTACGCATACCGTTGTAATCGGGCGAGTTTCTACTTTCAGAAGCAACAGAAATTTTGCGGATTGGTGAATCCGTTCGCGAGATATGGTAGTTTGGAGGTAAGAAACGCTTGAGAAACTCAAAATTTTCGCAGTTCTGATGATCGAAACGAATAACTAGAACCGCCTAGGGGAAAAGTGCGCATACCGTTGTAATCGGGCGTGTTTCCACTTTCAGATGCAACAGAAATTTTGCGGATTGATCAATCCGTTCGCGAGATATGGCAGTTTGGAGATAAGAAACGCTTGAGAAACTCAAAATTTTCGCAGTTCTGATGCTCGAAACGAATGACTACAACGGCCTAGGGGAGAAGTACGCATACCGTTGTAATCGGGCGAGTTTCTACTTTCAGAAGCAACAGAAATTTTGCGGATTGGTGAATCCGTTCGCGAGATATGGTAGTTTGGAGGTAAGAAACGCTTGAGAAACTCAAAATTTTCGCAGTTCTGATGATCGAAACGAATAACTAGAACCGCCTAGGGGAAAAGTGCGCATACCGTTGTAATCGGGCGTGTTTCCACTTTCAGATGCAACAGAAATTTTGCGGATTGATCAATCCTTTCGCGAGATATGGCAGTTTGGAGATAAGAAACGCTTGAGAAACTCAAAATTTTCGCAGTTCTGATGCTCGAAACGAATGACTACAACGGCCGAGGGGAGAAGTACGCATACCGTTGTAATCGGGCGAGTTTCTACTTTCAGAAGCAACGGAAATTTTGCGGATTGGTGAATCCGTTCGCGAGATATGGTAGTTTGGAGGTAAGGAACGCTTGAGAAACTCAAAATTTTCGCAGGTCTGATGCTCGAAACGAATAACTAGAACCGCCTAGGGGAAAAGTGCGTACACCTTTGTAATCGGGCGAGTTTCTACTTTCAGATGCAACAGAAATTTTGCGGATTGGTCAATCCGTTCGCGAGATATGGCTTTTTGGTTGTAAGAAACGCTTGAGAAACTCAAAATTTTCGCAGTTCTGATGCTCGAAACGAGTAACTAGAACGGCCTAGGGGAAAAGTACGCATACCGTTGTAATCGGGCGAGTTTCTACTTTCAGATGCAACAGAAATTTTGCGGATTGGTCAATCCGTTCGCGAGATATGGCAGTTTGGAGGTAAGAAACGCTTGAGAAACTCAAAATTTTCGCAGTTCTGATGCTCGAAACGAGTAACTAGAACGGCCTAGGGGAAAACTACACCTACCGTTGTAATCGGGAGAGTTTCTACTTTCAGATGCAACAGAAATTTTGCGGATTGTTCAATCCGTTCGCGAGATATGGCAGTTTGGAGGTAAGAAACGCTTGAGAAACTCAAAATTTTCGCAGTTCTGATGCTCGAAACGAGTAACTAGAACGGCCTAGGGGAAAACTACACCTACCGTTGTAATCGGGCGAGTTTCTACTTTCAGATGCAACAGAAATTTTGCGGATTGGTCAATCCGTTCGCGAGATATGGCAGTTTAGAGGTAAGAAACGCTTGAGAAACTTTAAATTTTCGCAGTTCTGATGATCGAAACGAATAACTAGAACCGCCTAGGGGAAAAGTGCGCATACCGTTGTAATCGGGCGAGTTTCTACTTTCAGATGCAACATAAATTTTGCGGATTGGTCAATCCGTTCGCGAGATATGGCAGTTTGGAGGTAAGAAACGCTTGAGAAACTCAAAATTTTCGCAGTTCTGATGCTCGAAACGAATAACTAGAACCGCCTAGGGGAAAAGTGCGAATACCGTTGTAATCGGGCGAGTTTCTACTTTCAGATGCAACAGAAATTTTGCGGATTGATCAATCCGTTCGCGAGATATGGCAGTTTGGAGATAAGAAACGCTTGAGAAACTCAAAATTTTCGCAGTTCTGATGCTCGAAACGAATGACTACAACGCCCTAGGGGAGAAGTACGCATACCGTTGTAATCGGGAGAGTTTCTACTTTCAGATGCAACAGAAATTTTGCGGATTGTTCAATCCGTTCGCGAGATATGGCAGTTTGGAGGTAAGAAACGCTTGAGAAACTCAAAATTTTCGCAGTTCTGATGCTCGAAACGAGTAACTAGAACGGCCTAGGGGAAAAGTACGCATGCCGTTGTAATCGGGCGAGTTTCTACTTTCAGATGCAACAGAAATTTTTCGGATTGGTCAATCCGTTCGCGAGATATGGCAGTTTGGAGGTAAGAAACGCTTGAGAAACTCAAAATTTTCGCAGTTCTGATGCTCGAAACGAATAACTAGAACGGCCTAGGGGAAAAGTACGCATACCGTTGTAATCGGGCGAGTTTCTGCTTTCAGATGAAACAGAAATTTTGCGGATTGGTCAATCCGTTCGCGAGAAATGGCAGTTTGGATGTAAGAAACGCTTGAGAAACTCAAAATTTTCGCAGGTCTGATGCTCGAAACGAATAACTAGAACGGCCTAGGGGAAAACTACACCTACCGTTGTAATCGGGAGAGTTTCTACTTTCAGATGCAACAGAAATTTTGCGGATTGTTCAATCCGTTCGCGAGATATGGCAGTTTGGAGGTAAGAAACGCTTGAGAAACTCAAAATTTTCGCAGTTCTGATGCTCGAAACGAATAACTAGAACCGCCTAGGGGAAAAGTGCGCATACCTTTGTAATCGGGCGAGTTTCTACTTTCAGATGCAACAGAAATTTTGCGGATTGGTCAATCCGTTCGCGAGATATGGCTTTTTGGTTGTAAGAAACGCTTGAGAAACTTTAAATTTTCGCAGTTCTGATGATCGAAACGAATAACTAGAACCGCCTAGGGGAAAAGTGCGCATACCGTTGTAATCGGGCGAGTTTCTACTTTCAGATGCAACATAAATTTTGCGGATTGGTCAATCCGTTCGCGAGATATGGCAGTTTGCAGGTAAGAAACGCTTGAGAAACTCAAAATTTTGGCAGTTCTGATGCTCGAAACGAATAACTAGAACCGCCTAGGGGAAAAGTGCCATTACCGTTGTAATCGGGCGAGTTTCTACTTTCAGATGCAACAGAAATTTTGCGGATTGATCAATCCGTTCGCGAGATATGGCAGTTTGGAGATAAGAAACGCTTGAGAAACTCAAAATTTTCGCAGTTCTGATGCTCGAAACGAATGACTACAACGGCCTAGGGGAGAAGTACGCATACCGTTGTAATCGGGCGAGTTTCTACTTTCAGAAGCAACAGAAATTTTGCGGATTGGTGAATCCGTTCGCGAGATATGGTAGTTTGGAGGTAAGAAACGCTTGAGAAACTCAAACTTTTCGCAGTTCTGATGCTCGACACGAATAACTAGAACGGCCTAGGGGAAAAGTACGCATACCGTTGTAATCGGGCGAGTTTCTACTTTCAGATGCAACAGAAATTTTGCGGATTGGTCAATCCGTTCGCGAGATATGGCAGTTTGGAAATAAGAAACGCTTGAGAAACTCAAAATTTTCGCAGTTCTGATGCTCGAAACGAGTAACTAGAACGGCATAGGGGAAAAGTACGCATACCGTTGTAATCGGGCGAGTTTCTGCTTTCAGATGCAACAGAAATTTTGCGGATTGGTCAATCCGTTCGCGAGATATGGCAGTTTGGAGGTAAGAAACGCTTGAGAAACTCAAAATTTTCGCAGTTCTGATGCTCGTAACGAATAACTAGAACCGCCTAGGGGAAAAGTGCGCATACCTTTGTAATCGGGCGAGTTTCTACTTTCAGATGCAACAGAAATTTTGCGGATTGATCAATCCGTTCGCGAGATATGGCAGTTTGGAGATAAGAAACGCTTGAGAAACTCAAAATTTTCGCAGTTCTGATGCTCGAAACGAATGACTACAACGGCCTAGGGGAGAAGTACGCATACCGTTGTAATCGGGCGAGTTTCTACTTTCAGAAGCAACAGAAATTTTGCGGATTGGTGAATCCGTTCGCGAGATATGGTAGTTTGGAGGTAAGAAACGCTTGAGAAACTCAAAATTTTCGCAGTTCTGATGATCGAAACGAATAACTAGAACCGCCTAGGGGAAAAGTGCGCATACCGTTGTAATCGGGCGTGTTTCCACTTTCAGATGCAACAGAAATTTTGCGGATTGATCAATCCTTTCGCGAGATATGGCAGTTTGGAGATAAGAAACGCTTGAGAAACTCAAAATTTTCGCAGTTCTGATGCTCGAAACGAATGACTACAACGGCCGAGGGGAGAAGTACGCATACCGTTGTAATCGGGCGAGTTTCTACTTTCAGAAGCAACGGAAATTTTGCGGATTGGTGAATCCGTTCGCGAGATATGGTAGTTTGGAGGTAAGGAACGCTTGAGAAACTCAAAATTTTCGCAGGTCTGATGCTCGAAACGAATAACTAGAACGGCCTAGGGGAAAACTACACCTACCGTTGTAATCGGGCGAGTTTCTACTTTCAGATGCAACAGAAATTTTGCGGATTGGTCAATCCGTTCGCGAGATATGGAAGTTTGGAGGTAAGAAACGCTTGAGAAACTCAAAATTTTCGCAGTTCTGATGCTCGAAACGAATAACTAGAACCGCCTAGGGGAAAAGTGCGAATACCGTTGTAATCGGGCGAGTTTCTACTTTCAGATGCAACGGAAATTTTGCGGATTGATCAATCCGTTCGCGAGATATGGCAGTTTGGAGATAAGAAACGCTTGAGAAACTCAAAATTTTCGCAGTTCTGATGCTCGAAACGAATGACTACAACGGCCCAGGGGAGAAGTACGCATACCGTTGTAATCGGGCGAGTTTCTACTTTCAGAAGCAACAGAAATTTTGCGGATTGGTCGATCCGTTCGCGAGATATGGCAGTTCGGAGGTAAGAAACGCTTGAGAAACTCAAAATTTGCTCAGTTCTGATGCTCGAAACGAATAACTAGAACGGCCTAGGGGAAAACTACACATACCGTTGTAATCGGGCGAGTTTCTACTACCAGATGCAACAGAAATTTTGCGGATTGGTCAATCCGTTCGCGAGATGTGGCAGTTTGGACGTAAGAAACGCTTGAGAAACTCAAAATTTTCGCAGTTCTGATGCTCGAAACGAATAACTGGAACGGCCTAGGGGAAAACTACACATACCGTTGTAATCGGGCGAGTTTCTACTTTCAGATGCAGCAGAAATCATGCGGAATGGTCAATCCGTTCGCGAGATATGGCCGTTTGGATGTAAGGAACGCTTCAGAAACTCAAAATTTTCGCAGTTCTGATGCTTGAAACGAATAACTAGAACGGCCTAGGGGTAAAGTGCGCATACCGTTGTAATCGGGCGAGTTTCTACTTTCAGAAGCAACAGAAATTTTGCGGATTGGTGAATCCTTTCGCGAGATATGGTAGTTTGGAGGTAAGAAACGCTTGAGAAACTCAAAATTTTCGCAGTTCTGATGCTCGAAACGAATGACTAGAACGGCCTAGGAGAGAAGTACGCATACCGTTGTAATCGGGCGAGTTTCTACTTTCAGATGCAACAGAAATCATGCGGATTGGTCAATCCGTTCGGAAGATATGGCAGTTTGGAGATAAGAAACGCTTGAGAAACTCAAAATTTTCGCAGTTCTGATGCTCGAAACGAGTAACTAGAACGGCCTAGGGGAAAAGTACGCATACCGTTGTAATCGGCCGAGTTTCTACTTTCAGATGCAACATAAATTTTGCGGATTGGTCAATCCGTTCGCGAGATATGGCAGTTTGGAGGTAAGAAACGCTTGAGAAACTCAAAATTTTCGCAGTTCTGATGCTCGAAACGAATAACTAGAACGGCCTAGGGGAAAAGTACGCATACCGTTGTAATCGGGCGAGTTTCTACTTTCAGATGCAACAGAAATTTTGCGGATTGGTCAATCCGTTCGCGAGATATGGCAGTTTGGAGGTAAGAAACGCTTGAGAAACTCAAAATTTTCGCAGTTCTGATGCTCGAAACGAATAACTAGGACCGCCTAGGGGAAAAGTGCGCATACCGTTGTAATCGGGCGAGTTTCTACTTTCAGATGCAACAGAAATTTTGCGGATTGATCAATCCGTTCGCGAGATATGGCAGTTTGGAGATAAGAAACGCTTGAGAAACTCAAAATTTTCGCAGTTCTGATGCTCGAAACGAATGACTACAACGGCCTAGGGGAGAAGTACGCATACCATTGTAATCGGGCGAGCTTCTACTTTCAGAAGCAATAGAAACTTTGCGGATTGGTGAATCCGTTCGCGAGATATGGCAGTTTGGAGGTAAGAAACGCTCGAGAAACTCAAAATTTGCTCAGTTCTGATGCTCGAAACGAATAACTAGAACGGCCTAGGGGAAAGCTAGACACACCGTTGTAATCGGGCGAGTTTCTACTTTCAGATGCAACAGAAATTTTGCGGATTGTTCAATCCGTTCGCGAGATATGGCAGTTTGGAGGTAAGAAACGCTAGAGAAACTCAAAATTTTCGCAGTTCTGATGCTCGAAACGAATAACTAGAACGGCCTAGGGGAGAAGTACGCATACCGTTGCAATCGGGCGAGTTTCTACTTTCAGAAGCAACAGAAATTTTGCGGATTGGTGAATCCGTTCGCGAGATATGGTAGTTTGGAGGTAAGAAACGCTTGAGAAACTCAAAATTTTCGCAGTTCTGATGCTCGACACGAATAACTAGAACGGTCTAGGGGAAAAGTGCGCATACCGTTGTAATCGGGCGAGTTTCTACTTTCAGATGCAACAGAAATTTTGCGGATTGGTCAATCCGTTCGCAAGATATGGCAGTTTGGATGAAAGGAACGCTTGAGAAACTCAAAATTTTCGCAGTTCTGATGCTCGAAACAAATAACTAGAACGGCCTAGGGGAAAACTACACCTACCATTGTAATCGGGCGAGTTTCTACTTTCAGATGCAACAGAAATTTTGCGGATTGGTCAATCCGTTCGCGAGATATGGCAGTTTGGATGTAAGAAACGCTTGAGAAACTCAAAATTTTCTTAGTTCTGATGCTCGAAACGAATAACTAGAACCGCCTAGCGGAGAAGTGCGAATACCGTTGTAATCGGGCGAGTTTCTACTTTCAGATGCAACAGAAATTTTGCGGATTGATCAATCCGTTCGCGAGATATGGCAGTTTGGAGATAAGAAACGCTTGAGAAACTCAAAATTTTCGCAGTTCTGATGCTCGAAACGAATGACTACAACGGCCCAGGGGAGAAGTACGCATACCGTTGTAATCGGGCGAGTTTCTACTTTCAGAAGCAACAGAAATTTTGCGGATTGGTGAATCCGTTCGCGAGATATGGCAGCTTGGAGGTAAGAAACGCTTGAGAAACTCAAAATTTGCTCAGTTCTGATGCTCGAAACGAATAAGTAGAACGGCCTAGGGGAAAGCTACACACACCGTTGTAATCGGGCGAGTTTCTACTTTCAGATTCAACAGAAATTTTGCGGATTGTTCAATCCGTTGCGAGATATGGCAGTTTGGAGGTAAGAAACGCTTGAGAAACTCAAAATTTTCGCAGTTCTGATGCTCGAAACGAATAACTAGAACCGCCTAGGGGAGAAGTACGCATACCTTTGTAATCGGGCGAGTTTCTACTTTCAGAAGCAACAGAAACTTTGCGGATTGGTGAATCCGTTCGCGAGATATGGCAGTTTGGATGTAAGAAACGCTTGAGAAACTCAAAATTTGCTCAGTTCTGATGCTCGAAACGAATAACTAGAACGGCCTAGGGGAAAGCTACACACACCGTTGTAATCGGGCGAGTTTCTACTTTCAGATTCAACAGAAATTTTGCGGATTGTTCAATCCGTTCGCGAGATATGGCAGTTTGGAGGTAAGAAACGCTTGAGAAACTCAAAATTTTCGCAGTTCTGATGCTCGAAACGAATGACTAGAACGGCCTAGGGGAGAAGTACGCATACCGTTGTAATCGGGCGAGTTTCTACTTTCAGATGCAACAGAAATCATGCGGATTGGTCAAACCGTTCGCGAGATATGGCAGTTTGGAGATAAGAAACGCTTGAGAAACCCAAAATTTTCGCAGTTCTGATGCTCGAAACGAGTAACTAGAACCGCCTAGGGGAAATGTACGCATACCGTTGTAATCGGGCGAGTTTCTACTTTCAGATGCAACAGAAATTTTGCGGATTGGTCAATCCGTTCGCGAGATATGGCAGTTTGGATGTAAGAAACGCTTGAGAAACTCAAAATTTTCGCAGTTCTGAGGCTCGAAACGAATAACTAGAACGGCCTAGGGGAAAACTACACCTACCGCTGTAATCGGGCGAGTTTCTACTTTCAGATGCAACAGAAATTTTGCGGATTGGTCAATCCGTTCGCGAGATATGGCAGTTTGGAGGTAAGAAACGCTTGAGAAACTCAAAATTTTCGCAGTTCTGATGCTCGAAACGAATAACTAGGACCGCCTAGGGGAAAAGTGCGCATACCGTTGTAATCGGGCGAGTTTCTACTTTCAGATGCAACAGAAATTTTGCGGATTGATCAATCCGTTCGCGAGATATGGCAGTTTGGAGATAAGAAACGCTTGAGAAACTCAAAATTTTCGCAGTTCTGATGCTCGAAACGAATGACTACAACGGCCTAGGGGAGAAGTACGCATACCATTGTAATCGGGCGAGCTTCTACTTTCAGAAGCAATAGAAACTTTGCGGATTGGTGAATCCGTTCGCGAGATATGGCAGTTTGGAGGTAAGAAACGCTCGAGAAACTCAAAATTTGCTCAGTTCTGATGCTCGAAACGAATAACTAGAACGGCCTAGGGGAAAGCTACACACACCGTTGTAATCGGGCGAGTTTCTACTTTCAGATGCAACAGAAATTTTGCGGATTGTTCAATCCGTTCGCGAGATATGGCAGTTTGGAGGTAAGAAACGCTAGAGAAACTCAAAATTTTCGCAGTTCTGATGCTCGAAACGAATAACTAGAACGGCCTAGGGGAGAAGTACGCATACCGTTGCAATCGGGCGAGTTTCTACTTTCAGAAGCAACAGAAATTTTGCGGATTGGTGAATCCGTTCGCGAGATATGGTAGTTTGGAGGTAAGAAACGCTTGAGAAACTCAAAATTTTCGCAGTTCTGATGCTCGACACGAATAACTAGAACGGTCTAGGGGAAAAGTGCGCATACCGTTGTAATCGGGCGAGTTTCTACTTTCAGATGCAACAGAAATTTTGCGGATTGGTCAATCCGTTCGCAAGATATGGCAGTTTGGATGAAAGGAACGCTTGAGAAACTCAAAATTTTCGCAGTTCTGATGCTCGAAACAAATAACTAGAACGGCCTAGGGGAAAACTACACCTACCATTGTAATCGGGCGAGTTTCTACTTTCAGATGCAACAGAAATTTTGCGGATTGGTCAATCCGTTCGCGAGATATGGCAGTTTGGATGTAAGAAACGCTTGAGAAACTCAAAATTTTCTTAGTTCTGATGCTCGAAACGAATAACTAGAACCGCCTAGCGGAGAAGTGCGAATACCGTTGTAATCGGGCGAGTTTCTACTTTCAGATGCAACAGAAATTTTGCGGATTGATCAATCCGTTCGCGAGATATGGCAGTTTGGAGATAAGAAACGCTTGAGAAACTCAAAATTTTCGCAGTTCTGATGCTCGAAACGAATGACTACAACGGCCCAGGGGAGAAGTACGCATACCGTTGTAATCGGGCGAGTTTCTACTTTCAGAAGCAACAGAAATTTTGCGGATTGGTGAATCCGTTCGCGAGATATGGCAGCTTGGAGGTAAGAAACGCTTGAGAAACTCAAAATTTGCTCAGTTCTGATGCTCGAAACGAATAAGTAGAACGGCCTAGGGGAAAGCTACACACACCGTTGTAATCGGGCGAGTTTCTACTTTCAGATTCAACAGAAATTTTGCGGATTGTTCAATCCGTTGCGAGATATGGCAGTTTGGAGGTAAGAAACGCTTGAGAAACTCAAAATTTTCGCAGTTCTGATGCTCGAAACGAATAACTAGAACCGCCTAGGGGAGAAGTACGCATACCTTTGTAATCGGGCGAGTTTCTACTTTCAGAAGCAACAGAAACTTTGCGGATTGGTGAATCCGTTCGCGAGATATGGCAGTTTGGATGTAAGAAACGCTTGAGAAACTCAAAATTTGCTCAGTTCTGATGCTCGAAACGAATAACTAGAACGGCCTAGGGGAAAGCTACACACACCGTTGTAATCGGGCGAGTTTCTACTTTCAGATTCAACAGAAATTTTGCGGATTGTTCAATCCGTTCGCGAGATATGGCAGTTTGGAGGTAAGAAACGCTTGAGAAACTCAAAATTTTCGCAGTTCTGATGCTCGAAACGAATGACTAGAACGGCCTAGGGGAGAAGTACGCATACCGTTGTAATCGGGCGAGTTTCTACTTTCAGATGCAACAGAAATCATGCGGATTGGTCAAACCGTTCGCGAGATATGGCAGTTTGGAGATAAGAAACGCTTGAGAAACCCAAAATTTTCGCAGTTCTGATGCTCGAAACGAGTAACTAGAACCGCCTAGGGGAAATGTACGCATACCGTTGTAATCGGGCGAGTTTCTACTTTCAGATGCAACAGAAATTTTGCGGATTGGTCAATCCGTTCGCGAGATATGGCAGTTTGGATGTAAGAAACGCTTGAGAAACTCAAAATTTTCGCAGTTCTGAGGCTCGAAACGAATAACTAGAACGGCCTAGGGGAAAACTACACCTACCGCTGTAATCGGGCGAGTTTCTACTTTCAGATGCAACAGAAATTTTGCGGATTGGTCAATCCGTTCGCGAGATATGGCAGTTTGGAGGTAAGAAACGCTTGAGAAACTCAAAATTTTCGCAGTTCTGATGATCGAAACGAATAACTAGAACCGCCTAGGGGAAAAGTGCGCATACCGTTGTAATCGGGCGAGTTTCTACTTTCAGATGCAACATAAATTTTGCGGATTGGTCAATCCGTTCGCGAGATATGGCAGTTTGGAGGTAAGAAACGCTTGAGAAACTCAAAATTTTCGCAGTTCTGATGCTCGAAACGAATGACTACAACGGCCCAGGGGAGAAGTACGCATACCGTTGTAATCGGGCGAGTTTCTACTTTCAGAAGCAACAGAAATTTTGCGGATTGGTCGATCCGTTCGCGAGATATGGCAGTTTGGAGGTAAGAAACGCTTGAGAAACTCAAAATTTGCTCAGTTCTGATGCTCGAAACGAATAACTAGAACGGCCTAGGGGAAAGCTACACACACCGTTGTAATCGGGCGAGTTTCTACTTTCAGATTCAACAGAAATTTTGCGGATTGTTCAATCCGTTGCGAGATATGGCAGTTTGGAGGTAAGAAACGCTTGAGAAACTCAAAATTTTCGCAGTTCTGATGCTCGAAACGAATAACTAGAACCGCCTAGGGGAGAAGTACGCATACCTTTGTAATCGGGCGAGTTTCTACTTTCAGAAGCAACAGAAACTTTGCGGATTGGTGAATCCGTTCGCGAGATATGGCAGCTTGGATGTAAGAAACGCTTGAGAAACTCAAAATTTGCTCTGTTCTGATGCTCGAAACGAATAACTAGAACGGCCTAGGGGAAAGCTACACACACCGTTGTAATCGGGCGAGTTTCTACTTTCAGATTCAACAGAAATTTTGCGGATTGGTCAATCCGTTCGCGAGATATGGCAGTTTGGAGGTAAGAAACGCTTGAGAAACTCAAAATTTTCGCAGTTCTGATGATCGAAACGAATAACTAGAACCGCCTAGGGGAAAAGTGCGCATACCGTTGTAATCGGGCGAGTTTCTACTTTCAGATGCAACATAAATTTTGCGGATTGGTCAATCCGTTCGCGAGATATGGCAGTTTGGAGGTAAGAAACGCTTGAGAAACTCAAAATTTTCGCAGTTCTGATGCTCGAAACGAATAACTAGAACCGCCTAGGGGAAAAGTGCGCATACCTTTGTAATCGGGCGAGTTTCTACTTTCAGATGCAACAGAAATTTTGCGGATTGGTCAATCCGTTCGCGAGATATGGCTTTTTGGTTGTAAGAAACGCTTGAGAAACTCAAAATTTTCGCAGTTCTGATGCTCGAAACGAATAACTAGAACGGCCTAGGGGAAAACTACACCTACCGTTGTAATCGGGCGAGTTTCTACTTTCAGATGCAACAGAAATTTTGCGGATTGGTCAATCCGTTCGCGAGATATGGCAGTTTAGAGGTAAGAAACGCTTGAGAAACTTTAAATTTTCGCAGTTCTGATGATCGAAACGAATAACTAGAACCGCCTAGGGGAAAAGTGCGCATACCGTTGTAATCGGGCGAGTTTCTACTTTCAGATGCAACATAAATTTTGCGGATTGGTCAATCCGTTCGCGAGATATGGCAGTTTGCAGGTAAGAAACGCTTGAGAAACTCAAAATTTTGGCAGTTCTGATGCTCGAAACGAATAACTAGAACCGCCTAGGGGAAAAGTGCCATTACCGTTGTAATCGGGCGAGTTTCTACTTTCAGATGCAACAGAAATTTTGCGGATTGATCAATCCGTTCGCGAGATATGGCAGTTTGGAGATAAGAAACGCTTGAGAAACTCAAAATTTTCGCAGTTCTGATGCTCGAAACGAATGACTACAACGGCCTAGGGGAGAAGTACGCATACCGTTGTAATCGGGCGAGTTTCTACTTTCAGAAGCAACAGAAATTTTGCGGATTGGTGAATCCGTTCGCGAGATATGGTAGTTTGGATGTAAGAAACGCTTGAGAAACTCAAACTTTTCGCAGTTCTGATGCTCGACACGAATAACTAGAACGGCCTAGGGGAAAAGTACGCATACCGTTGTAATCGGGCGAGTTTCTACTTTCAGATGCAACAGAAATTTTGCGGATTGGTCAATCCGTTCGCGAGATATGGTAGTTTGGAGGTAAGAAACGCTTGAGAAACTCAAAATTTTCGCAGTTCTGATGATCGAAACGAATAACTAGAACCGCCTAGGGGAAAAGTGCGCATACCGTTGTAATCGGGCGAGTTTCCACTTTCAGATGCAACAGAAATTTTGCGGATTGATCAATCCTTTCGCGAGATATGGCAGTTTGGAGATAAGAAACGCTTGAGAAACTCAAAATTTTCGCAGTTCTGATGCTCGAAACGAATGACTACAACGGCCGAGGGGAGAAGTACGCATACCGTTGTAATCGGGCGAGTTTCTACTTTCAGAAGCAACGGAAATTTTGCGGATTGGTGAATCCGTTCGCGAGATATGGTAGTTTGGAGGTAAGGAACGCTTGAGAAACTCAAAATTTTCGCAGGTCTGATGCTCGAAACGAATAACTAGAACGGCCTAGGGGAAAACTACACCTACCGTTGTAATCGGGCGAGTTTCTACTTTCAGATGCAACAGAAATTTTGCGGATTGGTCAATCCGTTCGCGAGATATGGAAGTTTGGAGGTAAGAAACGCTTGAGAAACTCAAAATTTTCGCAGTTCTGATGCTCGAAACGAATAACTAGAACCGCCTAGGGGAAAAGTGCGAATACCGTTGTAATCGGGCGAGTTTCTACTTTCAGATGCAATGGAAATTTTGCGGATTGATCAATCCGTTCGCGAGATATGGCAGTTTGGAGATAAGAAACGCTTGAGAAACTCAAAATTTTCGCAGTTCTGATGCTCGAAACGAATGACTACAACGGCCCAGGGGAGAAGTACGCATACCGTTGTAATCGGGCGAGTTTCTACTTTCAGAAGCAACAGAAATTTTGCGGATTGGTCGATCCGTTCGCGAGATATGGCAGTTCGGAGGTAAGAAACGCTTGAGAAACTCAAAATTTGCTCAGTTCTGATGCTCGAAACGAATAACTAGAACGGCCTAGGGGAAAACTACACATACCGTTGTAATCGGGCGAGTTTCTACTACCAGATGCAACAGAAATTTTGCGGATTGGTCAATCCGTTCGCGAGATGTGGCAGTTTGGACGTAAGAAACGCTTGAGAAACTCAAAATTTTCGCAGTTCTGATGCTCGAAACGAATAACTGGAACTGCCTAGGGGAAAACTACACATACCGTTGTAATCGGGCGAGTTTCTACTTTCAGATGCAGCAGAAATCATGCGGAATGGTCAATCCGTTCGCGAGATATGGCCGTTTGGATGTAAGGAACGCTTCAGAAACTCAAAATTTTCGCAGTTCTGATGCTTGAAACGAATAACTAGAACGGCCTAGGGGTAAAGTGCGCATACCGTTGTAATCGGGCGAGTTTCTACTTTCAGAAGCAACAGAAATTTTGCGGATTGGTGAATCCTTTCGCGAGATATGGTAGTTTGGAGGTAAGAAACGCTTGAGAAACTCAAAATTTTCGCAGTTCTGATGCTCGAAACGAATGACTAGAACGGCCTAGGGGAGAAGTACGCATACCGTTGTAATCGGGCGAGTTTCTACTTTCAGATGCAACAGAAATCATGCGGATTGGTCAATCCGTTCGCGAGATATGGCAGTTTGGAGATAAGAAACGCTTGAGAAACTCAAAATTTTCGCAGTTCTGATGCTCGAAACGAGTAACTAGAACGGCCTAGGGGAAAAGTACGCATACCGTTGTAATCGGCCGAGTTTCTACTTTCAGATGCAACATAAATTTTGCGGATTGGTCAATCCGTTCGCGAGATATGGCAGTTTGGAGGTAAGAAACGCTTGAGAAACTCAAAATTTTCGCAGTTCTGATGCTCGAAACGAATAACTAGAACGGCCTAGGGGAAAAGTACGCATACCGTTGTAATCGGGCGAGTTTCTACTTTCAGATGCAACAGAAATTTTGCGGATTGGTCAATCCGTTCGCGAGATATGGCAGTTTGGATGTAAGAAACGCTTGAGAAACTCAAAATTTTCGCAGTTCTGATGCTCGAAACGAATAACTAGAACGGCCTAGGGGAAAACTACACCTACCGTTGTAATCGGGCGAGTTTCTACTTTCAGATGCAACAGAAATTTTGCGGATTGGTCAATCCGTTCGCGAGATATGGCAGTTTGGAGGTAAGAAACGCTTGAGAAACTCAAAATTTTCGCAGTTCTGATGATCGAAACGAATAACTAGAACCGCCTAGGGGAAAAGTGCGCATACCGTTGTAATCGGGCGAGTTTCTACTTTCAGATGCAACATAAATTTTGCGGATTGGTCAATCCGTTCGCGAGATATGGCAGTTTGGAGGTAAGAAACGCTTGAGAAACTCAAAATTTTCGCAGTTCTGATGCTCGAAACGAATAACTAGAACGGCCTAGGGGAAAACTACACCTACCGTTGTAATCGGGCGAGTTTCTACTTTCAGATGCAACAGAAATTTTGCGGATTGGTCAATCCGTTCGCGAGATATGGCAGTTTGGAGGTAAGAAACGCTTGAGAAACTCAAAATTTTCGCAGTTCTGATGATCGAAACGAATAACTAGAACCGCCTAGGGGAAAAGTGCGCATACCGTTGTAATCGGGCGAGTTTCTACTTTCAGATGCAACATAAATTTTGCGGATTGGTCAATCCGTTCGCGAGATATGGCAGTTTGGATGTAAGAAACGCTTGAGAAACTCAAAATTTTCGCAGTTCTGATGCTCGAAACGAATAACTAGAACCGCCTAGGGGAAAAGTGCGAATACCGTTGTAATCGGGCGAGTTTCTACTTTCAGATGCAACAGAAATTTTGCGGATTGGTCAATCCGTTCGCGAGATATGGCAGTTTGGATGTAAGAAACGCTTGAGAAACTCAAAATTTTCGCAGTTCTGATGCTCGAAACGAATAACTAGAACGGCCTAGGGGAAAACTACACATACCGTTGTAATCGGGCGAGTTTCTACTTTCAGATGCAACAGAAATTTTGCGGATTGGTCAATCCGTTCGCGAGATATGGCAGTTTGGAGGTAAGAAACGCTTGAGAAACTCAAAATTTTCGCAGTTCTGATGCTCGAAACGAATAACTAGGACCGCCTAGGGGAAAAGTGCGCATACCGTTGTAATCGGGCGAGTTTCTACTTTCAGATGCAACACAAATTTTGCGGATTGATCAATCCGTTCGCGAGATATGGCAGTTTGGAGATAAGAAACGCTTGAGAAACTCAAAATTTTCGCAGTTCTGATGCTCGAAACGAATGACTACAACGGCCTAGGGGAGAAGTACGCATACCATTGTAATCGGGCGAGTTTCTACTTTCAGAAGCAATAGAAACTTTGCGGATTGGTGAATCCGTTCGCGAGATATGGTAGTTTGGAGGTAAGGAACGCTTGAGAAACTCAAAATTTTCGCAGGTCTGATGCTCGAAACGAATAACTAGAACGGCCTAGGGGAAAACTACACCTACCGTTGTAATCGGGCGAGTTTCTACTTTCAGATGCAACAGAAATTTTGCGGATTGGTCAATCCGTTCGCGAGATATGGAAGTTTGGAGGTAAGAAACGCTTGAGAAACTCAAAATTTTCGCAGTTCTGATGCTCGAAACGAATAACTAGAACCGCCTAGGGGAAAAGTGCGAATACCGTTGTAATCGGGCGAGTTTCTACTTTCAGATGCAACGGAAATTTTGCGGATTGATCAATCCGTTCGCGAGATATGGCAGTTTGGAGATAAGAAACGCTTGAGAAACTCAAAATTTTCGCAGTTCTGATGCTCGAAACGAATGACTACAACGGCCCAGGGGAGAAGTACGCATACCGTTGTAATCGGGCGAGTTTCTACTTTCAGAAGCAACAGAAATTTTGCGGATTGGTCGATCCGTTCGCGAGATATGGCAGTTCGGAGGTAAGAAACGCTTGAGAAACTCAAAATTTGCTCAGTTCTGATGCTCGAAACGAATAACTAGAACGGCCTAGGGGAAAACTACACATACCGTTGTAATCGGGCGAGTTTCTACTACCAGATGCAACAGAAATTTTGCGGATTGGTCAATCCGTTCGCGAGATGTGGCAGTTTGGACGTAAGAAACGCTTGAGAAACTCAAAATTTTCGCAGTTCTGATGCTCGAAACGAATAACTAGAACCGCCTAGGGGAAAAGTGCGAATACCGTTGTAATCGGGCGAGTTTCTACTTTCAGATGCAACAGAAATTTTGCGGATTGGTCAATCCGTTCGCGAGATATGGCAGTTTGGATGTAAGAAACGCTTGAGAAACTCAAAATTTTCGCAGTTCTGATGCTCGAAACGAATAACTAGAACGGCCTAGGGGAAAACTACACATACCGTTGTAATCGGGCGAGTTTCTACTTTCAGATGCAACAGAAATTTTGCGGATTGGTCAATCCGTTCGCGAGATATGGCAGTTTGGAGGTAAGAAACGCTTGAGAAACTCAAAATTTTCGCAGTTCTGATGCTCGAAACGAATAACTAGGACCGCCTAGGGGAAAAGTGCGCATACCGTTGTAATCGGGCGAGTTTCTACTTTCAGATGCAACAGAAATTTTGCGGATTGATCAATCCGTTCGCGAGATATGGCAGTTTGGATGTAAGAAACGCTTGAGAAACTCAAAATTTTCGCAGTTCTGATGCTCGAAACGAATAACTAGAACCGCCTAGGGGAAAAGTGCGAATACCGTTGTAATCGGGCGAGTTTCTACTTTCAGATGCAACAGAAATTTTGCGGATTGGTCAATCCGTTCGCGAGATATGGCAGTTTGGATGTAAGAAACGCTTGAGAAACTCAAAATTTTCGCAGTTCTGATGCTCGAAACGAATAACTAGAACGGCCTAGGGGAAAACGACACATACCGTTGTAATCGGGCGAGTTTCTACTTTCAGATGCAACAGAAATTTTGCGGATTGGTCAATCCGTTCGCGAGATATGGCAGTTTGGAGGTAAGAAACGCTTGAGAAACTCAAAATTTTCGCAGTTCTGATGCTCGAAACGAATAACTAGGACCGCCTAGGGGAAAAGTGCGCATACCGTTGTAATCGGGCGAGTTTCTACTTTCAGATGCAACAGAAATTTTGCGGATTGATCAATCCGTTCGCGAGATATGGCAGTTTGGAGATAAGAAACGCTTGAGAAACTCAAAATTTTCGCAGTTCTGATGCTCGAAACGAATGACTACAACGGCCTAGGGGAGAAGTACGCATACCATTGTAATCGGGCGAGTTTCTACTTTCAGAAGCAATAGAAACTTTGCGGATTGGTGAATCCGTTCGCGAGATATGGCAGTTTGGAGGTAAGAAACGCTCGAGAAACTCAAAATTTGCTCAGTTCTGATGCTCGAAACGAATAACTAGAACGGCCTAGGGGAAAGCTACACACACCGTTGTAATCGGGCGAGTTTCTACTTTCAGATGCAACAGAAATTTTGCGGATTGTTCAATCCGTTCGCGAGATATGGCAGTTTGGAGGTAAGAAACGCTTGAGAAACTCAAAATTTTCGCAGTTCTGATGCTCGAAACGAATAACTAGAACGGCCTAGGGGAGAAGTACGCATACCGTTGCAATCGGGCGAGTTTCTACTTTCAGAAGCAACAGAAATTTTGCGGATTGGTGAATCCGTTCGCGAGATATGGTAGTTTGGAGGTAAGAAACGCTTGAGAAACTCAAAATTTTCGCAGTTCTGATGCTCGACACGAATAACTAGAACGGTCTAGGGGAAAAGTGCGCATACCGTTGTAATCGGGCGAGTTTCTACTTTCAGATGCAACAGAAATTTTGCGGATTGGTCAATCCGTTCGCAAGATATGGCAGTTTGGATGAAAGGAACGCTTGAGAAACTCAAAATTTTCGCAGTTCTGATGATCGAAACGAATAACTAGAACCGCCTAGGGGAAAAGTGCGCATACCGTTGTAATCGGGCGAGTTTCTACTTTCAGATGCAACATAAATTTTGCGGATTGGTCAATCCGTTCGCGAGATATGGCAGTTTGGATGTAAGAAACGCTTGAGAAACTCAAAATTTTCGCAGTTCTGATGCTCGAAACGAATAACTAGAACCGCCTAGGGGAAAAGTGCGAATACCGTTGTAATCGGGCGAGTTTCTACTTTCAGATGCAACAGAAATTTTGCGGATTGGTCAATCCGTTCGCGAGATATGGCAGTTTGGATGTAAGAAACGCTTGAGAAACTCAAAATTTTCGCAGTTCTGATGCTCGAAACGAATAACTAGAACGGCCTAGGGGAAAACTACACATACCGTTGTAATCGGGCGAGTTTCTACTTTCAGATGCAACAGAAATTTTGCGGATTGGTCAATCCGTTCGCGAGATATGGCAGTTTGGAGGTAAGAAACGCTTGAGAAACTCAAAATTTTCGCAGTTCTGATGCTCGAAACGAATAACTAGGACCGCCTAGGGGAAAAGTGCGCATACCGTTGTAATCGGGCGAGTTTCTACTTTCAGATGCAACAGAAATTTTGCGGATTGATCAATCCGTTCGCGAGATATGGCAGTTTGGAGATAAGAAACGCTTGAGAAACTCAAAATTTTCGCAGTTCTGATGCTCGAAACGAATGACTACAACGGCCTAGGGGAGAAGTACGCATACCATTGTAATCGGGCGAGTTTCTACTTTCAGAAGCAATAGAAACTTTGCGGATTGGTGAATCCGTTCGCGAGATATGGCAGTTTGGAGGTAAGAAACGCTCGAGAAACTCAAAATTTGCTCAGTTCTGATGCTCGAAACGAATAACTAGAACGGCCTAGGGGAAAGCTACACACACCGTTGTAATCGGGCGAGTTTCTACTTTCAGATGCAACAGAAATTTTGCGGATTGTTCAATCCGTTCGCGAGATATGGCAGTTTGGAGGTAAGAAACGCTTGAGAAACTCAAAATTTTCGCAGTTCTGATGCTCGAAACGAATAACTAGAACGGCCTAGGGGAGAAGTACGCATACCGTTGCAATCGGGCGAGTTTCTACTTTCAGAAGCAACAGAAATTTTGCGGATTGGTGAATCCGTTCGCGAGATATGGTAGTTTGGAGGTAAGAAACGCTTGAGAAACTCAAAATTTTCGCAGTTCTGATGCTCGACACGAATAACTAGAACGGTCTAGGGGAAAAGTGCGCATACCGTTGTAATCGGGCGAGTTTCTACTTTCAGATGCAACAGAAATTTTGCGGATTGGTCAATCCGTTCGCAAGATATGGCAGTTTGGATGAAAGGAACGCTTGAGAAACTCAAAATTTTCGCAGTTCTGATGCTCGAAACAAATAACTAGAACGGCCTAGGGGAAAACTACACCTACCATTGTAATCGGGCGAGTTTCTACTTTCAGATGCAACAGAAATTTTGCGGATTGGTCAATCCGTTCGCGAGATATGGCAGTTTGGATGTAAGAAACGCTTGAGAAACTCAAAATTTTCTTAGTTCTGATGCTCGAAACGAATAACTAGAACCGCCTAGCGGAGAAGTGCGAATACCGTTGTAATCGGGCGAGTTTCTACTTTCAGATGCAACAGAAATTTTGCGGATTGATCAATTCGTTCGCGAGATATGGCAGTTTGGAGATAAGAAACGCTTGAGAAACTCAAAATTTTCGCAGTTCTGATGCTCGAAACGAATGACTACAACGGCCCAGGGGAGAAGTACGCATACCGTTGTAATCGGGCGAGTTTCTACTTTCAGAAGCAACAGAAATTTTGCGGATTGGTCGAACCGTTCGCGAGATATGGCAGTTTGGAGGTAAGAAACGCTTGAGAAACTCAAAATTTGCTCAGTTCTGATGCTCGAAACGAATAACTAGAACGGCCTAGGGGAAAGCTACACACACCGTTGTAATCGGGCGAGTTTCTACTTTCAGATTCAACAGAAATTTTGCGGATTGTTCAATCCGTTCGCGAGATATGGCAGTTTGGAGGTAAGAAACGCTTGAGAAACTCAAAATTTTCGCAGTTCTGATGCTCGAAACGAATAACTAGAACCGCCTAGGGGAGAAGTACGCATACCTTTGTAATCGGGCGAGTTTCTACTTTCAGAAGCAACAGAAACTTTGCGGATTGGTGAATCCGTTCGCGAGATATGGCAGTTTGGATGTAAGAAACGCTTGAGAAACTCAAAATTTGCTCAGTTCTGATGCTCGAAACGAATAACTAGAACGGCCTAGGGGAAAGCTACACACACCGTTGTAATCGGGCGAGTTTCTACTTTCAGATTCAACAGAAATTTTGCGGATTGTTCAATCCGTTCGCGAGATATGGCAGTTTGGAGGTAAGAAACGCTTGAGAAACTCAAAATTTTCGCAGTTCTGATGCTCGAAACGAATGACTAGAACGGCCTAGGGGAGAAGTACGCATACCGTTGTAATCGGGCGAGTTTCTACTTTCAGATGCAACAGAAATCATGCGGATTGGTCAAACCGTTCGCGAGATATGGCAGTTTGGAGATAAGAAACGCTTGAGAAACTCAAAATTTTCGCAGTTCTGATGCTCGAAACGAGTAACTAGAACGGCCTAGGGGAAAAGTACGCATACCGTTGTAATCGGGCGAGTTTCTACTTTCAGATGCAACAGAAATTTTGCGGATTGGTCAATCCGTTCGCGAGATATGGCAGTTTGGATGTAAGAAACGCTTGAGAAACTCAAAATTTTCGCAGTTCTGAGGCTCGAAACGAATAACTAGAACGGCCTAGGGGAAAACTACACCTACCGTTGTAATCGGGCGAGTTTCTACTTTCAGATGCAACAGAAATTTTGCGGATTGGTCAATCCGTTCGCGAGATATGGCAGTTTGGAGGTAAGAAACGCTTGAGAAACTCAAAATTTTCGCAGTTCTGATGATCGAAACGAATAACTAGAACCGCCTAGGGGAAAAGTGCGCATACCGTTGTAATCGGGCGAGTTTCTACTTTCAGATGCAACATAAATTTTGCGGATTGGTCAATCCGTTCGCGAGATATGGCAGTTTGGAGGTAAGAAACGCTTGAGAAACTCAAAATTTTCGCAGTTCTGATGCTCGAAACGAATAACTAGAGCCGCCTAGGGGAAAAGTGCGAATACCGTTGTAATCGGGCGAGTTTCTACTTTCAGATGCAACAGAAATTTTGCGGATTGATCAATCCGTTCGCGAGATATGGCAGTTTGGAGATAAGAAACGCTTGAGAAACTCAAAATTTTCGCAGTTCTGATGCTCGAAACGAATGACTACAACGGCCTAGGGGAGAAGTACGCATACCGTTGTAATCGGGCGAGTTTCTACTTTCAGATGCAACATAAATTTTGCGGATTGGTCAATCCGTTCGCGAGATATGGCAGTTTGGAGGTAAGGAACGCTTGAGAAACTCAAAATTTTCGCAGTTCTGATGCTCGAAACGAATAACTAGAACCGCCTAGGGGAAAAGTGCGAATACCGTTGTAATCGGGCGAGTTTCTACTTTCAGATGCAACAGAAATTTTGCGGATTGATCAATCCGTTCGCGAGATATGGCAGTTTGGAGATAAGAAACGCTTGAGAAACTCAAAATTTTCGCAGTTCTGATGCTCGAAACGAATGACTACAACGGCCTAGGGGAGAAGTACGCATACCGTTGTAATCGGGCGAGTTTCTACTTTCAGAAGCAACAGAAATTTTGCGGATTGGTGAATCCGTTCGCGAGATATGGTAGTTTGGAGGTAAGAAACGCTTGAGAAACTCAAACTTTTCGCAGGTCTGATGCTCGACACGAATAACTAGAACGGCCTAGGGGAAAAGTACGCATACCGTTGTAATCGGGCGAGTTTCTACTTTCAGATGCAACAGAAATTTTGCGGATTGGTCAATCCGTTCGCGAGATATGGCAGTTTGGATGTAAGAAACGCTTGAGAAACTCAAAATTTTCGCAGTTCTGATGCTCGAAACGAATAACTAGAACGGCCTAGGGGAAAACTACACATACCGTTGTAATCGGGCGAGTTTCTACTTTCAGATGCAACAGAAATTTTGCGGATTGGTCAATCCGTTCGCGAGATATGGCAGTTTGGAGGTAAGAAACGCTTGAGAAACTCAAAATTTTCGCAGTTCTGATGCTCGAATCGAATAACTAGAACCGCCTAGGGGAAAAGTGCGCATGCCGTTGTAATCGGGCGAGTTTCTACTTTCAGATGCAACAGAAATTTTGCGGATTGGTGAATCCGTTCGCGAGATATGGTAGTTTGGAGGTAATAAACGCTTGAGAAACTCAAAATTTTCGCAGTTCTGATGCTCGAAACGAATGACTAGAACCGCCTAGGGGAAAAGTGCGCACGCCGTTGTAATCGGGCGAGTTTCTACTTTCAGATGCAACAGAAATTTTGCGGATTGGTCAATCCGTTCGCGGGATATGGCAGTTTGGATGTAAGAAACGCTTGAGAAACTCAAAATTTTCGCAGTTCTGATGCTCGAAACGAATAACTAGAACGGCCTAGGGGAAAACTACACCTACCGTTGTAATCGGGCGAGTTTCTACATTCAGATGCAACAGAAATTTTGCGGATTGGTCAATCCGTTCGCGAGATATGGCAGTTTGGAGGTAAGAAACGCTTGAGAAACTCAAAATTTTCGCAGTTCTGATGCTCGAAACGAATAACTAGAACCGCCTAGGGGAAAAGTGCGAATACCGTTGTAATCGGGCGAGTTTCTACTTTCAGATGCAACAGAAATTTTGCGGATTGATCAATCCGTTCGCGAGATATGGCAGTTTGGAGATAAGAAACGCTTGAGAAACTCAAAATTTTCGCAGTTCTGATGCTCGAAACGAATGACTACAACGGCCTAGGGGAGAAGTACGCATACCGTTGTAATCGGGCGAGTTTCTACTTTCAGAAGCAACAGAAATTTTGCGGATTGGTGAATCCGTTCGCGAGATATGGTAGTTTGGAAGTAAGAAACGCTTGAGAAACTCAAACTTTTCGCAGGTCTGATGCTCGACACGAATAACTAGAACGGCCTAGGGGAAAAGTACGCATACCGTTGTAATCGGGCGAGTTTCTACTTTCAGATGCAACAGAAATTTTGCGGATTGGTCAATCCGTTCGCGAGATATGGCAGTTTGGATGTAAGAAACGCTTGAGAAACTCAAAATTTTCGCAGTTCTGATGCTCGAAACGAATAACTAGAACGGCCTAGGGGAAAACTACACATACCGTTGTAATCGGGCGAGTTTCTACTTTCAGATGCAACAGAAATTTTGCGGATTGGTGAATCCGTTCGCGAGATATGGTAGTTTGGAGGTAATAAACGCTTGAGAAACTCAAAATTTTCGCAGTTCTGATGCTCGACACGAATAACTAGAACGGTCTAGGGGAAAAGTGCGCATACCGTTGTAATCGGGCGAGTTTCTACTTTCAGATGCAACAGAAATTTTGCGGATTGGTGAATCCGTTCGCGAGATATGGTAGTTTGGAGGTAATAAACGCTTGAGAAACTCAAAATTTTCGCAGTTCTGATGCTCCAAACGAATAACTAGAACGGCCTAGGGGAAAACTACACCTACCGTTGTAATCGGGCGAGTTTCTACTTTCAGATGCAACAGAAATTTTGCGGATTGGTCAATCCGTTCGCGAGATATGGAAGTTTGGAGGTAAGAAACGCTTGAGAAACTCAAAATTTTCGCAGTTCTGATGCTCGAAACGAATAACTAGAACCGCCTAGCGGAGAAGTGCGAATACCGTTGTAATCGGGCGAGCTTCTACTTTCAGATGCAACAGAAATTTTGCGGATTGATCAATCCGTTCGCGAGATATGGCAGTTTGGAGATAAGAAACGCTTGAGAAACTCAAAATTTTCGCAGTTCTGATGCTCGAAACGAATGACTACAACGGCCTAGGGGAGAAGTACGCATACCATTGTAATCGGGCGAGTTTCTACTTTCAGAAGCAACAGAAACTTTGCGGATTGGTGAATCCGTTCGCGAGATATGGCAGTTTGGAGGTAAGAAACGCTCGAGAAACTCAAAATTTGCTCAGTTCTGATGCTCGAAACGAATAACTAGAACGGCCTAGGGGAAAGCTACACACACCGTTGTAATCGGGCGGGTTTCTACTTTCAGATGCAACAGAAATTTTGCGGATTGTTCAATCCGTTCGCGAGATATGGCAGTTTGGATGTAAGAAACTCTTGAGAAACTCAAAATTTTCGCAGTTCTGATGCTCGAAACGAATAACTAGAACGGCCTAGGGGAGAAGTACGCATACCGTTGCAATCGGGCGAGTTTCTACTTTCAGAAGCAACAGAAATTTTGCGGATTGGTGAATCCGTTCGCGAGATATGGTAGTTTGGAGGTAAGAAACGCTTGAGAAACTCAAAATTTTCGCAGTTCTGATGCTCGACACGAATAACTAGAACGGTCTAGGGGAAAAGTGCGCATACCGTTGTAATCGGGCGAGTTTCTACTTTCAGATGCAACAGAAATTTTGCGGATTGGTCAATCCGTTCGCGAGATATGGCAGTTTGGATGTAAGGAACGCTTGAGAAACTCAAAATTTTCGCAGTTCTGATGCTCGAAACAAATAACTAGAACGGCCTAGGGGAAAACTACACCTACCATTGTAATCGGGCGAGTTTCTACTTTCAGATGCAACAGAAATTTTGCGGATTGGTCAATCCGTTCGCGAGATATGGCAGTTTGGAGGTAAGAAACGCTTGAGAAACTCAAAATTTTCGCAGTTCTGATGCTCGAAACGAATAACTAGAACCGCCTAGGGGAAAAGTGCGCACACCGTTGTAATCGGGCGAGTTTCTACTTTCAGATGCAACAGAAATTTTGCGGATTGGTGAATCCGTTCGCGAGATATGGTAGTTTGGATGTAATAAACGCTAGAGAAACTCAAAATTTTCGCAGTTCTGATGCTCGAAACGAATAACTAGAACGGCCTAGGGGAAAACTACACCTACCGTTGTAATCGGGCGAGTTTCTACTTTCAGATGCAACAGAAATTTTGCGGATTGGTCAATCCGTTCGCGAGATATGGCAGTTTGGATGTAAGAAACGCTTGAGAAACTCAAAATTTTCTTAGTTCTGGTGCTCGAAACGAATAACTAGAACCGCCCAGCGGAGAAGTGCGAATACCGTTGTAATCGGGCGAATTTCTACTTTCAGATGCAACAGAAATTTTGCGGATTGATCAATCCGTTCGCGAGATATGGCAGTTTGGAGATAAGAAACGCTTGAGAAACTCAAAATTTTCGCAGTTCTGATGCTCGAAACGAATGACTACAACGGCCCAGGGGAGAAGTACGCATACCGTTGTAATCGGGCGAGTTTCTACTTTCAGACGCAACAGAAATTTTGCGGATTGGTCGATCCGTTCGCGAGATATGGCAGTTTGGAGGTAAGAAACGCTTGAGAAACTCAAAATTTGCTCAGTTCTGATGCTCGAAACGAATAACTAGAACGGCCTAGGGGAAAGCTACACACACCGTTGTAATCGGGCGAGTTTCTACTTTCAGATTCAACAGAAATTTTGCGGATTGTTCAATCCGTTCGCGAGATATGGCAGTTTGGAGGTAAGAAACGCTTAAGAAACTCAAAATTTTCGCAGTTCTGATGCTCGAAACGAATAACTAGAACCGCCTAGGGGAGAAGTACGCATACCTTTGTAATCGGGCGAGTTTCTACTTTCAGATTCAACAGAAATTTTGCGGATTGTTCAATCCGTTCGCGAGATATGGCAGTTTGGAGGTAAGAAACGCTTAAGAAACTCAAAATTTTCGCAGTTCTGATGCTCGAAACGAATAACTAGAACCGCCTAGGGGAGAAGTACGCATACCTTTGTAATCGGGCGAGTTTCTACTTTCAGAAGCAACAGAAACTTTGCGGATTGGTGAATCCGCTCGCGAGATATGGCAGTTTGGATGTAAGAAACGCTTGAGAAACTCAAAATTTTCGCAGTTCTGATGCTCGAAACGAATAACTAGAACGGCCTAGGGGAAAACTACACATACCGTTGTAATCGGGCGAGTTTCTACTTTCAGATGCAACAGAAATTTTGCGGATTGGTCAATCCGTTCGCGAGATATGGCAGTTTGGATGTAAGAAACGCTTGAGAAACTCAAAATTTTCGCAGTTCTGATGCTCGAAACGAATAACTAGAACCGCCTAGCGGAGAAGTGCGAATACCGTTGTAATCGGGCGAGTTTCTACTTTCAGATGCAACAGAAATTTTGCGGATTGATCAATCCGTTCGCGAGATATGGCAGTTTGGATGTAAGGGACGCTTGAGAAACTCAAAATTTTCGCAGTTCTGATGCTCGAAACAAATAACTAGAACGGTCTAGGGGAAAACTACACCTACCATTGTAATCGGGCGAGTTTCTACTTTCAGATGCAACAGAAATTTTGCGGATTGGTCAATCCGTTCGCGAGATATGGCAGTTTGGAGGTAAGAAACGCTTGAGAAACTCAAAATTTTCGCAGTTCTGATGCTCGAAACGAATAACTAGAACCGCCTAGGGGAAAAGTGCGCATACCGTTGTAATCGGGCGAGTTTCTACTTTCAGATGCAACAGAAATTTTGCGGATTGGTGAATCCGTTCGCGAGATATGGTAGTTTGGATGTAATAAACGCTAGAGAAACTCAAAATTTTCGCAGTTCTGATGCTCGAAACGAATAACTAGAACGGCCTAGGGGAAAACTACACCTACCGTTGTAATCGGGCGAGTTTCTACTTTCAGATGCAACAGAAATTTTGCGGATTGGTCAATCCGTTCGCGAGATATGGCAGTTTGGATGTAAGAAACGCTTGAGAAACTCAAAATTTTCTTAGTTCTGGTGCTCGAAACGAATAACTAGAACCGCCCAGCGGAGAAGTGCGAATACCGTTGTAATCGGGCGAATTTCTACCTTCAGATGCAACAGAAATTTTGCGGATTGATCAATCCGTTCGCGAGATATGGCAGTTTGGAGATAAGAAACGCTTGAGAAACTCAAAATTTTCGCAGTTCTGATGCTCGAAACGAATGACTACAACGGCCCAGGGGAGAAGTACGCATACCGTTGTAATCGGGCGAGTTTCTACTTTCAGAAGCAACAGAAATTTTGCGGATTGGTCGATCCGTTCGCGAGATATGGCAGTTTGGAGGTAAGAAACGCTTGAGAAACTCAAAATTTGCTCAGTTCTGATGCTCGAAACGAATAACTAGAACGGCCTAGGGGAAAGCTACACACACCGTTGTAATCGGGCGAGTTTCTACTTTCAGATTCAACAGAAATTTTGCGGATTGTTCAATCCGTTCGCGAGATATGGCAGTTTGGAGGTAAGAAACGCTTAAGAAACTCAAAATTTTCGCAGTTCTGATGCTCGAAACGAATGACTACAACGGCCCAGGGGAGAAGTACGCATACCGTTGTAATCGGGCGAGTTTCTACTTTCAGAAGCAACAGAAATTTTGCGGATTGGTCAATCCGTTCGCGAGATATGGCAGTTTGGATGTAAGGGACGCTTGAGAAACTCAAAATTTTCGCAGTTCTGATGCTCGAAACAAATAACTAGAACGGTCTAGGGGAAAACTACACCTACCATTGTAATCGGGCGAGTTTCTACTTTCAGATGCAACAGAAATTTTGCGGATTGGTCAATCCGTTCGCGAGATATGGCAGTTTGGAGGTAAGAAACGCTTGAGAAACTCAAAATTTTCGCAGTTCTGATGCTCGAAACGAATAACTAGAACCGCCTAGGGGAAAAGTGCGCATACCGTTGTAATCGGGCGAGTTTCTACTTTCAGATGCAACAGAAATTTTGCGGATTGGTGAATCCGTTCGCGAGATATGGTAGTTTGGATGTAATAAACGCTAGAGAAACTCAAAATTTTCGCAGTTCTGATGCTCGAAACGAATAACTAGAACGGCCTAGGGGAAAACTACACCTACCGTTGTAATCGGGCGAGTTTCTACTTTCAGATGCAACAGAAATTTTGCGGATTGGTCAATCCGTTCGCGAGATATGGCAGTTTGGATGTAAGAAACGCTTGAGAAACTCAAAATTTTCTTAGTTCTGGTGCTCGAAACGAATAACTAGAACCGCCCAGCGGAGAAGTGCGAATACCGTTGTAATCGGGCGAATTTCTACCTTCAGATGCAACAGAAATTTTGCGGATTGATCAATCCGTTCGCGAGATATGGCAGTTTGGAGATAAGAAACGCTTGAGAAACTCAAAATTTTCGCAGTTCTGATGCTCGAAACGAATGACTACAACGGCCCAGGGGAGAAGTACGCATACCGTTGTAATCGGGCGAGTTTCTACTTTCAGAAGCAACAGAAATTTTGCGGATTGGTCGATCCGTTCGCGAGATATGGCAGTTTGGAGGTAAGAAACGCTTGAGAAACTCAAAATTTGCTCAGTTCTGATGCTCGAAACGAATAACTAGAACGGCCTAGGGGAAAGCTACACACACCGTTGTAATCGGGCGAGTTTCTACTTTCAGATTCAACAGAAATTTTGCGGATTGTTCAATCCGTTCGCGAGATATGGCAGTTTGGAGGTAAGAAACGCTTAAGAAACTCAAAATTTTCGCAGTTCTGATGCTCGAAACGAATAACTAGAACCGCCTAGGGGAGAAGTACGCATACCTTTGTAATCGGGCGAGTTTCTACTTTCAGATTCAACAGAAATTTTGCGGATTGTTCAATCCGTTCGCGAGATATGGCAGTTTGGAGGTAAGAAACGCTTAAGAAACTCAAAATTTTCGCAGTTCTGATGCTCGAAACGAATAACTAGAACCGCCTAGGGGAGAAGTACGCATACCTTTGTAATCGGGCGAGTTTCTACTTTCAGAAGCAACAGAAACTTTGCGGATTGGTGAATCCGCTCGCGAGATATGGCAGTTTGGATGTAAGGAACGCTTGAGAAACTCAAAATTTTCGCAGTTCTGATGCTCGAAACATAAACTAGAACGGCCTAGGGGAAAACTACACCTACCGTTGTAATCGGGCGAGTTTCTACTTTCAGAAGCAACAGAAATTTTGCGGATTGGTCGATCCGTTCGCGAGATATGGCAGTTTGGAGGTAAGAAACGCTTGAGAAACTCAAAATTTGCTCAGTTCTGATGCTCGAAACGAATAACTAGAACGGCCTAGGGGAAAACTACGCACACCGTTGTAATCGGGCGAGTTTCTACTTTCAGATGCAATAGAAATTTTGCGGATTGGTCTATCCGTTCGCGAGATATGGCAGTTTGGAGGTAAGAAACGCTTGAGAAACTCAAAATTTTCGCAGTTCTGATGCTCGAAACGAGTAACTAGAGCGGCATAGGGGAAAAGTACGCATACCTTTGTAATCGGGCGAGTTTCTACTTTCAGATGCAACAGAAATTTTGCGGATTGGTCAATCCGTTCGCGAGATATGGCAGTTTGGATGTAAGGAACGCTTGAGAAACTCAAAATTTTCGCAGTTCTGATGCTCGAAACATAAACTAGAACGGCCTAGGGGAAAACTACACCTACCGTTGTAATCGGGCGAGTTTCTACTTTCAGATGCAACAGAAATTTTGCGGATTGGTGAATCCGTTCGCGAGATATGGTAGTTTGGAGGTAAGAAACGCTTGAGAAACTCAAAATTTTCGCAGTTCTGATGCTCGACACGAATAACTAGAACGGCCTAGGGGAAAAGTACGCATACCGTTGTAATCGGGCGAGTTTCTACTTTCAGATGCAACAGAAATTTTGCGGATTGGTCAATCCGTTCGCGAGATATGGCAGTTTGGATGTAAGAAACGCTTGAGAAACTCAAAATTTTCGCAGTTCTGATGCTCGAAACGAATAACTAGAACGGCCTAGGGGAAAACTACACATACCGTTGTAATCGGGCGAGTTTCTACTTTCAGATGCAACAGAAATTTTGCGGATTGGTGAATCCGTTCGCGAGATATGGTAGTTTGGAGGTAATAAACGCTTGAGAAACTCAAAATTTTCGCAGTTCTGATGCTCGACACGAATAACTAGAACGGTCTAGGGGAAAAGTGCGCATACCGTTGTAATCGGGCGAGTTTCTACTTTCAGATGCAACAGAAATTTTGCGGATTGGTGAATCCGTTCGCGAGATATGGTAGTTTGGAGGTAATAAACGCTTGAGAAACTCAAAATTTTCGCAGTTCTGATGCTCCAAACGAATAACTAGAACGGCCTAGGGGAAAACTACACCTACCGTTGTAATCGGGCGAGTTTCTACTTTCAGATGCAACAGAAATTTTGCGGATTGGTCAATCCGTTCGCGAGATATGGAAGTTTGGAGGTAAGAAACGCTTGAGAAACTCAAAATTTTCGCAGTTCTGATGCTCGAAACGAATAACTAGAACCGCCTAGGGGAAAAGTGCGCATACCGTTGTAATCGGGCGAGTTTCTACTTTCAGATGCAACAGAAATTTTGCGGATTGATCAATCCGTTCGCGAGATATGGCAGTTTGGAGATAAGAAACGCTTGAGAACCTCAAAATTTTCGCAGTTCTGATGCTCCAAACGAATAACTAGAACGGCCTAGGGGAAAACTACACCTACCGTTGTAATCGGGCGAGTTTCTACTTTCAGATGCAACAGAAATTTTGCGGATTGGTCAATCCGTTCGCGAGATATGGCAGTTTGGATGTAAGAAACGCTTGAGAAACTCAAAATTTTCGCAGTTCTGATGCTCGAAACGAATAACTAGAACGGCCTAGGGGAAAACTACACATACCGTTGTAATCGGGCGAGTTTCTACTTTCAGATGCAACAGAAATTTTGCGGATTGGTGAATCCGTTCGCGAGATATGGTAGTTTGGAGGTAATAAACGCTTGAGAAACTCAAAATTTTCGCAGTTCTGATGCTCGACACGAATAACTAGAACGGTCTAGGGGAAAAGTGCGCATACCGTTGTAATCGGGCGAGTTTCTACTTTCAGATGCAACAGAAATTTTGCGGATTGGTGAATCCGTTCGCGAGATATGGTAGTTTGGAGGTAATAAACGCTTGAGAAACTCAAAATTTTCGCAGTTCTGATGCTCCAAACGAATAACTAGAACGGCCTAGGGGAAAACTACACCTACCGTTGTAATCGGGCGAGTTTCTACTTTCAGATGCAACAGAAATTTTGCGGATTGGTCAATCCGTTCGCGAGATATGGAAGTTTGGAGGTAAGAAACGCTTGAGAAACTCAAAATTTTCGCAGTTCTGATGCTCGAAACGAATAACTAGAACCGCCTAGGGGAAAAGTGCGCATACCGTTGTAATCGGGCGAGTTTCTACTTTCAGATGCAACAGAAATTTTGCGGATTGATCAATCCGTTCGCGAGATATGGCAGTTTGGAGATAAGAAACGCTTGAGAACCTCAAAATTTTCGCAGTTCTGATGCTCGAAACGAATGACTACAACGGCCTAGGGGAGAAGTACGCATACCGTTGTAATCGGGCGAGTTTCTACTTTCAGAAGCAACAGAAATTTTGCGGATTGGTGAATCCGTTCGCGAGATATGGTAGTTTGGAGGTAAGAAACGCTTGAGAAACTCAAAATTTTCGCAGTTCTGATGCTCGAAACGAATAACTAGAACCGCCTAGCGGAGAAGTGCGAATACCGTTGTAATCGGGCGAGTTTCTACTTTCAGATGCAACAGAAATTTTGCGGATTGATCAATCCGTTCGCGAGATATGGCAGTTTGGAGATAAGAAACGCTTGAGAAACTCAAAATTTTCGCAGTTCTGATGCTCGAAACGAATAACTAGAACCGCCTAGGGGAGAAGTACGCATACCGTTGTAATCGGGCGAGTTTCTACTTTCAGAAGCAACAGAAATTTTGCGGATTGGTCGATCCGTTCGCGAGATATGGCAGTTTGGAGGTAAGAAACGCTTGAGAAACTCAAAATTTGCTCAGTTCTGATGCTCGAAACGAATAACTAGAACGGCCTAGGGGAAATCTACACACACCGTTGTAATCGGGCGAGTTTCTACTTTCAGATGCAATAGAAATTTTGCGGATTGGTCTATCCGTTCGCGAGATATGGCAGTTTGGAGGTAAGAAACGCTTGAGAAACTCAAAATTTTCGCAGTTCTGATGCTCGAAACGAGTAACTAGAACGGCATAGGGGAAAAGTACGCATACCTTTGTAATCGGGCGAGTTTCTACTTTCAGATGCAACAGAAATTTTGCGGATTGGTCAATCCGTTCCTGAGATATGGCAGTTTGGATGTAAGGAACGCTTGAGAAACTCAAAATTTTCGCAGTTCTGATGCTCGAAACAAATAACTAGAACGGCCTAGGGGAAAACTACACCTACCGTTGTAATCGGGCGAGTTTCTACTTTCAGATGCAACAGAAATTTTGCGGATTGGTCAATCCGTTCACGAGATATGGCAGTTTGGAGGTAAGAAACGCTTGAGAAACTCAAAATTTTCGCAGTTCTGATGCTCGAAACGAATAACTAGAACCCCCTAGGGGTAAAGTGCGCATACCGTTGTAATCGGGCGAGTTTCTACTTTCAGATGCAACAGAAATTTTGCGGATTGGTGAATCCGTTCGCGAGATATGGTAGTTTGGAGGTAAGAAACGCTTGAGAAACTCAAAATTTTCGCAGTTCTGATGCTCGAAACGAATAAATAGAACGGCCTAGGGGAGAAGTACGCATACCGTTGTATTCGGGCGAGTTTCTACTTTCAGAAGCAACAGAAATTTTGCGGATTGGTGAATCCGTTCGCGAGATATGGTAGTTTGGAGGTAAGAAACGCTTGAGAAACTCAAACTTTTCGCAGTTCTGATGCTCGACACGAATAACTAGAACGGCCTAGGGGAAAAGTACGCATACCGTTGTAATCGGGCGAGTTTCTACTTTCAGATGCAACAGAAATTTTGCGGATTGGTGAATCCGTTCGCGAGATATGGTAGTTTGGAGGTAAGAAACGTTTGAGAAACTCAAAATTTTCGCAGTTCTGATGCTCGAAACATAAACTAGAACGGCCTAGGGGAAAACTACACCTACCGTTGTAATCGGGCGAGTTTCTACTTTCAGATGCAACAGAAATTTTGCGGATTGGTGAATCCGTTCGCGAGATATGGTAGTTTGGAGGTAAGAAACGCTTGAGAAACTCAAAATTTTCGCAGTTCTGATGCTCGACACGAATAACTAGAACGGCCTAGGGGAAAAGTACGCATACCGTTGTAATCGGGCGAGTTTCTACTTTCAGATGCAACAGAAATTTTGCGGATTGGTCAATCCGTTCGCGAGATATGGCAGTTTGGATGTAAGAAACGCTTGAGAAACTCAAAATTTTCGCAGTTCTGATGCTCGAAACGAATAACTAGAACGGCCTAGGGGAAAACTACACATACCGTTGTAATCGGGCGAGTTTCTACTTTCAGATGCAACAGAAATTTTGCGGATTGGTGAATCCGTTCGCGAGATATGGTAGTTTGGAGGTAATAAACGCTTGAGAAACTCAAAATTTTCGCAGTTCTGATGCTCGACACGAATAACTAGAACGGTCTAGGGGAAAAGTGCGCATACCGTTGTAATCGGGCGAGTTTCTACTTTCAGATGCAACAGAAATTTTGCGGATTGGTGAATCCGTTCGCGAGATATGGTAGTTTGGAGGTAATAAACGCTTGAGAAACTCAAAATTTTCGCAGTTCTGATGCTCCAAACGAATAACTAGAACGGCCTAGGGGAAAACTACACCTACCGTTGTAATCGGGCGAGTTTCTACTTTCAGATGCAACAGAAATTTTGCGGATTGGTCAATCCGTTCGCGAGATATGGAAGTTTGGAGGTAAGAAACGCTTGAGAAACTCAAAATTTTCGCAGTTCTGATGCTCGAAACGAATAACTAGAACCGCCTAGGGGAAAAGTGCGCATACCGTTGTAATCGGGCGAGTTTCTACTTTCAGATGCAACAGAAATTTTGCGGATTGATCAATCCGTTCGCGAGATATGGCAGTTTGGAGATAAGAAACGCTTGAGAACCTCAAAATTTTCGCAGTTCTGATGCTCGAAACGAATGACTACAACGGCCTAGGGGAGAAGTACGCATACCGTTGTAATCGGGCGAGTTTCTACTTTCAGAAGCAACAGAAATTTTGCGGATTGGTGAATCCGTTCGCGAGATATGGTAGTTTGGAGGTAAGAAACGCTTGAGAAACTCAAAATTTTCGCAGTTCTGATGCTCGAAACGAATAACTAGAACCGCCTAGCGGAGAAGTGCGAATACCGTTGTAATCGGGCGAGTTTCTACTTTCAGATGCAACAGAAATTTTGCGGATTGATCAATCCGTTCGCGAGATATGGCAGTTTGGAGATAAGAAACGCTTGAGAAACTCAAAATTTTCGCAGTTCTGATGCTCGAAACGAATAACTAGAACCGCCTAGGGGAGAAGTACGCATACCGTTGTAATCGGGCGAGTTTCTACTTTCAGAAGCAACAGAAATTTTGCGGATTGGTCGATCCGTTCGCGAGATATGGCAGTTTGGAGGTAAGAAACGCTTGAGAAACTCAAAATTTGCTCAGTTCTGATGCTCGAAACGAATAACTAGAACGGCCTAGGGGAAATCTACACACACCGTTGTAATCGGGCGAGTTTCTACTTTCAGATGCAATAGAAATTTTGCGGATTGGTCTATCCGTTCGCGAGATATGGCAGTTTGGAGGTAAGAAACGCTTGAGAAACTCAAAATTTTCGCAGTTCTGATGCTCGAAACGAGTAACTAGAACGGCATAGGGGAAAAGTACGCATACCTTTGTAATCGGGCGAGTTTCTACTTTCAGATGCAACAGAAATTTTGCGGATTGGTCAATCCGTTCCTGAGATATGGCAGTTTGGATGTAAGGAACGCTTGAGAAACTCAAAATTTTCGCAGTTCTGATGCTCGAAACAAATAACTAGAACGGCCTAGGGGAAAACTACACCTACCGTTGTAATCGGGCGAGTTTCTACTTTCAGATGCAACAGAAATTTTGCGGATTGGTCAATCCGTTCACGAGATATTGCAGTTTGGAGGTAAGAAACGCTTGAGAAACTCAAAATTTTCGCAGTTCTGATGCTCGAAACGAATAACTAGAACCCCCTAGGGGTAAAGTGCGCATACCGTTGTAATCGGGCGAGTTTCTACTTTCAGATGCAACAGAAATTTTGCGGATTGGTGAATCCGTTCGCGAGATATGGTAGTTTGGAGGTAAGAAACGCTTGAGAAACTCAAAATTTTCGCAGTTCTGATGCTCGAAACGAATAAATAGAACGGCCTAGGGGAGAAGTACGCATACCGTTGTATTCGGGCGAGTTTCTACTTTCAGAAGCAACAGAAATTTTGCGGATTGGTGAATCCGTTCGCGAGATATGGTAGTTTGGAGGTAAGAAACGCTTGAGAAACTCAAACTTTTCGCAGTTCTGATGCTCGACACGAATAACTAGAACGGCCTAGGGGAAAAGTACGCATACCGTTGTAATCGGGCGAGTTTCTACTTTCAGATGCAACAGAAATTTTGCGGATTGGTGAATCCGTTCGCGAGATATGGTAGTTTGGAGGTAAGAAACGCTTGAGAAACTCAAAATTTTCGCAGTTCTGATGCTCGACACGAATAACTAGAACGGCCTAGGGAAAAGTGCGCATACCGTTGTAATCGGGCGAGTTTCTACTTTCAGATGCAACAGAAATTTTGCGGATTGGTCATTCCGTTCGCGAGATATGGCAGTTTGGAGGTAAGAAACGCTTGAGAAACTCAAAATTTTCGCAGTTCTGATGCTCGAAACGAATGACTACAACGGCCTAGAGGAGAAGTACGCATACCTTTGTAATCGGGCGAGTTTCTACTTTCAGAAGCAACAGAAACTTTGCGGATTGGTGAATCCGTTCGCGAGATATGGCAGTTTGGTGGTAAGAAACGCTCGAGAAACTCAAAATTTGCTCAGTTCTGATGCTCGAAACGAATAACTAGAACGGCCTAGGGGAAAACTACACACACCGTTGTAATCGGGCGAGTTTCTACTTTCAGATGCAACAGAAATTTTGCGGATTGGTCAATCCGTTCGCGAGATATGGCAGATTGGAAATAAGAAACGCTTGAGAAACTCAAAATTTTCGCAGTTCTGATGCTCAAAACGAGTAACTAGAACGGCTTAGGGGAAAAGTACGCATACCTTTGTAATCGGGCGAGTTTCTACTTTCAGATGCAACAGAAATTTTGCGGATTGGTCAATCCGTTCGCGAGATATGGCAGTTTGGATGTAAGAAACGCTTGAGAAACTCAAAATTTTCGCAGTTCTGATGCTCGAAACGAATAACTAGAACGGCCTAGGGGAAAACTACACATACCGTTGTAATCGGGCGAGTTTCTACTTTCAGATGCAACAGAAATTTTGCGGATTGGTCAATCCGTTCGCGAGATATGGCAGTTTGGATGTAAGAAACGCTTGAGAAACTCAAAATTTTCGCAGTTCTGATGCACGAAACGAATAACTAGAACCGCCTAGCGGAGAAGTGCGAATACCGTTGTAATCGGGCGAGTTTCTACTTTCAGATGCAACAGAAATTTTGCGGATTGATCAATCCGTTCGCGAGATATGGCAGTTTGGATATAAGAAACGCTTGAGAAACTCAAATCTTCGCAGTTCTGATGCTCGAAACGAATGACTACAACGGCCTAGGGGAGAAGTACGCATACCTTTGTAATCGGGCGAGTTTCTACTTTCAGAAGCAACAGAAACTTTGCGGATTGGTGAATCCGTTCGCGAGATATGGCAGTTTGGAGGTAAGAAACGCTCGAGAAACTCAAAATTTTCGCAGTTCTAATGCTCGAAACGAATAACTAGAACGGTCTAGGGGAAAACTACACACAGTTGTAATCGGGCGAGTTTCTACTTTCAGATGCAATAGAAATTTTGCGGATTGGTCTATCCGTTCGCGAGATATGGCAGTTTGGAGGTAAGAAACGCTTGAGAAACTCAAAATTTTCGCAGTTCTGATGCTCGAAACGAGTAACTAGAACGGCATAGGGGAAAAGTACGCATACCTTTGTAATCGGGCGAGTTTCTACTTTCAGATGCAACAGAAATTTTGCGGATTGGTGAATCCGTTCGCGAGATATGGTAGTTTGGAGGTAAGAAACGCTTGAGAAACTCAAAATTTTCGCAGTTCTGATGCTCGAAACGAATAAATAGAACCGCCTAAGGGAAAACTACACCTACCGTTGTAATCGGGCGAGTTTCTACTTTCAGATGCAACAGAAATTTTGCGGATTGGTCAATCCGTTCGCGAGATATGGCAGTTTGGAGGTAAGAAACGCTTGAGAAACTCAAAATTTTCGCAGTTCTGATGCTCGAAACGAATAACTAGAACCGCCTAGGGGAAAAGTGCGCATACCGTTGTAATCGGGCGAGTTTCTACTTTCAGATGCAACAGAAATTTTGCGGATTGGTGAATCCGTTCGCGAGATATGGTAGTTTGGAGGTAAGAAACGCTTGAGAAACTCAAAATTTTCGCAGTTCTGATGCTCGAAACGAATAAATAGAACCGCCTAAGGGAAAACTACACCTACCGTTGTAATCGGGCGAGTTTCTACTTTCAGATGCAACAGAAATTTTGCGGATTGGTCAATCCGTTCGCGAGATATGGAAGTTTGGAGGTAAGAAACGCTTGAGAAACTCAAAATTTTCGCAGTTCTGATGCTCGAAACGAATAACTAGAACCGCCTAGGGGAAAAGTGCGCATACCGTTGTAATCGGGCGAGTTTCTACTTTCAGATGCAACATAAATTTTGCGGATTGGTCAATCCGTTCGCGAGATATGGCAGTTTGGAGGTAAGAAACGCTTGAGAAACTCAAAATTTTCGCAGTTCTGATGCTCGAAACGAATGACTACAACGGCCTAGAGGAAAACTACACACACCGTTGTAATCGGGCGAGTTTCTACTTTCAGATGCAACAGAAATTTTGCGGATTGGTCAATCCGTTCGCGAGATATGGCAGTTTGGAAATAAGAAACGCTTGAGAAACTCAAAATTTTCGCAGTTCTGATGCTCGAAACGAGTAACTAGAACGGCCTAGGGGAAAAGTACGCATACCTTTGTAATCGGGCGAGTTTCTACTTTCAGATGCAACAGAAATTTTGCGGATTGGTCAATCCGTTCGCGAGATATGGCAGTTTGGATGTAAGAAACGCTTGAGAAACTCAAAATTTTCGCAGTTCTGATGCTCGAAACGAATAACTAGAACGGCCTAGGGGAAAACTACACATACCGTTGTAATCGGGCGAGTTTCTACTTTCAGATGCAACAGAAATTTTGCGGATTGGTGAATCCGTTCGCGAGATATGGCAGTTTGGATGTAAGAAACGCTTGAGAAACTCAAAATTTTCGCAGTTCTGATGCTCGAAACGAATAACTGGAACCGCCTAGCGGAGAAGTGCGAATACCGTTGTAATCGGGCGAGTTTCTACTTTCAGATGCAACAGAAATTTTGCGGATTGATCAATCCGTTCGCGAGATATGGCAGTTTGGATATAAGAAACGCTTGAGAAACTCAAATTTTCGCAGTTCTGATGCTCGAAACGAATGACTACAACGGCCTAGGGGAGAAGTACGCATACCTTTGTAATCGGGCGAGTTTCTACTTTCAGAAGCAACAGAAACTTTGCGGATTGGTGAATCCGTTCGCGAGATATGGCAGTTTGGAGGTAAGAAACGCTCGAGAAACTCAAAATTTGCTCAGTTCTGATGCTCGAAACGAATAACTAGGACGGCCTAGGGGAAAGCTACACACACCGTTGTAATCGGGCGAGTTTCTACTTTCAGATGCAACAGAAATTTTGCGGATTGATCAATCCGTTCGCGAGATATGGCAGTTTGGAGGTAAGAAACGCTTGAGAAACTCAAAATTTTCGCAGTTCTGATGCTCGAAACGAATGACTACAACGGCCCAGGGGAGAAGTACGCATACCGTTGTAATCGGGCGAGTTTCTACTTTCAGAAGCAACAGAAATTTTGCGGATTGGTCGATCCGTTCGCGAGATATGGCAGTTTGGAGGTAAGAAACGCTTGAGAAACTCAAAATTTGCTCAGTTCTAATGCTCGAAACGAATAACTAGAACGGCCTAGGGGAAAACTACACACACCGTTGTAATCGGGCGAGTTTCTACTTTCAGATGCAATAGAAATTTTGCGGATTGGTCTATCCGTTCGCGAGATATGGCAGTTTGGAGGTAAGAAACGCTTGAGAAACTCAAAATTTTCGCAGTTCTGATGCTCGAAACGAGTAACTAGAACGGCATAGGGGAAAAGTACGCATACCTTTGTAATCGGGCGAGTTTCTACTTTCAGATGCAACAGAAATTTTGCGGATTGTTCAATCCGATCGCGAGATATGGCAGTTTGGATGTAAGGAACGCTTGAGAAACTCAAAATTTTCGCAGTTCTGATGCTCGAAACAAATAACTAGAACGGCCTAGGGGAAAACTACACCTACCGTTGTAATCGGGCGAGTTTCTACTTTCAGATGCAACAGAAATTTTGCGGATTGGTCAATCCGTTCGCGAGATATGGCAGTTTGGAGGTAAGAAACGCTTGAGAAACTCAAAATTTTCGCAGTTCTGATGCTCGAAACGAATAACTAGAACCGCCTAGGGGAAAAGTGCGCATACCGTTGTAATCGGGCGAGTTTCTACTTTCAGATGCAACAGAAATTTTGCGGATTGGTGAATCCGTTCGCGAGATATGGTAGTTTGGAGGTAAGAAACGCTTGAGAAACTCAAAATTTTCGCAGTTCTGATGCTCGAAACGAATAAATAGAACGGCCTAAGGGAAAACTACACCTACCGTTGTAATCGGGCGAGTTTCTACTTTCAGATGCAACAGAAATTTTGCGGATTGGTCAATCCGTTCGCGAGATATGGAAGTTTGGAGGTAAGAAACGCTTGAGAAACTCAAAATTTTCGCAGTTCTGATGCTCGAAACGAATAATTAGAACCGCCTAGGGGAAAAGTGCGCATACCGTTGTAATCGGGCGAGTTTCTACTTTCAGATGCAACATAAATTTTGCGGATTGGTCAATCCGTTCGCGAGATATGGCAGTTTGGAAACAAGAAACGCTTGAGAAACTCAAAATTTTCGCAGTTCTGATGCTCGAAACGAGTAACTAGAACGGCCTAGGGTAAAAGTACGCATACCGTTGTAATCGGGCGAGTTTCTACTTTCAGATGCAACAGAAATTTTGCGGATTGGTCAATCCGTTCGCGAGATATGGCAGTTTGGATGTAAGAAACGCTTGAGAAACTCAAAATTTTCGCAGTTCTGATGCTCGAAACGAATAACTAGAACGGCCTAGGGGAAAACTACACATACCGTTGTAATCGGGCGAGCTTCTACTTTCAGATGCAACAGAAATTTTGCGGATTGGTCAATCCGTTCGCGAGATATGGCAGTTTGGAGGTAAGAAACGCTTGAGAAACTCAAAATTTTCGCAGTTCTGATGCTCGAAACGAATAACTAGAACGGCCTAGGGGAGAAGTACGCATACCGTTGTAATCGGGCGAGTTTCTACTTTCAGAAGCAACAGAAATTTTGCGGATTGGTGAATCCGTTCGCGAGATATGGTAGTTTGGAGGTAAGAAACGCTTGAGAAACTCAAAATTTTCGCAGTTCTGATGCTCGACACGAATAAATAGAACGGCCTAGGGGAAAAGTACGCATACCGTTGTAATCGGGCGAGTTTCTACTTTCAGAAGCAACACAAATTTTGCGGATTGGTCGATCCGTTCGCGAGATATGGCAGTTTGGAGGTAAGAAACGCTTGAGAAACTCAAAATTTTCGCTGTTCTGATGCTCGAAACGAGTAACTAGAACGGCATAGGGGAAAAGTACGCATACCTTTGTAATCGGGCGAGTTTCTACTTTCAGATGCAAGAGAAATTTTGCGGATTGTTCAATCCGTTCGCGAGATATGGCAGTTTGGATGTAAGGAACGCTTGAGAAACTCAAAATTTTCGCAGTTCTGATGCTCGAAACAAATAACTAGAACGGCCTAGGGGAAAACTACACCTACCGTTGTAATCGGGCGAGTTTCTACTTTCAGATGCAACAGAAATTTTGCGGATTGGTCAATCCGTTCGCGAGATATGGCAGTTTGGAGGTAAGAAACACTTGAGAAACTCAAAATTTTCGCAGTTCTGATGCTCGAAACGAATAACCAGAACCGCCTAGGGGAAAAGTGCGCATACCGTTGTAATCGGGCGAGTTTCTACTTTCAGATGCAACAGAAATTTTGCGGATTGGTGAATCCGTTCGCGAGATATGGTAGTTTGGAGGTAAGAAACGCTTGAGAAACTCAAAATTTTCGCAGTTCTGATGCTCGAAACGAATAAATAGAACGGCCTAAGGGAAAACTACACCTACCGTTGTAATCGGGCGAGTTTCTACTTTCAGATGCAACAGAAATTTTGCGGATTGGTCAATCCGTTCGCGAGATATGGAAGTTTGGAGGTAAGAAACGCTTGAGAAACTCAAAATTTTCGCAGTTCTGATGCTCGAAACGAATAACTAGAACCGCCTAGGGGAAAAGTGCGCATACCGTTGTAATCGGGCGAGTTTCTACTTTCAGATGCAACATAAATTTTGCGGATTGGTCAATCCGTTCGCGAGATATGGCAGTTTGGATGTAAGAAACGCTTGAGAAACTCAAAATTTTCGCAGTTCTGATGCTCGAAACGAATGACTACAACGGCCTAGAGGAGAAGTACGCATACCTTTGTAATCGGGCGAGTTTCAACTTTCAGAAGCAACAGAAACTTTGCGGATTGGTGAATCCGTTCGCGAGATATGGCAGTTTGGAGGTAAGAAACGCTCGAGAAACTCAAAATTTGCTCAGTTCTGATGCTCGAAACGAATAACTAGAACGGCCTAGGGGAAAACTACACACACCGTTGTAATCGGGCGAGTTTCTACTTTCAGATGCAACAGAAATTTTGCGGATTGGTCAATCCGTTCGCGAGATATGGCAGTTTGGAAATAAGAAACGCTTGAGAAACTCAAAATTTTCGCAGTTCTGATGCTCGAAACGAGTAACTAGAACGGCCTAGGGGAAAAGTACGCATACCTTTGTAATCGGGCGAGTTTCTACTTTCAGATGCAACAGAAATTTTGCGGATTGGTCAATCCGTTCGCGAGATATGGCAGTTTGGATGTAAGAAACGCTTGAGAAACTCAAAATTTTCGCAGTTCTGATGCTCGAAACGAATAACTAGAACGGCCTAGGGGAAAACTACACATACCGTTGTAATCGGGCGAGTTTCTACTTTCAGATGCAACAGATATTTTGCGGATTGGTCAATCCGTTCGCGAGATATGGCAGTTTGGATGTAAGAAACGCTTGAGAAACTCAAAATTTTCGCAGTTCTGATGCTCGAAACGAATAACTAGAACCGCCTAGCGGAGAAGTGCGAATACCGTTGTAATCGGGCGAGTTTCTACTTTCAGATGCAACAGAAATTTTGCGGATTGATCAATCCGTTCGCGAGATATGGCAGTTTGGATATAAGAAACGCTTGAGAAACTCAAATTTTCGCAGTTCTGATGCTCGGAACGAATGACTACAACGGCCTAGGGGAGAAGTACGCATACCTTTGTAATCGGGCGAGTTTCTACTTTCAGAAGCAACAGAAACTTTGCGGATTGGTGAATCCGTTCGCGAGATATGGCAGTTTGGAGGTAAGAAACGCTCGAGAAACTCAAAATTTGCTCAGTTCTGATGCTCGAAACGAATAACTAGGACGGCCTAGGGGAAAGCTACACACACCGTTGTAATCGGGCGAGTTTCTACTTTCAGATGCAACAGAAATTTTGCGGATTGTTCAATCCGTTCGCGAGATATGGCAGTTTGGAGGTAAGAAACGCTTGAGAAACTCAAAATTTTCGCAGTTGTGATGCTCGAAACGAGTAACTAGAACGGCCTAGGGGAATAGTACGCATACCGTTGTAATCGAGCGAGTATCTACTTTCAGATGCAACAGAAATTTTGCGGATTGATCAATCCGTTCGCGAGATATGGCAGTTTGGAGGTAAGAAACGCTTGAGAAACTCAAAATTTTCGCAGTTCTGATGCTCGAAACGAATGACTACAACGGCCCAGGGGAGAAGTACGCATACCGTTGTAATCGGGCGAGTTTCTACTTTCAGAAGCAACAGAAATTTTGCGGATTGGTCGATCCGTTCGCGAGATATGGCAGTTTGGAGGTAAGAAACGCTTGAGAAACTCAAAATTTGCTCAGTTCTAATGCTCGAAACGAATAACTAGAACGGCCTAGGGGAAAACTACACACACCGTTGTAATCGGGCGAGTTTCTACTTTCAGATGCAATAGAAATTTTGCGGATTGGTCTATCCGTTCGCGAGATATGGCAGTTTGGAGGTAAGAAACGCTTGAGAAACTCAAAATTTTCGCAGTTCTGATGCTCGAAACGAGTAACTAGAACGGCATAGGGGAAAAGTACGCATACCTTTGTAATCGGGCGAGTTTCTACTTTCAGATGCAACAGAAATTTTGCGGATTGTTCAATCCGATCGCGAGATATGGCAGTTTGGATGTAAGGAACGCTTGAGAAACTCAAAATTTTCGCAGTTCTGATGCTCGAAACAAATAACTAGAACGGCCTAGGGGAAAACTACACCTACCGTTGTAATCGGGCGAGTTTCTACTTTCAGATGCAACAGAAATTTTGCGGATTGGTCAATCCGTTCGCGAGATATGGCAGTTTGGAGGTAAGAAACGCTTGAGAAACTCAAAATTTTCGCAGTTCTGATGCTCGAAACGAATAACTAGAACCGCCTAGGGGAAAAGTGCGCATACCGTTGTAATCGGGCGAGTTTCTACTTTCAGATGCAACAGAAATTTTGCGGATTGGTGAATCCGTTCGCGAGATATGGTAGTTTGGAGGTAAGAAACGCTTGAGAAACTCAAAATTTTCGCAGTTCTGATGCTCGAAACGAATAAATAGAACCGCCTAAGGGAAAACTACACCTACCGTTGTAATCGGGCGAGTTTCTACTTTCAGATGCAACAGAAATTTTGCGGATTGGTCAATCCGTTCGCGAGATATGGCAGTTTGGAGGTAAGAAACGCTTGAGAAACTCAAAATTTTCGCAGTTCTGATGCTCGAAACGAATAACTAGAACCGCCTAGGGGAAAAGTGCGCATACCGTTGTAATCGGGCGAGTTTCTACTTTCAGATGCAACAGAAATTTTGCGGATTGGTGAATCCGTTCGCGAGATATGGTAGTTTGGAGGTAAGAAACGCTTGAGAAACTCAAAATTTTCGCAGTTCTGATGCTCGAAACGAATAAATAGAACCGCCTAAGGGAAAACTACACCTACCGTTGTAATCGGGCGAGTTTCTACTTTCAGATGCAACAGAAATTTTGCGGATTGGTCAATCCGTTCGCGAGATATGGAAGTTTGGAGGTAAGAAACGCTTGAGAAACTCAAAATTTTCGCAGTTCTGATGCTCGAAACGAATAATTAGAACCGCCTAGGGGAAAAGTGCGCATACCGTTGTAATCGGGCGAGTTTCTACTTTCAGATGCAACATAAATTTTGCGGATTGGTCAATCCGTTCGCGAGATATGGCAGTTTGGAAATAAGAAACGCTTGAGAAACTCAAAATTTTCGCAGTTCTGATGCTCGAAACGAGTAACTAGAACGGCCTAGGGTAAAAGTACGCATACCGTTGTAATCGGGCGAGTTTCTACTTTCAGGTGCAACAGAAATTTTGCGGATTGGTCAATCCGTTCGCGAGATATGGCAGTTTGGATGTAAGAAACGCTTGAGAAACTCAAAATTTTCGCAGTTCTGATGCTCGAAACGAATAACTAGAACGGCCTAGGGGAAAACTACACATACCGTTGTAATCGGGCGAGCTTCTACTTTCAGATGCAACAGAAATTTTGCGGATTGGTCAATCCGTTCGCGAGATATGGCAGTTTGGAGGTAAGAAACGCTTGAGAAACTCAAAATTTTCGCAGTTCTGATGCTCGAAACGAATAACTAGAACGGCCTAGGGGAGAAGTACGCATACCGTTGTAATCGGGCGAGTTTCTACTTTCAGAAGCAACAGAAATTTTGCGGATTGGTGAATCCGTTCGCGAGATATGGTAGTTTGGAGGTAAGAAACGCTTGAGAAACTCAAAATTTTCGCAGTTCTGATGCTCGACACGAATAACTAGAACGGCCTAGGGGAAAAGTGCGCATGCCGTTGTAATCGGGCGAGTTTCTACTTTCAGATGCAACAGAAATTTTGCGGATTGGTCAATCCGTTCGCGAGATATGGCAGTTTGGATGTAAGGAACGCTTGAGAAACTCAAAATTTTCGCAGTTCTGATGCTCGAAACAAATAACTAGAACGGCCTAGGGGAAAACTACACCTACCGTTGTAATCGGGCGAGTTTCTACTTTCAGATGCAACAGAAATTTTGCGGATTGGTCAATCCGTTCGCGAGATATGGCAGTTTGGAGGTAAGAAACGCTTGAGAAACTCAAAATTTTCGCAGTTCTGATGCTCGAAACGAATAACTAGAACCGCCTAGGGGAAAAGTGCGCATACCGTTGTAATCGGGCGAGTTTCTACTTTCAGATGCAACCGAAATTTTGCGGATTGGTGAATCCGTTCGCGAGATATGGTAGTTTGGAGGTAAGAAACGCTTGAGAAACTCAAAATTTTCGCAGTTCTGATGCTCGAAACGAATAAATAGAACGGCCTAAGGGAAAACTACACCTACCGTTGTAATCGGGCGAGTTTCTACTTTCAGATGCAACAGAAATTTTGCGGATTGGTCAATCCGTTCGCGAGATATGGAAGTTTGGATGTAAGAAACGCTTGAGAAACTCAAAATTTTCGCAGTTCTGATGCTCGAAACGAATAACTAGAACCGCCTAGTGGAAAAGTGCGCATACCGTTGTATTGGGGCGAGTTTCTACTTTCAGATGCAACATAAATTTTGCGGATTGGTCAATCCGTTCGCGAGATATGGTAGTTTGGAGGTAAGAAACGCTTGAGAAACTCAAAATTTTCGCAGTTCTGATGCTCGACACGAATAACTAGAACGGCCTAGGTGAAAAGTACGCATACCGTTGTAATCGGGCGAGTTTCTACTTTCAGATGCAACAGAAATTTTGCGGATTGGTCAATCCGTTCGCGAGATATGGCAGTTTGGAAATAAGAAACGCTTGAGAAACTCAAAATTTTCGCAGTTCTGTTGCTCGAAACGAATGACTAGAACGGCCTAGGGGAAAACTACACATACCGTTGTAATCGGGCGAGCTTCTACTTTCAGATGCAACAGAAATTTTGCGGATTGGTCAATCCGTTCGCGAGATATGGCAGTTTGGAGGTAAGAAACGCTTGAGAAACTCAAAATTTTCGCAGTTCTGATGCTCGAAACGAATAACTAGAACGGCCTAGGGGAGAAGTACGCATACCGTTGTAATCGGGCGAGTTTCTACTTTCAGAAGCAACAGAAATTTTGCGGATTGGTGAATCCGTTCGCGAGATATGGTAGTTTGGAGGTAAGAAACGCTTGAGAAACTCAAAATTTTCGCAGTTCTGATGCTCGACACGAATAACTAGAACGGCCTAGGGGAAAAGTGCGCATGCCGTTGTAATCGGGCGAGTTTCTACTTTCAGATGCAACAGAAATTTTGCGGATTGGTCAATCCGTTCGCGAGATATGGCAGTTTGGATGTAAGGAACGCTTGAGAAACTCAAAATTTTCGCAGTTCTGATGCTCGAAACAAATAACTAGAACGGCCTAGGGGAAAACTACACCTACCGTTGTAATCGGGCGAGTTTCTACTTTCAGATGCAACAGAAATTTTGCGGATTGGTCAATCCGTTCGCGAGATATGGCAGTTTGGAGGTAAGAAACGCTTGAGAAACTCAAAATTTTCGCAGTTCTGATGCTCGAAACGAATAACTAGAACCGCCTAGGGGAAAAGTGCGCATACCGTTGTAATCGGGCGAGTTTCTACTTTCAGATGCAACCGAAATTTTGCGGATTGGTGAATCCGTTCGCGAGATATGGTAGTTTGGAGGTAAGAAACGCTTGAGAAACTCAAAATTTTCGCAGTTCTGATGCTCGAAACGAATAAATAGAACGGCCTAAGGGAAAACTACACCTACCGTTGTAATCGGGCGAGTTTCTACTTTCAGATGCAACAGAAATTTTGCGGATTGGTCAATCCGTTCGCGAGATATGGAAGTTTGGATGTAAGAAACGCTTGAGAAACTCAAAATTTTCGCAGTTCTGATGCTCGAAACGAATAACTAGAACCGCCTAGTGGAAAAGTGCGCATACCGTTGTATTGGGGCGAGTTTCTACTTTCAGATGCAACATAAATTTTGCGGATTGGTCAATCCGTTCGCGAGATATGGTAGTTTGGAGGTAAGAAACGCTTGAGAAACTCAAAATTTTCGCAGTTCTGATGCTCGACACGAATAACTAGAACGGCCTAGGTGAAAAGTACGCATACCGTTGTAATCGGGCGAGTTTCTACTTTCAGATGCAACAGAAATTTTGCGGATTGGTCAATCCGTTCGCGAGATATGGCAGTTTGGAAATAAGAAACGCTTGAGAAACTCAAAATTTTCGCAGTTCTGTTGCTCGAAACGAATGACTACAACGGCCTAGGGGAGAAGTACGCATACCGTTGTAACCGGGCGAGTTTCTACTTTCAGAAGCAACAGAAATTTTGCGGATTGGTGAATCCGTTCGCGAGATATGGTAGTTTGGAGGTAAGAAACGCTTGAGAAACTCAAAATTTTCGCAGTTCTGATGCTCGACACGAATAACTAGAACGGCCTAGGTGAAAAGTACGCATACCGTTGTAATCGGGCGAGTTTCTACTTTCAGATGCAACAGAAATTTTGCGGATTCGTCAATCCGTTCGCGAGATATGGCAGTTTGGAAATAAGAAACGCTTGAGAAACTCAAAATTTTCGCAGTTCTGATGCTCGAAACGAGTAACTAGAACGGCCTAGGGGAAAACTACACATACCGTTGTAATCGGGCGAGTTTCTACTTTCAGATGCAACAGAAATTTTGCGGATTGGTCAATCCGTTCGCGAGATATGGCAGTTTGGAGGTAAGAAACGCTTGAGAAACTCAAAATTTTCGCAGTTCTGATGCTCGAAACGAATAACTAGAACGGTCTAGGGGAGAAGTACGCATACCGTTGTAATCGGGCGAGTTTCTACTTTCAGAAGCAACAGAAATTTTGCGTATTGGTCAATCCGTTCGCGAGATATGGTAGTTTGGAGGTAAGAAACGCTTGAGAAACTCAAAATTTTCGCAGTTCTGATGCTCGAAACGAATAACTAGAACCGCCTAGGGGAAAAGTGCGAATACCGTTGTAATCGGGCGAGTTTCTACTTTCAGATGCAACAGAAATTTTGCGGATTGATCAATCCGTTCGCGAGATATGGCAGTTTGGAGATAAGAAACGCTTGAGAAACTCAAAATTTTCGCAGTTCTGATGCTCGAAACGAATGACTACAACGGCCTAGGGGAGAAGTACGCATACCGTTGTAATCGGGCGAGTTTCTACTTTCAGAAGCAACAGAAATTTTGCGGATTGGTGAATCCGTTCGCGAGATATGGTAGTTTGGAGGTAAGAAACGCTTGAGGAACTCAAACTTTTCGCAGTTCTGATGCTCGACACGAATAACTAGAACGGCCTAGGGTTAAAGTACGCATACCGTTGTAATCGGGCGAGTTTCTACTTTCAGATGCAACAGAAATTTTGCGGATTGGTCAATCCGTTCGCGAGATATGGCAGTTTGGAGGTAAGAAACGCTTGAGAAACTCCAAATTTTCGCAGTTCTGATGCTGGAAACGAATAACTAGAACCGCCTAGGGGAAAAGTGCGCATACCGTTGTAATCGGGCGAGTTTCTACTTTCAGATGCAACAGAAATTTTGCGGATTGGTGAATCCGTTCGCGAGATATGGTAGTTTGGAGGTAAGAAACGCTTGAGAAACTCAAAATTTTCGCAGTTCTGATGCTCGACACGAATAACTAGAACGGCCTAGGGAAAAGTGCGCATACCGTTGTAATCGGGCGAGTTTCTACTTTCAGATGCAACAGAAATTTTGCGGATTGGTCAATCCGTTCGCGAGATATGGCAGTTTGGAGGTAAGAAACGCTTGAGAAACTCAAAATTTTCGCAGTTCTGATGCTCGAAACGAATAACTAGAACCGCCTAGCGGAGAAGTGCGAATACCGTTGTAATCGGGCGAGTTTCTACTTTCAGATGCAACAGAAATTTTGCGGATTGATCAATCCGTTCGCGAGATATGGCAGTTTGGAGATAAGAAACGCTTGAGAAACTCAAAATTTTCGCAGTTCTGATGCTCGAAACGAATGACTACAACGGCCTAGAGGAGAAGTACGCATACCTTTGTAATCGGGCGAGTTTTTACTTTCAGAAGCAACAGAAACTTTGCGGATTGGTGAATCCGTTCGCGAGATATGGCAGTTTGGAGGTAAGAAACGCTCGAGAAACTCAAAATTTGCTCAGTTCTGATGCTCGAAACGAATAACTAGAACGGCCTAGGGGAAAACTACACACACCGTTGTAATCGGGCGAGTTTCTACTTTCAGATGCAACAGAAATTTTGCGGATTGGTCAATCCGTTCGCGAGATATGGCAGTTTGGAAATAAGAAACGCTTGAGAAACTCAAAATTTTCGCAGTTCTGATGCTCGAAACGAGTAACTAGAACGGCCTAGGGGAAAACTACACATACCGTTGTAATCGGGCGAGTTTCTACTTTCAGATGCAACAGAAATTTTGCGGATTGATCAATCCGTTCGCGAGATATGGCAGTTTGGAGATAAGAAACGCTTGAGAAACTCAAATTTTCACAGTTCTGATGCTCGAAACGAATGACTACAACGGCCTAGGGGAGAAGTACGCATACCTTTGTAATCGGACGAGTTTCTACTTTCAGAAGCAACAGAAACTTTGCGGATTGGTGAATCCTTTCGCGAGATATGGCAGTTTGGAGGTAAGAAACGCTCGAGAAACTCAAAATTTGCTCAGTTCTGATGCTCGAAACGAATAACCAGAACGGCCTAGGGGAAAGCTACACACACCGTTGTAATCGGGCGAGTTTCTACTTTCAGATGCAACAGAAATTTTGCGGATTGTTCAATCCGTTCGCGAGATATGGCAGTTTGGAGGTAAGAAACGCTTGAGAAACTCAAAATTTTCGCAGTTCTGATGCTCGAAACGAATAACTAGAACCGCCTAGGGGAAAAGTGCGCATACCGTTGTAATCGAGCGAGTATCTACTTTCAGATGCAACAGAAATTTTGCGGATTGATCAATCCGTTCGCGAGATATGGCAGTTTGGAGGTAAGAAACGCTTGAGAAACTCAAAATTTTCGCAGTTCTGATGCTCGAAACGAATGACTACAACGGCCCAGGGGAGAAGTACGCATACCGTTGTAATCGGGCGAGTTTCTACTTTCAGAAGCAACAGAAATTTTGCGGATTGGTCGATCCGTTCGCGAGATATGGCAGTTTGGAGGTAAGAAACGCTTGAGAAACTCAAAATTTGCTCAGTTCTAATGCTCGAAACGAATAACTAGAACGGCCTAGGGGAAAACTACACACACCGTTGTAATCAGGCGAGTTTCTACTTTCAGATGCAATAGAAATTTTGCGGATTTGTCTATCCGTTCGCGAGATATGGCAGTTTGGAGGTAAGAAACGCTTGAGAAACTCAAAATTTTCGCAGTTCTGATGCTCGAAACGAGTAACTAGAACGGCATAGGGGAAAAGTACGCATACCTTTGTAATCGGGCGAGTTTCTACTTTCAGATGCAACAGAAATTTTGCGGATTGTTCAATCCGTTCGCGAGATATGGCAGTTTGGATGTAAGGAACGCTTGAGAAACTCAAAATTTTCGCAGTTCTGATGCTCGAAACAAATAACTAGAACGGCCTAGGGGAAAACTACACCTACCGTTGTAATCGGGCGAGTTTCTACTTTCAGATGCAACAGAAATTTTGCGGATTGGTCAATCCGTTCGCGAGATATGGCAGTTTGGAGGTAAGAAACGCTTGAGAAACTCAAAATTTTCGCAGTTCTGATGCTCGAAACGAATAACTAGAACCGCCTAGGGGAAAAGTGCGCATACCGTTGTAATCGGGCGAGTTTCTACTTTCAGATGCAACAGAAATTTTGCGGATTGGTGAATCCGTTCGCGAGATATGGTAGTTTGGAGGTAAGAAACGCTTGAGAAACTCAAAATTTTCGCAGTTCTGATGCTCGAAACGAATAAATAGAACGGCCTAAGGGAAAACTACACCTACCGTTGTAATCGGGCGAGTTTCTACTTTCAGATGCAACAGAAATTTTGCGGATTGGTCAATCCGTTCGCGAGATATGGAAGTTTGGAGGTAAGAAACGCTTGAGAAACTCAAAATTTTCGCAGTTCTGATGCTCGAAACGAATAACTAGAACCGCCTAGGGGAAAAGTGCGCATACCGTTGTAATCGGGCGAGTTTCTACTTTCAGATGCAACAGAAATTTTGCGGATTGGTCAATCCGTTCGCGAGATATGGCAGTTTGGAAATAAGAAACGCTTGAGAAACTCACAATTTTCGCAGTTCTGATGCTCGAAACGAGTAACTAGAACGGCCTAGGGGAAAAGTACGCATACCGTTGTAATCCGGCGAGTTTCTACTTTCAGATGCAACAGAAATTTTGCGGATTGGTCAATCCGTTCGCGAGATATGGCAGTTTGGATGTAAGAAACGCTTGAGAAACTCAAAATTTTCGCAGTTCTGATGCTCGAAACGAATAACTAGAACGGCCTAGGGGAAAACTACACATACCGTTGTAATCGGGCGAGTTTCTACTTTCAGATGCAACAGAAATTTTGCGGATTGGTCAATCCGTTCGCGAGATATGGCAGTTTGGAGGTAAGAAACGCTTGAGAAACTCAAAATTTTCGCAGTTCTGATGCTCGAAACGAATAACTAGAACGGCCTAGGGGAGAAGTACGCATACCGTTGTAATCGGGCGAGTTTCTACTTTCAGAAGCAACAGAAATTTTGCGGATTGGTGAATCCGTTCGCGAGATATGGTAGTTTGGAGGTAAGAAACGCTTGAGAAACTCAAAATTTTCGCAGTTCTGATGCTCGACACGAATAGCTAGAACGGCCTAGGGGAAAAGTGCGCATACCGTTGTAATCGGGCGAGTTTCTACTTTCAGATGCAACAGAAATTTTGCGGATTGGTCAATCCGTTCGCGAGATATGGCAGTTTGGATGTAAGGAACGCTTGAGAAACTCAAAATTTTCGCAGTTCTGATGCTCGAAACAAATAACTAGAACGGCCTAGGTGAAAACTACACCTGCCGTTGTAATCGGGCGAGTTTCTACTTTCAGATGCAACAGAAATTTTGCGGATTGGTCAATCCGTTCGCGAGATATGGCAGTTTGGAGGTAAGAAACGCTTGAGAAACTCAAAATTTTCGCAGTTCTGATGCTCGAAACGAATAACTAGAACCGCCTAGGGGAAAAGTGCGCATACCGTTGTAATCGGGCGAGTTTCTACTTTCAGATGCAACAGAAATTTTGCGGATTGGTGAATCCGTTCGCGAGATATGGTAGTTTGGAGGTAAGAAACGCTTGAGAAACTCAAAATTTTCGCAGTTCTGATGCTCGAAACGAATAAATAGAACGGCCTAAGGGAAAACTACACCTACCGTTGTAATCGGGCGAGTTTCTACTTTCAGATGCAACAGAAATTTTGCGGATTGGTCAATCCGTTCGCGAGATATGGAAGTTTGGAGGTAAGAAACGCTTGAGAAACTCAAAATTTTCGCAGTTCTGATGCTCGAAACGAATAACTAGAACCGCCTAGGGGAAAAGTGCGCATACCGTTGTAATCGGGCGAGTTTCTACTTTCAGATGCAACATAAATTTTGCGGATTGGTCAATCCGTTCGCGAGATATGGCAGTTTGGAGGTAAGAAACGCTTGAGAAACTCAAAATTTTCGCAGTTCTGATGCTCGAAACGAATAACTAGAACCGCCTAGGGGAAAAGTGCGAATACCGTTGTAATCGGGCGAGTTTCTACTTTCAGATGCAACAGAAATTTTGCGGATTGATCAATCCGTTCGCGAGATATGGCAGTTTGGAGATAAGAAACGCTTGAGAAGCTCAAAATTTTCGCAGTTCTGTTGCTCGAAACGAATGACTACAACGGCCTAGGGGAGAAGTACGCATACCGTTGTAATCGGGCGAGTTTCTACTTTCAGAAGCAACAGAAATTTTGCGGATTGGTGAATCAGTTCGCGAGATATGGTAGTTTGGAGGTAAGAAACGCTTGAGAAACTAAAAATTTTCGCAGTTCTGATGCTCGACACGAATAACTAGAACGGCCTAGGGGAAAAGTACGCACACCGTTGTAATCGGGCGAGTTTCTACTTTCAGATGCAACAGAAATTTTGCGGATTGGTCAATCCGTTCGCGAGATATGGCAGTTTGGAAATAAGAAACGCTTGAGAAACTCAAAATTTTCGCAGTTCTGATGCTCGAAACGAGTAACTAGAACGGCCTAGGGGAAAAGTACGCATACCGTTGTAATCGGGCGAGTTTCTACTTTCAGATGCAACAGAAATTTTGCGGATTGGTCAATCCGTTCGCGAGATATGGCAGTTTGGATGTAAGAAACGCTTGAGAAACTCAAAATTTTCGCAGTTCTGATGCTCGAAACGAATAACTAGAACGGCCTAGGGGAAAAGTACGCATACCGTTGTAATCGGGCGAGTTTCTACTTTCAGAAGCAACAGAAATTTTGCGGATTGGTGAATCCGTTCGCGGGATATGGTAGTTTGGAGGTAAGAAACGCTTGAGAAACTCAAAATTTTCGCAGTTCTGATGCTCGAAACGAATAACTAGAACCGCCTAGGGGAAAAGTGCGAATACCGTTGTAATCGGGCGAGTTTCTACTTTCAGATGCAACAGAAATTTTGCGGATTGATCAATCCGTCCGCGAGATATGGCAGTTTGGAGATAAGAAACGCTTGAGAAACTCAAAATTTTCGCAGTTCTGATGCTCGAAACGAATGACTACAACGGCCTAGGGGAGAAGTACGCATACCGTTGTAATCGGGCGAGTTTCTACTTTCAGAAGCAACAGAAATTTTGCGGATTGGTGAATCCGTTCGCGAGATATGGTAGTTTGGAGGTAAGAAACGCTTGAGAAACTCAAACTTTTCGCAGTTCTGATGCTCGACACGAATAACTAGGACTGCCTAGGGGAAAAGTACGCATACCGTTGTAATCGGGCGAGTTTCTACTTTCAGATGCAACAGAAATTTTGCGGATTGGTCAATCCGTTCGCGAGATATGGCAGTTTGGAGGTAAGAAACGCTTGAGAAACTCAAAATTTTCGCAGTTCTGATGCTGGAAACGAATAACTAGAACCGCCTAGGGGAAAAGTGCGCATACCGTTGTAATCGGGCGAGTTTCTACTTTCAGATGCAACAGAAATTTTGCGGATTGGTGAATCCGTTCGCGAGATATGGTAGTTTGGAGGTAAGAAACGCTAGAGAAACTCAAAATTTTCGCAGTTCTGATGCTCGACACGAATAACTAGAACGGCCTAGGGAAAAGTGCGCATACCGTTGTAATCGGGCGAGTTTCTACTTTCAGATGCAACAGAAATTTTGCGGATTGGTCAATCCGTTCGCGAGATATGGCAGTTTGGAGGTAAGAAACGCTTGAGAAACTCAAAATTTTCGCAGTTCTGATGCTCGAAACGAATAACTAGAACCGCCTAGCGGAGAAGTGCGAATACCGTTGTAATCGGGCGAGTTTCTACTTTCAGATGCAACAGAAATTTTGCGGATTGATCAATCCGTTCGCGAGATATGGCAGTTTGGAGATAAGAAACGCTTGAGAAGCTCAAAATTTTCGCAGTTCTGATGCTCGAAACGAATGACTACAACGGCCTAGAGGAGAAGTACGCATACCTTTGTAATCGGGCGAGTTTTTACTTTCAGAAGCAACAGAAACTTTGCGGATTGGTGAATCCGTTCGCGAGATATGGCAGTTTGGAGGTAAGAAACGCTCGAGAAACTCAAAATTTGCTCAGTTCTGATGCTCGAAACGAATAACTAGAACGGCCTAGGGGAAAACTACACACACCGTTGTAATCGGGCGAGTTTCTACTTTCAGATGCAACAGAAATTTTGCGGATTGGTCAATCCGTTCGCGAGATATGGCAGTTTGGAAATAAGAAACGCTTGAGAAACTCAAAATTTTCGCAGTTCTGATGCTCGAAACGAGTAACTAGAACGGCCTAGGGGAAAAGTACGCATACCGTTGAAATCGGGCGAGTTTCTACTTTCAGATGCAACAGAAATTTTGCGGATTGGTCAATCCGTTCGCGAGATATGGCAGTTTGGATGTAAGAAACGCTTGAGAAACTCAAAATTTTCGCAGTTCTGATGCTCGAAACGAATAACTAGAACCGCCTAGCGGAGAAGTGCGAATACCGTTGTAATCGGGCGAGTTTCTACTTTCAGATGCAACAGAAATTTTGCGGATTGATCAATCCGTTCGCGAGATATGGCAGTTTGGAGATAAGAAACGCTTGAGAAACTCAAATTTTCGCAGTTCTGATGCTCGAAACGAATGACTACAACGGCCTAGGGGAGAAGTACGCATACCTTTGTAATCGGGCGAGTTTCTACTTTCAGAAGCAACAGAAACTTTGCGGATTGGTGAATCCGTTCGCGAGATATGGCAGTTTGGAGGTAAGAAACGCTCGAGAAACTCAAAATTTGCTCAGTTCTGATGCTCGAAACGAATAACCAGAACGGCCTAGGGGAAAGCTACACACACCGTTGTAATCGGGCGAGTTTCTACTTTCAGATGCAACAGAAATTTTGCGGATTGTTCAATCCGTTCGCGAGATATGGCAGTTTGGAGGTAAGAAACGCTTGAGAAACTCAAAATTTTCGCAGTTCTGATGCTCGAAACGAATAACCAGAACCGCCTAGGGGAAAAGTGCGCATACCGTTGTAATCGAGCGAGTATCTACTTTCAGATGCAACAGAAATTTTGCGGATTGATCAATCCGTTCGCGAGATATGGCAGTTTGGAGGTAAGAAACGCTTGAGAAACTCAAAATTTTCGCAGTTCTGATGCTCGAAACGAGTAACTAGAACGGCATAGGGGAAAAGTACGCATACCTTTGTAATCGGGCGAGTTTCTACTTTCAGATGCAACAGAAATTTTGCGGATTGTTCAATCCGTTCGCGAGATATGGCAGTTTGGATGTAAGGAACGCTTGAGAAACTCAAAATTTTCGCAGTTCTGATGCTCGAAACAAATAACTAGAACGGCCTAGGGGAAAAGTGCGCATACCGTTGTAATCGGGCGAGTTTCTACTTTCAGAAGCAACAGAAATTTTGCGGATTGGTGAATCCGTTCGCGAGATATGGTAGTTTGGAGGTAAGAAACGCTTGAGAAACTCAAAATTTTCGCAGTTCTGATGCTCGACACGAATAACTAGAACGGCCTAGGGGAAAAGTACGCATACCGTTGTAATCGGGCGAGTTTCTACTTTCAGATGCAACAGAAATTTTGCGGATTGGTGAATCCGTTCGCGAGATATGGTAGTTTGGAGGTAAGAAACGCTTGAGAAACTCAAAATTTTCGCAGTTCTGATGCTCGAAACGAATAAATAGAACGGCCTAAGGGAAAACTACACCTACCGTTGTAATCGGGCGAGTTTCTACTTTCAGATGCAACAGAAATTTTGCGGATTGGTCAATCCGTTCGCGAGATATGGAAGTTTGGAGGTAAGAAACGCTTGAGAAACTCAAAATTTTCGCAGTTCTGATGCTCGAAACGAATAACTAGAACCGCCTAGGGGAAAAGTGCGCATACCGTTGTAATCGGGCGAGTTTCTACTTTCAGATGCAACATAAATTTTGCGGATTGGTCAATCCGTTCGCGAGATATGGCAGTTTGGAGGTAAGAAACGCTTGAGAAACTCAAAATTTTCGCAGTTCTGATGCTCGAAACGAATAACTAGAACCGCCTAGGGGAAAAGTGCGAATAGCGTTGTAATCGGGCGAGTTTCTACTTTCAGATGCAACAGAAATTTTGCGGATTGATCAATCCGTTCGCGAGATATGGCAGTTTGGAGATAAGAAACGCTTGAGAAACTCAAAATTTTCGCAGTTCTGGTGCTCGAAACGAATGACTACAACGGCCTAGGGGAGAAGTACGCATACCGTTGTAATCGGGCGAGTTTCTACTTTCAGAAGCAACAGAAATTTTGCGGATTGGTGAATCCGTTCGCGAGATATGGTAGTTTGGAGGTAAGAAACGCTTGAGAAACTCAAAATTTTCGCAGTTCTGATGCTCGACACGAATAACTAGAACGGCCTAGGGGAAAAGTACGCATACCGTTGTAATCGGGCGAGTTTCTACTTTCAGATGCAACAGAAATTTTGCGGATTGGTCAATCCGTTCGCGAGATATGGCAGTTTGGATGTAAGAAACGCTTGAGAAACTCAAAATTTTCGCAGTTCTGATGCTCGAAACGAATAACTAGAACGGCCTAGGGGAAAACTACACATACCGTTGTAATCGGGCGAGTTTCTACTTTCAGATGCAACAGAAATTTTGCGGATTGGTCAATCCGTTCGCGAGATACGGCAGTTTGGAGGTAAGAAACGCTTGAGAAACTCAAAATTTTCGCAGTTCTGATGCTCGAAACGAATAACTAGAACGGCCTAGGGGAGGAGTACGCATACCGTTGTAATCGGGCGAGTTTCTACTTTCAGAAGCAACAGAAATTTTGCGGATTGGTGAATCCGTTCGCGAGATATGGTAGTTTGGAGGTAAGAAACGCTTGAGAAACTCAAACTTTTCGCAGTTCTGATGCTCGACACGAATAACTAGGACTGCCTAGGGGAAAAGTACGCATACCGTTGTAATCGGGCGAGTTTCTACTTTCAGATGCAACAGAAATTTTGCGGATTGGTCAATCCGTTCGCGAGATATGGCAGTTTGGAAATAAGAAACGCTTGAGAAACTCAAAATTTTCGCAGTTCTGATGCTCGAAACGAGTAACTAGAACGGCCTAGGGGAAAAGTACGCATACCGTTGTAATCGGGCGAGTTTCTACTTTCAGATGCAACAGAAATTTTGCGGATTGGTCAATCCGTTCGCGAGATATGGCAGTTTGGATGTAAGAAACGCTTGAGAAACTCAAAATTTTCGCAGTTCTGATGCTCGAAACGAATAACTAGAACGGCCTAGGGGAAAAGTACGCATACCGTTGTAATCGGGCGAGTTTCTACTTTCAGAAGCAACAGAAATTTTGCGGATTGGTGAATCCGTTCGCGGGATATGGTAGTTTGGAGGTAAGAAACGCTTGAGAAACTCAAAATTTTCGCAGTTCTGATGCTCGAAACGAATAACTAGAACCGCCTAGGGGAAAAGTGCGAATACCGTTGTAATCGGGCGAGTTTCTACTTTCAGATGCAACAGAAATTTTGCGGATTGATCAATCCGTTCGCGAGATATGGCAGTTTGGAGATAAGAAACGCTTGAGAAACTCAAAATTTTCGCAGTTCTGATGCTCGAAACGAATAACTAGAACCGCCTAGGGGAAAAGTGCGAATACCGTTGTAATCGGGCGAGTTTCTACTTTCAGATGCAACAGAAATTTTGCGGATTGATCAATCCGTTCGCGAGATATGGCAGTTTGGAGATAAGAAACGCTTGAGAAGCTCAAAATTTTCGCAGTTCTGATGCTCGAAACGAATGACTACAACGGCCTAGAGGAGAAGTACGCATACCTTTGTAATCGGGCGAGTTTTTACTTTCAGAAGCAACAGAAACTTTGCGGATTGGTGAATCCGTTCGCGAGATATGGCAGTTTGGAGGTAAGAAACGCTCGAGAAACTCAAAATTTGCTCAGTTCTGATGCTCGAAACGAATAACTAGAACGGCCTAGGGGAAAACTACACACACCGTTGTAATCGGGCGAGTTTCTACTTTCAGATGCAACAGAAATTTTGCGGATTGGTCAATCCGTTCGCGAGATATGGCAGTTTGGAAATAAGAAACGCTTGAGAAACTCAAAATTTTCGCAGTTCTGATGCTCGAAACGAGTAACTAGAACGGCCTAGGGGAAAAGTACGCATACCGTTGTAATCGGGCGAGTTTCTACTTTCAGATGCAACAGAAATTTTGCGGATTGGTCAATCCGTTCGCGAGATATGGCAGTTTGGATGTAAGAAACGCTTGAGAAACTCAAAATTTTCGCAGTTCTGATGCTCGAAACGAATAACTAGAACCGCCTAGCGGAGAAGTGCGAATACCGTTGTAATCGGGCGAGTTTCTACTTTCAGATGCAACAGAAATTTTGCGGATTGATCAATCCGTTCGCGAGATATGGCAGTTTGGAGATAAGAAACGCTTGAGAAACTCAAATTTTCGCAGTTCTGATGCTCGAAACGAATGACTACAACGGCCTAGGGGAGAAGTACGCATACCTTTGTAATCGGGCGAGTTTCTACTTTCAGAAGCAACAGAAACTTTGCGGATTGGTGAATCCGTTCGCGAGATATGGCAGTTTGGAGGTAAGAAACGCTCGAGAAACTCAAAATTTGCTCAGTTCTGATGCTCGAAACGAATAACCAGAACGGCCTAGGGGAAAGCTACACACACCGTTGTAATCGGGCGAGTTTCTACTTTCAGATGCAACAGAAATTTTGCGGATTGTTCAATCCGTTCGCGAGATATGGCAGTTTGGAGGTAAGAAACGCTTGAGAAACTCAAAATTTTCGCAGTTCTGATGCTCGAAACGAATAACCAGAACCGCCTAGGGGAAAAGTGCGCATACCGTTGTAATCGAGCGAGTATCTACTTTCAGATGCAACAGAAATTTTGCGGATTGATCAATCCGTTCGCGAGATATGGCAGTTTGGAGGTAAGAAACGCTTGAGAAACTCAAAATTTTCGCAGTTCTGATGCTCGAAACGAATGACTACAACGGCCCAGGGGAGAAGTACGCATACCGTTGTAATCGGGCGAGTTTCTACTTTCAGAAGCAACAGAAATTTTGCGGATTGGTCGATCCGTTCGCGAGATATGGCAGTTTGGAGGTAAGAAACGCTTGAGAAACTCAAAATTTGCTCAGTTCTAATGCTCGAAACGAATAACTAGAACGGCCTAGGGGAAAACTACACACACCGTTGTAATCGGGCGAGTTTTTACTTTCAGATGCAATAGAAATTTTGCGGATTGGTCTATCCGTTCGCGAGATATGGCAGTTTGGAGGTAAGAAACGCTTGAGAAACTCAAAATTTTCGCAGTTCTGATGCTCGAAACGAGTAACTAGAACGGCATAGGGGAAAAGTACGCATACCTTTGTAATCGGGCGAGTTTCTACTTTCAGATGCAACAGAAATTTTGCGGATTGTTCAATCCGTTCGCGAGATATGGCAGTTTGGATGTAAGGAACGCTTGAGAAACTCAAAATTTTCGCAGTTCTGATGCTCGAAACAAATAACTAGAACGGCCTAGGGGAAAACTACACCTACCGTTGTAATCGGGCGAGTTTCTACTTTCAGATGCAACAGAAATTTTGCGGATTGGTCAATCCGTTCGCGAGATATGGCAGTTTGGAGGTAAGAAACGCTTGAGAAACTCAAAATTTTCGCAGTTCTGATGCTCGAAACGAATAACTAGAACCGCCTAGGGGAAAAGTGCGCATACCGTTGTAATCGGGCGAGTTTCTACTTTCAGATGCAACAGAAATTTTGCGGATTGGTGAATCCGTTCGCGAGATATGGTAGTTTGGAGGTAAGAAACGCTTGAGAAACTCAAAATTTTCGCAGTTCTGATGCTCGAAACGAATAAATAGAACGGCCTAAGGGAAAACTACACCTACCGTTGTAATCGGGCGAGTTTCTACTTTCAGATGCAACAGAAATTTTGCGGATTGGTCAATCCGTTCGCGAGATATGGAAGTTTGGAGGTAAGAAACGCTTGAGAAACTCAAAATTTTCGCAGTTCTGATGCTCGAAACGAATAACTAGAACCGCCTAGGGGAAAAGTGCGCATACCGTTGTAATCGGGCGAGTTTCTACTTTCAGATGCAACATAAATTTTGCGGATTGGTCAATCCGTTCGCGAGATATGGCAGTTTGGAGGTAAGAAACGCTTGAGAAACTCAAAATTTTCGCAGTTCTGATGCTCGAAACGAATAACTAGAACCGCCTAGGGGAAAAGTGCGAATAGCGTTGTAATCGGGCGAGTTTCTACTTTCAGATGCAACAGAAATTTTGCGGATTGATCAATCCGTTCGCGAGATATGGCAGTTTGGAGATAAGAAACGCTTGAGAAACTCAAAATTTTCGCAGTTCTGGTGCTCGAAACGAATGACTACAACGGCCTAGGGGAGCAGTACGCATACCGTTGTAATCGGGCGAGTTTCTACTTTCAGAAGCAACAGAAATTTTGCGGATTGGTGAATCCGTTCGCGAGATATGGTAGTTTGGAGGTAAGAAACGCTTGAGAAACTCAAAATTTTCGCAGTTCTGATGCTCGACACGAATAACTAGAACGGCCTAGGGGAAAAGTACGCATACCGTTGTAATCGGGCGAGTTTCTACTTTCAGATGCAACAGAAATTTTGCGGATTGGTCAATCCGTTCGCGAGATATGGCAGTTTGGATGTAAGAAACGCTTGAGAAACTCAAAATTTTCGCAGTTCTGATGCTCGAAACGAATAACTAGAACGGCCTAGGGGAAAACTACACATACCGTTGTAATCGGGCGAGTTTCTACTTTCAGATGCAACAGAAATTTTGCGGATTGGTCAATCCGTTCGCGAGATATGGCAGTTTGGAGGTAAGAAACGCTTGAGAAACTCAAAATTTTCGCAGTTCTGATGCTCGAAACGAATAACTAGAACGGCCTAGGGGAGGAGTACGCATACCGTTGTAATCGGGCGAGTTTCTACTTTCAGAAGCAACAGAAATTTTGCTGATTGGTGAATCCGTTCGCGAGATATGGTAGTTTGGAGGTAAGAAACGCTTGAGAAACTCAAAATTTTCGCAGTTCTGATGCTCGACACGAATAACGAGAACGGCCTAGGGGAAAAGTGCGCATACCGTTGTAATCGGGCGAGTTTCTACTTTCAGATGCAACAGAAATTTTGCGGATTGGTCAATCCGTTCGCGAGATATGGCAGTTTGGATGTAAGGAACGCTTGAGAAACTCAAAATTTTCGCAGTTCTGATGCTCGAAACAAATAACTAGAACGGCCTAGGGGAAAACTACACCTACCGTTGTAATCGGGCGAGTTTCTACTTTCAGATGCAACAGAAATTTTGCGGATTGGTCAATCCGTTCGCGAGATATGGCAGTTTGGAGGTAAGAAACGCTTGAGAAACTCAAAATTTTCGCAGTTCTGATGCTCGAAACGAATAACTAGAACCGCCTAGGGGAAAAGTGCGCATACCGTTGTAATCGGGCGAGTTTCTACTTTCAGATGCAACATAAATTTTGCGGATTGGTCAATCCGTTCGCGAGATATGGCAGTTTGGAGGTAAGAAACGCTTGAGAAACTCAAAATTTTCGCAGTTCTGATGCTCGAAACGAATAACTAGAACCGCCTAGGGGAAAAGTACGCATACCGTTGTAATCGGGCGAGTTTCTACTTTCAGATGCAACAGAAATTTTGCGGATTGGTCAATCCGTTCGCGAGATATGGCAGTTTGGATGTAAGAAACGCTTGAGAAACTCAAAATTTTCGCAGTTCTGATGCTCGAAACGAATAACTAGAACGGCCTAGGGGAAAACTACACATACCGTTGTAATCGGGCGAGTTTCTACTTTCAGATGCAACAGAAATTTTGCGGATTGGTCAATCCGTTCGCGAGATATGGCAGTTTGGAGGTAAGAAACGCTTGAGAAACTCAAAATTTTCGCAGTTCTGATGCTCGAAACGAATAACTAGAACGGCCTAGGGGAGAAGTACGCATACCGTTGTAATCGGGCGAGTTTCTACTTTCAGAAGCAACAGAAATTTTGCGGATTGGTGAATCCGTTCGCGAGATATGGTAGTTTGGAGGTAAGAAACGCTTGAGAAACTCAAAATTTTCGCAGTTCTGATGCTCGACACGAATAACTAGAACGGCCTAGGGGAAAAGTGCGCATACCGTTGTAATCGGGCGAGTTTCTACTTTCAGATGCAACAGAAATTTTGCGGATTGGTCAATCCGTTCGCGAGATATGGAAGTTTGGAGGTAAGAAACGGTTGAGAAACTCAAAATTTTCGCAGTTCTGATGCTCGAAACGAATAACTAGAACCGCCTATGGGAAAAGTGCGCATACCGTTGTAATCGGGCGAGTTTCTACTTTCAGATGCAACAGAAATTTTGCGGATTGGTCAATCCGTTCGCGAGATATGGCAGTTTGGATGTAAGAAACGCTTGAGAAACTCAAAATTTTCGCAGTCCTGATGCTCGAAACGAATAACTAGAACGGCCTAGGGGAAAACTACACATACCGTTGTAATCGGGCGAGTTTCTACTTTCAGATGCAACAGAAATTTTGCGGATTGGTCAATCCGTTCGCGAGATATGGCAGTTTGGAGGTAAGAAACGCTCGAGAAACTCAAAATATGCTCAGTTCTGATGCTCGAAACGAATAACTAGAACGGCCTAGGGGAAAACTACACACACCGTTGTAATCGGGCGAGTTTCTACTTTCAGATGCAACAGAAATTTTGCGGATTGGTCAATCCGTTCGCGAGATATGGCAGTTTGGAAATAAGAAACGCTTGAGAAACTCAAAATTTTCGCAGTTCTGATGCTCGAAACGAGTAACTAGAACGGCCTAGGTGAAAAGTACGCATACCGTTGTAATCGGGCGAGTTTCTACTTTCAGATGCAACAGAAATTTTGCGGATTGGTCAATCCGTTCGCGAGATATGGCAGTTTGGATGTAAGAAACGCTTGAGAAACTCAAAATTTTCGCAGTTCTGATGCTCGAAACGAATAACTAGAACGGCCTAGGGGAAAACTACACATACCGTTGTGATCGGGCGAGTTTCTACTTTCAGATGCAACAGAAATTTTGCGGATTGGTCAATCCGTTCGCGAGATATGGCAGTTTGGAGGTAAGAAACGCTTGAGAAACTCAAAATTTTCGCAGTTCTGATGCTCGAAACGAATAACTAGAACGGCCTAGGGAAGAAGTACGCATACCGTTGTAATCGGGCGAGTTTCTACTTTCAGAAGCAACAGAAATTTTGCGGATTGGTGAATCCGTTCGCGAGATATGGTAGTTTGGAGGTAAGAAACGCTTGAGAAACTCAAAATTTTCGCAGTTCTGATGCTCGAAACGAATAACTAGAACCGCCTAGGGGAAAAGTGCGAATACCGTTGTAATCGGGCGAGTTTCTACTTTCAGATGCAACAGAAATTTTGCGGATTGATCAATCCGTTCGCGAGATATGGCAGTTTGGAGATAAGAAACGCTTGAGAAACTCAAAATTTTCGCAGTTCTGATGCTCGAAACGAATGACTACAACGGCCTAGGGGAGAAGTACGCATACCGTTGTAATCGGGCGAGTTTCTACTTTCAGAAGCAACAGAAATTTTGCGGATTGGTGAATCCGTTCGCGAGATATGGTAGTTTGGAGGTAAGAAACGCTTGAGAAACTCAAACTTTTCGCAGTTCTGATGCTCGACACGAATAACTAGAACGGCCTAGGGGAAAAGTACGCATACCGTTGTAATCGGGCGAGTTTCTACTTTCAGATGCAACAGAAATTTTGCGGATTGGTCAATCCGTTCGCGAGATATGGCAGTTTGGAGGTAAGAAACGCTTGAGAAACTCAAAATTTTCGCAGTTCTGATGCTGGAAACGAATAACTAGAACCGCCAAGGGGAAAAGTGCGCATACCGTTGTAATCGGGCGAGTTTCTACTTTCAGATGCAACAGAAATTTTGCGGATTGGTGAATCCGTTCGCGAGATATGGTAGTTTGGAGGTAAGAAACGCTTGAGAAACTCAAAATTTTCGCAGTTCTGATGCTCGACACGAATAACTAGAACGGCCTAGGGAAAAGTGCGCATACCGTTGTAATCGGGCGAATTTCTACTTTCAGATGCAACAGAAATTTTGCGGATTGGTCAATCCGTTCGCGAGATATGGCAGTTTGGAGGTAAGAAACGCTTGAGAAACTCAAAATTTTCGCAGTTCTGATGCTCGAAACGAATAACTAGAACCGCCTAGCGGAGAAGTACGCATACCTTTGTAATCGGGCGAGTTTCTACTTTCAGAAGCAACAGAAACTTTGCGGATTGGTGAATCCGTTCGCGAGATATGGCAGTTTGGAGGTAAGAAACGCTCGAGAAACTCAAAATATGCTCAGTTCTGATGCTCGAAACGAATAACTAGAACGGCCTAGGGGAAAACTACACACACCGTTGTAATCGGGCGAGTTTCTACTTTCAGATGCAACAGAAATTTTGCGGATTGGTCAATCCGTTCGCGAGATATGGCAGTTTGGAAATAAGAAACGCTTGAGAAACTCAAAATTTTCGCAGTTCTGATGCTCGAAACGAATAACTAGAACGGCCTAGGGGAGAAGTACGCATACCGTTGTAATCGGGCGAGTTTCTACTTTCAGAAGCAACAGAAATTTTGCGGATTGGTGAATCCGTTCGCGAGATATGGTAGTTTGGAGGTAAGAAACGCTTGAGAAACTCAAAATTTTCGCAGTTCTGATGCTCGAAACGAATAACTAGAACCGCCTAGGGGAAAAGTGCGAATACCGTTGTAATCGGGCGAGTTTCTACTTTCAGATGCAACAGAAATTTTGCGGATTGATCAATCCGTTCGCGAGATATGGCAGTTTGGAGATAAGAAACGCTTGAGAAACTCAAAATTTTCGCAGTTCTGATGCTCGAAACGAATGACTACAACGGCCTAGGGGAGAAGTACGCATACCGTTGTAATCGGGCGAGTTTCTACTTTCAGAAGCAACAGAAATTTTGCGGATTGGTGAATCCGTTCGCGAGATATGGTAGTTTGGAGGTAAGAAACGCTTGAGAAACTCAAACTTTTCGCAGTTCTGATGCTCGACACGAATAACTAGAACGGCCTAGGGGAAACGTACGCATACCGTTGTAATCGGGCGAGTTTCTACTTTCAGATGCAACAGAAATTTTGCGGATTGGTCAATCCGTTCGCGAGATATGGCAGTTTGGAGGTAAGAAACGCTTGAGAAACTCAAAATTTTCGCAGTTCTGATGCTGGAAACGAATAACTAGAACCGCCAAGGGGAAAAGTGCGCATACCGTTGTAATCGGGCGAGTTTCTACTTTCAGATGCAACAGAAATTTTGCGGATTGGTGAATCCGTTCGCGAGATATGGTAGTTTGGAGGTAAGAAACGCTTGAGAAACTCAAAATTTTCGCAGTTCTGATGCTCGACACGAATAACTAGAACGGCCTAGGGAAAAGTGCGCATACCGTTGTAATCGGGCGAATTTCTACTTTCAGATGCAACAGAAATTTTGCGGATTGGTCAATCCGTTCGCGAGATATGGCAGTTTGGAGGTAAGAAACGCTTGAGAAACTCAAAATTTTCGCAGTTCTGATGCTCGAAACGAATAACTAGAACCGCCTAGCGGAGAAGTGCGAATACCGTTGTAATCGGGCGAGTTTCTACTTTCAGATGCAACAGAAATTTTGCGGATTGATCAATCCGTTCGCGAGATATGGCAGTTTGGAGATAAGAAACGCTTGAGAAACTCAAAATTTTCGCAGTTCTGATGCTCGAAACGAATGACTACAACGGCCTAGAGGAGAAGTACGCATACCTTTGTAATCGGGCGAGTTTCTACTTTCAGAAGCAACAGAAACTTTGCGGATTGGTGAATCCGTTCGCGAGATATGGCAGTTTGGAGGTAAGAAACGCTCGAGAAACTCAAAATATGCTCAGTTCTGATGCTCGAAACGAATAACTAGAACGGCCTAGGGGAAAACTACACACACCGTTGTAATCGGGCGAGTTTCTACTTACAGATGCAACAGAAATTTTGCGGATTGGTCAATCCGTTCGCGAGATATGGCAGTTTGGAAATAAGAAACGCTTGAGAAACTCAAAATTTTCGCAGTTCTGATGCTCGAAACGAGTAACTAGAACGGCCTAGGGGAAAAGTACGCATACCGTTGTAATCGGGCGAGTTTCTACTTTCAGATGCAACAGAAATTTTGCGGATTGGTCAATCCGTTCGCGAGATATGGCAGTTTGGATGTAAGAAACGCTTGAGAAACTCAAAATTTTCGCAGTTCTGATGCTCGAAACGAATAACTAGAACGGCCTAGGGGAAAACTACACATACCGTTGTAATCGGGCGAGTTTCTACTTTCAGATGCAACAGAAATTTTGCGGATTGGTCAATCCGTTCGCGAGATATGGCAGTTTGGATGTAAGAAACGCTTGAGAAACTCAAAATTTTCGCAGTTCTGATGCTCGAAACGAATAACTAGAACCGCCTAGCGGAGAAGTGCGAATACCGTTGTAATCGGGCGAGTTTCTACTTTCAGATGCAACAGAAATTTTGCGGATTGATCAATCCGTTCGCGAGATATGGCAGTTTGGAGATAAGAAACGCTTGAGAAACTCAAATTTTCGCAGTTCTGATGCTCGAAACGAATGACTACAACGGCCTAGGGGAGAAGTACGCATACCTTTGTAATCGGGCGAGTTTCTACTTTCAGAAGCAACAGAAACTTTGCGGATTGGTGAATCCGTTCGCGAGATATGGCAGTTTGGAGGTAAGAAACGCTCGAGAAACTCAAAATTTGCTCAGTTCTGATGCTCGAAACGAATAACCAGAACGGCCTAGGGGAAAGCTACACACACCGTTGTAATCGGGCGAGTTTCTACTTTCAGATGCAACAGAAATTTTGCGGATTGTTCAATCCGTTCGCGAGATATGGCAGTTTGGAGGTAAGAAACGCTTGAGAAACTCAAAATTTTCGCAGTTCTGATGCTGGAAACGAATAACTAGAACCGCCTAGGGGAAAAGTGCGCATACCGTTGTAATCGGGCGAGTTTCTACTTTCAGATGCAACAGAAATTTTGCGGATTGGTGAATCCGTTCGCGAGATATGGTAGTTTGGAGGTAAGAAACGCTTGAGAAACTCAAAATTTTCGCAGTTCTGATGCTCGACACGAATAACTAGAACGGCCTAGGGAAAAGTGCGCATACCGTTGTAATCGGGCGAGTTTCTACTTTCAGATGCAACAGAAATTTTGCGGATTGGTCAATCCGTTCGCGAGATATGGCAGTTTGGAGGTAAGAAACGCTTGAGAAACTCAAAATTTTCGCAGTTCTGATGCTCGAAACGAATAACTAGAACCGCCTAGCGGAGAAGTGCGAATACCGTTGTAATCGGGCGAGTTTCTACTTTCAGATGCAACAGAAATTTTGCGGATTGGTCAATCCGTTCGCGAGATATGGCAGTTTGGAAATAAGAAACGCTTGAGAAACTCAAAATTTTCGCAGTTCTGATGCTCGAAACGAGTAACTAGAACGGCCTAGGGGAAAAGTACGCATACCGTTGTAATCGGGCGAGTTTCTACTTTCAGATGAAACAGAAATTTTGCGGATTGTTCAATCCGTTCGCGAGATATGGCAGTTTGGATGTAAGAAACGCTTGAGAAACTCAAAATTTTCGCAGTTCTTATGCTCGAAACGAATAACTAGAACGGCCTAGGGGAAAACTACACATACCGTTGTAATCGGGCGAGTTTCTACTTTCAGATGCAACAGAAATTTTGCGGATTGGTCAATCCGTTCGCGAGATATGGCAGTTTGGAGGTAAGAAACGCTTGAGAAACTCAAAATTTTCGCAGTTCTGATGCTCGAAACGAATAACTAGAACGGCCTAGGGGAGAAGTACGCATACCGTTGTAATCGGGCGAGTTTCTACTTTCAGAAGCAACAGAAATTTTGCGGATTGGTGAATCCGTTCGCGAGATATGGTAGTTTGGAGGTAAGAAACGCTTGAGAAACTCAAAATTTTCGCAGTTCTGATGCTCGAAACGAATAACTAGAACCGCCTAGGGGAAAAGTGCGAATACCGTTGTAATCGGGCGAGTTTCTACTTTCAGATGCAACAGAAATTTTGCGGATTGATCAATCCGTTCGCGAGATATGGCAGTTTGGAGATAAGAAACGCTTGAGAAACTCAAAATTTTCGCAGTTCTGATGCTCGAAACGAATGACTACAACGGCCTAGGGGAGAAGTACGCATACCGTTGTAATCGGGCGAGTTTCTACTTTCAGAAGCAACAGAAATTTTGCGGATTGGTGAATCCGTTCGCGAGATATGGTAGTTTGGAGGTAAGAAACGCTTGAGAAACTCAAACTTTTCGCAGTTCTGATGCTCGACACGAATAACTAGAACGGCCTAGGGGAAAAGTACGCATACCGTTGTAATCGGGCGAGTTTCTACTTTCAGATGCAACAGAAATTTTGCGGATTGGTCAATCCGTTCGCGAGATATGGCAGTTTGGAAGTAAGAAACGCTTGAGAAACTCAAAATTTTCGCAGTTCTGATGCTGGAAACGAATAACTAGAACCGCCTAGGGGAAAAGTGCGCATACCGTTGTAATCGGGCGAGTTTCTACTTTCAGATGCAACAGAAATTTTGCGGATTGGTGAATCCGTTCGCGAGATATGGTAGTTTGGAGGTAAGAAACGCTTGAGAAACTCAAAATTTTCGCAGTTCTGATGCTCGACACGAATAACTAGAACGGCCTAGGGAAAAGTGCGCATACCGTTGTAATCGGGCGAGTTTCTACTTTCAGATGCAACAGAAATTTTGCGGATTGGTCAATCCGTTCGCGAGATATGGCAGTTTGGAGGTAAGAAACGCTTGAGAAACTCAAAATTTTCGCAGTTCTGATGCTCGAAACGAATAACTAGAACCGCCTAGCGGAGAAGTGCGAATACCGTTGTAATCGGGCGAGTTTCTACTTTCAGATGCAACAGAAATTTTGCGGATTGATCAATCCGTTCGCGAGATATGGCAGTTTGGAGATAAGAAACGCTTGAGAAACTCAAAATTTTCGCAGTTCTGATGCTCGAAACGAATGACTACAACGGCCTAGAGGAGAAGTACGCATACCTTTGTAATCGGGCGAGTTTCTACTTTCAGAAGCAACAGAAACTTTGCGGATTGGTGAATCCGTTCGCGAGATATGGCAGTTTGGAGGTAAGAAACGCTCGAGAAACTCAAAATATGCTCAGTTCTGATGCTCGAAACGAATAACTAGAACGGCCTAGGGGAAAACTACACACACCGTTGTAATCGGGCGAGTTTCTACTTTCAGATGCAACAGAAATTTTGCGGATTGGTCAATCCGTTCGCGAGATATGGCAGTTTGGAAATAAGAAACGCTTGAGAAACTCAAAATTTTCGCAGTTCTGATGCTCGAAACGAGTAACTAGAACGGCCTAGGGGAAAAGTACGCATACCGTTGTAATCGGGCGAGTTTCTACTTTCAGATGCAACAGAAATTTTGCGGATTGGTCAATCCGTTCGCGAGATATGGCAGTTTGGATGTAAGAAACGCTTGAGAAACTCAAAATTTCGCAGTTCTGATGCTCGAAACGAATAACTAGAACGGCCTAGGGGAAAACTACACATACCGTTGTATCGGGCGAGTTTCTACTTTCAGATGCAACAGAAATTTGCGGATTGGTCAATCCGTTCGGCGAGATATGGCAGTTTGGATGTAAGAAACGCTTGAGAAACTCAAAATTTTCGCAGTTCTGATGCTCGAACGAATAACTAGAACCGCCTAGCGGAGAAGTGCGAATACCGTTGTAATCGGGCGAGTTTCTACTTTCAGAAGCAACAGAAATTTTGCGGATTGATCAATCCGTTCGCGAGATATGGCAGTTTGGAGATAAGAAACGCTTGAGAAACTCAAATTTTTCGCAGTCTGATGCTCGAAACGAATGACTACAACGGCTAGGGGAGAAGTACGCATACCTTTGTAATCGGGCGAGTTTCTACTTTCAGAAGCAACAGAAACTTTGCGGATTGGTGAATCCGTTCGCGAGATATGGCAGTTTGGAGGTAAGAAACGCTCGAGAAACTCAAAATTTGCTCAGTTCTGATGCTCGAAACGAATAACCAGAACGGCCTAGGGGAAAGCTACACACACCGTTGTAATCGGGCGAGTTTCTACTTTCAGATGCAACAGAAATTTTGCGGATTGTTCAATCCGTTCGCGAGATATGGCAGTTTGGAGGTAAGAAACGCTTGAGAAACTCAAAATTTTCGCAGTTCTGATGCTCGAAACGAATAACTAGAACGCCTAGGGAAAAGTGCGCATACCGTTGCAATCGAGCGAGTATCTACTTTCAGATGCAACAGAAATTTTGCGGATTGATCAATCCGTTCGCGAGATATGGCAGTTTGGATGTAAGAAACGCTTGAGAAACTCAAATTTTCGCAGTTCTGATGCTCGAAACGAATGACTACAACGGCCCAGGGAGAAGTACGCATACCTTTGTAATCGGGCGAGTTTCTACTTTCAGAAGCAACAGAAACTTTGCGGATTGGTGAATCCGTTCGCGAGTATATGGCAGTTTGGAGGTAAGAAACGCTCGAGAAACTCAAAATTTGCTCAGTTCTGATGCTCGAAACGAATAACCAGAACGGCCTAGGGGGAAAGCTACACACACCGTTGTAATCGGGCGAGTTTCTACTTTCAGATGCTAACAGAAATTTTGCGGATTGTTCAATCCGTTCGCGAGATATGGCAGTTTGGAGGTAAGAAACGCTTGAGGAAACTCAAAATTTTCGCAGTTCTGATGCTCGAAACGAATAACTAGAACCGCCTAGGGGAAAAGTGCGCATACCGTTGTAATCGAGCGAGTATCCTACTTTCAGATGCAACAGAAATTTTGCGGATTGATCAATCCGTTCGCGAGATATGGCAGTTTGGAGATAAGAAACGCTTGAGAAACTCAAACTTTTCGCAGTTCTGATGCTCGACACGAATAACTAGAACGGCCTAGGGGAAAAGTACGCATACCGTTGTAATCGGGCGAGTTTCTACTTTCAGATGCAACAGAAATTTTGCGGATTGGTCAATCCGTTCGCGAGATATGGCAGTTTGGAGGTAAGAAACGCTTGAGAAACTCAAAATTTTCGCAGTTCTGATGCTGGAAACGAATAACTAGAACCGCCTAGGGGAAAAGTGCGCACACCGTTGTAATCGGGCGAGTTTCTACTTTCAGATGCAACAGAAATTTGCGGATTGGTGAATCCGTTCGCGAGATATGGTAGTTTGGAGGTAAGAAACCCGCTTGAGAAACTCAAAATTTTCGCAGTTCTGATGCTCGACACGAATAACTAGAACGGCCTAGGGAAAAGTGCGCATACCGTTGTAATCGGGCGAGTTTCTACTTTCAGATGCAACAGAAATTTTGCGGATTGGTCAATCCTTTCGCGAGATATGGCAGTTTGGATGTAAGAAACGCTTGAGAAACTCAAAATTTCGCAGTTCTGATGCTCGAAACGAATAACTAGAACCGCCTAGCGGAGAAGTGCGAATACCGTTGTAATCGGGCGAGTTCTACTTTCAGATGCAACAGAAATTTTGCGGATTGATCAATCCGTTCGCGAGATATTGCAGTTTGGAGATAAGAAACGCTTGAGAAACTCAAAATTTTCGCAGTTCTGAATGCTCGAAACGAATGACTACAACGGCCTAGAGGAGAAGTACGCATACCTTTGTAATCGGGCGAGTTTCTACTTTCAGAAGCAACAGGAAACTTTGCGGATTGGTGAATCCGTTCGCGAGATATGGCAGTTTGGAGGTAAGAAACGCTCGAGAAACTCAAAATATGCTCAGTTCTGATGCTCGAAACGAATAACTAGAACGGCCTAGGGGAAAACTACACACACCGTTGTAATCGGGCGAGTTTCAACTTTCAGATGCAACAGAAATTTTGCGGATTGATCAATCCGTTCGCGAGATATGGCAGTTTGGAGATAAGAAACGCTTGAGAAACTCAAAATTTTCGCAGTTCTGATGCTCGAAACGAATGACTACAACGGCCTAGGGGAGAAGTACGCCATACCGTTGTAATCGGGCGAGTTTCTACTTTCAGAAGCAACAGAAATTTTTGCGGATTGGTCAATCCGTTCGCGAGATATGGCAGTTTGGAGGTAAGAAACGCTTGAGAAACTCAAAATTTTCGCAGTTCTGATGCTGGAAACGAATAACTAGAACCGCCTAGGGGAAAAGTGCGCATACCGTTGTAATCGGGCGAGTT